>NC_071341.1:15731250-16357500 GCF_027744825.2 Synchiropus splendidus | reverse complement strand
CATCAGTTCACTAAGTCAGATAAAACGTTCTTAATAACCAGTTATAATGATAGAAGAAGAAGTGTTTGTCTGACACTGAAACTCACACAGCACAAATCCTTGGACAGCAACAGTAAATGTTACACTTTGACTCTGAATACTGTACTTTTCCCGCCCACTAGAGTTCTATAAATTCTTATAGTTTTTCCAAGTGCTGTTGTGGCCCGGTGTGTTTGCAGTTCCACTGAACGTTCTTCACGTTTAAGCGGTGATGTGGATTCTCACCCCTGATGCTCAGCTCCATCTTGTTAAGACTATTTTCTAAATAAGAAGCTGTACAGAAGAATTGAGTGGTCCTCTTCACACCATTGACTTATCAGGGATTTGTGCTGCACCTGACCCACTGACCGGCTCATGACTCCTGACCCGGTCAGTGGGTCAGGTGCGACACCAAAATGTCAAGTGAGAGAGGAGGCACACAAAGCCTCTGCGAGGACGCTAACCAGGCTCCGTTACTGGTCCAGAATCGGTTCCTCACTGCCTCCTCCGCCTCATCCTCTCCTCCCCCACTCTGCCCTCCAGTTTGACTGACAGGCAGCAAACACAGCCTCTCATGCGTTTCCTCTCTGAGAGTCATTAGTGATGTCATACGGCGCCATATGACCTCTGGCTTTCTCTGATGTTTAAATATTTGATGTCCGATTGGAACATTAGAAACCCTGACCAGGGTCAACACAGTGTCGACTCACCCCTGCTGCAATGGTTTATTGCGGAGATGAAACTTTTATTTCTCATGCTATTGGGAAGGGAAACAGCTGAGGCCAGTCCAGTCCAGTGGATGGAGGGGTGCACTTGTGGCTCAGAACAGTCTCACACTTCATGGACCACGAGCCAGCATGGTGGGTCCAGAAGAACACTCGCGCCAACGCGTATTTTTGTGCGTTCACTTTGAGCTGCTTTAAGTGTCCAAAATGTGGACACATTGTGCAGCTTCATCCAAACAAAGTCGTGATCCAGATCCAAACTGAGCCGCCACCTGTCCCTCTCTTCGCCGTCCAACCTTCAGCGTGCGTCTCTCGCCCTGTGGCCTCGACAAACGCTCCAGCAGATGAAGCCATCGCCACAAACTCTTGTAGATAGCAACTTCTGGGGACACATTGGAAGGTTGAAGACTTTGGATTGAGTCTGAGCTCTCATGGGATACATGAGGTTTTGATTCCCGGATGAGCAGCTCAGAAGAAGTGAACGTGGATGTGCTCGCGGGATTATGAATCGGATTAGTATAATCCAACTGTTTCTTTAAATCTGCGTCCAGAAATCAACCTCATCTTCTCAGTCCACCAGTGTGCAGAGGAAACACTTCCCTGCCGTTGACGATGCTTTATTCATACGCCGAGTGCAAATGCTTGTCGTCGCCATGGTGAATTATTGAGCGTGTTTCCTGCTGAGTCTGGATGAGGCAGCGAGGAGACACCGTGGTGGCTCGGACGGTCAGCTGAGTCACACAACGAAACAGGTTGTTGGTATCAACTATTCTGGCATGTGGACAATATCCGGATCTAAATCTCCTCTCTGACTCGCCAGCACGCTCCATCTGTGTGTCAGCATGATGGAGGGTTTTGTTGGTCAGCGAGTCTTGTGTCCAGGGTTCGCCTCTTATCTGGCCGCCTGCCTGTTGCAGTGTCCGCCTGCTGGACCTGATAACACTGTTGTCCCTCCTCTTTGTCTGGCCGCTGTCATGACGGCGCGCTCCATCTCTGCTTCTCCATAACCTGAAGGAAGGCAAGACTTCCATTTAGAAGAGATTTTTGTGTCACTGTTGCACCGTCGAGCTTGTGAGGGAGTCGAAGTGGGGAGCAGGTGAACATCCTCCGACTCCTGAGGCGTGTCAACTCTGGCGGGAGACGTTCATTAATCTGTTTTCAAGACGAGCACAATTATCGGGCTGCAATTGTTCTGCTCCCTGAAGGGGCCGGCGGGACCGGCTGAGGCCCGGCAGGCCAGCACGCCGGGGCTGTACATGCAGATCTATTTCACAGTCATTACCAGCAGATCACCGGGTCGCCCTCAGCGGGAAGCACAAGCAAGCGGCAGGCAGAAGCTTCCTCATGAATGTAAAACCGCTGCGAGAATAACAGCAGAATTAAAGCTCAAGGTTTGTTTTGATGTGAATGCTCCCTGGTGAGTTGGGCGGAGGAAGGACCTGCAGTCAGGTGCCCGGGCTGTAGACTCTACCCAGAGGAGTCTCACGTGGAACACAAGTGGAGAGGGAGCAGGAGGTTCTGAGCTGATGGTTCAGCTGGAAAAAGACTTTTGATTTTGTCTGCATCCATCAGCATGAGACCCTTCTGCCAGATTATTTTGTCATGAATAAAAGCTCATCTGCAGTAATGTTTGAAAATGGAGCACAGTTGGTTCGGGTCGGAACAGTCTTCTGTCACGACCAGAGAAACGAACTACAGCAGAAAACACGTGCTGGCTTGAGCGTGAACCACTCAGATGAAATGAGATGTTTGACTGTTCAGTCGCAAAACAGAGCTTGAACATGACACCGCTTCTTCTGACTTCCAATAGAACTGGGTTGAAGTCATAGAAGACAGGCTTGGAAGCGTCCGCGGAACATCTTACTGACATCTCTCGCTGAGACTTTGATAAATGATCGCAGAAGCTAATGAAGTGACGGGGTGTCACCGTGCTATCAGACCACTTCAACAGCACGCAGCCAATTGTGTCGCTTCCATCTGTCTCCCTGTAGACGTCTGTGTCCGGCTCTCTGGCCTGGATGCTGGTTCTTGATGCGGAAACACTCATCTGGGTTTGTCAACAGACTGCAGCACAACATGCCAGCGAGGCCGCACCAGGACGCGCTAAACTTGGATCCTCACGTCTGAGGCGGTGGGTTGTAACTGGGTGTCAGCTTGCAAGAAAACATGGGTCTCCGCCCGGATCTTTTGAAGCTACGGCGGGGCGATCAAGAAGTGATCAGACAGAGAAACAAGGAGGCAGAGGGCGGATTTTTCACATTCATGGAAATGGCAAAATAAAAACTAGTCGACTATTTCTGTAACCTGAAGCCGCCGTCACACATCCCGCCATGTCATATGCGACTTGAGTTCCGCAAGCAACGTATTCCTGTGTCTTTCAGGATCCTCCAGTTAAGAACATTCTGGTAACCACCAGAGTCATGTGCACCTCCTTGGTGTGTTATGTGTAGTGGTGGCACTTTAACAAGTTAATTACGATGAATTATGTACAACAAAAAATATTTTAATTTCATTTAATTGAACAGTTCTCAAGACTACAGGGAACCTTTGTAAGTGCAGGAGTTCCTGGTCCACTGATCACACTGATGCACAAGACGCGTGGCAGCTGGGATGATAACAACAACAACAAACATGGAGGAATCCCTGAACAAAAGCAAACAAAAGCATCTGTTTGCTTTTGTTCAGGGATGTTTTTCACTACACAATGACCAGGGTTTCCACTACTCTGAATGTACTTGAAATTCTTATGAAATTTAAATTCTTATACTAATATTTCCAAGACAATAAAAAAGCTTCAGTTTAAATAAGGTGATATAAAAACTTGTGCTATTGTCAATCTGAGGCAAAGTAAATGTATGTATGGGACCATCATTTGATTCTTGAAATTGAAAAATGTGGCTTCATGTGGCAAATATTGTTATACCATTAAACTGCGATTCATTGAGATTAATTAATCACAAATTCTCTAATGAACTAGATTATTTTTTTAATCGAATCCCACCCCTAGTTATGTGTTATCTGCTTGTTTCCGCTTCATTGAAAATGTATGAGCATGTGATATTTCATCTTTAGAAATCGTGATCGTTTACATGTAGCGGAAACCCTGTCATGTAGCAAGAGATGCTAATGAGGAAGAGAGTTGCACTTTAAACTGAGAGCTGCCACAGAATTGCCTTCTGTGTGGAACCACAACGTGTAGAAGCAGATCAAGAGACACTTGTTTGTTTCCATGGCAGTGTTTAGATGGGAGTTTCAGCCTTTCCCTTGCCCTGTCTGTCGTAACCGCTGAACCAGCTAACAGGCTAGTCAAGTCAAACAGATATGCAATTCTTCATGGAACCACAGAGTCAGAGTACAGATGCTAATGTTGCCAATGGCAGTACTACTTTGTCCGTTATGGTCGGCATAGCGACAGAATTCCCGAAAAGACACACAGACAAACGTCACTATATGTCAGTGCAAAAGACTGTTCAAGTGACTTGATATCAATCAGTGAAAGTGATTTCGGAGAGGATCTGGCTCATTTGTAGATCAATGAGGAGGGGAGAAGGACTTGGAGACCCAGAGGGGTCCAAGGATTACAGTCCATCTCGTGTCAGTACACGTTGACAGGCCTGCCGCAGAGGACCTCCGGCACTGCAGCCGCCATCGACGGGTCACTCCTTCTGGTTGAAACCTTCATTACTTTCCTGCTGCTGTTTGTTGGCGAAGTGTGAGCTGACTGCAAATATCCAGCCTTAGCAAGGTGCCCACGTGTGAAACTCACCGGCTTTGTTATCCTCCTCCATGTGTTAGCTCCAGCGTTAGCAAGATGAAACCTGAACATACACAGGAATGGGAAAAGGCCACCTTCATGTAGTTTTAAATGTGAGGAACTGAGGGAGGAAGAGAGCTTTTCCACAGAAGCACAGAGCGTGTCTTAGTCGGGAGTTGTTCATGTCAAATGAGTTGAAACAAGCGTCTCAACAAGGTGATACGTGACTCACTTTCCTTTCTTTCACGTCATTCATTAGGGGGGTAAACCAGACCGCTTCCTGTGGAACGCAGCTTCGGCCATTTTTGTAGTCCTTCTGACTTCCTTTGTCAGAGTTGTAAACGTGAGCAGTCAATCAGCCTGCAGGTCACTCTTGTGTTTTCTCAGACTGTGAGAACAGTTATTCCCTCCGAAGACTCAGGATGGGCTGCAGTCCTCCTAC
This sequence comes from Synchiropus splendidus, assembly GCF_027744825.2. Taxonomy (NCBI): domain Eukaryota; kingdom Metazoa; phylum Chordata; class Actinopteri; order Syngnathiformes; family Callionymidae; genus Synchiropus; species Synchiropus splendidus. Next base: position 16,352,561 of record NC_071341.1, on the reverse strand, counting down.
AATGATCAACAGTTTCACCCCCAAACCCGACTGTGGCCTGCAGCTGCTGCAGGCGACTGAGCAGTTACGCAACCAGCACTCGTGCAGTCAGACAGTCAGTTCGCTACCTAATAGTCTCTCATGAATATTCACTTTGAATTTAGCTGTTAGGTTGGGAGCGTTGCTCTTGGCTCCGGATTGGCCCCTTGCTGCAGAGGCTCGCTCCAGTTGGAAGGAGTCAGAGTCACTGGACACAGAGTATTGAGGAGAGATGGTCTAAATAATACTGTCAAAGTGGCTCAGGGGACGTGAACTTCCTGTTTCTGCAGCTATTTCACAACAACAGAAAATTATGTTTGTTTGTGTTTGGAAAAGTCTTGTGTGTGTTAAACCTGGTCAGCAGCTTGAGAGACTCGGTCAGAAGAGGCTTCGTCTGTCTTGGATGTGAAGCTTGTGAGTCACAGCATGTATTTTGTCTCTCATAACGCTGCCTTTTCTCTTCTCTGCCTCCCCTTCTCCCTTCCTCTCACATCATCTACTGTCTCTGTTGTGAGTGTCACCGCCTGACACCGAATGGCTCTCTTTCAAGCTCGCGCTGAACGGACCGTTTAACAAGCCGGGGTTCGGCTGCGAGGTCGTTCGGAGAAGGTTAAATATCGAGCGTGTCGAATTGGCTCGCGCAGATTTATCACGGCGCCGACACTGGAGCCTGAAATTCAATTAAAAAGGTCTCTGGTCTTTATTATTATTCACGGCGAGAGAATCCACTCGCAGAGAAATGCGCGAGCTTCAGGGCGCTCATCTCTGATGCAAACATAAACTGAATTTAATTGTGTTAACTCTTGAAAACACGCAGAGCTTTGATGCCGAGTAGAAAGAGCAGTTTCGCGAACCCGGCTCGTCCCAGAGCCAAGTGCTGAGGCAGTTCCACGAGAGGAGCTCTTTAATGGCCAGCAGTCGAGTGAAAGTCCCACAACCTGTCTCAGCGTGGAGTCCAAGTGACGACATTACCTTGGCAGTCGGACCACACGTACACCTAAAATAATACTCGACTGAGTTCCTCTGCGTCTTCATAGTGACCCAAGAGTGAATCTGCCCTCCCACTGAGTCACTGCCTTCATTCCTGACGCAACGGGAAGACAAATCAAAGTGTTATTTACGTGACGATTTCTGTCCACTAGAGGGCTTGTGAATCCCACTGAAGGTTATGGGAAGCTTGAATCAGGGTCCAACAAGCAGATATGACTCTTTCGAACCGCTGACCAGGTTTAACTTCCTCAACATTCCGGTCCCTAAAAACATAAAGTCTGTTCTGATTCTAAACTTGAAAAACTTATGAATAAAGACAGGAAGTGATGAGCAAAAATCAAATTAAATCTTTGATGACTGGTATTTTGGAGGTCATCTGTGGAGCCCTGTGTGACACCTCTCAACAGAAAGCTAGAAAATCTTTTGGCACACCCTTCTGCCTCTCAAGTCTGCTTCTCTCCGGGACATCTATAATTCATAACTGGGTTGTTCAAACACGCCACTGTGTAGTCGCGTCGCCCACTTTCGGCCCAGTGTGAACGTGAGTGTGTGACCTCAGCTTTGTCTTGCTCTGACAGAAACACATTTTGGCCTAAATAGAAGCAGGGAGGCTCTCCTGCTTGTCAGGTCTGGATCAGTGACAGGCTACGAAGTGGTATATTAACATGTGGCGGGTGAGTTCTGGTTCTGGTCCTCAGTAGCAAGTGATGTGTTTCTATGTAAACAATGGCTTCGCAACCATGTGACATAGTCAACCTTGAACAAAGAAAGTTTCTCCATGAATGCCCATGAATTTCACTATTGTTTACATTGATCTGTGGATGATAATTTTAAGTTACCGCGGTGACGGATAAACCAGCCTGACTACGAGACAGATGACTGCACTACTGCACAGTCTAAATATGTAATCATGTTAGCGTCACTCGTTCAGCGTGAGCACGTGAATCCTGAGCCGTACGGTTCTGTTTCCCTGCTGCTGAAGGCTCACCCATTCACCACAAGAGCTTCCCGGCGTCCACGCTCTGCTTTCACGCTTCCATTTGTTCCCAGCTGCGGTGAGACATTGGCTGTTTTCACTGGGAGAGTTTCCCTGAAAGCCATTAAAGCGGCGCTCTGTGAAAACAAGAGCTTAGCGGTGAGCGTGTTCGTGTTAATCCTGTCAGCAGCCTCATGTAGTAATAATGCTGCATCCCCACAAGAACCGCCGCGGCTCCTGTTGTCGTCTCATTAAATTAATAATGGCAGCTTTTGTCTCCGCGAGAGTTGGACTCTCCCGTCGCGAGGAGCGCGCAGCGGCTCTGTGGGGCAGGCGAGTCGGGGCGATCTGGTGTCCGAGGTTTTGCAGTTTGGGTCGCTGGCTCAAGTCAGGTTTTTATATGAGAGAAATATGTGGTACATTCATTACCAGGCTCAGATGACAACGGTTGGGTGACTTGAACCCGATTCTGTGCCAACCAGCATCATGGGTCTCATCTTGCAGAGTTGTTGTGAGTAGTGCGGCGCGACCCGAATCAACGTTTATGGCACTTTTCTATCCCAGTCGGAAAATGCTCTTCAGGATGTATCTTTGGTTTATTTGAGGATGTCAGGGGTCGGTTTACTACCGAAGGAAGCGGCCGATGTTTCACCTATGGGGCAACAGTGTTCCTGTGCGTTCACACCAACTGAAGCAACTGATTTAATCTAACATGTTAAGACAATGTAGGGGGCGATGACGTACAACTAGCTTGCGCATTTGTGGCGACAGGCTTCAAAGAGCTGTGAAGGCTCAGCATTGTCTCTGTGATTCTTCTGGTTTCTGCTGCCTCAGTTCATCAGCTAAGCATCTGCACTCCTCCTGATTGGGTCTGGGCCCGGTGTGGAGGATTCATGGTTCCAGAATGGCTCCGGGCCGATGGCCAGACGCAACTTTTTCTGCTGGCGTGGAGGAAGTGACCGACAAGTGGATGAATGACTGAGATTTAGGGAGAGCAGAGTGTCAGCAGTGTGGAGGGGAACCTGGGTCGGAGCCATGACTCACAGCTTATTGTGCTGCGCTCTTCGCTTTGTCTTCATCACTGCACCCCTCCCTCCACCACAGTTCTTCCGTCATCATCTTCATATGTGTCAGACACCAACCTTTTGTCCCTCACCTCCCATCATCATCATCATCATCACCATCATCATGGCCATCCTCCAGCCATCCATCAATCATCCCTCCCGCTGTGTTAACAGCTGCTGTCTGATCTCTTCGGCTTCATTTCTCTTGATTCTTCACGCTGACTGCAGCCGTGTGAGTTTGGGCCCGGAGCATCACTTCATCAACAGCGGGCAGAGGGCAAGAGAGCCGGATGAGTGTAGAGGAAGGATGGATGGTGGAAGGTGAAGCGGTGAGAGCAGAGGAGGAGGAGAGACTAGAGGATGGTGAAGGGGACGGTGGAAAGATAGAGGCCAGCGACTCAATTGATCTCATGCTGAGAGAACATGCTACCTCCCTCTGACTCTCTTGTTACATGTGAGACATCATAATAACAAAAGCCAATTTACACATACATGTTTGTATTGCTATCATTGTGGGAACATTGTGAAGACCTCTCATATCCCCCAGCCTCTCCCTCTAAACCTAACCAACCAAAACACATAACCTTAACCAGGAACCAATTATTTTGAAGTCTTCATCCTCAAATTCAGGCTTAACCCTGAGGCGTGCGGCCAAATGGTCCCCACAAAGGCAGGATAAACAAATACATTCTTCAGCCCCCTTCCGCATCCACACACACAACATGTGCGCACATACAGAAACACACGCACACTGTGCACACTCTAGCATGTAAGCACATTGTCTCGATGCACAACCTCTCAAATATTACACACAAGTACACACCGTTCACAACAGCTTTGTTGTCATTGGCCCAACCTGAGAAAGACACAAAGCTCATGAACACAAACCAATCAAACAGACAGGTAAACACAACACAGTTCATAGTGAGGAGACCTCACTTGATCGCAGACACCCAAACACACACGGGCTTCAGGCAGCGAGATTAAGAACTGCGTTCTGGGCTCAGTAAATGTATGGTGTTTATTCCCGCGCGTGAGGATGTCGGAGGCGTGAGTGTGTCTGCAGCTCGGAAATTAAACCGGACAAATTGATGGGATCAGCGCGTCTGCTCGGCCCACAAATTTGTTTTAGGAGATGAGTGTATTGAAGCTTTTCCTGGCTTCATCGGGGAGCTATTAGAGTGTGTCGGCTCATGCTGACGTGGTCTGTGGGAGTCGCTGGCTTAAGACAAGGTTTGCAGTCAAGAGAAGCTCCACACCGGCTCACACCACATCTGTTGTTGCTGCAGCCTCAGGTGTCTGTTTGGAGGGAAAGAAAAACTGGCTACCACTGAGACATTTTTGTGTCTCGGTGATTGATTTGAGATATTTCAGGTGTTTCTTGTGACAATTCAGTTTGCTTTTTAGTTGTTTTTCTACAGGCTACTTTTGTGTGTCTGGGTTTGCTGTTTACAGCGGGTTTTCTCAGGATGGTGGAGCTCTTTCTGTTGTGTAAGAGCAGTGCAGCACCTGAGGGAAACAAAGACGTACCAGATCAACGGCACGTTTCAGACGTAACTTAAATGAGTCAGTTGGAGGCTGTTCTGATCTTATGAGTCTCTGACTGAAGGTACAACTGCCTCAGTCTCTTCCTCTTCTCCATTCCCTCTTCCACAAGTCCCCCCGAGAAGCAGTTCTGAGATGCTGAGGGCATCAATCTGAAGATCCTGACTGCACCAAGAAATCCTCTCCTTTAGAATTGTGGAGAGAAGGAGGAGTCTAATCCTCCGTAGGAACAAAGGAACTCCTTCCACAGGATACTCAGAGTAACAGGGTCACAAACTGGTTAAACAAGCTCATGTGAACCTTCCAAGACAAGAGGTGAAGATCTGGTCCACTGCAGACTTGACGAACCTACAAACAAGGGTTTCCAGGCTCGTGCTGTGGAACCTTCTTCACCACCCAAGTGTGTGACCTTCACTACGTTTTCCCGTTCCTGCCATGTTGGGGGCGCTGCTGCAGTGCTGTAGGTGGAGATGTGTGAATGTTTGGATGGAGTGCCACAAACACCTGCCACACACACACACACACACACACATACACAAACATTGATTGTGTCGGGGTCCGGTGGGACGCAAGGCGAGGCTCCTATGGAAACAGAAGCTTTCCAGCCTTCATCACGCACGATGTGGACCAATGAACAAGGAGTGAAAGGATGAATTATTCACACACCACTTCACGCTGCAAACAAACCATCTTGTGTTTAGCATTTATGAACAGTGTTACCCCCAGTTCCTCCTATTAGGGGGATGTGGGTCTATATGGGGAGAGGAAATCACATTATCAGTTATTTTATTCTATTCCGCTGTATGTATGTTTTGCCATACTTGTGAGGACCAAGTCTTGACTGGCCACCTTCTTGTGAGGAATTTTTGCTTTGTGGTTTAGAGTCCTGGATAAGGTTAGCCATGTGCTTTGGATGGCTAGGTTTAGGCTGGGGAAAGGGTTATGGCAATGAGAAGCCTCACAATGTCCCCACAAGGATAGATATATGTGTGAGTGTGTGGAGGTGTGTGTTCTGTGACCCGAAAGTTCCTGAACACAGCACCAGCTGAGAGACCAGCTGGAGATGCTCACAAACACACGCGTGTTTTCCTCCGGTGCTGGAATAAAGGTTTAACACGTACAATCTCAGCAGATGGATTCAAGGATGGGGTGGTCGAGGGTTTATAGTCCAGGGCCTTCGTTTTAAAGAGTATGAGAGTCGATCCTCAAGCGGCAGGAGAGAGTGGCATCTACTCCGTGTGACAGTCATTTCAGTGCACTGACAGACCATCTGTCCCTCTCCATCATGGCCACCATGTATAGTAGCAACCGTTACTGTCGGTCATTACTGCGGCGCAGCCCTTCTGTCTTCTGCCACCCAAAATTATCATTAATTTCTTCAATTATTTTATGTATTTGAAGAAATAACATGTTGAAACTCAGAGTGACCCCTATTGAATCAAGACCATATATGGTCTCTTTTTTTCAGAACCATGTCAGTCTGTCTCATATTAGGTAGACTCAGAACAGGCTGTCTTCGGCGACCCCTGCTGGAAAGAAGTACCACCAGTGTGAGTTGTTTTCTTGGAGTCGTAGTTTCCTTGCACAGTTTTCTCATGCGCACTGTGATGATGCCAGATTCTAGTTCTCATGACTTTTTGACCCAGCTGCATAGTTTGCCTAATCGAGGGCCTGCTCAGGAGGGTGTCCATTATTTCTCTGCATGAAAGATGGCAGCGCCAGTCCGGAGCACAATGCTTGGTCCTGAACAAGCCTGCTGCCTATTGTGTTAAATGTCACCTTGGCTGTGACGTGTTTTAAAGGTTAGGGCTGGATTTGAAAGTTGAAGAAGAGCAGCTCTTCTGGAGGTATAAGCTCTGGTGAGGCTTTAAAGAAGTGTCATTACGAGACGTCTGAAGAATCCAGTGGCTCTCGATCTTTGCTTCCTGTTACGTGGTAGGTTTCCCCAGAGCAGCTGTGAGTCACTCACAAGCTGAAACATTTATTGCTCCGATTTGTTCCTGTTACCAGTCGCTGTCTCTCATCTGTCCGTCAAACACAAACCTTAATCATTATTCATGCGCCTTGATCGCCTGCCAGAGCTGCCGTCTTCCCCATACATGCCGCTTCCCCCCCGTCCCCTCCACTGCTGAACTTCAATAATAGATCATAAAAGAAGCCCGCGGTCGTCATCATCTGCTGAACTCTGGGTGGGGTGTCACCTGGAGGGGTGCAGGTGGGGGATGAGTGCCGCGACAGATCCTTCACAGTCATTGCTTCATCTGTTTAACACTCAGGTCAGCCGAGTCTGTCAATCATGTCCTCGCCTCCAACAAATGGCTCCATGTCTGGAATTCATTTAGCAAATATTTCGATCCCCATTTTTCAATCTTTTTCTGTCACGCTGCATCGATTCCTCCTCGCCAGAGCTGCTGAGAGAAAGTTGACAACAGTTGAAGACCTTTGAATCATTTCTCTTCAAGAAGGCGACGATCAAACTGCTATTAAACTTCAACAGTGATTTGTCCCTGGTTCATACCTGACCTAAGAAAGTAGGGCCTCTCACCGGGGCTCCTGACTGAGCCGGTGCCTCGGCAGCCTCATGATAATCTCAGTTCCTCTCAGAAAAACTCTGATGATGATGATGACTCACTACATGCTATTAGCCCAGTGACTACGCACGGAACATTATCATGAAAAAGATGGACTTATTTTATCAGCATTTATTTATTTATTTGTTTACTGTGTGTGTTCTTTGCACTTTAAATACTAAATGAAATACATTATAATACACACATAATTTCTGCAAAGGCTAAAAACTGACACTAGTTCTTTACAAGCTAATTTGTAAAGGTCCTTATTTGCCATCGTGTTGTTCCAGAACTATAAATGATGTTTTAATCTGCTGCAAGCTCTGGCATTTTTGGCCTCAACAAAAACACATTTAAAAAAGTCAGCAAGATCCTGGAGGGACTGTGCTTTTGACAAGGGAGTTATATGTTTATTTATTCCCTTGTCTAGCACAGAAAACTGCATTAAACAGATGCCTGTGACTGTGCATATATGCAGTCATTATCGCATTATGCTGAAGCAGCAGCAGTAAACTGAATGTTAACACAGTCAACAAAAACCACTACTAAATCACTACTTCAATAGCATCTCAGTTCTGTGATGCTGTTTGTCACCCTCTTTCCCCACTTACATCCTCAGTTCTCACTCTGTCAAAGTCACTCGTCTTGGGGTCACTCTGTTGAGTTTGTGAAGTGAACGGTGTGGAAAGGCGTGATGTTCTGAACATCATTACCCAGAGGGCTAGAGTACGCCGTACGGAGGATTTAGAACCAGGTAGCATGTGTTGGTCTGGTGTGAAGAGATGCTGATAAAAGTTGATGAAAACCCGCTGACATGCCTCATCTGCTTATCAAGAACAAAGTGAGACGACACACCTCAGAGAAGAACAAGCCCTAAGTGGTTCACTATAGGTGAAGTGGTCTCTCTCGCTGCACTCGGCTGCTGCTTCCTTCTTTTAATGTTGTGGCAGATTGGTTGTTGCAAATGCGTATTACTGCCCCCCCCACAGGTCAAAAACGGATGTTTAGATAATCCACTCTTAAACAAGAAATAATATTTACTCTGGTCACACCCCAAAGAAACCCAACTACGATATCGACAGATTAAGAACTAACCACAGCACACAGTCTGAACCTGGAGTGTCTTGTTTCGATGGCTATCAGGGCAGAAATCTGCTTCAGGCTATGGTGTTGGAAACTAACAAGGGTTTTCAGTGACTGTGGTTCCATGCAGAGCGTAGCTTGACTAAGACAATAGCTCGATTAAGAGTCCGATTGCGTCATGTTCTCCTGGTTTACATGCAGCGGAGATAAGTCTAATCATGCATCTCTGTTACTAGGGGTGGCGGCATGAGCCGGTGTAGGTACCAAATGTGTTCTACCTGCTGCGGGATGATGACCTCACATCCGGCATATACTATATCAAAAAAAAAAAAAAAACGTTATTGTATAATGCCGGATGTGACGTCATCATCCCACAGCAGGTAGGACACATTTCTTACCTACGCCGCTTCCTGTGACCGTAGAGGAAGAGCAATGGAAGCTGACAGGTAGCGAGGAGCTATATTGAACTCTGTAGACAGCAATGGTGCTGACTAACATTTTCACTTCAGAGGTCTAGGATCAGCACTTCTTAGCAATGGTACAGTAGCATCACTGTCATGGAGCTGTCATCATCGTCAACACCAAACCTTCGGCAGGTGCATGTTTCTGCTAACGGCTGCTAACGTGGTGGTAATGTCGTCTCCTGAAACCAATAAATCACGTCTTCTTATCTTCTTGTGAGAACTGACGATCGAAACAACCTGAGTCAAGGAAGTCGAAGACTAACACATCTGCAGATAATCATCGCCGTCAGTTACAAAAAACAGACATAGGCTCAGACTGAGGAACACACATACTGCACCATGTTACTCACACAACTTCTGAATTGTAAACTAGGTTACTAGACATCAATAGTCCGTGATTAGTCAAAGAGTTTGTTGAGCTGCTGGCTACATGCTAGCTTAGGCGCGCCATAAACCGCATTATCCAGGTCGTGTAGTAAGAGAAATTTCAACTCCCAAGTAGTCGGACTGAGCTGTTTTCATGCATTATAAAGTCCGAACTTGGCTGGACTAATGCAATAATTTGCTTTTCTGGCCCGTCATGTGACCGCAGTCAGAGTTGTGATCTCAGGATACTCAGCGTTGGTTTTGATATTTCTACTGGCCTTGTCATTTCAACTGTCTGTCTTCAAAGCTGTCGGCTCGCTGTCTCGTTTTCAGGCTGGTTTGTGGCGTCATTTAGCAGAGCAGGTGTTCCAGGCTCCACTGGTCAATCGGCATGGGTGATCAGTGTTTAAACTGAAGCAATAAAGAGTGTGGAGGGTGTTTTGCTGGTCCACCGTCGACACCCAGACGCTCCACAGTTCCGTGTTGCCCACTCGCTCTCACTCTGCCTCCCACTGTCTTCACACCCGGTGCCCGCTGTTGGTGTCCCTTCACAGTGAGCTTCAGTTGTAGCAGAGGTGGGCTGTGTGTTCTTCAGTGTGGAGCCATGGCTGAGTCTCAGTTATTTCCTCAGGAAAAAACTGTTACAAGCAATTTCCATTTAGAGTTCATTCAGAAGCAATTATGCTCGCAGATCCCGGCACCACTGCTGACCCAATTAAAGTTCTGTGTGTCGGAGGTTTGTCACCTATTTTAATAAAACAGGCGCTAAAGCCATTCGACGCAGTAAATCAGATTTACGCGGTGGTTAAAATGCAGCACACAGACGTTTGAGCCCTTTTCTTAACTACATATGTGTGAATGAATACATGAAAGCACAACCAGGATTTACTAAGTTAATAGGCTTTTGGTGTTTATTCTTAGTCTTTATTTGTCATCAATGATGGTATCGTGCTTGAGGCAAATATATTAAGTTATTTCAGAAAAAGGGATGCAGTTTTGCATTATTAGAAATGAAAGAAACCGCTATCTTAGCTATATGCTAGCAGCTGCATGCTTCTGAATATTTTATTTTCTATCTGTGAACGTAACCTTAAAGAAAAGTCATCTTGTTTGCACTCCAACACTGAACTTCTCCTCAAATGCTACTTTGGATTCAAGCAGGGAGACAAACCTGGCACCAGTTCTCAAAAAGAAAATGTAGACTGAGGGTCTTCGACTATTGAAACGTTAAAAACGTCTCCTGATCCTCAAAAGTGTTTGCATAAAAGCAATAACTTTCCATGAGGATAAAGGACTATTAACCTCCAGGAGACCACGTATTGTGGCTCCAAGAGTTGAAGCAGTGCTGTCCAACCTACTCCAGAAAGGGCTGCAGTGGGTGCAGGTTTTTGTTCCAACCCATCAAGCATGAACGGTTTAAGTGTCAGCTGAAACTAGCAGTCAATGGATTACACTCTTCAGACACCTGAGTGGTGTAGCGGTGTGTGCTACATGGGACCATCCTGGCCCTTGGAGTTTGACTGTACTGTGTTGAGTAGACGCACCACTCTCTCTCTGCTCGGTTTGTTTCACTCATCCTCCTGTAATCCAGCCCATCGATGGACTTTGATTTTTAAGGACATGTGGCTTCCTCGGTGGAAACCACGCCGTCACCAAATCAATACTAACTTAGCCTCTGCTAATTAAAATACCTGACAATGCTGTTCGACTTCCCATCGTTTCTCAGGCTCCCCGTCCACCTCTGGTATTATAAAATCAATATTAATTCACGGCCAGTTCAATAGTTTTCCTGTGTATTCGCCTCCTCGCTCACATTAAACCCAAATCCTCCTCCGTGTCCTTTTCAGCTTAAGAACTATCTGAACTCTTTGCTTTTACAGATGACAGATTTCTGCCTGTGACACACCTCTCCTTTCACACTTTCACTTGATTCAGAGTGGTGGTCATCTGACGCAAAGCTCCGGAAGTGTTAGGAATCATTCAGTGAGAGTGAAATGCAGCAGGGATTGGCTTCATTCACGTTGGCTGTGTGGTCTCACAACTGAGACAACACACCCTCACTCCCGTGGCATCATATATTGATGTTGGACTTTTGCATCCTGTACTGACAGCCATCATTGTTGGATGTTGAAGCGGTCGCAGTACGAAACACTTCTTTTAGTCCATTAACACACACAGCAGTTTACACAGAAGGCTGTCATTTTCGTCAGTTTAGGACGCAAAAGTCCACTTTACCTTCTTCTTCTTCCCCCTTCGGGGGTAGATCATCTTCCTCCATCTCACCTTGTCCTCTGCTTTCTCTTCTCTCAAACCTCATGTCCTCCTTCACCACCTCCATAAATCTCCTCTTTGTCCTTCCTCTCCACCTTCTGCCTGGCAGTTCCAAACGCACCTGCTTCTTCGCCTATTTCTCACAGCCTCCATTGCTCTGGACAGTTGAGCCTAAGTACTTAAAATCCCCCACCTTCTTTATCTCTACATCCTGTAACTTCACCTGTCCACTTGGCTCCCTCCCCTATTCCGTCTTACTGCAGCTAACCTTCATTCCTCTCCTTTCTAAGGCAGACCTCCACCTCTCCAGCCTATCTTCCTCTTGCTTTCTGCTCTCACCACAGATCACAATGTCATCTGCAAACATCATTGTCCAAGGGGCTTCTTGTCTAATCTCATCTGTCAACCTGTCCATCACCATCACAAACAAGAAGGGGCTCAGAGCTGAGCCTTGGTGCAGTCCCACCTCCACCTTGAACTCCTCTGTTACACCTGCAGCACACTTCACCACCGTCTTACACCTGGCATACTTGTCTTGCACCACTCCACCATACTTCTCTGCCACTCCAGACCTCCTCATACAATACCACAACTCTTCTCTTGGCACTCTGTCGTACGCTTTCTCCAGATCCACAAAGACACAATGGAGCTCCTTCATGTCTAATATATCACGCCATGGGAATGAGGATGCGTTGACTGAGAAGCTTAGAGCCTCATGGTGTGACTATGTCCCCAGTTTAGCTTCCCATGGTTGATGTTTGTCTCCAGACGTCAGCTGGCTTCTCCTGGTGGAGAACTGGCTCTACTCTGAGTCTCCCCTGGATGACTTAACTCTGTTAACTCTGAGTCTCGACATCCTGCGGAGAAAATCTGGGATACAAATGGAATCATGTTGTGCTGAACAAAGTAGAGACTAGTTCACATGCTATGCAGGGAAGGGTGTCTCGCCTGGTGATCAGCCGACATTACTGACGAGGATGGTAACGACAATGAAACACTCACTGTGCGTTAATTAAAAATGTTACGTCATTGGATGTGTGTGGAACAGCGGCGTCCCTCAGGTCATTAAAAGCAGCAGCCCTGCCTGCGTGACTGTCTCAGTGTGCTAACAAAGCCAAGATGATGGTTCTGTTCGGCTGCGCCTCCATTTCACGCCTCTAGAAAACACTTTTGCAAGGACACTAAAAGCTTTTTTTGCACGTTTGCTGACGCCTCAAGATTAGGATGCAGATGATGGAGGAGATATGGGCGAGCAGGAGATGAAGTCGAGGTGTAAAACAATCCAGCAACACTCAGATCCATTAACGTCTGGGATTATTCCCTGAAAGTTAGGAGGTGAGACTCACGTGCTAAGCGTTTTTCGTGCTTGTGGTTTCCATCTGGACCCACAGGTCTTCTGAAGGGTTCCTCAGTCTGTAGAGATCTGTGCTGCTTTTCTTCTTGGTGTCCTGTGTCACTGCAGAACCTCACATTTGAATCTGAACGTACAATCCAGGGTCCTCCCCAGGATTTTCTCTCAGTCTAGGGTGTCTCCTCCAACCAAGCAGGTCACACATCCTTCCTTGTTGGGTCCTTCACCACGACCGAGGATAAGGACCAGTGAGCAAACGTGACATTCTCGACTGACTTAAATGGTGGTGCCGTCAGATCAGCTGACGTGCTGGAGAGAACTGAGGTATCAATGAGATGAACAAAGATACAAAACATTTAAATACCAGAATAAAACAAATCAAATGTTGGACAGTAATAAGGGTGGAAATATGAGCAGAGGTCTGCTCTGAGTGAGCAATTTCTCTTGATACTAGGTGTCCGGTGGCATCAGTGCAATATGTCTCTTGGATCTCTTCCTTGTGTGTACTAATGTGAATAAGGTGGAAAACAAGGGTAGTCAAGTAAACAAAATGGAACAATAATGTCACGACTGAGAGCCGCGAGTGCTGTTAAATCGCTGTCATCACTCTTTAAGTGGTGTTCAGTGTTTCTGTTCTGCATTAGGGCTCGTGCAGATGCTGACAACATGTTGCTGCGTCTCGCGTCCCCCTGGATCTGCGCGTGAGAGAGACAGCAGGGGAAAACAACACCTCTTAATGTATCATGAGCATCCTTACGTCGGGTCCCTGACTGCGGCCTGAGCCCCTTCTCCTTCCGCTCACGTATGATCACAAGTGAAACCTTGGGAGGTGTTTGTTCCCGCTACAGCAGCCGCTGGACTGAGCTGCAGTGAAGACTCACCAGCATGTGTTTCCTCCTAATGAGGGGATCCATCTGTGGTTCAAGTGTGGAGGTCGAGGGCTGATGTGATCGGCGCATCGCCACACATCAGGCGCTGGAAAAACCAATGACCCATTCTCAGCAGCTGGAAGGTCCCTCTACGCATCCGTCTTTCTTTAATTGTGGCCCTCAGCAGTCGTCGTCTCCCATCATTAATGTACCGGCAACAGGAACAGTTTCTGTCCGGGGCTCAGCCCTAATGCAGCGGACGAGGATCCGGCGGGAGCACAATCTTCAATTATCTAACCATTGTATGTCGGTTTAATAAATCTCTCCCCGCATTTGTCCGCTGCTCTGCTTAAATGAGCTCGGCTGCATGAGCGGAGTCGCTCTTGTTAGCAATAATGTGGCAGAGCAGGGAGGTGGGAGCCGCCGAGGCCTGAGGTTTGACCCGCCGCCACATGCAGGGTTTCCTCATCTACTGATGGTCAGGAGAGACTCATTTAATTCGCCTGCCGCCTTTATGTTTACGCCGACCAGGCCTGTCGAACTCAGCTAAATCAGACCTACTGTGAGCCACAAGACATTTTACAGCAGGGTCATACACTGAGGTTTGGTCATGCTTCACTGCAACACTCGCCACCAAATTAGAAAAAAGACTAGTTTCAATTAGTTTCATTACAGCCACTGCTTGTTTAGCACATAACACGGTGGATAAGTGCCTCTTTTTGTCCAGTCTTTGAATTTCCTCATCAACTTTTATTTTAAAGCAGTGTGTGATTTTGAAATATTACATTACATTATTTGTTTTAACTGGGGAAAAAGGCAACAAGAATTTTGCCTTCTCATCATAATAAGGACTCTAAAATGACATGACTAAGCAAAGAGAAATAAAAACACTGAACCATCCTGCATATTTACCTCCACAACCTTTCATGGACCTCTATTATTCGGGTTTTCTGCCAGTTGAGGAGAGCATGTCCAAATGTTTTCAACTAGTCTGGGTAAGAGTGAGCAGCCGGGTGGTCTTCCCACTCTCACTGGCAATGGCTGTCGCTGCATGGTTTAGACCAGTGTTTTTCAACCTTATCAAGCCACGGCACCCTCGGCAAATCCCGAGGCACACCACCAAAGGAACCTGGGCCAAAGCGCAGCTATGCTTAAAGTCTTATAGAAAATCCCTATTCATTTGTGAAAAATCTACTGACACTCAGTTGTTATTTTGTCAGGCTATTTGCAGAAACAAAATGCAGAAAATGTATTTGTTTCAAATGTGTCCAGAAAGGGGCGGGCGATATGGCGAAATATATCATGATTTATTTATTTATTTACTTACTTAAAATAACTGTTTCGATTTTACCACCTTTTTGCATGGTTTTATTGTAGTTTTGAGTTTCCAGACAAATCCTCACCATTCTTTACCTGAACTTGCTTCATAAAAACAATGATTCTTTCTCGCTTCACATTTTGGAGCACATTTATTTTTCTGTGCATTTAGTTTTTGGCCAACTTTTAAACCACAAAATTAACTTTGACAGTCCATGAGTATCAATAAATTTTGAAGTGAGACGTCACATTAGCTGTTAGCTCTTTTAGCTCTGAGGTGCATTCTTTGACATCGCGGGCCCAGCAAGGATCAAATGAGGTGAAACTGGATCATTTTCCCACGGCATACCTGACTCTCTTTCATGGCACGCTAGTGTGTTGAAAGACGCTGGTTTAGAGAGAGACACAGTAAGTCCCCTGCCTGTTTGGATGGTCTTACTGCAGAAGTGATGCTGGTAAAGCGTTACATAGTAACGTGTTACATGTTTTTAAGCTCAGATATAAAAACACCTCAAAATTGCCTTTGCAGTTTTGTGTCGATGAAGAGGGCTGTTGTCGGCTGCTAAATGTAACTTGCAAACTAACTTGTAATCTAACTTAGTAACTTTTGAATTAAAGTAATTACTAAAGTAACTAAGTTACTTTTAAAGAGAGTAAGCAGTAGTCGGTTTACTATTTCAAAGTATCTGTGGCAACACTGCTCCACCTTCTTCCAAATGTTTTTTTGGATCAGATAAACCCTAGAGGACGGTCATTTAAAGTGTGCATGACAAGCCGGCAGCAGCAGTTGAGCTGGAGGCCCTCTGAGGACCTTACTACAGTCCTATACGCTTCCCTCGATGGCTGCCGTGGTGCCACAGTCCTCTGCACCGTCTGTGAAGAAGTTGCATCAGTATAATGCAAGCAGCTGTGATGCTAAACGGACTTGATGTCAGAAATATTAGGAGACGTAAACTGTGGTTTACTTCCTGACGTTGTGCGCTTGACAAGTCACAGATGAAAATACAAACACGTTCCTGTTGGGATTTGATGTCCCAGAAACCAAGTCACCTTCCGTCAATGTATTTTTAGATTTGCAAGTGAGACTTTGAAGCGAGATAATGAATGTAACTGGATTCAGACGTGTGAAGGATCTCAGTGTCAGTGTTGCTGGATAGAGACTGCACCAAGACATCATGTGATCTCACTGGAGGTTAGTTTGAGGCCTGAATAATGTTTTTTTATGGAGTCTGACTGGTCCTATTACTGCAGCCGGAGTAGGGCAGTCAGATTCATGTGCTGGAACCTGCAGCTGGTGACACTTCCCACAGTGAGGCATCATTAACTGTTGAAACCTGAGAATCTGCTCCGAGTTTATTACCCCAGGAGTCCAGTTGTCAGTGGGTGAGTGTGAAAACGTCACATTAATAATGTGAATGAGAATATTCTGTGGGCTGAAAATCTGCTATTTTCTCTTTCCAAACCGCTGTATTTCACCGCAGTCTTCAAGATTCACTGTTTATGAAATGTCGCCATGGGCAAGGCCAACATTTTAACACTCACCTGCCCAGTGGACCCACAGTGCCACCTCCTCATCTCTCAGCCAACACTGTGAAGTCAGAGTAGCTTTTAGCTGGCTAGGTGTCCTGGGGATGCCCTGAAAATGATACACCTTCTCGTGTTTGTCAGCTTGTTTCTGTCACAAAATTGCATCAGGCAACATTGCATCATTTAAACATGGAGCCTGGTGTAGTTCCTACTTCAAACAAGCGGATGACGGACACCTGTAACTTCAATCTGATCAACATTTGTGGGCGTGTTTCTATGGAAGGTTTGAACTTTCCCCCCTGGTTGGGAAGACGGAGGAGGTTCTAGTTTCAGAGTAGAGTATCATCACAGAGAGACTGACTCCGGTTCTAAAGAGGAATATTCTTCCTCGCAGTAGCGCGTCTGTCAGCCATGACAGTTCTCAAGCAGCATACAGTTGAGCCGATGCTTTACTGTGCAGCGAGAATGTGGAAACACTAAAACAGTGCTGACATCATTGTTGCATGAGACAAGAGGAAGAGTACGGCCAGTGGCTCAGATAAACAGCTGTTTTAGATGACGGAATTAGATGAGTGAATTTACTCCCAAACGTGTCGGGTAACATTCATTGCCGTCACATGACGATCTAAGAAACAGAGTTATCGCGTTACTCCGGCGAAGTTCGGACTTTTAAAACGCATGTAAACAGCAAAGTCTGACTGCTGGAGAGAGATTTGAATTTCTCCTGGTCGGACTACGCCACCTGGATAATGCGGTTAATAGCGCAACTAAGCTAGCATGTAGCCAAGTAGCTGGACTATGTACAGACTGTGATGATGTGCGGTTGCGCAAGCTTCGGCCACGCGGCGGAAATAAACTCCCAGATGAATCATGGTCTAATGATGTCTATGAACCTTGTTTACAATCGAGAAGTTGTGTGTAAGCTGATGACATTACCACCACGTTAGCAACCGTCAGGATGGTCGCTAAGTGAGTCAGGGCTCACGCCGGTGATCAAAAGTGAGTCTCCACATCTATCATCTAACACAATCTCAGGAATATTTCAATGAATTAAACTTAAAGTTTAATTCCAAAACCTGGTGACAAAGCGTGTTCACGATGATGACAGCTCCATGATGGTGATGCTGTTGAACCATCGCTGAGACACGCTGATCCTGGACCTCTGAAGTGAAGTTAGCCAGCCAGTGGGCACCATCTCAGTCCACACAGTTCAATATAACAGCCTGAAACGGCTCCTTGCTACCTGTCAGCTTCCATTGCTCTTGCTCTCTCGTCATGGTGTTAAATAAAAATAAGTGTTATAAAAACCATCGATTGTCCTATTATGGTTCCCAAGTGCGCTGTTTTTCACAATTTTATGTTTAGTCAAAACTAAAGTCAAAGGCTTTTTTGATGTTTATGCTGTGGTTTTTTTTTCAAATAAAACTATTTTCATGAATAGAACAAGCTCTGGTATGAAGTTCCTTCAGTTATTAAATATAAATATAAAAAAATCCCCAAATGTGCAGCAAGTAGAGTAGAACTAGTTCAGAAAGTGCAGATTTTCGGGAGGGAACTTGCTAAAACCCTGGATGGGCGTTAGCCAAGTCTTCAAGATGGGCGCTCTGATTTTTTTTGTGATGCCTGTTGCGTGTTTTATGTTTGTGTTCTGTGGGAGATGGAAGTCATAATTGAGTTAGCTGACTCTTAATTCTGGAGTGATGAAGAAGGCGATATAATAAAATCAGTTCAGAGTTTATTGAGCGAAGACCAGGCAGAGACAGTCCAGACCTGCCGCTTGTGTTGTCTCCCACTCGTGGTGACCTCAGCGCCCAGAGCTCCTGACTCCTCTTTAGGACGCCTTCTGCATGGCAAGGCAACACTCCTCCAAGGTTGGAGGCCAAGTCTTTTTGCTTCTCAATGCTGGTCTGTTTTGAATTAGCCTGGGTCTTCTGCGTCAGATAGAGGACTTAAATCTCTGTTTGTTAAGTCTCACGAAGGTGGCATTTGGATCGGGTTGAAACACAGATGGCTTTGGTTTGACCTTTAGCAGGGTGTTGCCTCGTCCAGGGTTACCATCAGTGTCGGGCAGATTAGCGCCCTCTACTGAGTTGGTTAGGAATATGTAACTGTTTTTGGAAACCTCTAATAAGATGTGTGCTGCACTGTTGATCTAAAAAACACACACTTGGGTTTATTCAATGAATATTCAGTCAGTCTGTAAACAAAAACAGTCTGCTGCTGTTGTCTGAAGCTGTACACTGAGGACTGAACCTGCTGGATGACGAGAAAGGTTTCCTGAAGCAAGGGATGAAAGTACCTCCCTGATTCTTCAGCAATGTATCTTAAAATACTGCAGTATTTTGTGTGAAACGTGCAGGCGCAGCAGGTAGCCGACGCGATCGTCTTGTGTCTCGCTGAGCTCATTATTTTGATTAAACACTGTTGGTCACGGTCCTTCAGAGCGCCGCGCTCTCCACATCGATCCCACCTCTCCACTCCTCGCCGGCACTCGACCATCAAAACAAGAAACGCCTTCTGGTCATGCGGGTCACATGACAACCCGACCGGGCTGTGGCTGAAGGTCTCCTCCGTGAAGCTCTGCAGGTTTAATGGCTTGCTGAATGAAAATAAGATGTAATGAGTCCCTGAGTGAGTTTATCTGCTCCTCCACGGAGTTCAATCCAGATCCTCCGCCCTCCTCCATCGCCGGGATTTTAATATCCAGCCTGATGGGACGGCACCGACTGTCTGAATAGAATGGAGCGCAAAGTATTTTTAGTAGAAGCAGAATGAATTATTGAAGCACTAAGCTCTCTCCTATAGAGATAAAGCCAACTAGCCCGCAGCGCCACGGGAAATGTGTTGAAATGAAAGTCAATAAAGCAGGTTATTATTGAATATTGTTGGTACAAGACTCTTTGAATGAAGCGCGGTTCAAATGCTTTGACTCCATTGCCAGTTTTGAGGGGATGACTTGTGCGCTAGCGCTAGCATGCTAACACTGTAGCAGCAGCAGAGCTGGGATTGTAGACCCAAGGCGCTGGCAGCAACCCTGACTTCACAGCTACTTTCCGAAGTCGACCTGCTGTCTTCGTCGTTGCCATGGCGATGACACGTCCCAGCAACTCCATTGGCTCCTCACTGCATGTAAATCAAGGTAACTGACTGAAATCGGGGGCGGTAGCTTAAAGAAGCCGCTGCCTGAGTCCTAGTGTTCCCTGCATGGAAACCTGGTCACGGACCCTCACCTTTACTAACTCATCATCTCGAGCGCTGCTCTTTCTGTCCTCCAGCTTCTTTATTTTGGCCATCACTTGCGTTTGGCCTTGTGTGTTTGGGGCAGTGTAAAAATCACGATGAGTGTGGCCCAGGCCAGAAAATCAATATGAGTGGTGGCCCCTGATGCCGGACCCTGGTCTCTTATTAGCCACGGGGTCTTTTATTCTATTGACTGTTTCCATGCAGGTGTGTGTGTCTCAGAGCAGTGAGTTTTTCACAAGTGAGCTGTAAATATACCTGCGCAGCGTGTGGAAGGGTGTGTCTCCGCTGTTGTGTCCTTTCTAGTTGTGTGTTTCTGCCTGCAACATGATAAGACCAGAGTGACGGAATATGGAGGAGCAGCGAAGAACGCTGCACACACACCATCCAATCTCTGAGGGAACATTCACGACTGTCTCCCACACAACCTCTATCTGTCACCGTAGCTCCATTTAAAGCACAAGGTTGCTGCTTCCTTCCTCTCAGTAGAGATGCCAGACGCACACACACCCTGGTACTCCTATCTTTGTGGGGACATTTCAGAGCCACCCTACACCTAACCGTCCAAAACAAATGGTTAAACTTAACCAGGACTCTTAACCAAACTTAATCCCAATTATAATGACTTGCCAAAAGGTCTCTACGAAGCAAGATGTCCTCACAAGTATAGCTAAACACGCGTTTCCCAGGTAGTCTTCTCTATCGCTGTGTTCACTCTGAACACCACTGGTGTGATGTATAGACACAATTAACACGTTCATCTCCATCATCTGTCGAGTCACACCCACACTTTGAGTCCCCATCCACCCCCCAACTGTTGCCCAGCAACTGTTGCCTGTGTTGCCCTAACTACGTTTACATCCGTCCTCCTGTTCCTGCCCTGAAACACCACTCCTGATATGGTCCCTGAAGTCACAACCCACAGTGGGAATGGGCTCGATGCTCAGAATCTGGTTTCATGTGTGGGCTTTTCTCATTTCCAGGGACAATACCCTGTTGGTTTGCCTTCTACTACCTCATGAAGACGCTGCCCCTGCAGCCTGGCAGAGTGATTGACATGAATTGGAGGGTGTTTGATGCGCTCCCTGTTTAGTGGCCCTGCACTACAACCTCACTGACATGTACTGACTTTCACCTGCTGACCAGTTTGAACTTACATCTGAGTCTTTTATAAACACTGACGCCAGGAAGTCAGCGTGTGTGAAGAAAGCGTACTGCATTTTCTCATTGTTATGTTCATTGTTATGTTCATTGAAACTAAGTTACTGCTCTTCTTCTACCTTACGTTGCGCTGCTGCCCTCTGCTGGGTTCACTGAGGTGGGCTATTGATGTCATGGGATGTCAGGGAAAAAGAGACATGAGAACAGACTATGTTTCAAAGAGGTTAGTAGGAGAAGTGAGCACATGTACCTGGCTTTCCTGCTGGATCAATGTGCCTGTGACAAGAGGGAGTTCTACTGTAAGGACCACACCTCTGTGGGCACCATCAGGCATGTTTTATTTTCTATTCTATCATTGACTATCCGTGCCATTTGACCTTCAGACACTGCCCTCCACTCAAGCTTCACATCCTCCATCACCTCCTCCACATTCCACTGGAGTCTCTCTACACTGAGCTTCTGGAATGAATGGCGCAAGTTCCCATTATTTCCAATGGTAAAAACCTCTTTGGGTTTTGGCTTAAACAGAGGTTTCACTGTAGTCAATGAAGATGGCTGTCTGAACCAGTGTTCTTGAGGAGGTTCAGTCTGTTTTCCTATTTAAAATAAAATGCTGATCTGTTGAGTTCTAGTGAGGGACTTGATGTCCAGGTGATTGACTGAGGGAGGTTCATTAGAATCCTTTTTAGTTTAAAGCATCCCTCACTCTTCTCTGAGAACCTTAAGCGTTCCAGCTTTCAGCCACCAGACAGTACTTTAAGACGAGTGTGTGCTTGGATGCGTTTCCTCCGGATTGGAATTCATCTCATCACCTCTCCGTCGTTACCCAGCAGCCTTTTATCGGTCAGGAGCTCTCCGGTCTTCCAGGCTTGCTGACCTCACACACCCTCTCTCTCCCTTTCTCCTCCGCTCCCTGGCTTTTGTGCTGCCTGATCAATAGTCCGATATTTACAGCCTCATTCTGTGATGCCCGGAGCTCTGGCCTCTATCTCAGCAGGCAGGCCTGGAGACAGGCGGTGAATTAGCCGCAGATGCCTGGACGCGCTGTCACCCCATCGTCCCTCGCTCACAGACTTACCCCACTGGCCGAGCGGTTTTCCAGCTCCTGCTGAAACATACTGGCACTATGATTTCTGGAATAAATTATTAAGCAGTGAAGTATTAAAGGATTAAAGATGCGCCTGGTAAAGCCATTAGCTCCTCAGGATTTCCCATCACTGGCGGGTTATTGTATTACTCGATGAGAACACAACCCCGATTACAGAACTGGTTCCCGCCTTCAAAATCCCTCATAAAAGCGGAAAATTGAATTCAAATTGGAGATTTCATGCTCCTTATTTCAGACTGTAGGGGTCTTGAATGCATCAACATTCATGAACGACGACTTCCATCTAGTGTGGTAACGCTCAGCACGTGCTCCATGGCTGTGAAGAAGACGGGACGTGAAGTAGCCGCTGCGCAGTGGGATGCTGTTGATGTAAGCTTTTCCAAGGAAATGAGATTAGATTTCTTTCACTAGTTGTTGTCACGGTGGGGTGTGGCGGGTGCGCAGGTGAACAGTCCACCTGGAAGTTGGTGGAATGGTGGAACAGGGCTGTTTGCAAACTTGACTAACCCCTGCCCATCTCTGAGTGGTGCTGATCAACTGGGTTTGAGCTGGATGGAGCGACAGAGCTGACTAGTAAGTGTCAATAGCGTTTTTCGAGTCCAAAGTTTGGACATGGCTTTACTAAGTTGGACTTGTTACGACCAGCACCATCTCATCCAGGGGGCGTCAGTTTCGTGATCCTGTTGAATCCACAAGCAACTGAAGCCCGAAACAACCCCCTGTTTTGCTTCGTCACAGCGGAGAATCCTCAGAACCTCCCTCCGGGTCCATGGCGCCGGTTTGATCACAGACATCCTCTCACTTCAGAGTAAAAACCAAACATCATTCCAGTCTTTCTCTATGCAGAGTCATGACTCTACTAGACCTCTAAAGGAGCCAAGAGCCGAGTAGAACTGAGCCGAGAGAGTCTGAAGCGAGCTGGTGGAATAGCCCTGTTTGTCAGTGGTACAGAGGGTCTGCCTCTTGAGACGCTTCCTGGATGTGCTCTGGGAGCAGGGTGTTGCACCCAGGCTACACTGTCGTGTGGTTTGATTCTGCCCATCAGCAGAGGTCAGGTCCAGCTGACAGGGATCCAGATGAGACTCTTATGTGGGCACTGAACCTGCGCCCGTCTGCATGAAAAAATCCAAAAATCTGTTCTTTACAAGCTGCAGTTTAAACTCTTACCTCCAGAGACTGAAGAGTCTGAAAGCAGGATTACATCCATCAAACGAATTTCCTGACTCCATCTCTGTGTCGCACCCCCCTCTCTCTCTCGTCTTTAACTCACATTTGTTCTCCTCCCGCTGGTCTGCTGTGAGGAGGTGCGATTACTTTCCTGCAGCGATTGTTTTGGACTCGTTTCTTGGGTTAGCAGTGTGTCTTGGAAAAGTTCCTCCTCGGTAGGTGTCGGGAACAACCGAGCTCCACTGCGCTTGTGATGCCTCAGCACTTTGTCTGATGAATCTCATCATATCTGGGAGGTCACCTGTAGTAAATGTAAGCGGCACAATACCTCATTGCTGAAACAGTTCCGAGGTCAGAGGCCTCCTGAGCCCTGCTCATAAATCCTCCTGGCATTGGAAAGACCAGAGCTGGGTTTAGATTATGAGCGTGGAAGCACACGCACACCCACACACACTCCCCCCTGCTCCCCTGAGCTCTTTATAAATATTAGATATTGATCTTCATCTTCAATTTCCAGTTTTCTGCAGCGATTATTTCTGCTAAACAGTGAGATGAAATCGTCCCACGTATGGTTGTGGCGGTGAAGCCGATGAATTAGCTGCTGGCTGGGGATGTGGGTGTTTATGTGTCTGTCTCTTTTCTGTGAAACTGCGAGGACAGGTTTGTCCAGTGCCCCTTTTTCATCTGCTCGCCTATCTGACATGTCTCAGCTTCACTGTTTTGACGATTTTTGACCAGCGGAAAAATGTCCACAAACTTACAAACTTCTCGAGTTGTTGTGGGAAAAATAATCAGACAAATTCATGTCCTGCTCAAGAGGATCTCACCTTTCCTTAGCTTGGTTAGTCTCTGCAGGGTGTCCTGGGTTGGAACCAGGTGAGGCCTGGAGTGGCTTCTCCTGGAGGAACAGAGGTTCTACTCTGAGTCTGTCCTGGTGCGCTGAGCTGAGTGCGTCTTCGGGTCTCTCTGAGGCTGGTGACCGCAGGTGAGAGGAGGTATCCACTAGTCAGTGGAGAGCTTTGTCTTCTGGCTCAGCTCTTCACCTCATGACAGGAGGCGCTGCACCGATTTGTCTGTTATCCTCACTCTCTATGAGATACTTGTCTGCCTCTGCATGTATCTCATCTCCAACCAGGACCAGGACAGTCTACCTGTTTCCAACTGAGAACCATGGTCAGAATTAAGAGTGGCTGATCCTCATCCCAGTGTGTCTTTCTGTCTTTCTGTATGTGCTAGAGCTGCACTATCAATACTGCTCACTCTGCCCATCTGTACTACTGCACAGCGAGGTGTCACATGACCCGCCCAGGATGCTATCAAGCCTGATGTTTGACGCAAATTCACATGCTACATGGTCAAGCTAGCGAGAAATGTCAGTAGAAGAGAAACGTACAACAGCGTTCCCCTCTGAGTTCCCTCTGAGTTGCACTTTGTTATTTCACTCTGTAATGGAATGTTTAAAAATTCACCTTCTGGTTTTTAACATTTATTTTTAAATAATTATGCTTTATTCATGTTTAAAGTTTAATTTTACTTTGGTCACACAGTATATTTTAAAGTTATGAAAACACAATCGTCCCTTGCATCATGAAAAAATGTGATAAAAATAAACAAAACAAAACAAAACAATAATGTTTTTTTTTTGTGTGTGTGTGTTTCAGGGCGACTGAAACGTCACAAGCCGATGAGTTTGATTCAGGTGAGTGAACACATTTTTTTTTTTTCCTATCCTTGTGGGGACCTCTCATTGCCATAACCCTTTTCCCAGCCTCTCACCCTAAACCTAACCATCCAAAACACACGGCTAACCTGATCCCCACAAGTGTAGCTAAACCAGGTACACACACACACACCGTCATGGTGCAGTTTTATTCATGAGCAAACGTTTCATCCCGACGCATGATGTTTCTGTCACATTAAATTGACTCACTTGCGTTTCCTGGTGACTACAAGCGAGGGAAAAACACAAGTGCATATCTGAGAGACATGTGACCTTTTAAGAAAATCAACATTCTAATTGAGAGCATCACTCCCGGACTCGCGATGCTCCGCTGCAGGTCTGGATTCCGGCTCACATGTCTGTAAGCTGCAGCTCCGGCTGCTGTCGCAGAGAATAAACCCAGTGATGTTTGAAATATTCTTCAACTCAGCCTGGTGGATTGGTTCTGTGTCCCCTTGCCACCAACAATTGTGTCTGCCTTCCAGAGGCTTCAAACATCGCATCCTGTGAGTCGTCTGGGATTTCATGATAAGCTCGAAAGGAAGCAAGTGGTAGGAAACTGAATGAACATTTTGATTCACCTGAGAAGTGGTGGTGCCTTCAGGGAACACAGTCGTGTGGTGTTTCAAGAAAAATGCTCCAGTTAACATACTGTTTTAAAACCGTAGAAGAAAGAAGTGACGCCTGTCAAAATTCCCACCTCCACCTGTGACATTGAATGCAACGTCCCCCTGAGCTTTGCACAACAACCTGTGAAGTGGGTCTGGTATCGGATCATCAGCGGCCGTGTGTGTGTGTGCTGGGGTGAGTGCGGAACTACTCTTTTGGTTTCATAATATCAAGTTGGAAATTGTTGATCAAAGGCCGAGGATGGTAGACACTTAAAAGTGTCGTGCAGTGCGTGGAGATTTTGTTGTCTCCATAATGAGGAAAAAACCTCACCGTTTAAACAGAGGAAGAGTCACGCCGAGGCTGCTGAGATGCTGATGCCAGCTCTTCTTTCTCTTTCCTTCACTGTGAATATTAAACATCCCACTGCTGCCGTTACACACACACTCATCTGTATGCAAGAGAGAGTGTGTGTGTGAGAGAGAGAGAGCTCCTTACTATTCTCCACCATCATCTCCTCTGGATGTGTGAGAACTTGTGAAAGTTGCTGGAGAGTCTACAACCAAGAATACTGAAGCAGGATTATCAACTCGATGAAAATGCATTTGATCAAACAGGGGTTTCACTTAGACACTTGCTGAAACGTGAGTTTTTCATGAGTGGCAGGTGAAGCCTCAGGCTGTATTTTACCCTCACTGCAGACCCGATTCTATCCTGTTTGGAGTGTAGCACTAAAGAACATGGTGTCCAGCCCGCGACCCCAGTTCTCTGCAGCAGCGTGTTTGTCTAACATCGAGTGTCATCGAGGCAGCTGACAGACGAGGCTGTTGCTTCTCTAATTCATGTCTGCAATTGTTGTCCCTCTGTTTTTGTTACCTTGGCCAACTGAGTCATGAGACATCCTGGAGCTGTCCAGACCTCTCTTCTAGCTCTATAGGAGGTCTCATCCTCCGAGTGTTGCTGACATCAAGTCTAGCATAATAAGACAGTAGAAGTACTGTTTTCATTCAGTGTAAAATTCACAACGTGCTGCAGACAAGTGTGATTCTCAGTCTGGTCAAACACCGGCGCCATCTTGTGATGGAGCCGTAGGTACCGACTCTGTCAACAAGCACGACAGAGTCCCAGAAGCGGTGGAATATAGGTGAATAAGGAGTGACTTGTCAGCCGTTTTGAGGGAGAAGAGTAGGTTCATGTAAACAAAAGACTTTGTTATCCAAAACACATGATTCTGGGAGTGATGACTCAGTTTCACAGTTTCTGATGCTGCAGAGTTAGTTACAGAGAGACATTGGTCCATAACAGTGAATGGTTGAATGAAAATAAAGTTGAACTGGGTGTTAGAGTAGAGTCAAGTACATATATAGTGCAGGTTTTGACACTGCTACTTTCATATGGTCCTGTTTACCCATGGGTGCATTCGGTTTCAGAACCAGTTTGAGGCGAACTTTCAGGTCAAAAGGTTCAAAATGATGGCTCCAGAGTACTGACAACGCCGATGTTGGTTTGGCATCTCCTCTCTCTTGTTCTCCTGAACTTGAACGTGATTCCAGAGGATGCTCTTGAGTCTGACTGATCTGCTTTGAGAACCCATCAACTGTAAAAAGCACGAGCTGTCTTTCACTCAGCCTCTCATGTTCTGGGAATTGCACCATAAACCTCTTTTAAGGCTGAAACTCTGCACATTCGCATTCACCCCGGGCAGCTGTGAGTTACGAGCTAATCGATATTTCTGGTGAGAGTTCCTTCTTTTCCCGCTGTTTCCTTTGACAGTGGCGTCGAATCAATAATATGTGAACCGTGTTTGTCACTGCTGGATCAAGAGAAGGGGCGGGGAGGGTCAGAGCTTCCCGCTCTCCCCTTCTTCCAGCTCTGACTGGCCTACAGAGGCTTTCCGAATCCTGAGCTGCTTCTTTCACCCCTGACTGGTGGTGTTTGTGCAATCCTCTCCTTGCCGTCTGGCTCAGCTCGCTTTTGTCTCAACCCTGCAGAAAAACATGTCAGTCATTTCTTTCATTTTATGTGTGTGTGTGTGTGTGTGTGTGTGTGTGCAGTGGCTTCTGCCTGGATACAGTGGAGCTGTAGGAGTGTGCAGGTGGGAATCGTCCAATATTAATTGGCTTTTGTGGAGGAGACCGACGGGGATTGTGTGTATGGGCGCCTGCGTGTTAGCAGCCATGTGGATCCATGATCCAGTGTGGGTCACTAACATGCAGTAACTTGCTGGTGGAGGTAGCATGACAAGCCACAGTGTAACTGTCTGTGGAGAAAGGTTTGTTGCTGATGCAAACACCTAACATGAGACCGGGTCAAGACCAAGACTTTGTGGGCCTGAGACTGAAAAAAAGGCCAATGCCAACACCAAGACCAGACTGAGCATAGGATAGAGATTCATAATTCATAAGTCATTGAGACACATACATTTATTTCTTACTGCAAAAGAAATGGTCATTTGTTCAAAATACATGATAAAATGAAGTGTGTTCACTGGAACTCACTAGTGTTCAGTGTAGTCCTGGTCTGGGTCTCCACCTCATTGGTCTCCACTCGGTCTTCTGTCCTCAATGTCCAACCTGTCCTCACTCCGGTGGTGGGATATGTTGACCTTAGGAAAGTGGACTTTTGTGTCCTACACTGAAGAAAATGATTTGGTGAAGCAAAGATGTGACTTGCACAGACTGGAGGCCCCGGCAGTCTTTTACATTTTCACCAAGAGATCTTAATCACCACATATGTTGGTCCTTAACTGTCAACAGATCAAAATAAGCAGCTTATTGAGCGTAAACTTGACAGACACGCTGAAGTGGAGCAGCGCTTGCACTCACCTGAGTCGTCCTCCCAGCCAGTGGGTGTCGTTGCTTGTTTTCATGATGCGACAGCAGAGTCTTCTTTGATCAATGCTAGAACGAAAGAGACACTTTTGAAGATCTTCTGAAGTCAATTCTAGTCCCACCTTCTTGTCCTCCTTAACAGCATCTCCATTTTCCTGCTGTCTCCATCTCCATTCATGCTATGTAAATAAAGGACCATGTGAAAATGTGACCAGCCACGATGTTGGGAGACGTTGATTCATGTTAAAATACCATTTGACCTTTGAGCCTGAGTGGCAGCTCTTGGACTCCGTGGAGACGGTGGCTGTTCCCGGAGTCAGTTCAGTCACGCTGCCCTTTAAAGCTGACGTCTCTATTAGTTCTTCAAGTTTTGGACGATCAGAGTGGAAAGGTTTCCAGTCCTGAAGACTGAACCCCGGAATCAAAGAAGCCAAAGAAGCGTTATGGAGGGTGAAGAAGAGGAGGTTTGCTTCTGCGTCTGCAGACTGGTTGAATCTGAATCAGCAGTTCTTAATAGCTCCCGCCTCATCTGGCTTCCACTCTCCCAGTCATCAATCCCGTATCCTCCCCTCCCTCTTTATACCTCATCTATCCTACCGTATTCTCTTCCTCCATGACCCTCCCTCCTCCCCTCATGTTTACCCTCCTCCAGCTGTTCCACTGCTTCTTCTCTCCTCCTCTCTGTTCTTCACTGTCGTGCGAGTCCATCATCTCTTTCTCTCGCTCCCCCGTAGCCGTCTTCTGTTTCCCTCCATCCAAGTCTTTGTGTATGTCTCGCTGCAATGCAGATCTGTCTGCCCACACCCAAATTCTGCTTCCCCTCCGGCCATCCATTCTTCCCCACACATCCTCAGATTCAGTGGAGGAGCGCGCCGTTTATTGTTTTGTCATTGACCCAGATTCAACTTCTACTCCCCAGATTATGACACGTTTGTAACAAATGGATGAAGTCGTACTGTAGTTTCAGAATCGCGGTGAATTCTGGCCGGTTGAGGTTGAGTTGGTGGTACAAATGCTTGACTGCATGAAGACAGAATCGGTCGTATCTGCACAGGTCTGATAGGTCTTTCATCTTCAGTCCCAACGTCAGTAGATTGCGCCATGGGAGTGAGGCTGGGTTGAGTCAAGATGAAGGCAGCCGTCTGAGTCTAAGGTGTTTCAGTAGAGACGAATGCTTTCTCTCCAAACAGGGGAGTTGAACATGCATTCACACATCCAGATTGATTCTTCTGATTTCTGTCCAGCATGAACTTGGAAACTCTTGGATCAGCACCAAGAGCTTCACCAGCTTTAAACATACATACTTACATCTTCAGTTAACCCCTGCTGAGTCAGGGTTGTGGGGAGTGCTGGACTCCTGACACTTAGCGTGTCATAGTGAGCTGTGGGAGGAAACCGGAGTACCCGAAGAAAACCCACGCAGGCACAGGGAGAACATGCAAACTCCACCCAGACAGTTCCAGAGCTGGAGTTGACCCTGATGCACTTGCTAATTTTTTTTTTTTTATTAACACAATTTAATTTATAACTATGTGACATGGTGGTTGTTGTCTGAGCAACGGTGACTAGGGACGGTGGGGTGAAGGGCTCAGAGGACAGTAACCATTTCATTCAAGCAAATTACCACGTTGTTACAGGTTGCAATGCTATTAAACAGCCACTGTTTGTCGCCCAGAGTTCAGCTCGATGTAAACTGTGCTCACGTCCCCCCATTCATCACTGCGATTGCAGCTAGACGCCTTCAGAGCGACACACACCTACTCACACTCTCAAGGACGTGCATGAAAACACTGATATTGAAGTCTGGTTTCCACATCCTCCGTGGGCGTGCGTCTCTTTCTCGCACCGTTTACTCTGATAGCATGTGTCTTGTTCAATTGTAAATGAGGGTGGGAGGCGGTTCGGCTTTGGTGAACCCCTCGTGGCGCACACACACCTCTGCACACATCTTCTGTGGGTTGGTCGCTGAACTTGTTGTTTGTTTTCCACTCTGGTCTGAAACAAACATTTATTTCCTCCTGTAGCGGCGCGTGTGTGGAGCCGAGGCGGCCATGTGTTTGTGTGTGCGCGATGAAAATGGACAGAGTAATGAGAGGAGTATTAGCAGGCAATGAGGGAGAGCAGGCCTTTTGCAATTATAGAGCTGGATGATGAATGGCTGGCGCTGAATAGTACACACACTCACACACACACACGCCAAGTCCTGCAGGACTGAGACCGGCAGGGATGGATGGGGCAGGAGAAGGTCGACCGAGAAAGAGAGAAGGAGACGTGGAAGTCTTGTTTTTCCTGACCACAGATTGTTACACTTCCACCCGTCTCTTATTCGTCCCACGACCCGTGAAGTTGGCAGTGTTAGCGTTGTTAGCTTTAATGACCGGAACGGCGTCGGAGTAACAAGGTTTTAGTGGATGACAATAAAACTGGAAGTTGTTATTGGAGAAACGTTCAGTAGATGTAGTTTCTTTTTGACGTTAATGTTTCATTCAAAATAAAAATAAAAAAAAAAAGATTTTTGAGGTTATTATAATCTTTATTTTTGAATGCAAAAATCACATTTGCTAACATCCAGATCAAGTTGTGTTATGACCTCACAGTTCCATGACAGGAAGCCCGTACTTATTCAGGCCTTCTGCTGAATAGATCTGCTGATCAGGCAGAAGCCTCCTGCTCCGACGCTTACCGTGTTGCTCAAGGGTCATAGGTCAGCTCCAGCGTGGGAGTGTCAGAGAGGAGTTCACCTGATTCACAAATACATGGCAGAGACCCACATTGGCGCTCTAACATTGCTGAAGATATCATAATGTGACATGATTGTTGACAACAAATACACAACACAGGTTTAGTGTAGGTCAGCAGAATGACAAAGCTAATCCAGGTCTTGTCTGGTTTGACCTCATTTTCCTTCCAAGTGAGGCTGTAGCCGAGGCTTTAAAACACACTAAGCAGAACAGGAGTCTGAACACCTGATCCAAGACTCTCCAAACATTTGTTGCACCACAAGTTTGAAAACGACAGAATTTATTTCCCAGATCGCCTCCCTGAGCAGCTTTTGATTCGCTGGCGTGACGTGTTCACTCACCCACACGTTCATTTCCATTAAACACCCAGACAGGCAGCTGCCGTCGTTCCATCTGAGGGATGAAATAATTAAAGAGCCGCTTGAATGAAGCTTTAGGGACGTCTTCAAACCTCCACAGAGAAGATGTGCCTGTCGAATTTCCTCTGTAAACACAGCTCAGCCCTGTCACCAGGGGGTGTGGCTGACGTCTGCAAAGTTGTCAGATGAAGCTACGATATCAGGTGAGATAGAAGCAGGTTGGTGAAATCCACCTCTACTGAAACAACATTTGAGCCGCTCAGATGCATTCTGAACCACAAAAGAGTTTTTAGGAAATAACAGTTTCACACCTCGTGAGCGCGAGCAGCCGTCTGTGGAGGCCACAGTTTGTTTGCAACATCAGGGAAGATATTAGACAACACAGTGCTTCACTCGAGGAGATGTGGGATGTTCTATCAGCCACTCGTCATGCTCTCTGGCTTTGGGCTGTAAAACATCATAATGTGTGTTCGAAAAGGAGGTTTTTGAGGGACAAATGCAGAGACGATCGCTGGCTGACGACCAGTACCACTTGCATGAGAGCGTGCGTCTCAAATCTGTATCTCACTCAAAGACACACATCTTGTACATGCATGCAGAGGCTGTTATGGCCCTGAAACTGAGTTTTGGGGCTCTCAAACCGGTCCTCACAGGGCTGCAGGGGTTGCGAGTTTTTTGTTCCAACCTTTTTACCAGATTGTCAGTTTGGTGCTGCTTGTTTCAGGTGACAACTGATTGGTTAAACTGTGTTTGTGTGGTTGGAACAAAAACCTGCAACCACTGCAGCCCCTTTGTGGATCAGTTTGAGACCCCACAGGTCTCCTTAACTAAAATCAACACTCAGAAAAAAAAGTGCACAAAACCAAACCTACACCAACTTGTAGCTGTATATGTGAGGTTTTCAGAATGGTATGTCACTCAAAGGTTTAAACTCTTTTTGAGGAAATCTGGATAATATGTTTGATCTATTTTCTTATCATCTGTCTGAAGATTTTTTTGCCATTTCCAAACGACATCTCTATTCTAATAATTCTTGCATAAATAAATAAGAAATTCTCCAAATAATAATTCTACAGATGACCACTGGTTTTGGTCTGACCAGACTTCTGAAGAAGTGCACTCAGGCTCAAAAACAAAGGCTTCAATGGCCGAATAGGCATCTGTCGAATTATTATTTTGAGAATTTCTTATTGTGGACCTCATGGTCCTTTGGAAATGGCAAAAAATTAATTCTACACACTAGAAAAAGTCACCAGAAAAAATGAGATTTGAAATAAATGGATGATAAGAAAATCGAGCAAAAATATATTATATTTTCTCAAAAAGACGACTTTAAATCTTTGAATGACATACCATTCTGAAAACCTCACATATATGGCTACAAGTTGGTGTGGGTTTGGTTTTATGCACTTTTTTCTGAGTGTTAAAGGCAAAGAAGCTGAATCTGCAGACCCATGTTGAACAGATCGTAAACTAGCCATTCCAGTTTTGATACATGTAGGTGCAGGTCCGCTTCCCCTCATATTAGTCAGGAGGAATCTAGGATCAATTGTGTCATGTCCCCCACACCCCAGTGTGGATTAAAGCTCCTCCAGAATCCGTCAATGTTGAGTGTTCTGTCGCATCATCCGGGAAGATGAGTGTTTTCCAAACCATGTTTCATTTTCTCCCAAAGATAAAATCTCCCCGCAGCCTCGGGGAAGCTGGGATTTAGCGTCCAGCTGCTTGCCGCCGCGTCCCTCCAGTATCATCACATCGCGCAGAGCCGCTCGCTAATCTCGCCTAAAGCCTTTATCATCATCCATACTGGACCTGTGGTGTCAGGCGGACGTGATGCTGCAAACAAATCGTTCTCAATCTCGCAGCACCACATTTGAATGTTCAGTTTGAGGTCTTCATTTTGTGTCTCTGATCATCTCTGACTGGAGATTTGGATTCAAACCTTGATGTCTGTTTTCGTGGTGTTCAAACATGTTCTGATGTCTAATGGGCCCCTCCCTCAGTTCTTCTCACACACGTCATGTTTTTATGTTTTGTGGGGACCTCTCATTGCTATAACCCTATAACGCCAGCCTGTCCCTCTAAACCTAACCATCCAAAACACATGGCTAACATTAACCAGGACTCTGACCCAAACTGAAACCCAGTAATAATGACACAGTCATTTGAAACCTCAAATTGAGCCTTGGATTTGTGGGGTACAGGAAAAAGGCCACCACAAAGGCATAAGAGCCGCACATAGAGGTGTGTCCCGAAAACACACACACAACATTTGTCTTCCTATCTTAGTGAAGGCCGTCATACATTGATATAACCCGATCCCCAGCACCCCCCCAAACCTAACCACTAACAACAAATGGCTAAACTTCACCTAAACTTTAATCTTTACTCTGAACCAAACTGACACCCAGTTATAATGACCCAGTTATTTTGAAGTTTTAGTCCTCAAAATGAAGCTTAACAAAGTGAGGACCGGCCAAAATGTCCTCACTCTGTTGATTTAAAAGTCATACAAGGTCGAAGTACAAGGATTCTCAGATTAAAGTAAACAAACAGTATCATTTTAAGACGCAGGGATGAAAGATTTAATTTAATTTAATTAAAGTGCCCCAACCACAGATCACCTCCAACACATTAATATCGTGGACCACAGAGGTTACAGTGAGATTATCAATGTCACCAACTCATCCAGAAACTTCTGACAGCTGAAAAAATGGACACAGATGGAAGAGAATTTGATGAAAGTAGAGCCAGTACTATGCTGTTCGAAAATAATCTTGCTTGATATTTTCACCCCAGGTGCGACACTGCTGACCTAGTGTGTTTACATATAGCTGTCACCTGTGTGGCCACAGCATGAACAGTACTCCACGCGGCGAGGAAAGAGCACTGCAGTTCCGTGTGAAACCCATTTCCCATTTTCAGACCAGTCACTGTTGTTCCGTCCCAAGAAAGCAAGGCAAAACACGGTAGGGAGAAGGAAGCCTCTGAAAAGAACATAGGTTAGAGATAGGAAAGCACATCATGAAGCCGAGAGTCGAGAAGGTCAGTCGTTCAAATGAAAATCCAATTCAGAAACCACTTGTACTGCTGAGATACACTACAGAGAAAATTGCGCCCGCAGAAAGTAGCTTCGCAATCACAAAACATGAACACGGACAGTGGAAAACACATTATTCTTGATTGTCTTCAGATCCGATTTGCTCAAGCGTGTCTCAGCCGAGAGACTGAATCACAGCTCACATGTTCGCCGCTGACACGCAACACGACCCGCTGCGATGGCATAACAGTGCAGAAGACCAACGAGAATCGATCGGCACGTTTGTCCTCGTGAGACTCGGCGCTCCCTGGTGAATCAACGCTCCAGCTCCGGGGCCAGAACGTCTCATCTGTCTCCCAAATGTCAGTTATGACATTTGGCTCCAGGGGATTGAAATCTGCGGCGAGGAGGAGGCGGAGTCTCGGCAGCTGCCTTGTTAAGAGGCATTAAAAATGTTGTGTTTGTTTGTTCAGAAATGTGCGGTGAGCGCGACATCATCCATCCGGAGTTGAAAATAATTAGCAGGGTTGAACATCAGCGTCTGCCGGGCCTCATTAAAAACTCATTAGAAAGAGAAGAGACGAGGAAAG
This sequence comes from Synchiropus splendidus, assembly GCF_027744825.2. Lineage (NCBI taxonomy): Eukaryota > Metazoa > Chordata > Actinopteri > Syngnathiformes > Callionymidae > Synchiropus > Synchiropus splendidus. Next base: position 16,317,584 of record NC_071341.1, on the reverse strand, counting down.
GAATCATTGATTGATATTGACCTGCATGGACCAACGCCTGGCCACACGGAGCCACAATATCTTCTTGTTATTAAAGTGAACACGTATGTCAGGCACTGAGCCGGCAGATGTTGAGGTGCGAATAAAGAGGGTTCAGAGAGAACATGACACCGGTCGCCGTGGGCAACCACCTGGGCCAGCAGACCGAACACTGAAGAAAACAGAGTGAAGGCCGACACAAGAAGACGCATCTCTGTCGCTCAGAGTTTCTGATCCTGGTTGATGCCTTCCTGTGTCACTCTGTTCCTGACGTGAGAGTGTTTAAATCAACACACTCTTGCGTGTCACGTGATCATCTTCATTCCACCGCTGGATGGAGAACTCACTGATCCAGGACCTGCCAGCCCAGGTGCCCTGTCAGTCTCCCACATGTCAGCGTGTTCTTTCTAGCAAGTCTTTTTCACACCTGACTGGATGTTCTTCATGAAGCGCTCTGTCAGCCGGGCTCCTCAGAGTCGGACCTCTGAGCTGGTCCGAGCAAAAGCTATTTTCTCTGAACACTGACTTCCCTGTCAATCAATCAGAGATGGAGAGAGTTTCAAGAAGGGAACTCTGATTTCTTTCCCTGAGAGCAGGAAGTGAGGAGATGCAGAAGAGTCCTGCTGCCCCGCGCTGCCTGCTGTGCTCCTCTTGTCTCACCTGCTCCATTATTTTTTAATGTGCGGCTATAAATCCAGGGAGAAGCGGTGATCAGATATTCTCCTTCATCTCCCGTTGAGAGGAGGATCCTCACCAACTCTCCTTTTGATCAGTTGTTGCACCACCAACTAAACGGACATCCAGGAGTTGTATCAATCCCTGAGATCCATAAAGCCTGAGTCATACTTGTAAAATTTTGTAGAGTTAAAACGAGACAGAACTTTTACCCACCGAAGTTATCTCAGTTCTCTGATCAGCTGAAGTCCTGTGCCTCTCTGGAGTTCTGAAGAGGAATCGTTGTTAGTCAGACTGAAGAGTTTTTATTGAGCTTCTTCACTCAGCTCCAATGAAAAACTGTGTGGAAGACTGTGTATTCTGGATTGGGCTGGTGGTGTAGTCAGGACTGCAGACTCCTGGTTTCCTGCGTCGACATGACTCTGGATCATAACTCTGGCTTTCTTAAGGAAGTGCTTTCACATTCCTGCTTGGATTGGATTGTGCCTGAATTGAAAGTTGAATACTTTACCTGTGAAAAGTGAAGATGATGACGAGATCACGAGTGAATGCGTGTAGTGAGTAGATGAACATTTGTAGGTGTGCAGTTCAATCGTGTTCAACCGACTCGTTTGAGGTACAAGAACATTGACCCCCCGGCACAGGGGGGAGAAATCATAGCACATGGGGACCCCATGCTGCTTACTGTATGCACTGGGGAGAACCCTGATAACCTTTACCCTGGCCACTTTCTCTGTCACTGTCCAGTGACAGGCTGCCGGTGCGTCAGGAAAAACCAATGTTGGTGCATCGATTGAAATTTACTTAATATTCTTAACCCTCTTTGGACAAAGCCGCAGTGACTCAGTCATGACGTGGTGGGTCAACGGATACTGAGGCCTATCGAGTGCAGAGGTTCCTGACCTTCTGCTCAGTCAGTAGCCTCCAAACTTCATGAGGATGGCACATGCAGAGCTTCATGGACTGGGCCCTGTTGCAGGCTCATAGTGAGGGTTGTTATTCAGGATCTGGGTTTGGTCTATTACTGTACCTAAAGATTTGGGAGAGGGGCACTTCCTGTTCTGACTCGTGTACCTGTGGTTAAAGATATGGATGGATATGGAAGGATTCTGCTGACCTCACCTGGGCGGACGGCCTTTGGAATGGAGCCTGCGAGTCTTTACGTCCACCATCAGCATCTTACCTTGGAAGTGCACTTCTGGAGGACTGAACTCGTGGCAGCTTTGTCAATGTTGTCTTAAAGCCATCAAGATAGGGGTGTCATTTCAATTTCATGCTTGCAAAGGCAGACCAGCAAGTACCTTGGGCTGGATGGAGTTTGTCCTACGTTCGGTCCATGTGAGGATGCCTGTGAGTGGACTCCAGGGAGGCTGGTGACCACAGAGATGTCCCACTGGTAGAGCTGGAGCGTGGAGCATTAACGGGAGAATAGATGAGAGGTGACACCAGTCCGAATTGTCGGGAAGATGAAGCGCCTGAAGGAGAGGGGGAGGCAGAGGAGTGGGCACTGCAGCTATGTAATTGGGGGAGACACCCGAGTGCCTGATTAGACGAGAGAGCGGTGTAATTGAAGAGCCAAAAAAGCTCAATAAGGAAAGATAGTGAATAACGTAGCAAACACAACACAATTATAACCCGATTGAAGCCGAGCTCAATTAACGGGCAAAGAAAGAGCAGCAACAAAAGGAGAGAAGAAAAAGGAGAGTCTGTAGTTGGGCGCTTATGTAACCAGAAGAATGAGGGAAGCCCTTCTACATGAGAGCCATTCATCCTGGGTGATGGAAGCCGTCGGAGCATGACGCCGCCTGCAGCGCTTCATCACGCTTAACACTAACAATGATTTATTTGAGTCAGGATGGATGGAGGTAGAGGGCAGGTGATCGCCATGTGAGGGGAGTTGGGACTCATAATTTCAGCCACATATATTCATTCTAAATGCCAACTTTCTTTTTCATATTTGCTGCTTCCCAGCCAACACAGTGGTCAGTCCCTCCAGAATCCCAAGCTTTTTATTGGCTGTTGCAGCCAAAAATGACTGATTTTGAGTATTTCAGGTGCAAAGAACACGCACACTAAATAAATAAATAAATAAATAAATGTACATGCTTAATAAAAAAAAATAAATGCTGAATGCTAAAATAACAATTTTAAGATGATGTTCCGTGAGTAGTTTCTGGGTTGGCGTTGTGTAGTGAGCGTGTTTTGTTCAGCAGCTCCTCACATGGGCGGAGACTGACGTTTGGAAGGGTTGGAGTCTGAGAGGTGAAGGTGGGGTATGTTTGTGTCTGTGTTCATTAATACAGCCAACTAAAACAGTAACTGCTGATATGTTCCACTGGGTCAGAAATAGCCTGGAGAGAGATGGAACTCGTGGTCAGCCATGTTTGTTTACGTCCACCCTCTATAGTGTTCGGGTGACGGCGCGCTGCGCTAGTGAGTTCCGCTGTTTAGTTCCGTCGATAATACATTTCAGCTGTTGTTGAGTCACTTTGCTGACATACAGATGATTTAACACCGGTGATCACATGACCCCCTTGGCGGAGGTTATTATCAGCCATTGCCATAGTGGCGCCACGTGTCTGCCGCCACCTTTCCCCGATTTGTAATTTCCTGTCGTAATGAATTGTATAAGACGATGGTAGCTGCACATGGCAGTGATGACCTCATGGACGTGGTTTATTTCTGTTGATTTCCTTCCAGGGACATGTGGCTTCATGCAGATGAGCAAACATGCAGGCCTGCCTGCGGAGGCATAACTAAAAGAATATGTTGATTTTTGTCGAGGATTTACTGAGACATCAAAGCCTTTCCCCAGTCTGGTTTCCAACCGTATAAACGGTTGAATTAAATTGGTAATTGTTTCCACTAATCTACATTTCCGGGCTCTTGGGGGACCACTATCACACACAGACACGACACGCAGCGATAATCTCCCCTGGATCATCCTCTGAGGTTCTCCATGGCCCTGGGTTTGGTTCACGCAGCCGGCTAATGGATCCTGACGTCTCCTTCAGATCAGGTCTTGTTCAGTGGGAGGGCTGTAGCTGGGGGGCAGCTGGGGTCGGAGAGGTGAAGATGCTGCAGACGGCCAGAGGAGGGGGCTGAACGGCTCTTCTCTCTCCTCGCCGATGTCAAGTTGACTTTGTTTGTGGCACCATCACGGGACACTTGTGGAAGTTTGTCATTTAAAACAGTGGTCCTCAACCTTTTTATCACCGCGGACCGGCCTACGCTTGACCATTTGAACGTGGCTCGGGGGGTATGAAGTTGCCACTTTGAACCGTCAGATAAGGCTTCTGCATGTTTGTGTGCTTGGCATGTGGGAATCACCAACCATGATAAATCCACATTTCAAGTACGACTCCAACTATTGTCTGTTAAAACATTCTTCTTCATGGAAGTCGTGGGCTCTTCTCCTGTCTCCTCACTGAGCCTTTTCCTCTTCGCAAAGAAACTTCCCAAAGACGGTTGTTTCTGAGTCATTTTGCAAGCTTGTAGGTTACATTTTGGCTCTCAAGTGACTGAGGCTTAACAAAGAGAATTTTTCAAAATAAAAGTTATTTCAAAATAAAAGATAATTAAAACTCAGATATTACATAAAACGAAAATAATTACTTATTTGTTGTGTGGCCCGTGTACACAGACAAGCTCACCCAAACACTTCACCCGCATACGTCATGTGTGGACCCGAGCCTCATATGGCGACGTGTTCTGTTTTACAAATAGGATCTTTTCCAGGCCTTTTGTTGGTGAACCGTGGACAGGATATTGACTGGGGCGCCTCCATGCGATCTGACCATAGTAATTTTGTCATAAAACTTAATTACAACACCATCTGCGCCGATAGGGTCCAGTTCCACCGAGTCAGCAGATTTGTTGGAGGTGGACAGCCTGAGCTGAGGTAACTGCTCTCTGTTAGTGGGTTATAAAGTGTCTGCGGGCTGAGCAGGAGGCCAGATAGCGGCTCCAAAAATGACTCCAGGGAGTCGTAGCGAGCGCTTGTATGCTTTCTGTTCTCAAATGAACAGAATTAATATGCTAATACACTGTCGACTCTCACGACAGGATGATAAAGTGACGGGGGTGCTACCCACTAGAATGCAGTCATCATCACAACCGCCATCTCAGAGCGCACGTGCGTCCGGTGGGTGATGTCTCCTTCCTCACCTGCGGGTCACCACAGGGTCACTCTGACTGATGCGCCACCGGCAAAGTCGTAAAAGCCGCCGCCCTTGTCAGGAACAAGTCTTCCGGCCGACAAGTGCTCTGCAGGCCGCTCTGTTATTGTGTCAGTGGTGATTCCTCTGCTGGGCTCCGTCCTCGCTCCTCGCCGCTTTCCAAATAAATTAACTCTAAAGCTCTCCCGCCGCCGTCTCACCGCTCCGCCGCCGCAGCACCATATATCTGTCACCCCGTCTCCGGGCAGACCTGCTTCCTCCTCCGCAGAATCATCCAATTTACATGGCGCAGTCACATCGGCGGCCCACTTCTGCGCGCCAACATTTGCATTTAAATTACTGCACGTTTCCAGTGATGTGAATAAACCGATAAATGACGCACCGGAACCAGAAACTGTAAATCATCTGCAACATGATGAGATTATTTTTCGGAAACTTTTGTTTTGAAGCACACAGCAGAGTGAAGTGCACAACCTGACTGAGAGTCTCAGTCTCCACTGAGAGGCCAATGTAAGCATGAAGCTTCGCTGTGCTATTGAAACACAGGTATTATAGTCTTTCACTTCTGCCTGAAGCACAAACTTTCTACCAATTCAATGCTTTCTAGTTTCATTGCAGACATTCAGAATCCGTCTATGCTCAAAATAGCTCGGTGAGCAGTTTTCACTGTCTGTTTACTCTAAACCTTCGAAAGAAAACCCCCCACAAATGTTGCTGAGATGGAGGTTAGCAACCCATCCTCTCTCCCATGGCGTCATATTTTGACTTTGGGAAAGTGGACTTATGCGTCCTATACTCACAAAAAAGGCAGCCTTCAGCATCGCGTTGTGTGAAAAAAAGATGGAGGTTAGGGTTAGCTACCTCTAATAAGGTGTTGCTATTTAAAGTGATGACAAATACAACCCAGTGAGATGAACATCCGGATTGTCCAGCTCCTCCCCAGAATGCTGACGTAAACAGACATGAATAGAGTTGTGTTGAGCTTTTCCAGCCCTCACGGTCCGCTGACTCCTGTGAGATGAGTTACCCTTCCGGAGCTGAGGGTCATCTCATGACGCTCTCCCAATGTACCGCTCGCTGTTGATAAAGGGCTATTGACGTGGAGAAGAAAAGGCTCCATCAACCTGTTAATAGAGGTCGCGACCTTCAGCTCAGGCCCATATATTCATGAAATTCCTTTAGCTCATGTTGCCGCTGCAGCATGCCACCACCTCAGCACTATGTTATCCAGTTAGAGGAGGATGTTATTTTGCATTACGATACTTTCGGCTGTTTATCTGCCGGATGTATCCCAAGGTGTAAATAATCTTGGGTTGACTTTTGGAGGAGAAAGTTCCCAAATTGATGTCACGCTTCACAATTCAGAACAGAACCTGACTTGTTCATGGAGCAATATCAAAGGTATGACGACTGTGGCAGCCAGAAGCTCCACAGGTTAGAGGTCTCTGTCACGATGTACGTTCAGAGACTGGGGAATCAGAGTCAGAAGAGTCAGAGATGAAGATACTGAGGTTGTCATTCAGAAATTAGTCCATCTGGAAGGCCAGATGGTTGGTGGAGCGGAGAGACAGAGTTGGACCAAGGATGTTGGAGATGAGGAAGACCACTGAGGGTCATGATGAACGTTGAAGATGCGGCGACGGGGTGATCACACTAGGTTACTGCGGAAACCCCTGATGGGAACTGAACAAAGACTCGGTATTAAAAATATTAAAATGCTTCTCCGTGGCTCATTTGAGGAGGGTTCAGGGACGACCAGGCCTTCGAGCAGTCTGGGTCTGAATCATGTCTTTCATAATCTTCAGCTGAGAACCACTTTTATAACACTAGTGAAATGAGTTCCATACATCTGCAGGATTAGAAAAAGTTGGTGGCGACAGACCAGAGGTTTTCTTTTGTTAATTATTGATGTTTGGGCTGGAGCAGAGAACATGGAGGATTCACTCTTATTGTCTGCAGAATGAAAATGAATCGGTGATGTTTCCACGCAGATCATCCTTCCTTGAACGTCCTTCCATCGTCTGTCATATTCCGTCGCTGTGTTTTGCTCCTGTCTGAGGCTTTATCTGGCTGCTCTGCTCTGCTGCCATCAGTCGTGATCTTCACCATTTGTTCTTCCACTGCCAGATTTGGTTTCCTGTGGGAGGCTTCACGGCGTGATGTTTCAGAGCCTATGTCTTGGATGGAAAAGGTTTATAAAACACGATCAGGAGTGAAAAGCTTCTTCTTTGTCTCCGCAGCCGGTCGATGACTCTATGAGGATCCAGCGCTGACGCACCTGAGACTAGTGGTGAGTTTCATCTCAAACTTCTTCTGACTCCAATATATAACAATATTTTCTCTACACATTTGTTCAGAAATGATTAGAATTACATTGAAGTGCACTGAATCTTAAAATGTGCCTGGACGTGGGGGCAGCAGCTGAAGTCAGGAGGCCCAGTCGCCCCTCTCTGCAGGAACCTCCTCCTGCTCTTCTGGGTTAACACCACAGTATTCTTAGCCCATCTGGGAGACGTCATCTCTCCAGTGTGTCTTAGGCCTGCCCCGGGGCCTCCCCCACCTCACGACTGAAGCCTTCGCTGCTCATCACCTGACCTGGATCAAGTCACTCTGGAGTTGAGGCTTCAGTAGCGCACAAGACGATCCCTCTAAAAGTCCTGACTCAGATGTCTGAGGAGATAAAAGTGACAAAGTGCTGGGGAAACTTAAGGCTCCAGCAGACACAGATCGCTGAATGGCTGCAAGTGCAGGAGCAAAGCATTGTGGGTAAAGAGGACGGGTCATTAATTCTTACTTGCAGCGAGATTGAACACACGGTGATGAATGGTCGTTGCTAACAGGTCATAATGTCACCTCATTGCAGGTGTGTGTGTGTGTGTTGGACAGATAATTTGTTTAACACACTTGTAATTCTTTTTTTTAAGTGTAGAGATGCAGTCTGTTTATAAGTGGCTGTCCTGCAGAGAAATTAGCGTCCTGTGTGAGTGTGTGTGTCTGTGTGTGTGCATGTTTTGCCACCCTTGTGAGTATCAAGTCTTGACAAGCCACCTTCTTGTGAGGACATTTGCATTGTGAGGACATTTCGGCCTGTCCTCGCAGTAAATGTAATGTCTTATATTTGGGTTTCAGTTTGGTTCAGATCCTGGTTCAGCTTAGCCATGTGTTTTGGATGGTTAGGTTGAAGGTGAGAGGCTGAGGAAAGCATTATAGCAATGAGAGGTCCTCACTAAGATAGTGATACAAGTATGCATGAGTGTGCGTGAGGATGTGCCTGCAGGTGTGTGTGTGTGTATTCATGGCCTTGTTTACACATTTTATCTTTCACTGGGTGATAAGCTCAGAGCTTGTACCCACACACATATTTATTCCTATTTTTGTGAGGACCTCACCTTAACCAGGACCTGAAGCAAACTGAAACCAATAATGAGCCGGTTATTTTGAAGTCTTCATCCTCAAAAAGGTGTGTTTCCAAGAACTGGTCCCCACAAGTGTGGCTATACAGGGAACACACGTGCACACTCACACCTCTGTTTGCCTGTATCGATGATTCCATCGATCAGCGTCACGGTTGTGCGGCAGCCGTGTCCATCACGCTCCACGCTGCAGCTCATTCCCTTCTGTGATCTTCTCTGCTGCTGGCTTCATCTACATCTTTAACTCTTCATTAACAACTCATTATTGTCTAATCGAATCAGTGTTCTCTGTGTATGAACATGAACTTCATGTCTCTGACTGGCCACGGTCAGCAAAACAAGCCTGTCTTCACTCCAACGCACATCAAGATTAAATAAGACCAAACGGTGGGATGTAAGATTTTAAATATGAACATGTCAAAGTCCTTCGATCGCAGTCTTCATCTTCTTTGTTCAGTTGCCACTGATGTCCCAGTTGTCGCCTGCACAGTCTTTCAACCAAATCTTCCTTCTTCCTCACACACGTGTTCCGTCGATCTTCCTCTGACTGTACCTCCTGACCCTGGTGTGAATGGGTGTGAACCGCAGGAGGAAATCAGAGTTCTTGACATCATAAAGAAATAGATCACTTAACCTCCATCTCACCATCATCTAAGACTTGGCTATAAATAGATTTTCTCGAGTTTTCACAGCGTGCCAGTTGCCCTCCGGGGCTTCCGTAGATCACCCCGCTGCTCCCCTGTTTTCTTCATAGAGTGAGAATGACAACATGGCTAGCGCTAACAACAAGACAGACTGAGCTCCCCCAGAAAAAAGGGGGGTGAAATGGTAGCACACAGCTCTGCATCTATCAGCGAGTTCACACAGTGTGGTGTAAACATGGTGTGGTTTTCAGCGTCAGAACCTCAGAGGAGCAGAAGCTCATGCAGCGTTCTGACTCACAACAGCCGTGACCGTTGCTTGTTGGAGATATTCCGAAACAAATGATTATTTGGATGTGGACCTGTGCATAACAACAGTCGCTCAAGCACACATTTAAATGTGGTGAGTAAACCAAACGCTCCTTGTGTCACTGAACGCTGGACTGCGGAAAGAGCACTGGACTAGAGAAGTTTTATCATCAAAGGAATGACTCATCCATAAATGATCAAAGGAAAATGATAAAAAAATAAAGATTAGAGAAATTAGAGAATAAAAAAAAGGATTTGTATAAAATTGTGAATCGGCCTACCATCATCTCTTTGCTCATCTTCTCTATAGAATCTGAAGACGGCTGTTAGCGCTGTGTGATATTTTAGGAATCACAATCCAACATGACGTCTTTGATGTGGAGAAACTCTGGCGGGTATTTTAGGAGAAGACTTTTAGAAGTTGACTACAACTGAAGTTTCTGTTTCCATTTGATGGAGAAACCATTAAACACAGAGATCAATCACATGTCTGCTGTGTCGCATCAGTCCAGCTCTGAGAGGTTTAGGTGCACATGGCCACTGAGAAGTTCATGCTTCCATGTTGACTTCAGACTGGAGAATCGCATCCAACACGTGGTCAGTGTAGATGCTGAATGAGAGGACAACAATGAGCAGACTGATTCAGTCTTAAAGATACATGTTTGTTTGATTAAATCCGCCATTACATTATGACCACAGGGTTCTCCCCAGTGGTTTAGCACTGCACACGGAAAGGTGTCCGCTGTTTTTGATGGTACAAGGGTGGCGATGACTCAGATCCTGTTATCTCCTTTAAATCCTATGACTGTACTGAGTTGATAGTGACAACCATCCGAGCCACCAGTAGATCTGTCCGAACGTTATGTAACAAAAGACAAGTCAGATTTTATATTGGACTGAGCACCTCAGCAGTGATCACCAGGATGCAGTCAGATCTCCTGCTTCTCTGCAACCTTGCACTGACGCACCAGCGGGAGGCGCTAGTGAAGACTGGGGTTTCAGATGTGACAAGTGCAGATTGATCTGTGGGCTGCTGAATCCACGAGGAGCTGAAAGGTCCTGCCACTCTCTTGTTCTCATTTGTCTTGTTGCTTCTGTCATGTAGCCTCCTCTGATAAGACCAAACTAATCAATCAGGGTTCAGAGACGCTGTCTGAAGATTGAGCTCAACGTCGTTGCTTGTACTCGCTGTGATCAAAAGTGCGAAGGCAGCAAACTCTCGTCCGGACGAGAGGCTCTGCTATCGCTTCACTCCCCGGCTTCACAGAAGTCTTTAAATAAGACACTGAACGTTGTTGAGGAGTTGGTATCTGTCCCAGATCAGATTTATCATTGTTTCTCACAGTTTTTTGACATCCACCATCCATCCAGCCAAGCATTTCCATGAGATATAAATGAACACTAATCTTCACGCAACAAGTCAGCTCTCGTCTTCACTGAAATGCTGTGTTTCGTGTCGAAATAGGGCAGAGGTCATCCCTCCTGAGGTACTAGTTTAAATGGAGCTCATCCTGTGTCGTGGTCTCTGAAGGAGAGCAACTGTACACGTGTGGAAGGTTCGTCTTTTGTGCAGAGAAAATGGTGGACCTCCTCCGTGGTCCTCGAGCTGCTGCTGCCACAGAGACCACATGAGGCTGTTTGGCAGATGTTTGGCTTCACAACACAGGTGTTTGTGTTTGTCAAACTTTGATCAAGCCTGGATTCTTTCTTCCTGGCCGCAGAGTTGTTTATCCAAAATCTTGTGGCAGAAATCTGGGACAACGCGACAGAATGAAGCCGCCGTACAGAGGGAGCCGTATCTCTTCTGACAATGAAACAGACTCTTTTGTTCGCCGGCTCTCTCAGAACACACACACCAGCCGCCGGGTTGGATTTTTCCAACAAAGCTGCGGCTCTTCAGCCGAAAGTGGTCTCGAGAGGTGAGAAGTGACGTGTGCTTCCACTTCTGATGAGTCTTTGCCACTTTTCTGAGAGGGGACTTTGTGTGAGATGAATGACTGTCAGTAGTGATGCGTTCATGGTCCGCCCATCTGTGGATGTAGCTGACGGAGGAAAGAACAACCGGGTGTGAAAAGAACACTGACACTCTTGAGCTGCTGCTCATGTTTAGAAAAGACTGAACTTTTCAAGAGAGTTTCATGACTCTCTTAAAACATGACATTACACACTCATCTTTGTTGCATGAATGTGGAAATACAGCTGGGAAAAGCCTCAGGCCTTTAAAGCTGTCACCATATCATTACCAGAATTACATTTTTGCATCAGCCAAGTGTGATTTCAGGACATCTGAGGTGAAACTTCACATCACGTCTCCTCGGTTTTAAAGCTGCAGACACACACAAATGAGGATGCTTTACATGACCACGTCGCTGACCAGCAGCGTTCATATTTATATTAAACTAAGTTTGTGTCTCCAAATTAAGTTGTTAGTGAGAAAGTCTAATTGTTTACACCGGGAAAAGTGAGTCGACAGTTTTGCTGGTCAGTTGAAAGAAACTCCATCAATCCACTCTCTGCTGCTGAGTTGCAGCACTGCAGCTGGAGCCAGTCCCAGCCAGATGGGGCCAGAGGCAATGACACACTGATGGTTCAGAAACACCGTGACTTTCAAAGCATCACCATCAACTCTGCTCTCGACTGGATCATTTCAAACCAGGTTTCAAACCGAGTGTCATTTACTAAATCTAAAGCATCACTGAGGACGGAGCCAACTCTCTTTCATATTCAAACTAGGAGGTTAGATGGGTGGCAAGGAACTATAGATGCCCTCAGGTTTCCATTAGCAGGGACCACAACAACACACACAACCTGTTAGCCCAGCGAGCCAAGCATCCCACACACTGAGTCTCAACTGAAGAGCTGTTAGTCAGCAGCCCGAGGACTTAAACTCTCTTTTCAGAAGGACACAATGCAACGGCGCGGGCCGGACTTCCTGTTTCCCCTCAGCACTTTTCTCTGCACGTGTGTTGGCCAACATTCATTCACTATTTATCCTCCTTCTCGACTTCCAGTCAGCCGCCTGCTGCTCTGGCAGTCACGCTAGCATCAGCGTCTCCCGCCTCAGCTCCATGTTAGGGAGTGTGAGTGGAAACAGATTCACGGGGTTGTGTGGCTGTGCGAGTGTTGCGACGGATGCTCAGGAATAACAGACAGTCTCACAGGGTCAGGAGAGCGGGGTTCAAACCCTCATCATGGTTCTACAGTCAGTCTTCACTTACTAACTTCAGACCTATGGCCGTCTCCATCGTGAACCCAGCGGTGCTGATGCTGACTTCTTCATGTTCTTCTGTCTCCATGGTGACAGGAGAACTGGAGTCAGCGACACTAGTGTTCTACTGAGGTGCCAACCCGTACCAAAGCTCCGCCCAGGATCGTGCAAACGTGACTCTACTGTTTATGTACAGGTGTCCACTCAGTTGTAGTGTGATGTCATCAAGAAGGGACAGTCTGGCTGAATATTTTTTTAAACATTCATTTGATTCAGGAAAAAAGGTAATACACAGATAAATAAATGCATTAATACCATTCACAATTTCAAACAAACAAGTATTTAAAGTACTGAAACAAAATGGCACAGATGACTCAGACTAGCCAGGGTCAAAGGTCAACCCAACTTCTTTCATCTTACTAGACTGAAAATGAAACACGTGTCAATGGTTGTGGATGGGGGTTGAGGTTACAGTGTTGTGAAGGGTTTGTCAGGTGCTCTCTGTGCTCTCTTGTTTGTGATGTTTGTGTCTGCCCTATTTCATTCTTTATCCTCTTTTGTGGCCGTCAAAAGTTGCGAAGGATTTGAATTCAAGTTCAACTTCTGAGAACAGTCCTCCCTTTATGCTCCAGTCACGTCCTCCCTCTGAGTCCTGTTCCTGTCATGCGAGCAGTTTGGGGACCACAGAGAGGTTCCGTGTTGTCGGGTCACTGATCTCTAATACGCCTTCATCCTCTCGCTGCGTCTGCGCTCTGTTGACTGACACTGATTGTCTCTGTGCCCAGAGAAGACAATTGCTCTGAGACCAATATGCTCCCTGATTTTTGGCTCATTTCTTCTTAATGAGAGTGGGGACGTGTTAGTGTGTGAGCACGGCGAGGTGTGTAAGAGGAGCCTCAGGTTTGGTCTGATGATGACAGGAGGAGGCTCGGTGTGTTGCAGAGTCCACAAGAGTGGCATCCAGAAGACCAACGGCACTGAGCACATTAAGGTTTACGGTCTGCTCTGTGGACGGCGGAGCATGTTTAATAAGGAGGACAGACGAGGAGGGATGTCATGCCGCGTTGGGTGAGAGGCAAGGGACACCCTGGACAGGTCACCTGTCCATCACAGACCTGGATGTTTTTTCAGTTGGAGGAAACCAGATGCCGTGGAGCAAATCCATGCAGAAAGGACGAGGTTCACTCAAGCTGCTGTTTTTGCAGGTCCCCACTAGGGAGTTTTTGTTTTCTGCTGTCTCACTCTGCAACTTTGCTTGTTTGTCCCAGACCTTGACACAACCCTGAAACGCTGTGTGTTTGTGTGCGAGTCTCTTGGGACGACCCTTAGAGCATCACTTTGGCAACGACCTGCTGCCGAGCAGCAACCAATCGACTCATGCCCTGTCTATCAGATGCTCTCTGTCTCGCTCTCTCACACACACACACACCTTTGTTTCGCTATTTTTGTGAGGACCCCTCCGTGCTATAACCCTCTCCCCAGCCTCTCCCCCTTAACAACTTAACCATCCAAAAGCTATGGCTAAACTTAACCAGGGCTCTGAGCCAAACTGAAACCCAGTTATAATAAACTACCTTTACTGCCATTTTAACCCTCGAAACCTTGTGAGGACAGGCCAAAAGGTCCTCACAAATCAAAATGTCCTTACATGAAGGTGACTTATTGGTTCTTACAAGTATGGCAAAACATGCCCACACAAACATACACACACACTTGTTCGTATTTCTATCCTTGTGGACCCATTGTGTCTCATTGCCTTTCCCTAGCTTCCAAAACACATGGCCAACTTTAACCAGGACTTCGAACCAACTGAAACCCAGTGATAATGACTCAGTTATTTTGAAGTCTTGATCTTCAGACCTCGTGAGGTCCAGCCAAATATCTCCACAGTTATATGGCCCTCACAAGAATAGTGTTTTGTCAAGAATTGGTCCCCACAAAGTGAGATAAACAAGCCCCCACACGTGCTAACATAGCGCACAGTTGAGAGTGTGTCTGCATCACTGCTGGACTGTCTCTTTGCACCTGAGATAACCCTGACAATCCTACCTTTAAATCGACTCCACCTCGTGGGTCCTGGGGTTTGGAGCTTGTTTACGACCCACTTAGCTCCAAACAGCTGTTTGGCATTTCCAGCTGACGCCCCTCCACTTTCAGAGTTCAAACCCGGCTGACATCATCGCAGCTCGAAGACACGCTAAAGCTCAGCTGACCTCCGTCGCCCGGTGGTGATGCATGATGATTAAAGCCTCTGGGGAAAGTTAGCGGTGACGCAGTGCTCTGAAACTTCGTACATTACCTGAGCTGACTTTTCCAAAACAACCCGTGCAGCAGTGGATTCTGTGTGGACATGCTGGCCAAGTGGTGCGGAAGGAGCTGCACGCACGGCTCTCGCTCTTCATGAGTTGCTGAGTCAGAGTCGTGTTTTCTGTCAAATGATGATTTCAATATATTTTACTATAGAGTTTTGTGTGTGTAATATATGGACAAATCATCTTTCTTCCCACGGTGTGATATTATTATGCATTTGTAATTCACTTTTGAGCTTATTTTTATTCAATTTTAAATACAGTGGTAAAGAATTACTCCACTTTGACAATGGCGATTCTGAGATATCGGGTTCATAGTCAGGTGTATCAGCATCTCCATGAGGAGTGTGCAGGTCTCACTCCGAGAGGAGCAGTTCCTGTATCCAGGGTCTTATTCTGGAAGGTGGGGTGGCTAGAGATTGGCCTGTTGTGGTAAGTAAGCCAAAAGACCGGGTTAAAGAGTGACTGTATAGGGAAGAATCTGTGTCTGGCCTGTGCCCCACCCCTGGGTCAGTGGGAGAAAATTGATGGAAGAATTTTTCTAGTGGAGCTGAGGTCATGACCTCTGCGAAAACAAATGGGATCAGTATCCATCGAGGGCAGGGTTCTCAAGTCTCTGCATTGACCGTGTGTCACACACGATTTCACACACATAACAATAAGGGCCACCATATTAAACTGCTTTATATCGCCGGATTTCAACACGTTGTCCCCCATGATGTGTTGTGCTACGCTCCCTTCATCACCATCAAGGATGTCAGAGGGCATGAAGACCCATGCATGTCTACTGTCATTACCTGAGAACCATGATCCAGGGAAAGTTTTCTGTGACCCCACACTGCCCCTCTGTACTGTGGGTGTACAGCTTGTGCTTAAATGAGAACCAGAAACCACAAACATGTGAGTGAAGAATTGAACCATCACTATGAACTCAACAAGAAAAGGTTCTGGAACAAAGGTAGTCTGGTATTTCCAGACAAAGGCACATGAGGTAAATGCTGGACCATGGATGGACCCTGAGCCAGTGTCACATCATACAATCCTATAAGGCTTAACCGAACTGTCGGCACGGTCCCGAGCTACTCCTTGCCTGAAGAGTTCCTTGGTGTGAAGAAGAGTTGACCCTGTAAGGGAGGCTAGTCTCATGCAGGGGGTAACCCTCAGCGAGAACCGAAAAGATCTGTAGCTCAAAGAGCTGGGCTTTTAGATAACCCCAGTTAATGCTGCTATTTAGACGATCAAGACTTGTGTTCACCTGCTGCATGTGTTAATGTTGTAACTCACTCACATAATCCCCCAGATTAAAAGTAATTTCATGTTAATCTCCTGAATATTAAAGAAAGCCTCACGGTGGATTTTAGGTTCTGAGCTCTTCACCCTCGTCCTGAATGCTGCACTTTTGTCTCAGCTCGGTGGTCAGGTTCATCCGGGCCTCCAGCTGGAGACCAAACCAGCCAGCATATCTCGGGTCGCGACACGTCGGACGTTAATCACACGATAGTGGGACTAAACTCTCCACTTAGCAGGATTTAATATTTATCGCGGTATCATCTGAAGCTGGAGGGTTTAATGCTCCGAAATGGTGGTTTGATCGCGGAAGATTAGCGGCAGCAGATTATGAGAGACAGCACTTACTGCAACACGCCTGGCTGGGCAGCAGAGTGCCGCTGCAGAGCCGGATGGCTGTGGATATCTGCCCTCTATTCCATGATCAGAGTCTGTTTCGCCTGCTGATATTACAGAGCCGAACACCGTGGTCGGTGGACGGAAAGTACGCACGAAAACCGTCCCATCTTCAGTCGAGCTGGTTTGATTTTGTTTTGTTTTGGGGGACGTCTTCCTGCTTCTGGGAAGAGGGGTGGAGAAAAGATCATTACTGGATTAGGGACTGGAAAAACTGCAGCGAATCAGTATCTACTAGCCACTGCTTTCTTAGACAGCTGCATACAATAATGTCTTCTATCGCAGTTGCAGGAGTTGCAGAGGTTTTGTGACATGTTTCTTCTGTCCATCCATCCAGACTTGCCTCCTGCCTCCTGTGGGTGTGCCCCTTTGAGCTACTGCCCCGTGAGCTCTTTATTAATGATGTCAATCCAATACATGTAGGGCGATAATATTGGGGGGTTATTCATAATAATGGGGGGAAATAAAGAACACAGTGGACTTTAGTGACCTCGACCCAGTGTGAATCAAGTGCCCAGCAGTATTTTATCACCTGTTGTCATCCTGCAGCTGCTGTGCACAATAGGACTGAATCAGAATTAAAGATGCCTGTAGTGTTTTTCACTCAATTATTCAATCCCTTTGGACATGGTGCAGAGCTTTGTGTGAACTGGTACAGTTTCTTACCTGGATTTGCTTTCAGAACTGGCTGAAGATGTTCTTCTTCTGCCCCGTCTGATGACTCACGGCCCTCTCTATTGCCCTTCTGTCGATCGATCGCCCCGAAGAGTCTCTCATCTGGTCACCATGGCAACAGAATATCTGATTGTATCTTCGATGCTTCTCAGAGTTCGTACCCTGTTACCTGACTTCTGCCTTCGCGCCCCTGAAACACACAAAACTCAGCGATCAATATCAAATAATAAAAGCTCAGCGATCAATTCCAGCAAATAACCACTGCTGCCTTGCTCCTCTGAGCAGGGGATCAATGAAATGGAAAACCACGAGGAAACTGCTTTCTGAGTCATTCTATTGACGCTGGAGGACCATTGTCCCACGGTGCACCTGACCCAGGTTGACAGTCTCATTAGTAAGCTGATCATTTCCTCTTTTGGAGGCAGAACTACCTCAGCATCAGCCCTCGCTGTGAGCTTATCAGAGGAAGTGAAGGTCATGTAATCATGCCGGTGAATGTCAGAGCCACGGTGGAGTCCATTAGTCCCACTCAGCTGATGCACCGCATGGTTGGTTTCCCTCCGCCATCTGCTGATCGTTCTCACTATCATTTGGAAAATGAGCAATCTGTCAGATCTCAGAGATGATCCTCTGAAGAGGATGGATTTTGTGTTGGTGCCACGATGTGAGGAAACAAGTATCACTTACATCTAAAGGTGTTCCTCTTTCTGTTGGTCTGGCAGGTGAACTAGTCGCTGCCAGAGCCCCCTGCTGAAGCTTCCTCCACGCACCGCCGTCATGCCTCTCTCTGCGTCCCTCACTCCCTTCCTGCTCCTTGCCTTCGTCTTCCTCCTCCCACTGCCACTGTGTCGGTCGGAGTCCCAGCGCAGTGACCCCAGCAGTATCCCAGGACTTCGGGGGGTCTCGCCCTCCATGTTCCCCTCCTCCTTCCAGCCCTCTTTGGCCTACAACAACAACAGTTCCACGGTGGGGACGAAGGACAAGTGCTTGGATGACACTAAGTGCATGCCTGGGATCTTGCTGCGCGTCTGGGAGCCCCTGAATCCGGGACTGGGAGAGAAGGTGGCCCGGGCTGTGGTCTACTTCTTGTCTCTTATGTACATGTTCCTGGGAGTGTCCATCATCGCTGACCGCTTCATGGCTTCAATCGAGGTCATCACGTCGCAGGTGAGAGACAACACTAATGGCTGCATTCCGGAGGTTTATTATTTATATCTGCCTGCTCATGTTTCAGTAAAACACAGGATGTCAGAGAACTATTGTGTGTACATGGGCCACATCCGTTGCAGTCAAGTGGCCATGTTTGGCCGCTGGGCCGCACCTTGTCCTCAGAGTTAGAAGATGTGTTCCAGCAATGAACTGATGACGACACGGCTCCGCTCATAACATGTGTTCTTCTGGTTCCAGGAGAAGGAGGTGACGATCACGATGCCAAACGGAGAAACATCAGTGGCGACGGTTCGAATCTGGAATGAAACTGTTTCAAATCTCACTCTCATGGCTTTGGGCTCCAGCGCTCCTGAGATCCTGCTGTCCGTCATTGAGGTACACACTCACGCACATGCACACACGCAGCTAGAAGTACTCCAGCATCTCTGATGTCCCTGCAGATCTGCGGTCATGGCTTCGAGGCTGGCGAGCTGGGACCTGGCACCATCGTGGGCAGCGCCGCCTTCAACATGTTTGTGATCATCGGCATCTGCGTGTGGACCATCCCCAACGGTCAGAGTCGCAAGATCAAACACCTGCGAGTCTTCTTCATCACCGCCTTCTGGAGCATCTTCGCCTACATCTGGCTCTACCTCATCCTGTCCGTCATGTCTCCAGGAGTCGTGGAGGTAAAGTTTAGAGCAGGGGAGTCAAACTGATCCACAGAAGGGCCGCGGCGAGTGCGGGTTTTCGTTCCAACCCAGCCATCACACACAAAAATGGAGTAGAAGAAGGAAACATTATATGTACGGCACTCTGCCACACTCACTAAGTTCAGTGTTTAATCTGGAGTGTCAAAGGTTCACTGGGGCGGTGAGATGTTTGTGTCGTGAGCAGATGAAAAGGTGATTTTCAGCAGCTGAACCGTGTAAATTGGATCGGCACAGCAACGCGTTCACACGTGCTGCTGCTTATCATCCCAAACAAGCTCCGCTCTTCATCTCGCAGACTAATCAGCCTCTGCGCTGCAGAACATTGACACAGTCGTGAAGTGTCGCTTGGGATACATTTGGCTGTTGTGTGTTTAACTAACTAGTTGGCAGAGAAAAGAAGGAAACTGGAAAATCAGGAGGAAACACATTGCTGCAGAGGTTCACCAGGTCTTCTCAGATGGTCTGACCTCCGCACGCTGAATATTCTTCAGCCGTGTCTAACACAGTGACTCCCTTCTCTCCCTCAGCTGTGGGAAGCTCTGGTCACTCTGCTCTACTTCCCTGTATGCGTCATCCTCGCCTGGATCGCTGACCGCCGTCTGCTCTTCTACAAGTACATGGGCAAGCGGTACCGCGCGGACAAACGCCATGGCATCGTAGTGGAGACAGAAGGAGACCTGACCCCCAACAAGGGGGGCATGGAGATGATCATGGATGGAAAGTTCCCGCCCAGAAGTGGCGCCGTGGTGCCCGCAGAGAACTGCGGAGCTGCCGCTCAGGACGGGGCCACCGGTGCTGCAACCAATAACGTTGGTGCTGCAGCTGGAGGTGGGGGGGTCGGCGGGAATCTGCCCAACTCCAACAGCACGATGGTCAACGTGGAGAGCAGCAAGGAACTGGACGAGAGCCGCAAGGAGGTGAGAGAGAGTCAGACGATCCCCTGTTTAGTGAGTTGTCTTCAACATCTCAGGCTCTCAGTGAAATCTAAAGTAGACCACCGTGTCAATAAGCGGATCTATTCGTCCCCTCTGCCACATCAGAGTTCACATTTTCAGACTCATTTCCAGTGAGTTTTCTGATGTCTTTTCTCATCCTGAAGGTGATCCGTATCCTCAAAGAGCTGAAGCAGAAATACCCCGACAAAGAGCTGGACCAGCTCGTGGAGCTGGCAAACTACTACGCACTGCTGCACCAGCAGAAGAGCCGGGCCTTCTACCGCATCCAGGTCAGACCCTGCCAACTTTACAGAGCAAACGGCAGGGATGCTGCATGGATACTGATACTTTGTCTTCACATTGAGTCCATCCTGAGAGCTCTCTTCTCTCTCCAGGCGACTCGGATGATGATCGGAGCAGGAAACGTCCTGAAGAAACACGCTGCTGACCACGCTCGCCGCACAGCCGTGACCGACGAGGAAGCACCTGAAGACGATGACCTGGAGCTGTGCAGCCGCATCTCCTTCGAGAGCGCTCACAGTCAGTGCATGGAAAACTGCGGTGTCCTGACGCTGGCCGTTGTCTGCCAAGGTAGGTGACCGGTATCGCAGTAGTCCCACCCGACAAGAGGAGAAGGGACCCACTTCCTGTGATCCAGACTCGATGAGGCTTGAAATGATGGGTGCCTTTGTGTCCAGGTGGTTTGGGAGAAAACACCTTCTATGTGGACTACAGGACGGAAGATGGCTCTGCCAATGCAGGGTCCGACTACGACTACAGCGAGGGAACGCTGGTGTTCAAACCCGGGGACACTCGGAAAGAGATCAAGGTCAGTAGGTCTGGCACGTGGTCGCCAAATAGGTCATTGGTGTCTAAATTACCAAATGTTGACCTTTCACACATGACCTTTATGATGACATTTGTAATGACCTCAAAGTGACCTTCATACTGACTGTCACAGTAACCTTCATAGCGAACTTTGTTGTGACCTTCATGGTGACCCCTATAATGATCGTCGTAATGTGCGGGTCATTTTCATCAGAGCTTGGATGCGGCGAAAGAGTTGTTCGCTCTCAATGCAGATGAAGGGTCAGAGGACTTGTTGGCCTGCGATAACAGTGAAGCACAGACGCCTGAAGTTAAGCACAATAACACAACAAAGAGATGGTGAACAGTACAAAGCTCTCTGTCATCTATTTTTAAAAGCGTCTCCAGGACTTCATCGATCACGGCCACTGACATGAGCGGCAGAGAAACCAATTACACTCGAACGCCTCGCTCGTCTGCCCAGGCGCAGCTTTGACTGCAGAATGAGCTCTGGAGATTTAAAAGCAATCTGAGCTCCCGTCAGCGTCCGAGGCGCCTCTGTGATGTTCCAAGTTGAGACTCAAAACCGTGTTCTTACTCCTGACTTCAAACAGGGCTGAAGTGAGCAACCTGGAATGGTGAGCAGTTCCACCTCCTGATCAGTAGGTGGCCCCCTGATGGGGTTGTTATGGGTGAACTGACAAGTAACATGACTCGCATTGGTCACAGGTTTCTGAACCAGTGTGGATGCGAGAGGTCTCGTCGACCTTCTTGTAACCTTGTGAAGCCCCGCCCCTTCCTCCGGCCTGTCTGTCCTCTCAGTTTCAAGCCTCGACTGGCGTCAAACGTCACCCAGAGATTATCATCCGCTCCTCTGCTGCTGCGGAAGGTCAACTGGCCCGAATCAAATTTGGCTGAAATCGAGTCAGGAGACGATGAGGGAGTCCAGATGCTTGCATCTAGTACTGATGGCTTTTCTGTGTCCAGGAGGAGTTTAACAATCCAAAGTACCATTCATCTGAATCAAAGGAAAATATGATCAGGACTGTAAAAAATGTTTTACGGTGGTTGACCTCCAGCTCTGAGTCTGGGAAATACAAACTCTTGGTCTTCTCCTCTGCAGGTCGGCATCATAGACGACGACATCTTCGAGGAGGACGAGCACTTCTTCGTGCGTCTGCTCAACCTGCGTGTTGGCGACGCGGAGGGAATGTTCGAAAGCGACGAGGTGGGCGCCGCCCCTAAAGCTCGGCTGGTGGAGCCCCTGGTGGCCACAGTGACCATCCTGGACGACGATCACGCCGGCATCTTCACCTTCAGCGAGCGCATGGTTCGTGTGAGCGAGAGCGTCGGCACCATGGAGGTGACGGTGGTGCGTAACTCCGGAGCCCGCGGCACCGTCATCCTGCCGTACCACACCGAGTCAGGAACCGCTAAGGCTGGGGAGGATTACGAGGACGCCAGAGGAGAGCTGGAGTTCACCAACGATCAGACCACGTGAGTCGCAGAGAGTCAAGTGACCCGCTGATGGAATGCTTGCCTTGGTATGTGAGGATCTCATCTTCTCGCATGCAGTCAGACTCTGCAGATAAGGATCATCGACGATGAGGAGTACGAGAAGCATGAAAACTTCTTCATCGTGCTGGAGGAGCCTCGCTGGCTGAAGAGAGGAATCTCAGGCAAGTCCCTGGCCTCTGCCCCAGGCGTGTGAGGAACCGACCTTCTCACCACCTGAAATATCATCTCAAGTGAAAATCTGTTTTACTAATATTCTGCTCTTTCTTTTCTCTGCTGTAGCTCTGCTGCTCAACCAAGGTAAGAATCTGTCTCTGAGTTTTATGTCATGTCCAAGACATAACTAGACAAGTGTCTTCAGTCATGAGGAAGCTCTGGTGCAGAAAGAGCTGAGCCAAGAGAGCTTTGAAGTGACCTACAGAACAAGGGTTTCTCTGTCTGCACTCTCTGAGAGGGAGAGGAGTTTAGTCTTTAGGCGAGAACCTCTGATCCTCCAGGTGAGGACAGTTGAGGTGGCTCTCTTCTGGATGGACTAGTGAGGTGGTTAACTGGGAGGAGCCCCTGGGGCAGGACTAACACAGCACAGTACATTCCAATAAGGAATTAAAGAACCATTGTGTCATGTTCATCAGTTAAGTGGTGAACTTCTGTTGATGTTTTTCTACTCTTTAACGTGTTGCTCTACTCTCAGAGGGGACCGAAGGTCAGATGAGTGCTGAGGAGGAGGAAGCACGGCGGATAGCGGAGATGGGGAAGCCCATTCTGGGGGAGCACAGCCGGCTGGAGGTCGTCATTGAGGAGTCGTACGAGTTCAAGGTGCCGCATTCGCTCATCTTCTCGACAGCTGTGTTTTAGATACACTGGTGATTGTTTTGAGCTCACCTGAGTGTGAGTCAGTTTGGACTTTGTCTGTGTGTGTCCTTGTACTTCTGTCTTTGTGAGAACCTGCATGCGTTTTTAATCGACAGAGTGAGAGACGTTTAGGCTGGTCCTCACTTTGTCAAGTCTCATTCTAAGGGTTAAAGCTACAAAATAGCTAGGTTATTATAATTGGGTTTTAGTTGGTTAAGAGTAAAGGTTAAGTTTAGCCATTTGTTTTAGATGGTTAGGGACCCCCCTTGAGGGGCCATTTGGCTGAACCCCACAAATCCAATCCTCAGTTTGAGCATTCAAAATAACTGGGTCATTATAATTGAATTTCAGTTGGGTTCAGGGTCCTGGTCAAGGTTAGCCATGTGTTTTGGATGGTTAAGTTAAGGGGGAGAGGCTGGGGAAAGGGTTATGGCAATGATATAGACTGTGGGGGGGGTGTTTGAGGGTCCTGAGGGAGAGCCAGTTATGAGTCATGGTGGAGGATCCTCCTGCCGACCTCCTCTCCTGCTCTAGTGTGATGAGAGTGTTTTGTCGGGCAGAGCACCGTGGACAAGCTGATCAAGAAGACCAACCTGGCCCTGGTTATCGGCACGCACTCGTGGAGGGAGCAGTTTGTGGAGGCGGTGACCGTCAGTGCAGGTGAGGCATGTCTCCTTCACTTACACGGTGAACTTCAGTGACATTTAAAACGTGGGCAGAACTTGGACGGACTGAATACCCACTAGATTGTGTCGCGTTGGTGCCCACAGCACTGAAATACTGACACACCCAGTCAGTGAGGCGCAGCGCATTGACTCTGCTGTTGCATCTGCTGATGGCGCGACGTCAGACTCCAGTGCAGGCAGTGAGATGGAGACTTCAGAGAGGCACAGAGCTGATATTGATGCAGATCGCCGATGGGTCTTGAACCCGTCACTCGCAGTGTCCAAACATCCTTAATGAAACAGCTTTCACTGTCACCACTTTCACTTAAGGCCCTCTTGAGGGAGACGCTGAGAGATCCTCTGCACCATAACAATCACCGACTTGTCTGTTGATTTAGGGCCGCAAAGGTTTTGAAATGTTTCACTATCAACGCTACATTTACCATGGCTCTTATAGTTTTTGTTGTAGCTATTTGGCCTCATCTTTCTTCACATCACTTTGAACCTCATGAAATGGAGATCAGGATTGGATCCTGGACGATTGCTCAGCTGCATGAAACCTAAATACAGCTCTTTAAAATTGAGTTAAAGTAAAGTTAGTGTCAGTTTGTGACGTCAAACTTTATGAGTTTTAATTTTTACCAGCGGATCTATTAAACTGTAGGCACTATGGCGGTGTATAGGTGTTTCCTCTGTTGTTGTAGTGCCATCTAGTGGACGCCAAAAATGTGTTAATCTCAGTCGGCATCGACTGAAACGTGAAAAATATATAGTACAATTTTATACCGATCTAAACAAATATGATGTTTATAATGTTGCTCTACTGTTTAGAAGCCCTGGCGATGGCTCAAATTTTGGCGTGAACTTTAAGCAAGTCAGCTTTGAACTTCCATGCCAACATCACATATCACTCACGTTTCAACAGTTTGGGGCTAAATCCAACCTGCCAAGTCTTGTACTGTGGGCCAAAGATCTTTAATGACAGTCTAATTCAAAGTGCTCCCAAAAATAGATCACCTTCGATGCATTCCAGCGTTGCATCTCACCAGCAACCGACCACAAGCTGTGCGTGCGGTGAAGCAGAGCTTGGATCAAGAGCGAGTGAAACGCACTTAATGACCTTCTCCCCCTCCTCTCAGGTGACGGCGACGATGACGAGGAGGGGCGTGAAGAGCACCTTCCGTCCTGTTACGACTACTTCATGCACTTCCTCACCGTCTTCTGGAAGGTCCTGTTCGCCTGCGTGCCGCCCACAGAGATCTGGAACGGCTGGGCCTGTTTCTGTGTCTCCATCAGCGTCATCGGCCTCCTCACCACCATCATCGGAGACTTGGCGTCGCACTTCGGATGCACCGTGGGCCTCCGGGACACCGTGACTGCCGTGGTGTTCGTGGCTCTGGGGACTTCCATCCCAGGTGAGGAAACACAGATTTTGACATTTTCAACTTTCACCTTTCGCCTCCTTCCCTGTCTTCAACCGCTCGACGACTTGTCAATATGCCTGGACGAATAAAGTTGCGTGAAATTAGAAAGTCAGTCAAAGCTTGTGCTAAAAACCTATCACTCTATGACCATGAAAGTGGGTCTTGGTGCCCCACAAAAGACCACAGAGCGCGTCCAAGCAGCGTCAGAAGTGGAATGTGGGGAAATGATCGAGTGATTCTCCTGCTCCTCCTCATGGGTCCTTGTTCAAGTTTTCCTCTCCCACTTCTCTCCTCCTCAGACACGTTCGCCAGCAAAGTGGCAGCCATCCAGGACCAGCACGCCGACGCCTCAGTGGGGAACGTCACCGGGAGCAACGCCGTCAACGTCTTCCTGGGCATTGGCGTGGCGTGGTCAGTGGCGGCCGTCTACTGGAAGATCGAGGGGAGGGAATTCCATGTGAACCCAGGGTCGCTGGCCTTCTCCGTGACGCTCTTCACCATCTTTGCTTTCATCTGCATGGCCGTGCTGTTGTTCCGGCGCCGGCCGTCTATCGGCGGCGAGCTGGGCGGCCCACGGGGAGCCCGCATCCTCACCACCCTGTTGTTCCTGGGTCTGTGGTTCCTCTACATCCTGTTCTCCAGCCTGGAGGCCTACTGCCATATCACCGGCTTCTAAAGCAGAGAGCAGCAGTTTACATCTGTTCGGAGGGCTTCCTGCTGCCTGGAGGGTCCGGGCTTCTGACACCGGGACCCAGCACAAACACACACTCACACTCACACACACACACACACACTACATGCATGTTTCTGCCATCCCAAACACACACAAGTTGCAGGTCTGGCAGAAGGCGAGAGGAAGTGTTGAGATCGAGGAGAGTGTGAAGTTTACTGTCTCCAGACATCAGGACGTGGACACACCAGCTGTACCATGTGACCCGAACTGTGGCGTCCTGCAGCTGACTGTGTGTGGTTTCGTCCACCGCTTCTGCGGGTGCATCTTCGTGACAAAAAAGGAGTGGAATGTTTACAACAACATGATGTGTGTTTACGACTTCAACGTGGCGAAGCTCCTCAGCCGAGGGCCAATCTCCACACGCGCTGTACATACCAGATATATCCTGTACATAGAGAGTGCTGTTGGCCGGAGACCTCAGATCCAGAAGGAACCTCGAGGTGGTGGTCGTCTTCCCTCCGACTCAACTGCTGACCGGCGCCACCTCCGTCAGCTACACTGTAAATATACGGATGACATGAGAGCGGACTGTCATTCACGGGTTAAAAAAAAAGTCGACAAGATTCAGGATTTACTTTAAATTGTTCACTTGACATCAAAGGACTGAGGGTATTCATCAGCCTCAAACGTGACGACTCATCATCGTGTGTGTTCTGTGATCCAATCAAACCACTCACCTTGAGTTTATTCAAGTGTCTTTGTCTACATTGTCCTACATTGTCTCATGAAATTCATCGTTTTTTCTCTTAATTTCCACATTGCGACTCCTTTGATTCGTCTCCCTTCAGTTCTGAGTTTCTCAACATCCTACTGAGCAACTCACCCTGACTCTTATTTCACTCTCCATCACATTTGACTTAGTACCTGATAGGTGGACTTACTGTCTTACTGATATTTTATGGTTTTGACTGTGTAGTGGATCGTTTTGACTCTTCTGTTGATGATGTAACCTTGACAAAACGTTTCTGTTTTACTGAGCATCTCTTGGTTGATAGAGAATACCATTCTTTTTTGAACATTTATAAGTAACTCAGTTTTGAATTATACTATTTTACTCATAGTTTAATTATTGTTATGATTATTTTTGTTTTGACTTGTAATGCCAGAGTCTCATGATGTCACTGAACACCTGATAGTATTGACTGATATTGACTGATCACCTCATTTTGACCTCAGTTTTTATGCACTTCATTGTTTTGTTGTATTTTATTGCAGTACTTTTGAGTTCATGTTGATGTCAGAGTCGCAGGAGGAGATGAATGTGGCCATACTTGTTTAATGTGGATGTGGATGGAACAGACTCCTCCATGACTGAAGAAGACACATGCATGGTCAGAACAAGAACCTGTTGTGACTGAAATATTGTGACACCCCAAGACTTTTTCACTAAAGATTCTTCCTGCATTATTACCTTTATTTTGGACGTTCTGTCATCCAAGCTTCAGACGACGGCAGAAGGTTCTCCACTCTAGTTACCAGAGTGATCAATCAGATCAAAAGATTGGAGCTGAGTGTGCAAGTATATATTTAGATCAGGTCAAATCCAGATCGGAGTATAACTTCTGTGACATCCTCGCTTCTCTTCCTCGACACCAGAGCCAGTCCAATAGTTTACCCTTTCTAACCTTTCTAAAAACTGATTTTGTATCTTTTTCTGGTAGCTGACGTAGATTCTTTTGTACTCCTCAACAATGTCTTGCATCTTCTGGAAGCGGTTTAGTGGATTTTTATATATTTCCTACGGCAAGGAAGTTTCTGTTTTTTTGACCTGTTGCCACTGTATCTTCATCTCATCTGCTGTGCTCCAGTTGCTCCCACAGTTTTATTTCATGTCTGGTATTCAGTTTGCACTCAATTTGTCTTATTCCAGTTTTTGTTGATCTCTGGCTGCTCCATCCCCTCTGAGATCAAATGACAGGAGTCACCTGCACTTGAGAAAAATGATATGAACCCCAACCTTCATAAGGAATACCCTGTTAGCCACCAGTAGGACAGGCATCTCTCTTTCGCTCTCATCTCGAGTCAGAAGATCCTGACTTAGATTCCCTTTGTTCGACTTGCAAACTCATGACTTCACTCCTTGCCTCAGAATATTCCGCTGCTGCTCAAACTTTGGAGGTAGCAGCTCAATGTAATGGGCATCTGGGTGACCTCCTCGTATCAGATCTCTGTAACCGCAGTAGTTGTGTGCACCGCCACGTTTGAGTTGAAATGTTGAGAAACGAAGTTTAAAAAAAGTTGATATATTGAAGTATAAAGTCGCTAGAACACCTTGAGTGGTGGACAGAGGCTTTGTTACGTGGTGATGTTATTCATGTATATTTACAGATTAATTTATTTAGATATTTATTCATTTATGTAGAAGATTATGTAGCTATAATGAAGCTGCGCCGCCGCAGTTTCTAAGTGCAATACACTTTAATCACTTTAGTTGTCGCCAGGTCCAGTTTCTGCTCAGTGTTTGTCGAAAAGCCTCCCATGTTCGTCATCATCTGTTTCTGTTAGCGGAGCAGCTTCCCAGTGTAAAGTAGCATGTTTACATGAAGGGTCACCTGCTGAATGGAGGTCAGAGCTGTCCACGATGTCCCAGTGATGCTCCTGCTTCCATGAACTTCTCTACTGACTGTCTTTGCTGTTCTCTATCTAGATGTGCCCCCGCCACCTCCTCCCCTTGTGTTTGTCCGTGTTTCTGTGCAGATGCATGAAGACTCGTGTGAATGTGTGTTAGCAGCATGGTCTACTGTGGTGGACGCCCATAGACACCTTTTTTTTACCCTGTGGTCCAGAGCAAACACCACCTGAAGCTCTGGTTCAGAAACAGAAAGTGTAAGTCGGTGAAAACAAGGTCCCCTGCTTGTTGAGGTCATTGATGTCAAGATAAAAGCCTGTATGGAGGCGTCAACGGTCCCAGGTCATCTTCTGTTGTTGTACTGTTGTGTCTGTGTTCGTGCTTCCCCCCGATTTCTTCTGGCATCTGCCTCCTCTTCAAAAGTCTGTGAACTTGTGATGATGAACTGCCTGACCCTTTGTAGGGAGATACTGACTGCGTTGATACAATAACCTGTGATAGACATATATACATTTATTCAGTGATGTTACAAATGATTAGCTGAAGATAAGCTTTCATTCTTTTTCTAAAGAAATGCTGAGGATAAAAAAAATCTTTGGGAGGGAAGAGCTTATTTCTGAGAACATGGCATGAAGTGTAATAATGTGTTAATGGAACAACATGACGGTGATCTGATTTAAATATAGTTTATTTTCAATGCTGATCGTGTCAGAGTCGTTCTTGCACATGTCCTGGTGGTGGGTTTGAATCCCGCCACCTCATCTATGAATAGAGTTTAACCTCCAATGAGTTTCAGTTTACAGTCAATTACCATTTATTGCTGAATGGAAGTCACAGTATGCACACTGACTGTAATTCTACTTTTTTTCACATGGTATATCTTCAGTATTTATGTTGATCCATCAGATTTTATTTTTGAAAGACAGGAAGTTACCCCTTATCGCCGTTATTGCAACACAGCCACTGGAATATGGAGGGACATCTCTGCCATCGAGTTTTGAATACGGACAAAAAAATGACTTCTGAAACGAGGGTTTGATGCCCTAAAATAATCAATAATTACCAAATTGTATATAATTATATAATAATAACCCTAAAAAAAATTTTTGTTAACTTTTCAATACACTGTGAAAATGAATAACTTAACTCATTTTATTAATATAATTCAAAATTTCAAATGTATGACGATGTTAAAACCTTTTAGTTTCAAAACTTTTTTTTACGAATCTTTTTTAAGTATTTTTTAACTTGACGGCAGAGATACCGGATACCTCCATACCGGAAGCGGTCTATGGCTGCTTCGTGTTTCTCAGTGCGCAGGCGCGGGGATCACGTGTGCAGTCCGCGGCTTGGCTTCGTTACTAACGACCTCGGGGAGAAGGATGTGCTAAACTTGGGTCGAGTTAGCGTGTTTATTCCTCCGACTTGTATTACTACTCGGTGTTAGGGGTTTGTTTGTTCCCGGCGCAGGCTCCTCTCTGCTCGGTGGGACCCCAGGAGTCGACGGTTCTGCGGAAGAAGGTGTGTATGGCTAACGCGTGTGGTCGCCATTGTTGATGTGACCGCGCGGCCTCCGGTTGCACCGAACCCGGTTTGGGACCTCGCCAACATGTTTCTTTCGGGCCGAACCGTATGATGTTTGCCCCATAAGTTATTTATTAACTGTTCGCGACCTGCGTACCCAGGTTGTTTGCAAACAATGGTTATCGGTGATTGGATTCGCTGTGTCATCAGGCGCCATGTTGCTCTCGTGAGAGGCTGCTATTTTCATAGTGTTCATTTAAATCTACTTCACTTCAAGTAATACTTTGTTTTGTTGTCGTACTTTTCCAGTCAGCACTGCTGGTTCGTGTTGTAGGCTTGAGTTCATGTGCTCCCGGAGCTGTAAGCACTGTTGAATCCGCGTTTGGCGCGTTTGTGTCCAGTCTAACCTCAGCCTGAAGTCGATAGGTAAATTGACGAAACAGTGCTCTTAGTTCATACGTAACTCGTATCGATGGCTACTGCAGTACACGAATGCAGTAGCCAATTGGCTATAAAATGACCAATTGAAATGAGTATTCATTTCAATTGGTCATTTTATAGCCATAGTCCTCTATGAAGGACTAAAAATACGTTTTAAACTATCAAAAGCTTATCGATTACCCTGCCTAACCCTGCTGGAATAATTGTACACTCATTCATAATAATGTTCAGTAGTGTAATATCTTTGTTTTCACTGAGTAGCTCGATTAAAATACACGTTTTAAATAACTAACCCTTTTTATTACAAGAGAACCCGCATTATAACAGTATTACAGCACATAACAGCCATCCTCAAACGTATCCACACATTTCGCTGCAGTGTATAAGGTCACTTGGGGGGAATTGGGGAAAATGTTGAGGCCAAATAATTTGAAATGGATCTGAAAAAAATCATGGTGAAACGTAGGTTTTTGCAAATTCACACAGCTGAAATGTGGACTTAGGGAGTTGACTCATTAATACCATAGATTCAATAATCCACACGGTTTTAATAAACTGAACCAAACATGTTTATGGGGTTGTTAACAGGCAATGTATCTTTTTTCTCTTTATTTATAACGGCTGTTAAAAGACAAAAGATGTACTCTGCTTTGTCCACTTTGCAAACACAATAGAAACTCACAGTTGGCGTCAGTGGATGGAGATTGGCTCTGCTCATGAATAACTTGTCTGACGAAAGCCTTAACTCGTCCTGGTACTTTCTGTTGCTGCCTCTGAATGTCATTCATGATGTGCTATGTCTGAGGTTTAAAGAGAAATATCTGTGACCACTGACAACATCCTCTGTTCCACAGCAGATAGACCACACACAGCATGTCATACTACTCCTCCTCTCGAAGTTCGTCCCGTGTCCCGGACTGTAAAGTTTACGTGGGTGACCTGGGTAATGGTGCTGCCAAGGGAGAATTGGAACGAGCCTTTAGTTACTACGGGCCTCTCAGGAGTGTCTGGGTGGCCAGGAACCCACCCGGTTTTGCATTTGTGGAATTTGAAGATTCTAGAGATGCAGAAGATGCTGTGAAAGGGATGGATGGAAAGTGAGTTCATCGTATAATTGGAGTTGTTCTCCATAAAGAACTGTGATTTAAATGGTGTTCATGTTCCAGGCTCCTGTGCGGCTCTCGTGTTCGGGTTGAGATGTCAACAGGCATGTCCAGGAAGGGACGTGGGCGCCCGAGCCGGCGCCAGTTTGACCCCAACGATCGTTGTTACCAGTGTGGTGATCGGGGCCACTATGCTTATGACTGCTACCGCTTCAGCAAGAGAGGCGGCGGACGTCGCAGCAGGTGACTTTCTGGACAGCTGCATTGTCTAAGCCCTGCTGTTGATTCACACAGATGATGAGCATTGTATTTATTTATTTTTTTTTATTTCATTCCAGGTCTCGGTCCCGTTCGCGGTCTCGGTCCCGGTCTCGATCCAGGTCTAGGTCTCGTGGACGCCGCTACCACTCACACTCGCGCTCTCGTTCTCGCAGTCGTAGCAGGTATGCTTGTTATTCTGCAGTGCAGCCAGTCAGGTGCCTGAAGTCACGCTTGCCCTTCCTCATTTTCCAGGAGTCGCCGTCGCTCTCCGTCCTATTCCAGGCGCAGAAGCAGGTCAGTACAGCTCAGAATATTGTTTCTGTCGACACAGCATATATTGATAACGTTTTATTATTATTATCATCTTGCCTCTTGTGTTCTTCTCATATAATCGGATCACTTTAGTGGAGTTAATAAATTCTTGACCATTGTTAAATAGACTTGTCCGTACACTGGTCTACCGTCCTTGACTTGTAGTGTTTTAGGAGTCAAGCTGCTGTTCTACACAAGTCTGTCTCCCTTCGAGACCACTTAGTGGAGCTGGCGTGTTTGCTTCCTTGTTGCTGTCATTAACGTGTTTCCTGTCGCTGCAGGTCTGGCTCTCGCGCTCGCTCCAAGTCCAGGACTCCCATGAGAAGGTAGGCCATTTGAACTTTTTCCGTGGTGTGTAAAGACTTTTGGGCTAAGGTGAAACTTAGACAGTGAGGCTATTTGGGCTTGATCAGTTGTGATGCTAGATACCTAGTTTACCTCAGCATGACTTTATTGCTGCTGCTTTCAATGAGGCTGTAATGTTTGCTGTATGACACAAGTCCTTCTGGCAATATATGTACTTTAAAAAAAAGTTGCTTGTGTTCATTTTTTTGCCGCCTTGCTATAATGAAAAGCTTTTTTTAACCTTCATAAGTTGGTACTGATTGTTGTAAACCGGATTTCTTTTTCAATGCTCTTGAGATTTAATTCATTTTAATAACGGAGGGCTGCACATGTAATGTGTAAATTTCTCTAGAAATGTGAGCATGAAAGTGTGACCTTGTGAGTTCACTGTTGCAGGTTATGATGCATGTTTTTTTGCCTGTTTGTTTGTAAGTATTGTTATGAGACGGAGGAACAGTCTGAATGCTGCTTGTCTTTACACAATGTACCATGGAAATATACTGTCCTTAAGACTGTGTTCCTTATGAAGGAAGTTTGCACACACTTTATTGCTATCACACCCATGCAGAGTGTGGTGTAAGGGAAGAAGCAAATACCATGATGCAACACCAGCTGCTGGTCACCATCATCCAATCTTGTTTTACTTAAGTTGCGTATAGTGGCTCTGTGCTTTTAGGGAAGGCTCTGAATGTCTTCTCAATCCCTTCAGTCGCTCCAGATCTCGATCTCGCTCTCGGTCTGGATCAGCCCCACGAGGACGCTCTGGGTCTCGCTCCCGCTCACGGTCTAAGTCTGCCAACCACAAGAGAACCAGGTACGCCTCCAGCCCAGTCATGTCCTAGTTATTTGTCTAAGCTGTGATGTCATTTAAGGTTTCCTCTTTACACAAGAAGCAAAATGATGTTTAGTTCTCTAGTCAGAATGATGTCAGAGATTAGTAGCCGCTGCTGCTCCAGAGCGTCCAGCTGCCACCACGCGCCTGCAACGCTGAGATGGACCTGACGACCAGTGATCTTCTCCACAAAGACGACAATCTTCTGCTGGCTGTTTTAGATGTTAGAGTGTGGGTGACAGGAAGCTGAGGGGAGACATTTTATGAGCCTTTCCTTTCCGTGCTCTTTTTAATATCTGAAATATTGACATGTGAATGAAAGAAAAAGCACATAAAAGTCTCCGCTCAGTCGCAGGTTCAGCAGGAGCCTCTTCTTCTCACCTATTATGACATAAGTTTGAGCTACAGCTAGAGGGGAATAATTCTTTTGAAGTGTTGCATAAATATCAATGTTCTTTTCTTTAATAACCTGTAAATGATATTTTCAATTGTAATTGGCCACATCTGGAGGATTCTCCACCAAATTCTTGATGTCACAAAAGACTTCAGCATCTTTGCAGCAGTTTTGTTTATTTTTCATATTTTCTTTAAAGCGTGTGGTGGGAGCTGCGCACTGCACTGACACTTCAGCTGATCCCAGGCCCAGGGTCTGCCAGCTGGCGGTGTGTACGTCCTGCGGGAGGGTGACTAAGCGCTGACCTGAGATCAGCCTTCGCCTGGTGTTAGACAGCAAGACTGAGGTCGACCTACCGACCAACAATCTGCCCGCAGTGAATGGGTGATCGTCCAACCGACGCACACGCTCAGATGAGATCAGACCGAGCGCACACACGGTCGGTCGCTCCACTAGAGTCGCCCTGCCGTCCAGCCTTCAGATCTCCCAGAGGGCTGACCACACGGTTCAGAGTGACGCCGCTACCTTTTTAAACCCAAAACCTACCAGCCAGACCCCCTACCTACCAGAGTTCGTCGGCCTCTGACATAGCTTCTGAAAATGAGAGCTGACGAGAGATCAGTCTTCAAGAGCCTCCCAGCACAGTGTCTCTGCGAGTTGTAGTCATCCGTCCTACGCTTCTGTGTACTTGTTGTTTCTACCAGTGCAAGGTAACAAAAACAACCCCCTGACAAGCTAATGTTGATGGTTAAAGAGAGCACAGGCTTGATTTACTCTGCAAATGTGGGTACCTGACAGAGCTAAAGGCTTTAACAAGCATGCTCAGTGTGAGTGTGTGTATGTGTGAGAGTGCGGGAGTGGTGCGTGTCTGCGTGAGCGCATGTGTTTGACAAAGGGTGCTCAATGTGTTTCAGATCTTGGGCCACATGTTGCAGCCTCTCACACCCAGTGTTCAAGTCGAGCTCAGATGCTTATTGCTGGAGTGACTCGATCTGGAAAAATGAATAAAAATACAATTGTGTTTCACTCTGAGGTCCCAGCCAGAGGGTAACGTTGGCTCTTCCAACTGAACATTGAAAAATCAGTTTTTTGGCAGCGAGTGCTCCTCAGGTCTGTGGTTATCTGTAGATGTTAAAGTGGTCCATAATGTCTGAGATTTGGCTGCTCTCGGGCCCAACGTTTGGTCCAGTGAGATGGCATAGCCCATCACAATCGCACCTGGTCCTCTTCTGCCTGCTACAGCAGAGGACGTCAGTGGCTCCGGGTCCAGTTGTGTGGGGCTGTACTCCTGAGTTGTAGGAGGTAACAAAGGCACCTATTTTCTGTTGTTTATTTCAGTCCAGGTTTTAATGTCACAGCAATATAGCCGACCCAGGGTGTGGTTTTTAGATTGACCAATAGATGTAGCAAACCCTTTTCTAAATAGTCTTAATAACTGTATATTGAGTTCAAATTCCTGTAACAAGGATGTCAACATGCAGCTTCTCTCATTTTGCCAGATCGGCTCACTCATGGGTGGTTTGTGTTTTTCAAACACCACATCAGTGACTCTGATGCACAAAATGCAACTTGTGGCTCCCAAGACGACTCACATCTGTTCAGATTCAGCTCAGGTTACTCTCATGTCATTGTGTTGAGTCTTGTGGAGTGTCTTCTGTCTGGACAGTCTTCCCCTGCGGCCAGCTGACTTGATCTTGCTTCTGTTTCAGTCGCTCCCGCTCAGCATCTCCATACCGAAGCCCAAAGGCCGAACCGGAGGACTGAGGCGAAGATCCTCCCCCTTCCCTCCCCACCCCTCCCCCCCATCTTTAAAAGATGGTTCTTCGTCCCTGCAGCACGTCTGCTTTTACAACTGTTCATTTTTTGCCCCTCCCTCCTACCCCCCTCCCCGACAGGCAGCAAACCTGCAAAGGAAAAAGGTGATTTCGTACATTCAGGATTTGGAATTTGGACTGCATATTTAAATCTCTTTATGCTGAAACTTTGAATCAACCACAGATTTTTGCTGTTTCAGTTTACGTCGGCAATAAGTATAAACTTGGCCTGCATGTGCGATAGTTTGCATGTCACCTTCACAGCACCCGTTTTTTGTAGTTTCTGGTTTTTGTGACTAAAACCTTTAGTGTGGATGAAGTGGCTCAGAGCTGCGGATTTCACTCATACGTTGATTTGTTGCTTCGTTTTACTTTGTACAGTTTTTTTGTTTGATTCTTGAAGGGCTGCGTCATAGTTCTCTTCCTGGTTTGTATGAGATCGTGCCAGTTTTATTTTTAAATAAATTTCGTCAACAAACACCTGTATCCAGTTATTTTAATAGTCACACAGTCATTGCCTTGAACCCCATGGGTTGTCTCCTCATTTCCAACATCCTTGGTCCATCTCCTCTCCATGAGTCCAAACCAATTTTTTTTTCTTTCACCAATGACATCGGTTCCTTCATCTCTCACTCCAGAGTCTCTAAACATCATGAAGCATCAGTTATCTACGGTTCCACCCAACCTGCAGACTCTTCTTGGATGATGGACACTCAAATACTTCAACTGTTTTCAGTTGTGTACCTCTCTCATCCTTACTACCTCATACAGTGTCTCTTTCACAGTGGATTGCACCAGGAAGGAGACGGTTGGAAAGCAGCCTGAATAAAAAAAGAAACATTTCGATGTCAATGTAATGTTTTGTATCTAAAATGTTACTATGGAACTAACAATTAGTACACTTTGAAGTAGCATATTTCATGCAATAGTGCTGCAGACGTGAAGCGACCTCGAGGGGGCGATCCCTCATCAAGCTGTCTTCGACTCCTAAAACTATGCTTTTTTCCTATTGGTTGTTATACACCCCTTGAGGTGACGGACAACACGTTTTACCAATCGTAATCCGCGGTGCTGCTGGTGGGGGGGTGGGCCGGACCAGTATTGACTCCTCCATCGCTATCGGCATCCCATCACTCCATCGTTTCTCCCGGACAACATGGCAGCTGCAGCGAGCCGTTACTACAGCGAAGACGGTAGGGCGACCAAGAGGCAGAAAACAGACGGCATGGCGACGGTGAGTTTGTTCAACCGAGTTTCAGTGGCTGGAATACTGACGGTATTTGCGTTACAAACCATCGCGGTCAGAACCCCAGCGGTTCATTTGTTCGGCGGCCATTTGTACAGTTACAGGTTAAACAAACGTGTTCGTTCTTAGTTTGCGTTTACTTACTACGTCGCACACCTGGTTCAGTCTTTACCGCGGGTTTTCTGGGGAGTTTCGCCAGCCTCAAGCTTCTTTTAGCTCAGAAGAGGAACCGAGGAGATTAGCATGTTGCTAACTAACAGAAATGATGAGCTTTTCATCCTTTCGTCACGAACCTCCCGTCACCATCCGTCGTTTTTTGCACCCAATGTTGGTCTTGCACAAACATCACATTTCCCTTGTTCCTAAAAGACGGCTCGTTTGGCAATAGATTCTTTGTTAAAGGTCCCTTACTGAATGAAAAATACTCTTTGTTTATTTTTGAGTCACCTCATGTGGAAAGACTTGTTCTATTTGTAGTTAGCATCAGTGTTTGTTTTGTCATTGTTTCTATGACTATAAAACCCAACAATGCTACATTAAGTTGAACTGCTTTTAGTTTTCCAGTGTCCACATTTCTCTCTGGAGTGTCTGAGTGGTATCACCTCTAACTCTGTTGTACTGCATCACTGGAATACAGACTGGCCACATTAAAGTATATACAGTATATTTTCGTTACATCTCCCCATATTGACTACATTAAAGATAATGTAGTCAACAGTGATACAGCTGGAGATGGGGTTGATTGTGCTTTTAATGCAAAGTTCAGGTGAATGAATCAGTCGACTTTCAAACAAAAATATGTTTCTCTATGTTACTTACTGAATTGAATGATGATGCCCTTGATTCAACCTATATGTCTTTGTCCCCAGGGCTACGAGGATCCACACAAGTATCTTCCTTCTTTGGTGGTGCATGTGCGAGGGCTGGTGGATGGAGTGACTGAGGCAGAGCTGGTGGAGGCCTTGCAAGAATTTGGAACCATCAGGTAAACCCAAAGCTACAGGAGCGTTGCCCTCATTAGTTCTGTGATCCATGTTTATTCAACAGCTTTGTGTTTCCTTCAGCTACGTGGTGTTGATGCCCAAGAAACGGCAGGCACTGGTGGAGTACGAAGACATGAAGGGCTCAGCCACTGCCGTGTCCTACGCTGCAGACAACCAGGTTTACATCACAGGTCACCCAGCTTTCATCAACTACTCCACCAGCCAAAAGATTTCCCGACCCGGTGATTCCGATGACTCGAGGAGCGTCAACAATGTGCTGTTGCTCACCATCATGAACCCCATCTATCCCATCACCACGGTAAACACAGCGTTGAACAGCCACTGTGTTGGTGCTGCTAACACGGATGTCATTGAATTGTGCGACACTGTGGTTGTCTCTGCTCCCCCCAGGATGTTCTCTACACCATCTGCAACAACTGCGGGCCGGTGCACAGAATCGTCATCTTCCGAAAGAACGGAGTCCAGGCCATGGTTGAATATCCTTCCCTGGTCCAACAGTCAATATGGCGTCAGACTATCAGTTATTACTAGCTAAATGTCTACTAGCTGCTTTTTATGGAGGAACCCGTCTTGTGTTTGTCGCCGAACGAACCTCTCTGTCATGTTTCGGTATATTTGACACTGTTTTGTTGATGTTGGTGAAGTTTGCCTTTGTGTTTTTGCCCTTAACTTTTCCTTCACGTTTGATTCGGTGCAAAGTGCCCAGCGTGCTAAGGCGTCACTCAACGGAGCCGATATTTACTCTGGTTGCTGCACTCTGAAGATTGAATATGCAAAGGTACGACTTTACCAATTTGCCCAACAACACTGGATATGCAGGAAACAAAACGCAGCACGGCAGCCAATGACACATTGTCTTTACGTGTGACGTCAAGAAGTGTTGTCCCAATTCTTAGGGACGTCAGTCACTTCACCTCGTCATTTGAGGGCGCTGCATAGTGGTGGGAACTCAAAACAAAGTTCTAGTGTTCAGTGCTAGTGTTAGGGTGAGCAGCATTATGGTGGTAGCACTATGAGATCAGCTCCACCTCAAGGACGTCTCAGAAGAAAAGGTCCCGGATTGTGTTTGTCAATGTGAGGGTTGTGCACGACTTGGCACCTAAATATAACATGCTTGCTTCATGTTGTCTGGATTTAAAAAAGTCCACCAGCCAGATGTTGTTACTGCTTTACACAAATACCTGATTTGAGGGCGTGTTTATAGCGGCGTTTTGGTGTGGATACGAATTGAAAACCCGCAGGTCTTATTGCTCTGTTGTTGATCTCAGAAATGGTTCATGGGAACGAACCTATGATCATAATGGTGTCTGTCAGGAGTGAAGGTCTTCAGTTCATGAGAACTCACTGTTTCCTCAGCCCACTCGCCTGAACGTGTTCAAGAACGACCAGGACACCTGGGACTACACCACACCGGCTCTCGGTGGAGCAGGTAAAACCTCCAGCGGCTCCATTTGTGTTTCAGACACTGGTGTGTTTCACAGGCAGACCTTCTCTCATCATGCCTCTCAAGTAGAGATACTTTGGTGCATGCCTGAGCATGGCGTGTGTTGATGCAAATTGTTCCAGCGCTAAACCTCCTTCCTTTTTGACCCTCCCACATCTCACCATCACTGAGCTGGTCCAGGTGGGAATTACAGATGAACCTAAAATGTCTAGGTTTTGACTCAAATGAAAGTGGCATGATGACTGAAGAGTCTTTGGGGTCTCACCCTGAAACCTTTCCTGGCGTCACGACTGCAACATCATGTACATGGATGATGGGGGTCTGGTCACCTGAGGATCACCGGTGACCTCTTGTCTCCACAAATGTTCCGGGCTCATCGCTCAGCTTTTGGTCCCTTTTTATGGTTTTCATGGCGAGGAAATCTCAGGTTAGAGGTCAGCCGAGTTGCTGGGGCTGCTGTGAGAGACGAGAATGTGTCTGCGCACCCTCCTTTCTGAAGCCTGAAACCTGTAGATACAAAGCAGCTTACACACACACACACACACGTTTACATTCTCCTACTCTGCGCTTCACCGCCCACTTGACGTAAACACTCCAAACCGGTCCCTGCATCCGGCCTTTGCATGCGGCCTACAGTTTGAAATGACAGACTTATTTATTTTTAACTTCCTGTAGAAGGATTTTAGAACGGTTTGTCCTTCACAATTGGAGGCTTCGGGTCAGCGACAACCTCATTTTGCCCTCACTAAAACTTACTTTATTGAATGATTTTAAACCCACCAGGGTCACCAGCTCAGCTATGCAAACGTCGACAAAAAAGAAAACGTTTTTAAAATGTTTCCCTGTAAAGCACTGCTTTGAAACATGCTATAATAATATAAATAAAGCTGGATTGTTATGTTATCATTGAAAGCATAGAGTATATACACTCTAAAAAAAACATGACATGCTCCTGATGTCCCTCCCTTTGGAAGCAGTTTCTGTCCTCCACGAGGCAACGCCTGTCATAGACAGGTTGCCAGCCACTTTGGTGTGTTGGCCCAAGCCTCGCAGATGCCTGGGCTTCATGTCTGCAGGGGAGAGTTTGATCCACATTCAGACACTGCCTCATCGTCTCGCACCACCAAGCAACATTGCTTGGCTTGTCACTAAAACTGGTCCAGATTCTTGCCTCTGATGCTGGTGCATCCTTGGACCCTGCAGGGCTAAAAACCTCTCCACATTCTGGACTCTTTGGAGATTCCACCCAGCCAGCAGCTGGTACAGGCGTCATATCAGGGTTTAGCCTGGATTTTGAAACGGGGCATCTGAAGAATTTCTATCATATTTGGCAACATAACTGGGCGGAAACACCTTTTTCATGGAAACCAGTGTGACGACGCTACGAGTGGTGCGTTTAGGGCGTCCTGCTAAGAAACACTGGGCCTCCATTTTTGTTTAGCAGTTAAGGGCGCCCCCTAGATAAAGGCCTGCTGGGAACGATGTTTCCAGACGTCTCGTCTCTCATGTCAGCAGCGTTAAAGAGGTGTGGCCACCCAGAAGGACCAAAGGTCGGTTGATGGGCCAGAGGTATGACATGATGTCACTTTTCAACAAGCGTTCTCTCGCACTCTCTCATGGAAACCTGTGCCGAGTTGACACATGCCGACACGTCCGCACGGACTCCCGCCACCATCCGCAGCGAGGACACAATCACACTGACCCCCCTCAGACACACGGGAGGAGACCCCCGGCCTCACCGCGGCACAGACTGACAATCCACTCACTTCTCAGCCGAGCCACCCTGGCCAGGTCTCCGGGCCGCTGAGTCACTCTTGGCCCGCCCACTCACCCTAAACACACCGCGCCAAGACCACGTGGAGACTGACACCAGAGGAGACACCAAACCCACCCAACAGAAGACACTGCTGACAACACCATGCAGCACACTCAGCCCAGCCCATGTTGTTTCACTGTGTCTCCCTCCTCATGGACCTCCGCTTCTCTCTCGCTCTCTCCTCATCTCCCCTCTGCATCCCTGACTCTCATTTTTTTTTTTTTTTTTTTACCTTTTCTGATGTTTGAGTCTGCAGAAGCTGTGTAACGCCTTCCATGTGATGCAGGTTTGACTAAGAGGAGCCAGCTCCCCCCACTGTCATGCGCTCTCAGTCCCTCCGCTGGCCTCTAGAAAGACTTTTCCGTAACGGACAAACACGGAT
This sequence comes from Synchiropus splendidus, assembly GCF_027744825.2. Lineage (NCBI taxonomy): Eukaryota > Metazoa > Chordata > Actinopteri > Syngnathiformes > Callionymidae > Synchiropus > Synchiropus splendidus. The sequence continues at coordinate 16,276,195 of NC_071341.1, read as the reverse complement.
GGAGCCGCCAGCCGACCAGCCCCATGAGCCGTGTAGAAAAGCCGGCGCGAGGCGGAGAGCTCTGTCTCTCCAGGAAAAACAGTTGGATGTGTGGGATGAGTTGAAGTGAGTGGTGGAGCTGCTGCAGCAAATGTCTTCCTCCCCTCTTTGTACTCATGCAGTAAGTAACTCCAGCGCCCCCCTCTGGGAACATCACCGCACAGCACCACCACATCCAGAGCGTCCCAAAACAGGGCTACACATACAGGAGGGTGGTGGTAGTGACCTCCAGCTGACCTGTCCCTTCCTCCTCTCAGGCTTTCAGGTGTCTGTGCTCACTCTCGGGGGGACTACAGTTACATTCTTAAGTACCTCATTCCCAGCGCCGGGACACTGCTCTGACCTGTCCACTTGTTCTACTGTTGCTCTTGTTCCCAGCCGGTTTCTCAGCTAGGGCTGCACAACATGTCGCCACACACTGATCTCTGAGCGTCAGTGATGCAGCTGGCTGCTCTTCATCCCAAACCTCCTCCTCCTCCTGTGTGGCACGATAAGAAGCTGCCCAAAAGAGCAGCTTAACTTACGGAACTTTACTGAGCTTTAGATCATTCTGGAAGCACCCACTGAGTAATGGACCACAACCTGCAAAATTAAAAACACAATAAGTGCTTATGTTTTCAGAATGATAGCAAGTGTCTATGTTTCCTGCCTTTGAAAATCTATTTTTTTGCCCACATTGTCCTAACAATGGCAGCCATGGACGCCAGTGCTCAGGAGAGGGACACTTGAAACTGCCACCTGGTGGCCGTGCAGCCCGACATGGTGCAGCCCTACTGTAGCGCTGCTGCTGTCTGACCTGTCCGGCGCCCATGTACCTCTGATTCTGACGCGTGTGACTGTTGTGTACCTGTACAGATGGTGAAGCCGGTGGCAATGGGCACAACTCAGGTGTGTGTGAGCGTCCGCACTCCACGTTTGTGACCCCCCAGAATTACACTGGTGTCGGCCTCTGCCCCCTCATCAGTCACCCCTTTAGCTCCACTCAACACTGATGCAGGCGCCATGTTTGTGGGGGTTGGGACAGAGTTGCACCTCACACCTCAGCAGAAAACCTAACTGACATAGGTCCTGGAGGCTGTCGGTCTGAGGCACTCATCCGCCATGATGTCTCCTCTCTTCCCCCTCTCTTCCCATAGAAGACGGAGCTGCCAACCCCAACAAGCGGCAGAGGCAGCCGGCACTGCTGGGAGACCACCCCGCCGAGTTCAGTGAGTCGCCACCGCCCCCTACTGCTAGGCTGACAAAATTACGCTGCGGGGTGGAAAAAAGAATTTCTTCTCTTCCCGGGGTTCAGGTGGTTACCATGGCTACGATGAAAGTTACGGAACGTCCCCCTACGAGAACCGGCGTATGGGGCCGCCAATGAGGGGCCGCGGCGGGAGAACGGGCTATGGGCCCAGTTACGGACCTCCTCCCCCACCGCCCGGGGAGTACGGCGCCCACTCGGACTCTCCGGTGGTGATGGTCTACGGTCTTGACCCCAAAATGAACGCAGACCGCGTCTTCAACATCTTCTGCCTGTACGGGAACGTAGAGCGGGTCAGTACCAGCGAGTCTCCGTCTGCGGTGAGAGTGGGAGGTTTACACCTGACTTGTTGTTGTTCAGGTGAAGTTCATGAAGAGCAAGCCCGGGGCGGCCATGGTGGAGATGGGCGACTGTTACGCTGTGGACCGCGCCATCACTCACCTCAACAACAACTTCCTGTTCGGTCAGAAGCTCAACGTGTGGTGAGTAAAGTGCCGTGTTGTCTGGGAGTCAGGTCACGAGTGGCTGTGCGAGCATCTGTGTCTCCTCCGCAGCGTGTCCAAGCAGCAGGCCATCGTTCCCGGGCAGAGCTACGAGCTGGACGACGGCTCCAGCAGCTTTAAGGAATTCCGCGGCTCCAGGAACAACCGCTTCACCTCGCCGGAGCAGGCGGCCAAGAACCGCATCCAGCACCCAAGCAACATGCTGCACTTCTTCAACGCTCAGCCAGACGCCACAACAGAGATCTTCTCTCAGGTCAGACGTCCGGGATGTGGCTTGTGGCTCGGAGCGTTTCCGGAATTCCCGTTCTTTGTTTCAGATCTGCGACGAGCTGGGAGTCAAGAGCCCCGCCAACGTCAAACTGTTCACAGGCAAGAGTGAGTGATCTTCTTCTGCCGAGTAACCAGATGCTTAGTAGAAGAGAGAGGACTGACTGTGTCTCAATTCCACCACCAGGCGGCGCTGCGCCCAGTGATCGCAGTGCTTCTGGACTGCTGGAGTGGGAGTCCATCAACGATGCCATGGAAGCTCTGGCCCTCATGAACCACTACCAGATGAAGAACTCAAGTAAGTGAGCGATCCAGCAACATGTGGTGGTGGCGGCGGCGACTCCTCCGGCCTCTAAACCTTCTTCTCTCCTGCAGCCGGGCCGTACCCCTACACCCTCAAACTGTGCTTCTCCACCGTCCAGCACAGCAACTGAGGCCACCGACCCTGCGCTCTGACTCACAGAATAATGAAGAACTCTCCATACTTTAGTCTTATTCAGTCCCATTCTCCTCAGAACTTGAGTTTCACCCGCCAGTTGTGCAGCACATTTTTAGGATTGATCAAAGTTTTTTTTTTTTTATGATTATATTCTATTTGAAATTGTTGCCATTACGTTCCGGCTTCAGCTGGAGACTTTTGTTGTATGAAAATAAACCATTAAACCGTTTTTGTATCTGTGCTAGTCCTAGTTTGCTCTGTAGTTCAGGTGACATGTTTCAGGAAACTAGTTTGCTGCTCTCTAGGGGACGGCTTCACGTGGATGGACTTCTGTTTCAAATTATGAGAAACGTTCTGGTCCCTCTGAGGAAACCATCTGGATGTGTCGAATCCCCACGGTATTTGCAACAATGAACTGTAAAATTCATTTATTCATGCAAGGCATCAAACGATCAGCTGTAGTAACCAGCATAACCTCGAGGTGGCGGGTGCGCGCAGCAGCCCAACTGAAACGTCACAGGAGCAGTAGGCGAAGAAGAAGGACCTTATCTAACCTGCGCTGTCAGGAAGCATTTCTTTTGTTTTTTTAAACTTCTGAGGAAAAGTTGCTGTTGAAAGTTCTCAAGCACTGTTTGCGTTTAACTTCTCCCAGCAGAAGACGATGCTGTCGGCCATTGTCCGGTCAAGCGTCACCAGATGTGAGTGATCTTCGTTGGTTGGATTGAAAGTCAAGTGTCGTTGTCTTAAGACCCCTGTAACGTCGTACTTTGAGACGTTTGGTCGAAAAAACTGCCGTTACTTGTTTTGGTGCTTAGTCTTTGTTCGTGCGCTCGTTAAAATAAAGCTGAAATAAACCTCGTTCTGAAGCGCAGGTTAAATGTGTATGAGCGTCTCTGCTGCACCGTGTATTTTCTACAGTGACGTCATGACTGTTTCCGTGTGTGTAACGCTGAGTTTGCGTGTCAGTGGCAGGTGCGCAGCTCCGCAGAACCATGGCCTCCTCCGCCTCGTCCTTCTCCACTCTGGCCGTCTCCCACCCGGCGGAGTTCATCACGCACGTGGAGCTCAACCGCCCGGACAAACTCAACGCCATGAACCAAGCCTTCTGGAGGTACCGGCGGTCCACCGCGCCCCTCATTCTCCCTGTTCTCCTGCAGTGTTTTCGGGGAAGAAATGCGCTGTGGAGTCAAGGTTTTCTCATTCGCTGCTCTCATTTACACAGTCACAGAAAGTACAGTTGCAAAGAAATGGCTCAACACAAATAAAGATTTTAGAAAGTCAAGCGATCGATACTTAAAGTTAAATAAATAAAAGCAGAAACGATTCGGTGCCAAAGTTCAGATCCTGAGAACGTTAGTCTCCACCCACTCGCTGAACCATGAAGCTTGAATTGTTGTGAGTCCCATTAAGACTAGAGTCTCTCTGGTGCAGCGAGATGGTCGACTGCTTCACCCAGATCTCTGAGGATCCAGACTGCAGGGTGGTCCTGGTCTCCGGAGCTGGACGGGCCTTCACTTCCGGTGAGGCTGCTGCTGGAGTGTCATGTGACCCCGTGCTCTGAGCTCTAACCGCCGCGCTGGTCCAGGTCTGGACCTCATGGACATGGCGTCTGTCATCATGCAGCCCGAGGGCAAGGACGTGGGCCGGAGCTCCTGGCACCTGCGGAAGACCGTCGCCAGGTACCAGGAGACCTTCACGATGCTGGAGAAGGTGAGACTGGGTTCCTCAGTTTCAGTAAATATTTTCTTTGTTCCACATTTAACCACCTGATCGTCTCTCTCTCTGCCTCAGTGTACGAAGCCGGTGATCGTGGCTATCCATGGCGCCTGTGTGGGAGGAGGTACTGCTGCTCCTTGGTCTGTTGGCACTGGTGCGACAGTCTTGGGTCACATGTTGTGGTGTCTCAGGTGTGGACCTGGTCACGGCCTGCGACGTCCGTCTGTGCACGCAGGACGCATGGTTCCAGGTGAAGGTAAGAGCGCCCCCGGCTGGTCGGTCGCCGTGACCGCGCTGACGCGTCTCTCTCTCTCTGACAGGAAGTGGACATCGGGCTGGCGGCGGACGTGGGGACGCTCCAGAGGCTTCCTAAGGTGATCGGCAGCCGCAGGTAAGGCTGCCGCTCTGCTGCAGCGTCGCCCGACTCACAGGCCGTGTTTCCTGCAGCCTGGTGAACGAGCTGGCGCTGACGGCCAGGAAGATGTTCTCGGACGAGGCGCACAGCAGCGGCCTGGTCAGGTGAGTCACTTCAGTTTAAGTTGTTGGCGGCGTCTCGGGCTTGAACTGTCACCTCCTCCTCCAGCCGCGTGTTCCCGGACAAGGACGCCATGATGGCAGCGGCGCTAGAGATGGCGGGGCAGATGGCTGCCCGCAGTCCTGTGGCAGTGCAGGGGACCAAGGTCAACCTGCTCTACTCTCGGGACCACAGCGTGGCCGAGGGACTGGAGTACATGGTGAGACCCCAGCAGCTCTCCTCAGCGTGAGCCGGCCACCTCTGACCCTCTGTGTGCTGCAGGCCACCTGGAACATGAGCATGCTGCAGACCCAGGACCTGATGAAGTCGGCTCAGGCTGCGCTAGAGAAGAAGGACCTGAAGGAGGTGCCCTTCTCCAAACTCTGATCACACTTGAATGACTTTTCTAATAAACGCCTCATGACCACCATGTTCAGTGTGGTGACCCGGCTCCACTCTGCACCTCCATAACTTAAAAACTTTATTGTTAAAAAGTAATAAATTACTGGGCGGCTCATCACGGTGGCGGCGGGAGTCTGGCACGAAGCTTCACCAGGGTTTTCTGTGGAGAGAAGGAAGGAGGTGAGCAGAGAAGGTCAGCAGCCGGAGCAAGCGCACCACTTCACCTTGTGGAACTCCTGAGCCTTCAGGCGGTTCCGGGCGCTCTCCTCCTGCCGGCTGCGGGCGGCTCTCTGGACCTTCACCTCCTCCAGCTGCTCGTACAGCCTGCAGAGGTCAAGAGGTCACAGCACCGTGACTCACCAGAAGACAAGTTTGAATCCTGGACCACACACTCACACCTGAAATCTCAAGCGCAGCCGAGACCCAGCTGTCCAACATCAGGACAGCTGTGAGTGATGAGTTTCCAACATTAGGACACTCATCACACAAACCCTTCCTCAGTGACAGAACCACTCGCTGGACCTTCAAACTCATTCATACCTCTGGGTTCGTCTCTTCATCTCCACCACGCCTCGTCTTCGTTGCGCAGGGTCACAGGTCTTCACCTCCTCAGTGACCACCTGTCGATGGTCACTGCAGACACCTAGTAATGGAGGCTGGTTACTACACAAACTGCACTCTTCACTTCAGTTTGCCTCCTCTGTCAGACCTGTGGAGGTGATAAGTAGCTTCTTCTGTCCCTGGACAGTTGTTTGGTCTCCAGCAGTGATGTGACCTCCTGACCCTGCCCTCTGTGTCGGCGACCTCTCCGTCTTGGCTTGGTCTCTGCGGGCCCGGATGTCTTCGACCCTCCGGGACGACCTCTGGATCAGGGCGCTTCGCTTCTGCTGATAGGTGTCTGGTGGGTCGACGGGGCCCCACTGGAACTGCAGCAGGGTCGCAGCAGGAGGGGCTGGTTGGAAGTGAGCACCAAAGTCAGACATGGAGAAGAGAGAAGCGTCTCTCGCAGAAGAAAACGCTGATGATGATGTGAGTGTGGAAGAGCTCACCTGGCTGCTCCTGGACCTGCTCTTCTCTCACGCCAACAGTGGCTCTGACTCCACCTTCCGACTCCTACAAGACACATCTGCATCAATGCGAGTCATAGAGTCACAGCACCGACTGAGGTGCTACCGACCTGCGAGACACCAGGTGCTGGGTCTTCGTCCTCCAGCTTGCTGGCCATCTCCTCATCCTCAGAAGGGCTTCTGCTGCTGTCCTGCAGTGTGGTGTCTGTCAGACTCGCCAGTGTGATCTCCGACTGCTCCAGGATGCCCTTCTGTCCAGACGGGTCAAAATGACAGAGCTGATCACTGCTCACAAGTGACACCTAGTGGGATTGGATCACATGATGACAGCTCAGCTAACATTCGTGGTAAAGCTTCAAACATGAGCAACAAATCTGACGACCCCCAAACTGCGAATGGCGGAGACCAAGAGGATTCTTGGATCCAGCTTTGTGTTGGAATATGAAGCAGCTGTGTGTCAGTCTCTTACCTGGGTCGCTGGTGCAGCAGCCATGTTCCCCTCTGCTTCCCCTGAAGGAGCGAGAGGCTCCCCGGGTGCGTCCTCGTCGATCCAACGATCCTCGAGATCCGGCTGCACGAGGAAGGCCGTCACCTCACACTCATTTGAACTGGACAGGCTGAGCGAGCTGAGCTCCACCGTCGGCTCCGGCCCAGCTGGCCCCGGGAGCTCAGCTCTGAAGCGCTCCGGTTCAGGTGGATCGCTGTGAGAGGAATCAGCGGCAGCGGGTGAGGCGCAGGAGACCTCCTGCTGCAGGGGGTTAAAGGTCATGGAGGCGTCTGCTGTCTCGTTCTGGGTGACCTCTGGCAAGAGCGCGAAGAAAGAACCTGAAGACAAATGAAAAAGCTCATCTGGAGGACTGAAACTAGCAACCTGACACATCAGGTACCAGGCCGGGACGTTGCTAAAGCAGCTCACCTTCCTGAAGCAGATCCTCAGACGGAGCGGCTGGATTGTGCTCCGGGACCTCATGAGGGACGCTGGGATGTGGAGGAGCAGCAGACACAGCGGAGGCTTCCCCACCACTCCGGTTAACTGAAGACACGAGTCACAGCTCACACATGCTCCACAGACAGGAACACAGTCATGACAGTGAGGTGAGTGGATGTACCTGAAGATCCACTCGGACCTGAGGACTCGTCCAGCTCCCAGACCAGCGGCCTCATCACACTCTCCTCCGTGCTCTCGTGCAACCACGCGGTCAGTGGTTCGGACACCTGCGGAACCGTGTGAGGGGTCGCCAGCTGGGTCACCCGGCCCGCCATGCGAATCACAGTGGAGTCCCATCCCCGGAGGACGCTGCTCCCAGTGACAGGCGGCCCGATCATGGATGACTGAGCGAAGGGCTGGCCGACCAGCTGGTCCAGCCGTGACTCCTGAGGATCCACAGTCAGGGAGGATGACAGGTCCAGCTGGCCAACCAGAGGCCTGAAAGAGTCCTGACCCGGGTCCGCAGAAACAGACGGCTCCTCCGAGGCAGAATGCTGCTCTGGGATCGGGAAGTCTGACAGATCCTGGAACAAGGAGAGGCGAGGTGTTAGCACCACATTAGCCAGGCCAGTATTCAGCTGCGGGAGCCAGAGTCACTGACCGAGCTGCTGACACCAGATTTGGAAGAAGCAGGCTGCTCAGACGAACTGGACTCCCCGCCTTCTGCTTCCCTCGGGGTCAACGCAACAAAAGAATGCTGGGAAACTGAAGGGCCGGGATCCTCCAGCAGGGAGCTGCTGGGGTCTGCACATGAGAGGAAACAAAGCCTTGTCAGTTTTCAGAAACTTGTGTTGCAAAACAGCGTGTGACCGACCGGTGTGTTTCCCAGCAGAGCTGAGGGACATGTCCAGCTCCCGGGTGTATCTGTCGATGATCCTCTGGATGCTGTGGTCACTGAACAAGGACTCCACAGAAGGAAGGGAACTTCTTGCGCCAGGGCTGATGTGAGAGCTGTGACTCAAGGAGGAGACGTCCACCCACTCAGCTCCCCATCTGCTGCCCTCCTGCTCCTGGGACGCTGGTCCACCTGTGACATGAGAACAGACCTAAGACAGAAGGCCGAGGAGGACGTGCAGAAGCTGCTGCAAAATACACCAGAGAGTCCATCGTGTGGAGTTTCAGAGCATGAGAACTTTCATTGTGGTCCTACTGAACTTAAGCACCTTTAACATGGAACACTGACTACATTAAGAAATGTCTTGATGACCTCGAATACAATATTGACTCACTGATCTGAAGGTCAGCGGGAGGATCCTCGGTGACGCCAGGAGAGGAGACGGAGTGAGTCGGTCTCAGGGGAGACTGAGAGAGAACACACATAGAAATACGGGCACCATCAATACCAAACACTGAAGAACTGACTCTTCCCTCCGTGAAGTCACACGCATGCAGAGCTCAGTTCAAGTGTAGAAACCTTCACTCTGTGCTTCTATGTAACACATTTCAGGCTCAAACAAGTTCACATCATCGCTGTACAAGAACATTAAAGGACGGGCACGCACGCACACACGCACGCACGCACACACACAGACACAGACACAGAGAGCTCAGTTCAAGTGTAGAAACCTTCATTGAGTGTGCCAAAGACACATCAGGTTCGTGTAGATTCACATCATTGCTCAAACTGCACACACAGACAAACAAAACACACACATCATTGTCTTCCTATCTTAGTGAGGACAGTCACGGCCAGCCTCTTCCCCAAAACTTAACCATCTAAAACAAATGGCTAAAGTTAACCTTTACTCTTAACCAAACTAAAACCCAATTACAATAACCAAACTATTTTGAAGTTCTAACCCTCAAAATGAGGCTTGACAAAGTGAGGACTGGCCAAAATGTCCTCACTGTGTTGATTAAAAACTCATACAGGTTCTCACAAAGATAGTAGTACAAGAACGTACGCATGCACGCACACAGACAGACACACAAAAGCTTCTCCAGCATCATCAAAGGCAGAGGCAGAACCTGCCACAGCACTCAGATTTGGCTAATTCTCATCACTGATCCACAATCATGGACCTCAGAGGGACACAGTCAGACACATTCAACAACAAGTGAGAAGTTACACTCCAGATTTGGCAGCATCCCACCAGCTAGACTGACTTCTCTCAAGCCAGATTCATGTGTTAGAACCACAGAACTGCCAAAGCAGGGAACTGGTCACAGCACATGTCCACATCTGAAGGAGTTCAAATAGGTGAACTGTACCGTGCTGTGTCGACCTTCAGTCGGCCTGGTGAGCTCTGAGGGTGAGCGGCATGTCCTCCCTGCTGGTCCTGAGAAGTCAGCTCCCCGTCCAGAGTCAGACGAAGGTGTGGACATGCTTCTCTTGGCTGAATCTGGATACAATGACATCTCAGAGCTCCACTTATGTCTGACACTGCGTCGCAGGCCTACCAGAGTCAGACAGTCCTGAAGTGGATCCCAGGCCCATGAGCCGCCTCCCTCTCCACATGAACTCATCAGAGAGTCGCCCAGGAAGCTGCTGGTCTTGACTAGATGCCGAGGTGATCTGAAGAACCCCATCAGAGGACAGCGACGAGCTCCACTCCTCCAGCCAGACAGCAGCCAGTGATGTTGACCTCCCGGCATCCTCCTGACCTGAGGGGACACAGAAGGATTCAAACATGTCCGCTCCTGTACGAGAGAGGGGGGTTGGTCACTGACCTGCGACTTGACTGATGTTGACCGGCGAGTCCACCTCTTGAATCGCACTCAGCTCATGTTGTTCCATCTGATCCAGTCTGACGCGGGTCACCGGAGGTTTGGCTGCACGAGGAGAAGGTCCTGAAGAAGACATGTTGATTATGACCCTCACTCTGATCAATAATGGAGAACACTCAGATACTAACTCTCTTGCTCGGGTCTCATTCTCTCACTGCTGGTGCACAGCTGGACCACTTCTCCCTGCTCGCCCTCCACCTCCTCCTCCAAGTGTGACAGACTGCCGCCTCTGGAATCTTCTATGGCCTTGAGAAGTGAGCCCAGTATTTTCAGACGAGCTTGATGGATGCGCTCTGACGCCAGAACATCATCAGTGACCTCTGGCGCCATCTGAAGGCAAGATTATCAGGGCTGAAGGATTCTGACCTTCTCCACGAGTTATAAAGAAAACCACATCTGTGGTCCTCTCACCTGCTTCACCTCCTCCTGATCTCCACGCCTCAGCTCCATCAACACCTGGGCTTCTTCATCAGGGGTCCATGCCTCACCGAGTGCTTCTGCCTGAGCCTCCTCAAACTCTTGATGCCGTTGCTCTTCTTCAGCCCTTATTCTCTGTTGTGGCCATCTCTCCTCCTGCTGCACGTGAGCCTCTATCTCCTCCAGACTTCTGAGCTCCATCAGCTGGCGGACCTCCTGCAGTTCTCGGCCTTGCCGCTCCATGTCTTGTTGCCTCTCTTGTAAGAGTCTTTGAGCCTCCAGAAGTTTATGCCTCAGTTGTTGTTGTTCTTCCTCTCGCTGCTCCACCACTCTGCGAGTCTCCTGAGCTTCTGGCTCCTGCCTCTTCAGTTGCAGTCGTCTCTGCTGAATCTCCAGCGCCTCCAGTCGTCTCCCCTCCAGCAGTCTGTGGAACTCCTCAAGTTCTCGTCCCTGGCTCTCCATCTCTTGCAACCTCTGGCGCAACAGTTCCAGAGTCTCTTGAAGCCTCTCTCTCAGTCGCTCTTCTTCCTCCCGTTGCTCCATCACTGTATGTGGCTCCTGAAGTTGCTGGCGCCTCACTGCTCGCTGGACCTCACGTAGATGATGAGCCTTTCTTTCCTCCAGCTGCTGTTTAGCCTCCTCCTCCAATCGCCTCTGATCAACGATTCTCTGTGCTTCCTGCTCCAACTGCCTCTGCCTCCTCAGCTCCTGAAGTTCTTGTCCCTGCCTCTCCACCTCTTGTTGCGTCTGCTGCAACAGCCTTTCAGCCTCTTGGAGTTTCCATCCAAGACTCTTCTGTTCTTTCATTCGCTCTGCCATCTGTTGGGCTTCTCTTCTTGAAGCCTGATTGTCATCAGTTGTGTGTTCCAGAAGTTGATGTGGAGGACTGGTTCCAAGGTGATTTGTAGTCAACACCTCCTGAGGAAAATATGTTTTGGAGGGCTGTAGTCGCCCTGAAAGATGCTGCGCAACCTTCTGTCGGACATCTGCAGACCACTGGTTGGAGTCTAGGAGAGGTCTTGTCAGGTTCCTCATGGCGCTATCAAGCATGTCCAGAGGTAAAGCTGGAACTGGCGAATCTCTGGTGGGAACATCTGCAGAGGTTGAAGGTCTGTGCGCTGCAGCAGTGGGAGGAAGACCCAAGTGTGGTAATACAGAATGAGGAAGACTGAGCTGGGCCTCAGCAGCGCCCTCTCTGGTAGGGGCTTGCAGAGATGCTGAAGGTTGGGTCGGCTCTGGAAATTCGGGACATGGAGCAGGAGGCGCAGCAGACAAGCTGTAGCGAATCTGAAGAGCTCGCTGGTAGTCCTGCAGACGCTGCCGAGCCACCTCCACAGATCTCTGGTGTACCCTAGAGTCACAGGTGAATCAAGTCATCGTAACACCTTTTACGTAAAAATTATTTGTCTAAACAAAGGGCATGTGTTCCGTGCTGCAGTGCTGACCTGCTTTGTTCCAGCATCCTCCTCTGGTACTCTCTGACCCTCTTGGAGTGATCGTCCATACCAGCACTGGGTTCAACCTGGAGAGAACAACAACGACGGTCACTGTCCAAATACAGATCACTGAACCACTTCACGCCTCACTGACCACTACATTCCTTCTTCTATAGAAATAATACAGTAACACATTAACTCATTCGAGAGAGACAGGTGATTCCCAATTAGACAAAGGGTTACTGTACCTGCAAACTAGGCAAGAGATCAACCTTGTCTTGCCCCCCCTCCAGCTGCTGGGTCCCTCCCTGGTCCTGGGTGACTGGGACGGGTCTGGCAGCAGCAGTTTCGAGGGTTGCGTCAGCTTTCAGGGCATCTCTCTCCTGCTGAGCATCAGACAGCATCTGCTCCAGCATGAGCTTCTGTTGCTCCAACTCCTGCAGCAAAAGCACCTGCTGCTGCTTCTCCTGCTCCAGCTCCAGCTCCTACGAGGGTTCACGAGTTACCCACCAGACAGAACCCAACCAGACAGTCATCACTCATCGACAGCAAGGACGCACCCTCTTCCTCCTGCTGTCAGAGTCACACACTGACTCAGGGATTTGTTCATCAGCCATAGAAGAAACTTCATCCTCCTCAATCACGGCTAAAGAGACAGAAAACGAATGTCACATTTTGACACTGCTCACTGAGACAGGCCAAGATGGCCTTCAGGAGTCCTCACCTGGTGGATACGTGGGCCGACCCAGGGGAGGTCCTCCTCTCTCCTCATTGCTTATCGAGCCCGTCTCTATACTGGTGTCCTTCTCTGGGATCTGGTCAGCTGGTAACTCGTCCACAGGGATTAAGCTACTCTGGCTGGCACACGGGACCGTCTGGTGGGCCTGGTTCCTGATGCGGTCCAGGAGTTTTCTCAGCGCCTGTCTATGAGCAGGTCTGGAGGGATCCACTGTGGAAACATAAATTTGAGCAGGCTAGTGTTAACAAGTCAGAGATATATTGAATCCTGAAGTTATACGGAGCTATATGGAGTTATACAGGGGTTGGACAAAATAATGGAAACGCCTTAAAGCTAAAAAAAAGCTTTAAGGCGTTTCCATGCTTTTGTCCAACCCCTGTACTGTATAAGTATGGAGCAAAACTAGTTAGAGGTATGAAGGCTTGGTGTGTGCCGTGTCCCTCCTTCTCTGGATATTGAGATGCTCTGCTTCAATCAAAAGCAGCACCAGTGAGAGATCAGGACCTTTACCCTGAGAAGTAGTTTCAGGCTGATCCTTTGGCGCCTCCTGCTCCCAGTTCACCTCATGCAGCATGGGGACGTCATCCTGAGTGACGTCCAGCTCCTGATCCAAGCGGCCAGGGGACGGCGGTGGAAGCGGCTCAGGCAGCAGCTGATGGACCACGTCAGCGTTCCTTCCTTCATTGAGGGGGAGGGTTCCTTTCATGTTCAAATTAATTTATAAGGTTCTTCCTGAACATTTGAAGATTTCAAACAAACCATCTCACTCAGCCGTTCTTACTTCTCTCTGTGTGCAAGTCATTGAAGGCAAACTCCAAATCCATCTGGAAGTCCTCCTTCATCTCATGTCTCTGGTAAAGTGACTGGGTGATGTGAGCAGGCATCAGTGACACCTGCTGTCTCCTCCTCAGCAGGTCTGTCTGCTGCATGTGTTCCAGTTCAACGAGGAGCCGCTGTCTGTCCTGCAGGAGCAGAGCATCAGGAAATCTTGTCTGTTGAGTGTGAGATTGTTAACTCTTACCTGCACATGTTTTTCCTTCTTCAAAGCCTCTTGCCCTCTGTGCCGAGCCATCTCAATCTGCTCCCCTCTCTTCCTCTCCTCCTCCATGTGCAGGTCCTGAAGCCTCCTCATCTCCTGCTCTGCTCCTTGTTGTGCATTTGGCTGCAATCACAAACATTTTTCAGCATTAACCAGCCCTGGACTCAAGAGTGACCTGTCAGTGGCTCTTACCTGGCCGGACTCTTCCTCTCTGTCCACTTTAGCAGTAGACAGGTGACAGTTGGTGTTGGCGTATGCGCGCACGTCATATCTTCTTCTCACTAGTGGCTTCTTAGAAACAACGCTCTGAACCTGAGATGATGACAGTGAAATGTAGTGAGCACAAGGTAAAACATAAAAAAAAACTGACTGACCTGAATTGGAGGAGGAGGAGGAGGGAGGCTGGACACTATGGCAGCTCTTTCCTTTTCAGCCTGCAGAGCTCTGTTCCTGGCACTGATGCACCTTTAAAACAAAAAAAGTTGTGATTCAGATCTCAAAATACATGATCTTCTATCATATTTTGAAACCTGTCCTAACATGTGATGGAAGATTGCCAAAGTATTTTGAGTAAAATCATGGTGATAAATGTGAGATAATGCAATTCTGGCTGATCCAAAATTAAAATCCGACATCCCAGTCGTTCTGTCACTTGAGCAGGTTTTTGTTTTCAATAGTCAGACTTCACTCCACCTCACTAAACACCATCTTCAATCATGCTGCCCCGCAGCTACATGTTGTAACAGTCAGCCGTGACCTCAGCTATGAGCGCCAAAGAGGAATGATGATGGCACCCACCTTCTTTGTTTCTCACTGTCTCTCAGCTTCTGTGTGTGGAGCTCTCGTAGAGCTTCTCTGTAACGCGCCTCTGCTTTGGCCTGATTCTCCTCTTCCCTCTGAGCTATGGCTTGCAAATCAGGCTCCTAATGCAGAGGATTAACAATGAATAGACAACACAGCAAAACGCACAATAAAGAAGACGGAAATGCATTTGAATCTCACATTCTCTTTGGCACTCCTCTGACCCTGGCCCACAAGCTGGAGACTCTCTTGGTACAAGTTCTGCAGAGCGAAGAGTTTCTCTCTCTGCTGTCGCTCCCAGTCCGTCCGAAGTTGTTCCCCCAGCAGGTCAAGCTCACGCTGACGCTTCCGCTCCACATTCTGACGGATCTGCTGGGCTATATAGCGCTGCTGCTCTCGCACCTGAGGGAATAAGGAAACTCAGTATTTGACCCACACTACAAACATCCATAAGGAAAAAGAGAGCTCCAGCAGCCGTAATGGTTCACCTCCTGAAAACTCAGTAAGAAGCCACAAAAAAAAAAAAAGAATTCAGACTATGGAACAGTTTCGTTCCTGGTGCTGTCAGGTTGCTGAACGTCGGACAACAGCTGCAATGCTGTTTATTTGTTTATATTTAGCATATAAATGTACATCATTCTGATAAGTATTTATCTGATATTTATTTCATTTTTGGATATACAGTTTTTGTTTTTGGAAACCAGAGGCCTCAGACCGAAATTTCGTTGCCATAATATAGTGATATGTTTTGTGCAATGACAATAAAGAAAGTCTAAAATGCTCATTGGCGACTTTAAACTATCTGTAGGTGCGACTGGTTGTCTGGTTGAATTTGTAACCGAATGTAAACCTGTTCGAGGAGTCCTCCACCTCTCGTTCGAAATAGCGGGACTTATTTTAGTAAATCACAGAATTTAGCTCAGATTAGTTGCTTTGGTTTGGGAAGAAAGGTTGAATAAAGGCAAGGTGTAATGTCAACAAAGGGAATATCGTTCAGAATGGAACTGTTTGTCACCCGATTTACAGTCGGTCGCAGACCGCGGTGAAACGCAGCACTTGATCAAAAACAGCTGCGTAGTCAACCTACGACGCGTGCATACACGACACAAGTGTATGCTAACCTGCTCGTTTATTAAGACGCGATAGCGGAGACATACCTGCTGTATCCGTAGTTTCCTTCTTCTCTCCCGCTCCTCTCGAATGAGTTGAGCTTCTTCGTTCGGGCTTAGCCGCAGTTTGGACACTTTTCCCTTCATCATCCCGCAAGCCAGCGACGGCCGAGAGCTGAGTAAACTAACCTTGTCTAGTCCTGTTCCGGACTTTTATTAACCTGGTCAGTTTGGCGGTCAACATGGTATTTTAGGATTCTTTTTAAAACCGACGGCCAAATGGAGCTTTTGTTTTCAATTCGCAGTAGCCATGTCGACCAGGAAAGACTGTTAAAACGTCACTTCCTGTGTGTTAAAAAGCCCGCCATGCCCCGCCGGTCCGTCACTGATAACCTTCCCCCTTTTCCATTCATAGAATTCCTAACATTTATTAGGTTTAATATGCAAATATTTTAGAGGAGAAGGGGTGAGATTAGAGCTTTTGCCCATCTTCAGCAAGCACACATGATGGCAACACAAACTTCAAAGTGCAGTATTTAGAAATTTCGCTAGGAAGCAGTGTTTCGCTAGATGTCACACAGTAACAGAAGAAGAAGGCTGCTCTTAGCTGATCTCTAGGGGGCGATAGAGTATTCTTTGTTGAAATCGTAGAATGAATCGTTGACGGACACAAGGGAGAACTAGACTACGATATATCAACCAATTTCACCAACATCTTCGTTTTTGATAAAAGTTATAGGTATGATCCTTGTATTGTCTGTCTCTAAAACATACAACTTCCAGATGTTTTGTTTTTAGTGGCGTGTTTTTCGGTATGTTAACATTGTGCTAACGTTAGCTATGCGTTCAGGAATCCGGTGGCTAGTAAACACTTCATTAACGCCTCTAGTGGTAAAAAGGAGGTGGATCTTTTTTTCCGTTTGCCTGTGTTTTTGCGTTAAACGGAAGTGGCATCTGTTTGGGGACCGATTTCTAAGTGCTGATATGTTTTAGAAATACTCTCTCGTGCTATTCGTTTGCCGATCTGACCTGACCTACTCTGTGGTTTGTCTTCCTTCCAGTCATGTCTGGTGGTCCGGCGGTCACCGTCAGCATCGAGTCCTTCTGTGAGAAGCAGGTTCAGGAGGTGGCCCTGGATGGGACGGAGACCTACGTCCCACCACTGTCCATGTCCCAGAACCTGTCCAAGTTGGCACAGAGAATAGACTTCAGCCAGGGATCCGACTCAGAGGAGGATGGAGTGGAGCGGGAGCCGAGGGAGCGCGAGTGGGGGAAGCAGGAGCCGGAGGAGGAGGAAGGTGAATTCAGATTTTCTGCAGGTGGCAGATGTAGAGATTGTTGGTTTTCAGACATGAGTGTTACCTTGCTGCTGCAGGCACGGTGAAGTTCCAGCCTTCGCTCTGGCCCTGGGACTCGGTGCGGAACAACTTGCGCAGCGCTCTGACGGAGATGTGCGTTCTACACGATGTGCTCAGTGTGGTGAAGGAGAAGAAGTACATGGCCTTGGACCCAGTATCACAGGACCCCAGCGCTGGGAAGGTAAGCTAAGAACGTGACTGGACCATAACTGTGAAGGGTTTTGTCTATCACCTGTCACATTTCAGAGCAAATGTGCTTTTCTTTCCACCAACTGATTTTTTTCTGTAATTTTTCTTGCTCAGCTGAAGATGTCCTCTCTCAAAACTTGCTGATATTAAACTACAGTATTAATGAAGTGCATCAAGTAGAGCAGCAAGAGAAGTCAGATTGTTTTCCCACAACACCTCCTGGTGGCTAGGAGGACTTTTGTGGAAAATATATAATTCCATTGAGACATTACTGTCATGGTGGTTTTAGTGTCCTAGCTGTCTTCACAGTACTAGTCCACTCTGACCCTGCTCCTCTCAGACTCCACAGGTCTTCCAGCTCATCAGTAAGAAGAAGTCACTGGGCACGGCAGGTCAGCTGCTGCTAAAAGGAGCCGAGAGACTTAACAAGTCGGTGGCTGAGAACATGGAGAACCGGAGGCAGCGGGACTTCAACTCAGAGCTGCTGCGGCTGCGCTCGCAGTGGAAGCTGCGCAAAGTGGGGGACAAGATCCTGGGAGATCTGAGCTACCGGAGTGCAGGTGAGTCGGGCGCTGTCGGGGGGACAAAGGTCAGCGACGGCTGGTTTGAACATGTCTCCAAACAGGTTCCCTGTTCCCTCACCATGGCACATTTGAGGTGATCAAGAACACAGACATCGACCTGGACAAGAAGATCCCAGAGGACTACTGCCCTCTGGACGTCCTGATCCCGGGTGACCTGGAGGGCTCTGCGTACATCAAGGTGAGGAGAGACGCAACAGTCTTTTATTCTCTAAAACTTCTATCAGCAAAGGAAACACAAAAAAGGCATTGAGCCCATCTCTGTTCTAGGAACTCTGGCTTCTTCCCACAATAGACACATTTCAAGCAGCTCTCTGTCATGTCATGTCACTGAGTTATATTGTGTTATGTAGAGTCCACTCAACCCTGCTGTTTGCTCTTGTTGGACACACAATTGCCAACTCTTGTGACGTAACCACCGTTGTTGTTCAGGTCTCCATCCAGAAGCAAGCTCCAGATATCGGAGACCTGGGCACAGTGAACCTGTTTCGCAGACCCCCGAAACCAAAATCTGGTGTGTAGCTCCCCGACATCTGGTGAATGTCCCTCTTTGCCACATCTCACCGTCCACCTTCTCTGAAGGGGCGCAACCATGGCACGTGAAGTTGGAGGCGGCTCAGAACGTGCTGCTCTGCAAGGAGATCTTTGCTCAGTTGTCCAGAGAAGCAGTTCAGATCAAGTCCCAGATCCCTCACATCGTGGTGAAGAACCAGATCATCTCACAGCCGTTTCCAGGTTGGAAGACATCAGCGCTCCTGGCTCACTGAAACTCTAGTTTGACTACGTGGGTTTGACTCCCTACCTGGTCCAGGACTGCAGCTGTCCATCTCGCTGTGTCACTCCGCTGGAGAAAAGAAGGTCAGCCGAGCGTCTCCAGAGAAACCCAAACCTGACGACCATCTCTACGTGCTAGAACACAACCTGCATCAGATGATGAGGGAGGTGAGTTGCTCGGTTTCTCACACACCTACAATAAGTCTCTAGCTGTTGTCTTCGGTCCTAACGTTTCCAAATGTCTCAGTTCCACAAGCAGCAGCTGAGCTCGGTGGTGATGCCTCACCCGTCCACCGCCCCCTTCGGACACAAGCGCATGCGTCTGGCCGGCCCGATGGCCTACAGCAAGGCTGAGATCTCAGGCCTGCAGCAGAGCGAGGGGCTGCTGGAAAAGATCATCAAGCAGGCCAAACACATTTTCCTCCGCAGCAGGTGAGAAGACTGGGAGATGTTGTGTCAAAGAGGAGCTGACACAGAGAACACGTCTCTCCACCAGGACGGCCCGGACCATCGACAGTCTGGCCAGTCGCATAGAAGACCCTCAGATCCAGGCCCACTGGTCCAATATCAACGATGTGTACGAGTCCAGCGTCAAAGTCCTCATCACCTCTCAGGGCTACGAGCAGATCTGCAAGTAAGAGGAGGATGGACGTGACGTCCTCAGCTGCAGATCCTTCTCACGTCCTCTCGTTTGCCTCAGGTCCATCCAGCTGCAGCTGAACATCGGAGTGGAGCAGATCAGAGTCGTGCACAGAGACGGACGCACCATCACCCTCTCACACCAGGAGCAAGAGTTGCAGGACTTCCTGCTTTCTCAGGTACCGCCAACGCACATTCTTAACACCAACCACAAGCTCTCACATCCTTCTGTGCCCCCTGGTGGCTGCAGATGTCGCAGCACCAGGTACATGCCGTCCAACAGCTGGCCAAGGTGATGGGCTGGCATGTCCTGAGCTTCAGCAACCACGTGGGCATCGGGCCCATGGAGAGCATCGGGAACGCCTCAGCCATCACCGTCGCCTCGCCCAACGGAGACTACGCCATCTCCAGTGAGTTGAGTGAGAACGCGCGGGTCCCGCCACAGCGCTGACACTCCTCTTTTGCGTTGTGTTGCAGTGCGGAATGGGCCGGAGACAGGCTGCAAAGTCATGGTCCAGTTCCCCCGCAGCCAGACCAAGGAGCTCGCCAAGAGCGACGTTATACAAGACTCCAAGTGGAACCACCTCCGAGGACTGTACAAGGAGGTCCACTGGAGCAAGATGGAGGGTCGGAACTTTGTCTACAAGATGGAGCTGCTGATGGCGGCGCTCACTCCGTGTCCATAGATTGAACTTTCTCAACAGGGCGATGGTGGTTTTAGGACCTTTTCCAGGTTCTGGTCCACCTATGTTACTCTTGTTTGTCCGAGTCACTTTGATATAAAATAAAAGAATCAGACCTTATGCAGATTTTGCCGCAGGATCACACACACTCAACCACCACGTTGTCCCAGCTAGCCAGGGTCACATGATCGGATTTATCTGTCGAGTGGACTGAAGTATGTTCGTAGATTCGTGCTTACTTCATAGAACTTGAGAAAGATAGAGAAACAGCTGAAGCATCTCGTAGATCTGGTTGTGTCAAACCAAGGGCATAAACTGTTACTAGTCTTTCCCCACAAGGGTGCGCTGGAGAGTTAATAAAAGACAAGCATTTTATATATATTTTACACCTGTGAGAGTTGGGAGCTCCAGGACCAACAATAGAACTTGAAACAGTCCAACACTAGTGAAGGCAGTGAATGCAACACTCTGGTTCTGTGTTGTTTATAAACTCACTTTTTTGCTGACTTTATTATTGTTGAAAAGGAAGTCAAATATTTAAATAAAAGCCCGTCATGTGTAATAGCTGCAAACCTCATCAGGGTTCAACTGTGAATGGAGAGGAAGAGCTGCATGTAAAGGGAGGCAGTATAACACTAACCACACTTGAACCCTGACAACAGAGAGCGTTTCGACAGTCATCAGGCTTGGTCTGAGATCAGCATGTGGGTCAGTTTGACCTCATTGTGCCGTTCACAGTGAACCACAGAGGTTGGGAGCTCATGAACCTATTCTTGGAAGTACAACAGTGTGAACAAGTTCTTTGTTTGTTTGACCCTGAAGGCATCATTTCCAGGACCCAGTCTGTTTCTGGGCAAACAGCAAATAACTAGACTCAGAACAGTAAATGTATTTTGAAGACTTTCAAAAACAAAAGAATGAATGTGAAATAAATTCAGAACACAGGTGACACGGTTGAGCAATAAATATGTATTGATGAGCCTGATATTTACAAATGATCCAGTTGCAGTGAGGTGATGAAGAACCAGTACGTATCGCTCCTTTTGTTCTCCACAAAAGGTCGACCAGATTAGTCTCAGGAGTCCGGTCAGGACGTGCCGACGTCAGAGCGGCTGCAGCTCCGTCGCGTCGTTCTCTGCAGAGAAAATTGAACTCGGTGAGCAGGGAAACCCGGTGACGTCACAGTCCACCATAACGTTTCCAGACCTTTGTGCCTCAGACGCACCCTGACACACAATAGATAAGCACACACACACGCCCTGCTGCAACAGAGCATTGTCTAAAATGGAACTCCTTGGGACGTTTTGACAGTGAACAGAAGCTGACAAACACACTTGCCAGTGGGGATAACTTCAACTTATCCAATACACATAGCTTGAATGTAACAAAGTACCTCATTATTTCAGTATATATCTTTAACATCTGAACTTCAGTCTCTATTGCTGTAGACGGTTCACTACACAGCTAGTGATGGAAATTACCTGTACTTTTGTTCCACTTTACTTGTGTTTTTATAGAGACTGGCTTCTCAAATGATAGCGCTTCCTTCAAAGAGCTCCAACTGACTTCTGTCCAGCAGGTTCTGAAGAATGTTTTCTGTGCGTATACTGAGACTGGGTTTTAATAAGCATGTGTGTGGATCTAAGTATTTTGGACCTTCCTGCCAGAGAGACACAGTAGCTCAGGGGCCGCCCACCTTTTTGCAACTGCGAGACACTCCAAGGGCACAGGGCGACTGGAAGTTAAGAAGACATTTCTGAAATAAGCTACTGTTTATAAATCACTTCTCTTTGACTTTTTCACGATAATGGTGCGAATGGTGGCATTCAAAGTTTTACAAATTCAAAAGATGGAGGGAATTTGGAAGGAAAGTCTTGATCAGATTCTTTAATGCCTCACATTTGAAGGGCGAACATTTGAGAAAACCACAACAGTGATGGAGACAATGTGGCGACACAAACGCAACTCATTCTCATATATTATATTTAATCATTGTGGAAAATTCCTGGTCGATTATCGGCCATCAACCTGTTTATCGATTGGACACAGCCTGACATGTTTAAAACAATGCAAGGCTGTTCTGACAGAACTCAGTTCAAGTGGTGTGACTCTATCATGGCAGACACTCCAGCAGATACTGCTCCAAAATGGTCTCCATGGACCAAGAAAGACCCCCTCCATCAACCGCAGCATGTAAAAGCTCATCTGACCTTTGCAAAGACATTCTTAAAGAGTGATCTACGCTTCTGGTCATCTGTTCTGCGGTCAGATGAAATGAAAAGCTCAAGCAGGCAGCAGAGAACCTGAAGCTGGGGGAGAATGATCCAAAGCAAACGGCCAAAAGGTGGCGAAGAAATGGTTCCAAGACAATGATATTAATGTTATGAAGTGGCCAAGTCAGAGCACGGAAACCCTCCAACCTCAAAGATCTGGAAACATTTGCAAAAGAGCAAAAGTCCATCATGACTAATGAAGATTTGTGAAGACTCTGCTCAGCCTTCTCTTGCTTTGTTGTACTCTCAAAGCACAATTTGCAAAAGAGTGATGAAGATTTTGTTTAAACATTTTTTCTGTATGTAAAATCTGTACATTTTTGTTAAAGAGACGACAAGAAACAAGAAGATGGTTATTATATGAAAATCTTTTTTTTGAACAGGCACACAGGCAGCTCCAATGGTCTCTGTGTGCAACCTGGAGCACCACATTGACCCCTGCTCTAGTTACAGTTAGGGTGCTGTACAACGTTTTTGGGAGGAAATGTGAGCGCAAAGAAGACATTCCACACAGAAGGGAACTTGGTTCCTCTCAAACTCTTGCGTTGTCTCACATGGGACAGAACCAGGGTCTGTCCTGTGCAGTACTGATCCCAACTTGATAAACTTTCAACACAAAAAAAAAAAAAAAAAAATCGACGAGGGTTTCATGACCTTACCTGGCATCTTCTTCCTCTTCCTCCACGCTAAAATCTTCCGGTATAATTTTTCAATCAGCCACACAGTCAGCATGAGAAGTCCAGCCACAGCGGCCAGCGCCAACGCCGACACGGCCAAGTACTGGAAGTCCTCATACAGAACCTCTGAGGAGGGACAAGATGGGAAACATTTCACTCACAACATCGTTCTTAGGAGAGAGGAAGGCCTCCAGACTGGTTGTTTTGGGACGCTACCTATGGTCTACTGACAAATGATGAGGTCTCTACTGCTGCACAGTCACACACAGATCATGAAGAAACACCTGCTTGCTTCCATCTGCTACCATTGTTTATAAAAACACCTGTGTTGAGATAAACAACAAACTGCACTCAGAGAAGTCTGAGTAGCGCTGACCAGAGTCAACAATGAAGAGCCACTTCCTCTTCATCAAGGTCGCACTCACGTCAACAGTTCAGAGAGCTTCCCAGAACATGTGCGCGCTCGTCACATTCTATCATGAACACAGCCGCTGGTGCGTTCAGGAACCTTTTTGATCCACCACTGTGATAACAGAACAGTACAGCCATGCAAAACAATGAACCCAGTTTATGATTCACTTGTACCTGATGACCCTGTGACCCACTTTTGATCTCACTGGTCGACTCTGAAATAAGCTGCATATTCCATATTTCAAGTCCCAGAAAACAGAAAGATTACTCTACTAGTGTTGTGTGCAAAAAACATCACCTCACACCAATAGAACTTCTGCTGACCCAGAGTACACTCATGTTTATGATGCGTGAACAGGGTCATTGACACTTGGTGCCCTCTCTGACGCTGCAGATGAAAGTCCTGGTTCAAACCCGACTGTTTTAAAAGCATGCAGTCGACGGTGTTCCAGAACTGATATCAGGGTCGTCTGCAGCACCAGACCCAACAGCTACTGTAGCGTCTGCGCAAACACAGCAGTTTAAACAAACACCCCAGCGTTCAACAGTCCAAAGACATAAATTGCTAAATCCGACTGAACAAATATGGAGATGAAACACAATTAACCACGTTACACAACATAAATAGTTTAGTTTGAGTCAACAGATCGCACAGCACTGCTATTTACTTGTTCACACAGCAAACACTCGCAGTCGAATTACTGGTTCGGCCTCAAATAAAAATGACATTTCAACGACTAACACAGATTAACAATGAAGATTACACTTGGGATCATCTGTCAGGTCCACATCCCGATACACATGTGTGAGCTCTAGCCAAACTGCCGGAGTTAAGTTGTTCCTGTCCCCTTCCTCTCCACCCCCACGTCTAAATGTCTGTCTTTGTTCTGACAGATTAAGACTAATTTCACTTAGGAATCCTCTTAGTTAAACACAAACAATGTGGAGGTCACTGCTGGTTGTGCATCCTGGAACGTCACGATGAAGCTTGTGGGCTTTTAATACTAACTGCTGCTGTGTGTCAGAAGTCGCTTCCCATCTAGGTCACACCGGACATAGACCTGAACCCCAAAGCAACTCCCAATTTACTAGGATGGGCTACGATGGTGGTCAGGCCTCTAAATCTGAAACCGATATTCCACCTTTATCTCTAACAATGGGCAGATTTGGAGGAAACCTACAGATCACCAACCTCCACCGCCCAGTCCAGTCCATGTCTGCCCTTTATCTGCTGCTCCACAGGCACTTTATCCAACACATCAGCCATAACTCATAACCAACCACCGGCAAACACAGGTTTCAACTCTTTTGACACGTGCTGACTGCTGCAGCTGTCCAGATGGTCTCCATGCTCTAGCTCCCATCAGATCAATGAGCCAAAATTCAACATAAACAACACAAATATGACCAGTCAAAACATCATGAATGAAAGTGTAGCAACTCAAGACTCATCTAACTGAACTAACAGCACATTTTTCTTCTTGCCATCCGTGGCAACAACTGGGTCAATTCCAGCCGAGAACATGAGGAGCGGTGAGGAGGTGGAAAACGGTGGAATGGATGTGAGAAGAGACAGACACACGGCCCTCAGGTGTTTGCACCCTCATCAATATAAAGGTGTTCCATTAGCATTATTTTTGTTTTGCGCCAACAGGTTTTGTCTTGGGGAAATTCTGAGCAGGAACTGGTCGAACCAGCTGGGGAGTACCAATTTGGCTGGTTTCTACACTTCGGAAAGAGAATTGAAGTCATTTGTGCAATCCTGCTGGACTCAAGCAGGAAACACCATTTTGTTTGAAGCAACAGATAACAGCCACCTCCACACATTCAATAATCACCATTTATTAATCCATCCATCGGTTCACCAACCTTTCATTTACCAAGCTACGATGAATCAATTCAGCCATCCATCCTTTCAATAGTCCTCCCATTCGTCCATCCATCAATTCACTCGTTCATTCATTCAGCTATTTATCCATATATACCCGTCCAAAGGCTGACTATTCTATACTAGAACTCAACAAGACACTGGTCTAAAATCAGAACAATAACACACACACCTTGCACAACAATCCCCTCCGTTCACTTGTGAACAAGATGACCGAGCACACCTGTCCACAGACCCACTCACCGTTGACTTTGAGCACAAATCCAGTGTCTTTGCTGCTCCCTGAGACATCTGTGACGGTGATGACGTAGAAACCTGTGTCCTGCAGCCTCAGGTCCGACAAGCCCATGGACCCGTTCGAGTAGGCCTTGACCCGGCTGCTGTAGTCATCCGTGATGTTGGTGGCGCCGCCCGGCAGCCACGTGCCGATGCTTCGGCTCACCGCTCCTGACATAAAGGTCCACTGTATGGTGGGGATCCCGTCGCAGGTGATGTCGGCTGAGAAGAAGACATCCTCCTGGACAGACCTGGTCAGGCTCCTCTGTGGGGACTGGATGGTGATGGCTGCGGCTGCGAGCACAGAGGAAGATTCATGAAGATCAAGAGGTCAACAAGAAGATGAACATAAAGAGAATTTATCAAAACAAGGCAAGACGGAGGACCATGTAAACAGGTGGATAAATGCATTTATGAAAACAGAAATCATTGATCGGTTGATAAACAAAATGGCTTGGGATTTACAGAAAGACCTCATGAGGTCTTAAAATGTAAGATTGTAAAAAAGTGACTTTATATCTATATATGCTTGTTTTTTCCATATTAATGTTCGCAAGATATTCACCACTTAAAAAGATCTACTATTTTTAAATGAATAAGGACACGTTGTCAAATACGAGTGGACACTTAGAAAGTTAAAGATAAGCACTTATCAAGAAAGATATAAAGAAATAGTGCAGACAGACAGGAAGTAAGGAAAGATAGATGGAGAGTTATCAAGAGGTTAACATAAACAGGAAGTCAGACAGACTGACCTATAAATAGATTTATAGACAGAGAAAGATATGGATTGTGGACAGACAAATGGTGGACGGATAGTTATGTGGCAAGACTCAAAGGTTATTAGACAAATACAGTCATGTGACAAACATGTAGACAGTCAGATAAACAGAATGACAACTAAACAGACAGGTGGAGAGACAACTAACCAGATCACTCCATCCACTGTTGGTTCACTTGTCACAAGAAAGTTCAATTCAATTAGAGTATCAGATGAAGAGTTTTCTCCAGCTTTAAGAATTCAAGACGGTTCTCCTCGAGGACTGAAACTGGTCCAACCAGCTGAAAAGTACCAATTTCAGATCTCCCAGCTTCTGTTTAGACCCCCGCCCCTCTGAGGTCCAAGTGGGGGATCTGGTTCTGCTGCTGCTGTGTATTTGTCTCATGAAGTCAGGCATTCAAATCCACAACTCTGATGCAACTCACACACACACACACAGGAGTTTCACCGGTCCATCGCTCCAAGTCCCGCACGTCGCCTGTTTATTTAAGCTCTAGATTTTCTCACTGATACCTCAAGTGCATACCGGGTCACTCGGACACATCCGTGTGTGCGTGGCCATCGATTGAGTGATAGGAACCAGCACCTGGATCCCCAACAGGTTGTGTTGTCACAACACACTTCAGAGTAATGCACAAAGAAAGCTAGTGAAGAGCTACAGACTTTGCATGGTCAGAGTGTGGAAGCTTACCGAGGTGACACATGAATAAAAAGATGCTGAGAAAAACAGCAGCATCTTGAACATCCCAGGTCTTAAAATGCAACATGAGAATCCGACATTTGTTGAGCAGCAGAAGAATGTCCTCCAGGTTATTTGACGTTACGAAGAGTTCCAATGAGACTTTGTCCTTTCAGAACAGCCATTCCACCTTGCAAGGATCTCCAGCTGACTTTGGTCCCCAAGTGAAGAATATTCAAGTGTCTTACTCTCGTCTTCCTCCTCGCTCACGTCTGCGCTGGATCGCTCTTCATACCTGTGCCGTCAATGCCAGCCCACACCTATCCGACAGGTTGAGCCGGAGATTACTGAGCAAACACGTCCTCAGACTTCAGTGATCCTTCCCTCCTGCACACACACATGAACGCGGGGGCTGGGGGGGCCAACACACACACACGCACAACTCTCAATTTACACTCAAAAGCCGCTCCCACCCACTCTTAAACCAGCGAGGACCGGGGTGACACACGAGCTGAAAATGAAACCAGGAGTGGTCTGGAGCCAGGTTCTCACACTGTGACACACCTGAAACATGCCCAACAGGAAGTGTGCGTCCACAGGTATGCGTGACGTGACGTGAACACATTGTACACAATACATGAGAACTGACAAACAAGTGGAGAATGTTTTCTTACAGCATAACTTCATACTCGAGTCATTTTCCAAGCCCAACTTGTTTTCAGATCCAAATAAAAAAAAATAAAACAATGAGAATCTTTGTTTTCACATTCTTCAAATGAAATAATTTGAACAACTTAAAACACTTTTCAGAAAAAAACCTTAGATGAGCCATTAATCAAGAGATTTTAAGATGATCTTTTTATGGAAGTCTGGAAGATTCTAGACGTAATCTGTGACTGTGTATGCGCCGTAAAGGCGTCAGAGTACTGGCTAGTCGGATACATCTAAATTGAAAATGAGATCTGCTGTTTGTTGCTTTATAGAGGTCGCCATAAAATACACAGCTAACTTCAGATAAAATTGTCCAAAATATTTGAACATTTGCCTAAACAATTTACCGAATAAATATCATAAATGTGCTTATTTAAAAAAATCCAAAACGACGACCAGCTAAATCAGTCCATTCAAGGCACGTATTTTAATATACATTTCCACCGGTAAAACTTAGGCATTTTAATCCTCTTACCTTAATGAAATTGTCCACATTGTTTACTTTAATTGAATAATAGGAGAGGTTCTTGATAGGCCAGTAGCATGCAGTCCCATGTGTTGCTACGTCACTGGAGCTTTTTTTTTTTTTTTTTACCACTCAACTTTATTGGTCAAATTAAAACAACACAACACCCATGCAATTTCAGTGCCTTTTGGAAACTAATCACAGCACGAACTTCACTGCACAAATAATACCAAAACAACGTAGATATCAACAAAGTTAACAACTTAAAGTTAACTCATTATTTTTTTTAACTAAATGATAAATGATCAGAAGTTGAAAATGCCAGTTTACGACATCATGTACCGCACCAGTGGTCGTACGGTTCCAAAAAAAATTATAATTGTATATAAAAGAAAAAGCTGTTACAAAATAAATACATTAAAAAAAAAACATAAATGCATACAGTATATCCTTGGTGAATTAAGTCAGTAAAAAAGACAAATCACTACCGACCTAATTAAAGAGAACACATAAAATGAAGTTCTTTTTTTTTTAAGTGAAAAAAATCTTTGGCCATTGAGAGGAAACCAGAGAGCCACAAGGAACACAAACAGGTCTTCTCTTGGTAATGAGTGTATTCAACATTCAGATTGAATACAGTACAAGCAAAATAAAAAAAGCTTGAACTTAATTCACTTTATTAAAATGCAGAAATCCATAGGCAAAATTTCCTGATGATGTGCAAATGGCATTAACATGGATCTGAATTATTCAAATAGAAGGTAATGCCCAGCAACTACAGCGCAAAAAAAGTCACATTGACTTGTCTAGAAAAAAGTTCTGAAATGCAACAAACCCACCAACACTTAGAATCTAGGTTCATGTGAGTCAAACAGACCTTGAGTGTTCAATTTCATTCAACTGAATAAAACAACGAAGGGCCAAGAATGGAACTTTGAAGAACACATGACAAGCTTGCTGAAGGTTCCCTGAGACACTGTCTGAGTGAAACCTTGGGCAGCAAATCAAATGATCAAAAAAGGAAGAACTCAGGAAAGGTAGTAAAACTTCGGGATCAATGACAAACATCCAATGGATGAAAAAAAAAAAGATTTTAAACAAACATTGTGATTAACTAGGGAGCTGGAGGACGTGTATCACGGGATGATGATCAGTTGTACAAGGTCTTGTAGAGCCACTGGAAGACAGGAGAGGGCAGAATTGTGTATTTTTGGGAAAAACACAAAATGTTTGATATTAAAGTTTCAGTAAAAATAACGGAGCTATGAACAGGGGAAAAAAATCAGAATTCAGAAATGAGTCTATCAGAGGAACCGGTGGGGAAGAGTGGAGACCAAGTTAGGGAGGCCCCACAAAGAGTAACAGAGATGGACCAACAACGTTGGAGATGAAGAAGAGGAGGACAACCAGTGAGGAAGGAAGACATGAAGAGGAGGAAGATGAAGATAAGTGGAAGACTGGCTGTGATGACCAAGGAGCAAGAAGAAAAAAAGAGTTAGTAGTCCAGACTACTGAGTCCATCTCCTGCACCTAGGATACCTGTTTGTAATCGAGGGTGATGGTTCCTCTTCCTGTTACGTCATGGGCCTGAAATGTATCTGCAAAGAGACGACAAGTTTGAAGGGCCGAGCGGCAAGTTTTCTGAAACTGCAAGTGGGACCAGATCAGGGGTTGAGTTGGGAACACAGCAGACTTACGGATCATGGTCTCCAGTTTGAGCATGAGGTAGAGGAAGCCGGGGTAGCTGATGGTTATATCTGGCTCAGTGTATCTGAGACCCACCAGCGTCATGATGAACCGGTCCGCCTTAACACCTGAACCAGAGACACTTCAGATCAGGATGGCTCATGAATCCAGTGAGAGAAAGTCACAAGTCAGTGCAGCTTCAAATAGAAAAAGTAGGACATCTAGTGGTAAATCTGGAAACTGCAACCGCAAAACGATTCGATTCGACAACGTGGTTAGTACGGATGGAATAAGAACAATGCCAGTCAGGCGGATTTTCCAACAATGATGGTTACAAACTGGGACGTCCTTGAAAGGTCTCAGGTTCTTCAGAGGTCACGTCCAGACAGATCTGACCAGTCACTCAAAGTGACTGACAATTTAGAGTCATCCCTTCAAGGTGGGAAGAAACCAGAGTGCCCAGTGCCGACCTGACCATATTAGCGCAGGGAGAATGTATTTTGAAGCCAGTGAACTGAACTACAACATTGTGTTGATGACAAGATGAAGACCTCGATGAAGTAGTGAAAGGTGACAGTCTGACCTGCTGCTGTCAGCGCCGGGCCCACTTCTTGGTACTCCAGATGCTTGGTCTTGTTCTTGTCCAGGGTCAGGAAGATGTCCTGGCAGGAAGTTAAAAGATCAAACCAAAGTTAATGTTCCTGGTTTGGACCTCAGTGATACAGTAAATGTAAGTTGGTCTGGATGAAAGCACCTGCGAGCTGAGTGGATGTAACATAGGAGAGAACACACGTCTGTAACATTACTTTTTGATTCGTCACTTTGATTTACTTCTCACACTGTCATCTTGCATTTGCTCACCGTCCACTGACGGATCTTCTCCCACAGACTCAGGAAGTCCTGCCAGCTCAGCCGAGCATCTGCTTGGCTCTAGTTCAACATGTAGGTCAAGGAAAATGTCAAGCAATCGTTTGGAAAATCATTTAGAAGGAAGCACAGATAAAGGGAGGGTGGAGAAGAGAATGCAGGCAGGATGGTGCTGCAAGAGTGAAAGAGAAGCTTTCATAGGAATCAGAGATGGAGAAACTGAGGTTGTCATTGGGAGAGTCTATCAGAGGGTCACGTGGAGAAGTTTGGAGACAAAGTTAGGAAGGAGAGAAGAGAAGAACAGGTAAACAACCACTGAAGTTCATTTACAGGTTTGTGGAAGAAATAGACACAAAAAGCTTAAATACACCTTCAATCTGATTTTACTGAAACAGTTCTCTGGAAGGATACGTCCTTCAGAACCACGAAGGTCTTGCAGTGCTCCAGAGACAACTTCTTCTCTGTGCCTGCCAAGACTGAAACCACCAAAGACTGAGTCGTGTACAGGATGTGAATTCATGTGTGTGTTTGTGCGTCTTTGTTTACATAGTTTATTAGTAGTGCCTCTAACACAAGTGTGCACGTGTCCTAGTTCAGGTTAGCCATTTGTTATAGATGGTTAAGTTAAAGGTGAGAGGCTGGGGAAAGGGTTATATCAATGAGAGGTCCTCACAAAAATAGAGAAACAAACGTGCAGGTGTATGTGTGGGGGGCTTGCTTATCCTACTTAGTGGGGACCAATTTTTGAAAAAGCACTGTCCTTTTGGGGACCTTATGGATTTGTGGGGACAAGTTTAAATCTCAATTTGAGGATTAAAACATAATAACAGGGTAAATATAATTGAATTTAAGTTGGGCTTAGTTCCTAGTTAAGGTTAGCCATGTGTTTCAGATGGTCAGGTTTAGGGTGAGAGACTGGGGAAAGGGTTACGGCAATGAAATGTCCCCTCAAAGACAGTGTACGTGCGTGTGTGTTTGTGTAGGACAGGAGTACCGACCTCCTGATTGAAAGGCCTCAGTCAGCAGGCTGTGCAGATGGTGCGGTTTGCAGTAGCCTCTCTGAGTACACACAAAACAGACAACACAATGCTGCAGGTGAGCATCTGCAGGTGGTGACAACAAAAAGGCAGACAATCAGAAGATCTATACAGGCACTGAGCACCAAAGTCAGCTACAATATGAAGCTGCCAGAGCGCACCATATGGATCCCAGGCCAGAGGTGCCTGCCAGCACCTGTCCCAGCAAGTCTGGTGAAGACACACCCCCTGACTGCTTGTCAGAACTGGCACTGGTTGAGCATTGTAAAATAATAAGAAGAATGGAGGAGCACAGATCAAACCAGCACCAGTCACGACAACATGCAGGCTGTCAGTTTGAACTATGCAAACACTCCGCACTGAAAATCACAGCTGAGAAAACAGCTCGACATTTATGGTTTCATTTCAGACAGGGAAGTTCAGATCTTTTATCTGTTTTCAGTTGACTGATGATGGTTCAGTTTGTTAGGAAATCTGACTTCTCACCTACAGCTACCTTATGAAGATAACTTATCAGGTTAAATACCGTACGGACACCAGGTTCCAGTCATATTAAGCACTGTTCTGAGTGATTACAGTGCTTTAGTCCTAGACTCTGGCTCTTCTCCAGTGAAGGCAGCTGGAAGACAATGTCTGCCAGTGAGCCTGTGCCTCCACCTTCTCACTGCCAAACTGCACACTAACACTGTGAGGCGGACTCAGTCATACAAGGTGCCAAAAGTGAAACAACACCATTCAACATTTTTTTAACGATTTTGGGGAAAAGAAACAGAACTCCAAATCAGTCTCTTGTGAGTTTCACGTGAGTGAGTTTGGTTCCTCCTTTAGTCTGAACGTTGGGTTGTTCATCCTCAGCCTCAAGTCAAGTCTGAGCGTCAAGTCAACCTTCTTGTTAAGTACTGTCCCATCAAGTCAAGTCTGAAATCTTGTCAGGTTTTGTCCTTATGGTCTTTGCTTGGGCTTAAACCCTGGATGAACTCTGATCCTCCGACCAAGTCTCCTGCTTT
Source organism: Synchiropus splendidus (assembly GCF_027744825.2). Taxonomy (NCBI): domain Eukaryota; kingdom Metazoa; phylum Chordata; class Actinopteri; order Syngnathiformes; family Callionymidae; genus Synchiropus; species Synchiropus splendidus. The sequence continues at coordinate 16,243,763 of NC_071341.1, read as the reverse complement.
TGGGTCCCAAGTCCCACCAGACCTCATGACTGAAACACTCAAACACACAAATCCCTCAGTGAATTCACTATCCATCTGCATGCTTGTCTTGGCTTACACCACATGTCTAGTCATATCAACAGCAATTTAATTTTTCTGCTTATGGGCCACATAAAATGACAAGGTGGGCCAGGTTTGACCTTGAGTTTGACACATGTTCTGCATCTTCACAGCCATGAAATCCAGAATTGCCTTTTAGGTAACACTCTCCCTCTTCAGTCAGTCCATTTGAAAGTGACACACACGCTTCCGTGGAGGACAGAAGCAGCGCTGGAGGCGCTCACCTTGCTGCAGTGCTTCCAGTACAGGTCTTTCATGCGGTCGAAGGGTGGGAGGGCGGTCTGGTGCGGATAGGTGTACTGGCATAGGAAGAAACAGCAGATGTGAACTGTGCTCATGAAGGCTGGTGGCAAATGCAAATCTGGTGTCTTACCACCACTGTTGTCATCGGGGTGTGAGTGTGCGTGTGCGGTTTCACTGCTTTACTGTAAACAAATGAAACCCACGAAACATTAACAGCAGCAGCAGCCATTGTGGATAGAGCAGGTGTCCACAAAGCAAGAGTCTAAAAAGACTGTCAGGAACAGTGGCTGCTGTGGCAGGAGGTGGAGCTGGAGCTTGTGGGGCTGGAAACAAGTCTTACAGTCACCTCCCTAAAAATGAATCTCCAGGACAGCAGAGATCCTGTGCTGACACTGATGGAGTTCCCAGCTGTCTCAGCAGGCTTCCACAGAGAGTACAGATCCACCTTGACTTACTTGGCTGCGTTGCCTTTCTCTGTCAGAATCCGCAGAAGGAAGGCTCCCTGCTGATTCGGCTCGTAGGTGGACGGGATGATGATGTAGCTGCCCGGTGGCAGGGAGCCACGGAGAACAATTTCACGGCGGTTGGTGTAATTGGGTGTCTGGAGAACTGGCAGCTGAGTCGCTACGTCTTCAGCCTGCAGTGTGGTGTCATTCGGAGGTGCCTGCAGGAGACATGGACATTCAGGAACCATCACTTACGAGAAATGACTCAGTCCAGTCTCTGAACCTTGTAGATGTGAAGGCCGATGCCCAGGTGGATGTCTCTGCGTCGGCTGTGTTTCTGCATCAGAGCCAGGATGAAGGCGCAAGTGCCAGAGGAATCCGTTTGGGTCAAGTTGAATTGATATTGAGGGTTTTGCCACAAAGAAGCTGGAAAATATGCTTGAATTACCAACGGCTCATTTGTTGCCAGGTCATCATCACAGTCCCATTTTTTAGCAGCATGACCCCAAGACCTTCACATGCAGATGTCATCTGGTTTGTCTGCAGCTGGACAACCTTTGTCAGGTCAATGGAAATAAAGAAGCTTTGCATCCCCTCTGAAGGGTGATGATGTCTGGCTGCCACAGTGGAGATGACAGTCCTTTTGAGGACTGTGTTAGTGCCACATGAAGGTACGTTCTTATGAAATCAAACCATCTTTCAGGTGTGAGCTGCCTATACTTCCTGCTGACCTTTGAAGGCAGTGAGGGCAAGTGATACACATGAAGCTCATCCATTTGAAAACTTCTAAATCGAATGCCAGATGATGGCGTAATTCTAGGGTAATTGTAGGTTAACAATAGCTACATTGTGAGTAGAGTGGAAGTGACTTTTGGTAAAGTGGTGAGGACCAAGGCGAAGGGCATCATGTGTGTTTGACACCCTTCCAAACACTTGAAGGTCTGTCTCTAGACTTAGACCTGACACTTTAAGGCAACGTTTTAATGGAACGGTGTCGACTAACAGTGAAGCACCCTCATGGCTAAAGCGACATTTTGAGGGTGAACCAGACGTGAGCACTCTTACCTCCCCTCCCTCCAGCTGTGAATCCTGTCACCCAGGTCCCATGATGCATGGCTGTCGTCCACAAATTATCACAACTGCATTCATCCACGATCTCGTCGGTCATGTGGCACACCTCCACCATTTGAAAGTTTCGACGGAAATCTGCTGACGACATCCTGAAAGAGAGTTTAGCAGACGCCTCAGATTGGAAATCAAAGAGTTTCATGCTGACACCTGCTGGTCAAAAGGCCTTTGAAAGTCCTGAGGACAGTTGAAAGCACTGCCTACTACATTACGTAGAAGCACATTAAATGAGGGTGTAACTCACCAGAATTCCCCATCCTCCTTCCGGATTCTACCAATTCTCTTCTGCTCCTCGGGACTCACCATTGCCCACTCAGAGCTAGAGACAAGAGAATGACCTTGAAATCATCACAACATGAAATAGTCCTGCACAGTCTCTGAAGACGTCACATACTGAGGAAAAATAATTTTATCACAACAGGACAGAGAAATGACCCAAAATATGAACTAGTAGAGAGAGCCCTCCGCCGGATGTGTGTTCTCTGTAGAGGAGCATAAGAACTTCTCAGTGTGTTGTCCACCATCTCTGTGCTAATGATCAGTGTGGGACATTTGAAGGCAGCATCCTCACACCAAAAAGGTTTGAATCCAGTGTAAGGTGAGTTTCCTGAGATACGTTCCTGTGGGCACTATGGTTTCCTCTCACAGTCCCCAAACATACACCAGTTCATTGATGTCACTGTCCAGGTGTGAAGTGTCAGTGGCTGCTTGTGTACATGTGCCCTGTGAGAGACCTGGTCTGGCTGTCCCCACCAATAGGACAGGCTCCAGATTATCACGACCTCACGTCTATGAATTGATTCCAGTTAACATCCTTCACTTACCCTTCAAAGTCACTCCATTGCCCGAACCACTCGGTGTTTCCCCAGGGGTTAAGGATTCGAAGCAGAGTCACAGGACCCATCGACGTCATGACCTGAAATGCCGAGGGGAAGCGCCGGTCATACGACATTTGCTATTGGATATTATCAGAGTGAATAGAGATGGGACTGAGATTCTTGTTTAGCTAAGGAGTGCCTTGCTTTTGTATCTCAGTGGAGAGATTGTGTTTTGTTGCCGAAGCGTAAACTGTATTAACTATCGCTCGGATGACTGAGAATACTTCAGACCCATTTATGAATTTGATCTCCCACCATCAACCACCAACAAAGCTTTGTTGTCGTGGATCTAAACCCGCCTGTGTCAACAGTGTTCTTCTCCGCTCACCTGTTGGACTGCTGTCAGCGCGTAGGCATGTTTGAACAAGATGCCCACGCGGTTTGCCTTCCCAAACTCCCCCTGCAGATAACAGCAACAGAGACAGGTCAATAATAGCAAAATGAGACAACACATCCTTTGGTCTGAACCAGACCTGGAGGTTGGCCATGTTGATGAGGGCACCTCGCTGCAGCTGGTCTTTGAGAAAGGTTGACAGACTTCCTTTAAAATTGGGAACGTTGAAAACCTCCGTCACTCCGCCAGTCATGTCAACCATAGCCTCGTGTGGCAGGCCCATGCTCAGAGCCATGTAGCCGCCCTTCAGCCTGGGGTGCAGAGATTTCAGTGGAAGAAGAGCAGTTTTTTGGCAGACACAAGTCAACAGGCTTCTATGAGTATGTGAACCTTGAGCTGCTCTGGAAATCAAAGAGTGGACAGAGCCTGACCAAGGAGAAGCCTCATGAATTGACCTCACCGTTGGAATGTTGCATGAAGTTTGAAGAAAGTGATGTGTTTGAAAACATGCCATTTCTTAGAATAAACTGGAATGAAATGGAACATAAATTTTTTGCTCATTTGTCGCTGAGATGAATAAAAGCTGTCCATCGCCGTGCGTGCGTGTGTGTGTGTGTGGGAGGGGCATGTTTTGCCATACTTGTGAGTACCAAGTCTTGACAAGCCACCTTCTTGTGAGGATATTTTGCTTTGTGTGGACATTTTGGCCTGTCCTGACAAGGCTTAGAGGGTTAAAACAGCAGTTAAAGTAGTTTATTATAATTGGGTACTGGTTTGTGTTTTGGATGGTTAGGTTTAGAGGAGGAGATTGGGGAAAGGGTTATGGCAATGAAAGGTCGACATAAAGATCGAGATATCAGTGTAGTTTGTGTTTGACGGCTAAATATGTAAAGCTCGTCCCATTTGTGTCAAAAATCAGGAAGGTCCTGAAGAGCAGCAGTTCACCTGCCAGAGATCACGAGTGTATGAGGTTTCTACCCTGAAGCAGATCTCATCTAATGAACAGTGAGGTGAATGTCAAATGCTGTAAATTCTGTTGATACTACATCAATGCTTATTATAGCCTCTAAACTTTGCACATGTGGAGCTTGATTTCTCCACCTCTTTGCACTGAACTGATACATTTGTTTAGTGTCTCCTATGGAGCGCCTCCCGACATAAATCCCAATTTAGCCGCTAGGAATGTTTAGGCACATCCATGAGGTTTGCCAAAAGAATGAAGAGTGTTTCTCCCCCCCTTGAGTCTACATTATCTACACCTGCCTTGGCACCTGGTCCAGCATGACGTGGCGGCCTGTTGCACTAGCTTTTGCAAACATCTTATGTGTATTAGCTGGCTTTTAGTTCTTCCTGTTGTCCACCTGGTTTATCTTCTCTGATCTTCCGCCAGACCAGTGGTAGACTCTAGTCTTGTTGTCCACTCTTCCATTGTGATCTCGTTCTTCAGGAGCTTCCTCATGTGTACTCACTTGGCGTAGGCCTTCTCCAGCAGGCTGCTCCAGAACTCATTCTTGGTCGGAGAATTCAGGTACAGCAGTTTTTTATTCTTAAAGGGCAAGCGGTCATCGATGGTTACCTGTTCCCAGCGTCCGTACAGCCAGAACTGAAGAGACAAGAACGTTACTCAGGCATCGCCAATAAAATTGCCCTCCATATCGAACTCATTGTCAAGACTGTAATCAGCTCTGTCAGAAACGGAATTCCTGTCATGCAGCTAAACAGATGTTTCACAACAAACAGATCCTCACACGCCTGGCTTCCCACTCTAAATATTATCAGGATAAATCTCCAGACGCGATGGTGCCGGAATCAAACATATCTGAGAATAACAGCCTCACGATCGCCTTCAGTCAACATGTTTGACAGGGTGAAGGTGTTTACCGAGAAGATAAACTGGCCGTTGTATCCATTTTGGAAGGTTTGTCCTTGAGGCACAACTTTATTAAACAGACATTTATTGAGCGACAGGGAGGCGATGGCAGACAGGACCCAGCAGTCATCTGAGGAGACACATTTCAGTGTTAAAAGTCAATTTCAACATGTAGCTCTTCTAGTCTCATCTTCACTTACTGACTTCCCCCTGGGCAATATCCAGGTGTGTGGCCCCACCCACGATGAAATGAGGCGATGACACCACTTCCTGCAGAGGGGTTTAAGGTTGGTGAGATTGGTGAACAGAAAGGTGGCTCGCTTAATAACTGGGAGTTATGAAGATCAGCTAAGACCATGGTTCTCATTTGAAAAGATAGAATGTATTCTCCAGATTTCGGATAAAGTTCAAGCTCAGATGGAGCTTCAGGATCTTTTCAAGAGCAGAGGAGTTTCACAGATGATCAGATGATGTTCAGAAGTCTGAACGACAGGACCAGCTCTCCACTGAGCAGTAGATTTCTCCTGCACTGGAGAAGGTTTCTGGACCTCTGTTTTGCAGCTGCAGCAACTTGACCTCATATTCGCCAGGCGGAGGAATGAAGCAAGCATCAGCGTCTCAGAGAAGCACCCCAGCTTTCATCTTGCTTTTTAATCCCACAGGTCCTAAACCTTCCACGATGGATTCACTCATGCTCACAGATGCTGAGCCCTCTTTCTTCATAGGACTGTGGCTCACAGGGCCTTCTTCAGGGCACTTCAACCCTCCTTTCAGGCAAGAATCCAAAACATTCTCCCAGAACAGCAAACAAAGACCTCAGGTTAACAAACATCGGTGAACCTGTCACAGTCCTAAGTACCTGCTGAACTGGATTCAAGAACAAGAGAGGAAGGTGGCTTCAAAAGCTCATAATTATGATAAGCACCTGGAGAGAAGAACCTGAGTCAGACTGGATCCAGACCTGAGCCAAAAACAAGTTGCTCTGATCCAACAACGCAGCAGGTGTGCTGGAGTGGATGTGTTCAGACTTGACAGGAGGCAGAGTCAGGTCCATGTTGGCCTGGCAGCATCTTTTGGTTCTGAGTTTAAGACAGTGTTTGCTACATTTTAGACTCAGAAACACACAGGCCTACACCCACATGTTTTTTGAACATTTATCTTAGCTTTAGATCAAGTAGGGCTCATAAATGCAGTATCTATAAGCCATAAATGTTTCAGATTTCCAAAGATGAAATGAAGCTCCCCCATAACACACACCCACGCACGCACACACATGGAGAAGGAAGTTGTAATCCAAACCCCAGTAAACTAACATTGTGGTTTCTTAGATAAAGTCCTTAGAGATTAGGGAAAACATGTTAACTATTAATACAGTAAATGAATTACATCCTTATTGATGGTTAATAATCAGGTGTTTAGTGGTGTGGACTCTGAGTTACCATCACCAACAGTTTCCTTCTGTTGCTGTAATTGATCAACCACACCGACATGATCCAGAGGACCTCACAGCCAGCATCTTCCTCAGAGTCATTCAGCTGGAGAGGAAACTGTCAGGCATTAAACTCAATCATGGAAGATCCAAAATTGTCGTCCAAGTTGTGGGCTGAAGAATTTCTTAGTTGAGATAACAAAATGACTGGAGACAGGTAAATTTGCCATGAAGCATCTCTGTGTTTACCCATTGACTCTGCTCCATCGCAGGACAGACACCGGTTTCCCTCCCTGAAGAGCAAACATTCACTCACAAGTTCAAGTTTCTACATTGACTTCTGACATCAAACACACGCGCATATTTAAATCTCTTACTGGCTGCATCAGAGGACTTGGCGGGCTAAATTTGGCCCCCAGGCCTTGAGTAGGACACGTGGAGATACTATCTGTGTGCTGGCTCCAGAGGGTGGGATGATGGCAGTCAGTTTTTAGAAAGGACTGTTTGCTCAGCACCGTTCCAGAACACCTCCACAACCAACACGCCAGTCATCCAGTCCACAGCCCTGACTGAAGCCACACCGTCTTCCCAGGGGACATCAGGATGCGGAGTTCACTGTATTACATGAGCAGCGTGTAGGCGTAATTACGCGCCTCATTTTGAGCAGCAGCTTCTCTTCCCGCGCCTGATGCATCTCTACTTCATGTCTCTAGCCAGTGCCTGAGCTGCTCACCCCATCACAACTTTGCCTTCCCCTCAACTCGGTGACGAAACTTACTGGCAGCATCTATTTGTAACACTTCCAAACTCTCATTGATGGATTCTCTTGTTGCTACATGCGCATTAAAGATGGCTTCCTCTCTCAATCTGATCAAGTGTGGCTTTCCTCTCTGCAAATCCAAGTGGTTGTACTCTACCGGCGGGCGCTTCCACTCTACTTGAGGGTCCAGATCCAATTCAGTACGAGGAAAATTGTGGTCCACAAACAGCCTGCCTTGGCTCTCGTCCGGATGCGAGTTTGATCTCGGCAAGAGCTCATTCAGCCAGCGCTGAGACTGTGAGCCAAGCAGCTCGTCGGAGCACACAGAGTCTGCATCGTCGTCCACCGAGGAAACACTCATGGACTTCTCCATGTCTGCAGAACGATAGATGGAAGTGAACGGAGAGCAGCAGCTGTCAACTGGTCTGTCTGCTTTCACTCCTTCAGGTGAGTCATGAAGAAGCCACGCCCCTGCAGAGCGCACCTGAACTTTGGGCTGCTTAACCCTTGCAGAACAATCTGTACACTGCACGCCTCCACACAAATGCAACCCAGTATCACATGATACATCAAAAGGACTCCACACGTCATAAAACCTGTACCCTGAGAGACCCAGAACACGGGTCAAAATGAGTCCTCAAGACATTTGACAGCAGCAGTTGCCTCAGTGAGGGAGAGCTGAGGAGGAGTTTCTCTGCAGTTTGGCTAACAGAATTGCGGAAGTCTGGCGTGTGCAGGTTCGGATGAGGTGCAGGTATCAAAGCAAGGTCAGCTCAGACAGGAACTAGAAGTCAGGAACGGAAGATGGCGATCCACACTAGCATTACAGGAACGAAAGTCTGGACTCACGCAAGAATTGTGCTGCAATACAAACACTCAACCACAGAGGGGAAGCATTTGTCAATTCGGTGCGCTCTTTTTCTCATTAAATTCCTAGACATAAATAATAACCATAAGGAAGAGAAAAACAAACCTAGTAGAAATTACTATTAGTGACGACGCTAATACGAAATAACTGCATCCACACGGACATAATGAAACAAAAATATAAATGAAAGCAAATAAAAATGCGAGATCGTTGTCGACTGCAGTCGACAGATTCAAATGAGCGTCAAATATTTTGCAGAGTCCACACTTTAATTCCCTTTAAATCCAGTGAATCTGCAATAATTCATATATAGCATTCAATTCCAATTTTTTATAAAAGAAATTTGGCAAGGATTTGTGGATGTAAAATTCACAGATTCACAGCGACGAAATTAAGACATTTATTTTTAAGACATTTTTACACAATATTAGAAGGCATATACATTTTAAGCCATTCCAAATATAAAACGTACACAAAATGTATTCAACTTTTCAATGCAAAGTGAATGTTCTATCTGTCCTTAATAATAGTTGTGGAGGACTCACCTCGCAGTCGTATCAAAACTTTCGAACAGGTAACAGCGTTTGTAGATTGAAAAAGCTTTCGAAATTCGACAACAAACATAACACGCGGAACCAATGTTTGCGGACAGCTAAGCAGGACGGACCTAAAGTGTCCATCATTGTTATTCTTCCGGCATAACTGTTAAATCGGCGTTTGAACTCGATCGATTATTAGTGTTAAAACCGTTCTGTAATATTTCAGGGACTGATCCAACGAATGAGTGGTCGGTAGATTTTGTTCCGCTTCACTGATCCCGATGATCTTAAGATCCAGCGTCTGACCATGAGTTCCGACCGCTGGGACTGGGACAGTCCGCAGTGTCGAGCCCAGTTGGATGAAATCTTTTTCCGTCCGCATGACTACATTCAAGCCGGCAGCGCTGAACACCGCGAATTTTGGGCTTTCTTCGACCGTTTTCGGAGATTTAAGGCGAAGAAGGAGATGTGCGGTTCTGGGTCCAGTCATCTGTACGACCGGGAACCAGAGCGCCACAAGAAGAAGGTACTGGATCTCCCGGAGGAGTACGATGCTCGGTACCGTATCAACGTCTCTGTGTGCACCGGGGACATCGACGAGCGTCTGGGCAGATCCGAGCACCGCGGCGGACGTAATTCATACGGTCCGGGTTCCAGGGAAATCTCGGAGTTTCGTCTGGTTCTGTTGCAGTTTTTAGACTTTAACCAGAAGCAGAGCTTTGGCAAACTGGCCAAACTGCGGCGGGAGCAGAAGAACCTGCCCATATGCCAGTACAGAGACAAGATTGTGAAGTTGGTGAGGAAGCACCCAGTGGTGGTGGTGGCTGGGGATACCGGGTGTGGGAAATCAACTCAGGTGCCTCAGTATCTGCTCTCTGCTGGATTCACCAACATTGCTTGCACCCAACCTCGCCGCATCGCATGCATCTCCCTGGCCAAGAGAGTCAGCTACGAGAGTCTGAACCAGTACGGCTCCAAGGTTTGGCTCACAAAATACTTCCTGTGTCGCCCAAACATGTTTCAAACTGCTGGATGGTTTTCAGGTGGGCTACCAGATCCGCTTTGAAACCACCCGGACCACAGCCACCAAGCTGCTGTTCCTCACGGAGGGTCTGCTGCTGCGGCAGATCCAGCAGGATGCCACCCTGGAACAGTACCAGGTTGTGATTGTGGACGAAGTTCATGAGAGGCACCTCCACTGCGACTTCCTGCTGGGTGTCCTGCGCACGCTGCTGCTCACTCGCTCCGACCTGCGACTGGTTCTCATGTCAGCCACCATCAACATCAAGCTCTTCTCCGACTATTTCAGTGGTGCTCCGGTGCTGCAGGTGCCAGGACGACTGTTTCCCATTCAAGTGAGTTCTCTAGGGGAATATTTCCAAGTCATTTGAAGCTAAGTGGATTTTTACTTCTCTGAAACAGGTCATCTACAAGCCTATCCCTCCTGAGGAACAAGCCTCACGCTCAGAGAAGCTGGACCCTCGTCCCTACCTGCGGATCCTGCAGGGCATTGACCAGCGTTACCCTCCTGAGGAACGAGGCGACCTGCTCCTATTCCTCAGTGGTGTAGCGGAGATCTCCACCATCCAGGAGGCGTGTCAGGTCTACGCCACGCACACGCAGCGCTGGATTGTGTTGGCGCTGCACAGCACGCTGTCTCTGGCTCAGCAGGATAAGGTTTGTTGAGGCCTGTTGGTTCGACCAGCATCAGAGGTCTTCAATGTATCGTTGTTGTGCCTGTACAGGTGTTTGACATCGCTCCTCCTGGAGTCAGGAAGTGCATCATCTCCACGAACATCGCAGAGACGTCAGTCACTATCGACGGAGTTCGTTTTGTTGTCGACTCAGGTACGGTGCTACCGCAGCAGCTTTTGTTTGTAATACGAGTCTCAGTCGTGTCATTAACAGTGTATCTGTATACAGATACTGCTGTTCTTTTGACGACTGAACTCAGTAAAACCTCGTCCTGTCTGATCTCTCCTAATGTCCTCAGGGAAAGTGAAGGAAATGAGTTATGACCCCAAAGCAAAGATGCAGCGCCTGCAGGAGTTCTGGATCAGCCGAGCCAGCTCCGAGCAGAGGAAAGGTCGCGCTGGTCGCACCGGTCCCGGGGTTTGTTACCGCCTCTATGCAGAGTCTGACTACGATGCCTTCGCTCCGTATCCCGTCCCGGAAATCCACCGAGTGGCTCTGGACTCCCTGGTTCTTCAGGTACAAACATGACTTAATCTGAAGATTCAAATTATCAGACTCTCACCAAGTTTGTGGGTGCAGATGAAGAGCATGAGTCTTGGGGATCCACTCTCCTTTGTCTTTATCGACCCCCCTCCGGCGGCCAGTATCCAGACAGCCATCACCTACCTGAAGGAGCAGGGTGCCCTGGACCGGCGTGGGGAACTCACCTCCATCGGACGTTTGCTGGCTCAGCTGCCGGTGGATGTTGTCATCGGTGAGGCGGACGGAAAAGCCTTCATCGTGTGATGGATCTTTAGAGGTTTGTTCTCTTTGCCACAGGAAAGATGCTGGTTCTGGGTTCCCTCTTCAGTCTAGTGGAGCCGGTCCTGACGGTCGCAGCAGCTCTCAGCGTCCAGTCTCCGTTCCTGCGCAGCTCCCAGCAGAACCCGGACTGTTCCACAGCCTGCCAGCCGCTGATCAGCAACCAGGGCGACCCGTTTACCCTGCTCAACACCTTCAACGCCTGGGTGGAGGTACGTCGCTTGCTCACTCGCTTGCTCACTCGCTTGCTCACTCGCTCGCTCATGCACGTCCACCTCCTTGCAGGTTAAGGGGGAACGAGGCGGGGGCTCCAGGAAGTGGTGCCGAAGGAGAGGCCTGGAAGAGCAGCGACTCTACGAGATGGTCAACTTACGCCGGCAGTTTAAGGCATGCAGCCACAGACATGCAGTGCACCAACACACCGTCTGACCTGCTCCTATGGTCCTCAGGAGTTGCTGAAGAGTCACAGGCTGCTGGAGTCTGATCTTGATGTGACCTCTGGTGGCGATCGAGAGCAGCGCAGGCAGAGATTCACAGAGAGGAGGAAGCTCCATCAGATGAAGAGGGAACATGAGCAGCAGGCGACCAGCCGACGTAAAGTCCTGAGGATGGAGGACGGACAGGAGGGAGACCTGTCCTCAGGGTCAGACACGGACCAGGCGAGCCGGAGCAGAAGCAAGAAGGAAAAGTCAGAAAAGGATGTGGACATCCAGGTGAGTCGGGGTGAGAGGAGAACTGTCCTGCAGACCAGCCGCTCTGAAAACCCTGTCCCTCCCTTCCAACAGGAAGTGAAGTTCAAGTTGCGTCACAACGTCTCAGAGCTGCAGGACGCTGTGAGCCAGGACCTGACCTCGCGTCAGCAGGCCCTTCTCAAACTGCTGCTGTGCCGAGGGCTCTACCCTCAGCTGGCTCTTCCAGACGATCACAACACCGCCAGGAAGGACTCGGACCAGGTTGGCCCTGTCATGTTTGGACGTGTCAGATCATCACACAATCTTTTATCTGTCAGGTCTTCCACACGAAGAACAAGCAGGGTGTGGTGATCCATCCCACCAGCGTCTTCGCCAACAGCCCTGAGATCCTGCAGGTGCCCGATGAAGACGGCAGAGAGACGGGTACTTGTTGATATGAGTAGAATAGATGAGATTTTACTCCGGCGGTGGTTGTCATAATGTTCTGGCTGATTGCTCGAGTATGTCACAACAGTGTTTTGTTTGTAAAGTGACATTTGCGAACCTGCATGTATCCGCGACAATTCAATACAAGTCTATTGGCTGACTCTGGGCCCGCCCACAGGTCCGGACCGGACCAACAGCAGCAAGCACCAACTCCTGGCCTTCGTCACCCTGCTGGAGACCAACAAGCCTTATCTCTCCAACTGTGTCAGAGTCCCTGCGCTGCAGGTGAGCATGAACCGCATCAGAGCGCCCCCTGCTTGTGTGAAAGGAACTTGTATCATTACTGCACAATACATTAAAGTGTATTTCTTATTCTTTTTTTGTTGTTTTTGTTATCATTATTTATTCTCAGTCAAGAAGAAGAAGCATATCAATTTGAATGTGTTATTAATGTGAAATATTTTCCTAGAAAACAAAAATAAATTTACATAGTTTTAAGTAAAAATGCAATGTGGAGTGAATTGTTTTAAGAAATGAAGGTAATCCAATTCAAAAGCAAGGTCTGGAGATGAAAAACAGGTTTTAAAAAAATGCCATGATTAAATCTGGGAGGAAAGAATAGCTACAAACAAAATAATGTTTGGAATTTTGTGGGGAAGAAGTGAAAGTGCCTGGGATAAACAGTGCGTGGATGCAACCCTTGTCTTGATGCTCCTGCAGGCGCTGCTGCTGGTCTCGAACTCGGTGGACAGTAACGCCGACTGCTCTCGGCTGGTGGTGGACGGGTGGCTGGAGCTGGAGCTGCTGAACCCAGAGGAGGCCCTGCGAGTCCTGTCCACAGCCCTCACTCTGCGGGCAGAGTGGGAGCGCCTCCTGCTGGTGCAGCTGGAGCAGGACGCCTCTGACTCGGGTCCAGCAGTGTCTCGCAAAGCCATGGAGAAGCTGAGCGACGGCCTGGTCCGGTTCTTGCTCTACACCGAGGTACCGATCCAGACCGCGCTCTATGTGGAGGTCAAATGGATCGACTGAGTCAGATCTGTTTTCTTAGATCCGCTACAGCGTGCGGCGCCTCACCGCCCTGCAGACCCAGAGCCTGTATGTCGGTCCTCAGGCAGAGTCTCAGAAATGTGCCGGCCCTGACCAGCTGTTCCCTGGAGTGGAGGCCAAACCTGACCCGATTAAAGGAGGTCTACGTGTCAGCAGCTTCTTCACCTACAACTGCCTGACAGTGAGTGACAATAATCTGTATAATTTGTTGCCCTTGTAAAAACATTTGGCACCTCAGGACTCCCGAGATCTGTACAGCGAGTGTCTGCGCACCTTCTGGACGTGTCCCAACTGTGACCTCTACATGCCCCTCACACCGCTGGAGCGCATGCAGCATGAGACCACTTGCAGGCGGGCGGAGGAAGTGCAGCAGGCGGACGAAGGTTTGACCAAAGCATCGACATCGATCCAGTCAGGAGTTTTGACGGCGAGCTTGTGTTTCAGAAGCGGGCGTCAAGTCGGCCTCCTCCACCTCCCGACTCACCAGAGTGTATCACTGCGATGTCTGCGACGAGGATCTGACGCTCACGCCCACGGAGATCCTCAAACACAAACGCCAGCACATGTTTTCAGCCAAGTGACCCAGCCAGGTGGCAACTTCACAAAGAACTCGAGCCACTTCTTCTGAGAGAGAGATGCTTCAGCTGGTCCTGACACTGGCCTCCTGACACCATGCTGAAGAGACCTGCTACTGAATCTTCATCTCTCCCTCCAGACCCTCCAGTGTTCCTTAGCAAATTCTTATGGTTAGAATATGTAAAATTGCACCACAAATTTGTCATTATATCATGGGATTCTGCGAAGACGCACCAGTGAGAGTCCACTGTGTTCTGATCGTTCAGTGTTGCTCTGCAGACTTGTGGTCTTGTGGAAAGTAGAGTCTGTTTAAAGCCTACCGATGACTGGAAAGTTCTTCTAAGGGTTCTAGCATGGACGCTAATCTCCAGAGGAACATGACTAACATGATGATGTTCGCATGTGTCGGTATTGAGGCCCATATCCTGCCCATCGAGTTATTATATGGCACCTGCCAGGGCTTCACACAGCTGTAGTAGGTTTTTAAAAATCAAAGTTAAAACCAGATCACCAATAAAGCATGTGGAGATCATGACCTACTAAGCTTTGCACTTCAACAGGATAGAACTGATGCAGGTAAGAGGGAACTCAGTGACAGAAAAAACTCTCCAGTGCTGTGAGTCTATGGTGATGGAGGACATCTGTGATTTAAAGCGAACCCTCGGAGTAGCCTTCAATAAGTAGAGGCACGCCACCCACGGACTGTTCAGTTAATCTGGATTCCTTGTGATGAAAATCGGTAAGTGAGCAAGGTTCACCCCGGTTCTATGAAGCATACAATGCCTTCCGACCAAGGTATGCACCAGTTCAGCTCAAATAGGGAAAGATAAACACAAGGTCCTTCTGCTTATAGGAAGGGTAGCACTGCCACCTGCTGCGCGGTGATGGTATTTTCTCAGCGGTAGTGAGGATACACCTGTAACAAAGCCTGTTATATATCAGAAGCACCCTGAAATAGAAGCACTGTCCACTGTGTTTTTCCTTACATGTTTCAATAGCCCAAATTAATCTTTGGTTTTTCATTTTCTTTGGCCTTTTATCTCATTTTATAAAACTGATATTTTTAGTTCCCAGTATTGAAGGGTTGGTGAGGTTTCATGAAACAGTGTCATGATTTCCAGAGGCCACCAGGTGGCGCTGTCTTGGCTTCTAAACCAAGAGCGCCATCTAGTGGCCTCTGTAAACTCATACTGTTTCATCATCCTTGCAATACTGCTTCATGATCACAGGTTCCCAGAACTGCAGTCTTGTGTTATTATATTCACTGGGAAGTTAGTTTTTCTGTCACAGTTTCCACCACTTTCAGACAAGTTTGTCGCTCATGATTCATGTCACCCGCAGCTTACAGGACATTAACTCAGGTCACATGACCGAGCGGTTCCCTTGTCGATAAGAAATCAAGGCGATCGCTCAGGTGAAATGTTGGTACTTCCTGTGGAAGCGTGATCCTGGACAACAAGACGGACACAGGCGTGTAAAATATAGAGTGAGGGTTTAATAATGATACAAACCCACGATATGTAACACTTCAAAGCAGCACATTGGCACAAAGTCAGAAGTAAGACAGCACGGAAGTTAAAAACCTGTCTCCAAAAAAATAAAGAATAAATATCTCCATAAATAAATAAACAGGTTCATATCTCAGGAGTTACTTTCAAACCAATAAATACACACACGGAAACGAAAGGAGAATCCGAATAACCCCGAAAATGAAATACTTAATACAGTTACTCAGAAATGAAACGTTGTTGATTACTCAAATCAAAAGGCACATTAATTAAGATGTGAGAATGTGGGCGACTGGGGGGGGGCTGCGTTGTGGTCACATGACCGCCTCTGCTTCCAACGCATGAGTTCTACAGTTAGCGCCCCCTATCGTATCATCAGCGAAAGTCAGGTCGCGGTTTGGGCCGGTGAGTGTTGAGTGCCGCCTCAGGCTCGATGGATGAACTGTGAAAGTTCTTCTTGGCTGCAACAGGCTTTTATTTTGAAAGCTGGAAACCAAAAGTGGAAATCTGCCCATTTACTGTTGAAAAAAAAAAGAATGGACTCTTGTGAGTGACTAACTGTAAGAACAAATGTGTTGCACATTTTACTTTAAGAAAAGATCTTTGGAAAAGAGGGAAAAGTAAGAAGTAATAAAGAAAGAAAACTACAGTAAAAAAAAGGGAAATCTGTGTTTCTGACTTCCAGTGTGGTTAAAAGAGAAGGAAGAACTGAGAAGAACTGGAGCAAATTAGATAAAACAAAAAAGAATGCTGATGTTTGCTGATGATACAGTATAGTCATCTGTAGAGGGTGAAGAAGAGGAAGTAGAGGTAGCGAACACATTTCAAGTATTTGAGAGCAATGATCTGGACAGATGAAGGAGGTGAAGCAGAGAGTGCAGCAGCATGGAGGCCACAGTGATGTCAGGGCACAGGCTTTACAGAACAGTAGTGGTCACTGCCATGATGTTTAGAGACTCATGAGTCAGGGATGAAGAGGGGAAGGGAGGGAAAGATCAGAAATGAGTCTGTCAGAGAGACATGTGAAGAAGTTTAGAGACAAGGTTAGGGAGGTCAGTTGTTTGGACACGAGAGGAGAGACAGTTTTATAATATAAGTGCTAGAGACGATGGCGAGGAGGACCACCAGGGCCAAAGAAGAAGAGGTCAGAACAAACCACTTTAGACAAAAGTCAACAAGGGACAAGGTGTGGATTTTAAGGAAAATGTAAAGGGGCAGATTCCACCTTTTGGCTCCACTGAAACCTCCCAAGTAATCTTCAACTTTCACAGAGAAGACAGCCGCTCACTCAAACCCGAGGCCAGGGGGCGCTCTACCCATTGGACTGACACAAAAGTACTCTTGTCACACGCACGTTGTGCAGTTGCTTTTGATTCCAGGCCTTGTCCACACTACTGTGTTTTTATAAAGGTCAACAACATTTAACAGAAAAACTCCCCACTGGTTTCAGATTGGAGTGAAGAGAACACTCATTGCTGGCGGAGCAAGGGAGCAAGTGGGTTGTGAGCTACCTGACAGGGAAAAGTCACTGCTGAGTCTGCACAGTATATACAGACATAATCCAAACGGTCCCAGCATCCATTGCACTTGTTAGTAATGGGTAGCTGAGGCATCATGAAACAGTATTGCAGGGTTGATGAAACAGTCTCCAAATTCCCAGAGGCCATTAGATGGCACTCTTGGTTTAGAAATGATGTGAGGTTTCATTGAATAAGCTGTTAAAGTCAAAACTTTTAACAGCAGACAGTGCCACCTGGTGGCCTCAGGAAATCAGGACACTGATTCATGAAACCCATTAGTACTGTGTCGTGAAACCTCATTGACGCATCTCTAACTTCAAATGTAGCTTTACAGAAGGGCTCCTTTCATGCGCACCAATAACTACTCTCCTCACTCAGATTGTAAGATTCTGTGAACTAATGACAACCTGAGATTTTTAATGCATTTGATCCACTAGAGGGCGCACCCATCTTGTTTAAAACCAGTGGGTGAAACTGTCCTTAGGGAAGGCAGAAGCATCTGCACAAAGCTTCTTGTGCTGAAATGCAATGACTATCTTCGCAATGAGTCAACCGCAACTCACCATAGAATTTAGGAAGCTAATATTCGTACGTCGCAATGGACAGTAAGAGAAGAAGAGAAAAAAAAACATGTTGCTCTTCAAAAAAATAAAAAGCCAAAAGCAATTTTTCATTGAACTATGACAAATTAACCAGCGTAAAATTTGGAACTGCCACCAAAACCAGCAACTTGTAATGGGCCTGAAGCATCGTACACCTCTGTACGGAAATGAAATCAGGGAGGAAATCTCAGGTATATCAGGAAGCTAAACAACAGATTTGGATCTAGATGATATGAAAACACAGTAGCGTGGACTCGGGATTGTGGTGTGACGTTCGATCGGACTCTGAGGTCGCCCACATTCTTGAGTTTCAAAAAGCGTTGTGTGTGAACTGGTCTTGGTTGCGGGTGGGGGGTTTGGAGGATTAAATAACATTTTGAAGCGTCATCATTGCAGCTTCCCGTCGATAATTGTCGTGCAGATTCCCGAAACGCTCCGTCTGACTGCAGCGTGAACTTCCTCCCCGGCTGACTTTGGGTCCAGCTCTGAGGTAATGTGCGAGGTAAACTGTGAAACACCAAATCTTGAGAGCTTCTGCAGCATGTAGCGGTGATGGTGTAGTGTGGGGTAGGGGGCGCGTGTTCCATATGTTTTACATTTAATAAAATATACCAAATTAAAACAATCATATATATATATATATATATATATATATATATATATATATATATATATATATATATATATATATATCTTTTGGATTTTTTTTCTGTTGTTTTCTTTCATTAAAAAACGTATATTGGAAACATTGTACACGTCACCTCTGTGGTTCCCTTGGGAGAAGTCCGCTCAGCAAATCCACAACGGAGGCGCCCCACCCCTGACGGAGCCGGTCTGAGCGCCCCCATCAGGTGAGGACTGGCGGTGAAGGCCCCAGGTTGGAAAATCGAGAAAGCGGAATGCAGTGGAAGGCTCTGGGACGTTGGAGGTCCGAAACTGGGTTATCTGAGAGACCATTACCTAAAGCTCCGTCCCCCATGAGACTATTGGTTGAGGAAGCCCCTCCTGCCCCAGAGTCTGGTCTCATCGGACCGCTTTGTGCTTTCCCCCACAGCAGCCGCACCTCTCCCCACACCGCAGGCAGGCGCGCAAAGGCAAGTAGCAGCACATGCAGGGCACGAAGAGCGAGAGTGCCAGGAGGGCCAGCCAGCGGGCGCAGCAGAGGGGGTGCGGGTGGCCCCCCATCGAGTCATCGCAAGAACATGGCTCCCAGAACTCGCCCTCAGAGTCCGACATGCAGTGGTAGAGCAGACTGTCCGCGCACCAAACGCAGGTCCACTGGCGCAGGCAGTGCAGGGCGGGGTCGGGGGCGTCTCTGCAGCGGCCACGCCCGTTCTCCGACGCACTGAACACGGAGCGGCAGTAGACGCAGCGGGACGAGCACGAAGACGAGGCCTGGGGACACGGACTGTCGTCGTCAGGGGAAATGACGGCCGTGTCCCCGCCGCAGCTGGCCCCTCCCCCTCTCTTACGAGTCCGCGATCGAGGCGTGGCCAGCGACGTGTGTATGCAGCAAGGGGACGGAGAGCCTTTGCCCGTCTCCTGGGGTGAACCGGCACCTGAGGACACACCGGACACGGCGTTGGGTATGGACAGGCATGTGGGCGAGGATGAGGAGAGGCGATGGGAGGCCTTGCTGTCCAGGCTCACCGTCACATCACAGCCGGTCGTCCCCACTCCGGCCAAATCCTTCTCAAAGCGGACCACGCAGAACTCCGATTTATCCTGTAGGCTGCCCCCGCCTCCCACAACCACGCCCCCAGTTAGACCCCCAACCATAGTCCTGGTTGATCCGGCTCGGCGGTAGTCCTCGTACCCTCTGGAGCCCCACAGGTCCTTGCAGGGGTCCACACTGCGTAGATCCCCTTCCTCTAACAGAGAGATGGTGGGCGACAGCGGGGAGAGGGGAGATGAGGCTGGGGGTCCGACCGGAGGAGTTGGTGGTGTGGGGGGCGGGGGTGGGGCACCAGTGGGGTTCAACAGGGAAGTCATTGGTGAGAGCTGATGCTGCCCCAGCCTGGTGTGGATCTGTGAGGAAGAATCAAAGAGCAAAATCACTTATAGATCCAATACAGAAAAAGACTTCTGTACAGGCGGATTCCTTGATCTATGGAGCAGAATTATGAATGAAATCTAGGGGTCATGACCTCAAAGTTACATTCAGCTAAATATTACACATAGATATTCACAACTACTCTCGTGACAGAGACATCTCCAGCTGCTCCTCAGCTCCTGGGTGCTCCTCCAGACCATCACCACGACAACAACACACAGCATCACCAGATGGTGATCAACCTCTGGCTCTCTGAACATCACCAGAGTCTTGGATGTAAAACACACCACCACCATCTTCCATAACCACACACCAGAACTCTCCACTGTCCTCCAGAGGGATGTTGGTGATCCCCAGGATCCTGTTGCCTTTTTGGGCAAGTGGTCCTGGTACCGGTACCCGAGTCTGAAACACCCAGACTGGCTCTCTTCAAGGAATCCTCTCTCACAGGAGCTGCTTCTCCTCACCCGTCCATCTTGACCCGTCCATCTTGAGACCACACATGATAATATCAGTGCGAATGCAGACCAGCGCCACCAGCAGCAGGACCTCAGCCACATCTGCTCCTGAGCGAATGAGTCCACTCCCACTGCTGCTTTAATGTCTCAGTGATTCCCGGAACTGGGCGGGTTCACATGGGCGAAACTGTCAGCTACTTCCTTTTAAATCAAACAGAGCCGCTGACGTTGCAGAATTTGCGTCCTTGTCAAAACGCTATGGTTATTAATAACCATTGTACTCTTTCATTCATTCTTCCAAGATTTGGGTGGCATTTATATTACATAGATCAAAACCAATTCAGGTACTACAATAGCCACATAATTCTGCTCGATGGCTGCCTGTTCCTCACGAGGCCGACAATAACAAAAATGGAGGCATAACAAATGAGATCATTGTAGCGCAATTGTGGACGAAATAACATTCAGGTTCATTATAAAGCACCTGAGCTGGAAAGGTGCCCAATCTTCACCCTGGCTTCTTCACTCTTCAGAAACCTTTTCCAAATCTGCACTGGTGCACTTCCATGCGTAACTTTTCATGCATCAACAACAACTCAGAACCGTGTCCTCTCAGTTTTAGTTTGGGGTTAAAGAGCCTCCAAGATGTTTGTAGCCTTGTGTGTAGGCTAACAAAAGAGGCACCCGGGATGTTGTCTTAGATAGGATCAACATCTGTCACTGTTGATTTGACGTTATCAACTTTACACACCAAATCAATCGCAGAGCAACACGACAGCATGATCACACATGTTGAGAAGGCTCACTGAAGCTGAACAGCACGCTCTGACTGTCACATCTATCGGCATATCCGAAAAACTGAAATATTCTGGGCCATCAAATCACATGATCTCATGAGAGTCGCAACTTTTTTAGGCTCACATTGAGTCACCAGGCGACAACATGAGGATGAAGATGATACTATCAACTTTTTCATTGCTTCAGGTGGAGGTTTGCTTTATTTAGTCGACAATGTGATGCAAAAGAACATCAGGAATCCTATCGCTCTGCCATAGTCGGCCGGAGACGGAGCATAGATCTGTAGTGGGTAGGTAGGTAGCGCTTCTCCAGCAAGCTGGACACATGAGCCTCTCCTAGAGCCATAGACCTGAGGGTGTTGGGTGTCTTGGACAGTCTCTATTGGGACACAGGCTTGGAAACGGTCGCAGATTGGAGACAATGCTGATCTGAACCATGGTCAGAAGACTTCAGCATCAGCTCGGCTTGTAGTCAAAGGATGGTTGGATGAGCTACCTGAGCAGGTGTCTGAGTGGTGACCCCGTGGCTGGACCCAAAACTGAACTCCTCCGGCCGCACGAAGCAGGTGGAGGACGACTCACTGGTGACGATGGTGATGGGTTTGGGCAGCATCTCCTTTCTGCTGTTGGACGAGGACTCGCTTCCTGTGTGGGACTGGCAGAAGTGGGTTTGTCATCACTTCGGTCGCCAGTTCACAAAGCTTTCCCAGGTACTCACTGCTTGGCCATCGTCCTCTGTGTCAGCCTCCTCTGGGGTGGACGACGAAGGCGAGTCTGAACCTGGAGGGGGTGAAGAAAGCTTCAGCTGGAGTAAACGCCCCCCACCCCCTCCAAAACAAAAAGCAGCTTGGGTACCTCTGTCCAGCTTATCAATCACTGCTTGCAGTCCCTTCTCGAAGGAGATGGCATCGGCCGGACTCCGGAATGTCAAGCCAAATTTCCGCTCCTCAACTCTCCAGTGATGGAAGATGGGGTTCACCTTGTTGTACACCAGGCCTCTCTGCACCGTACACTCCAGTACCGGCTACACACACACGGAGCAGACTTTCAAAGTGGCCCTCAGGTGGTGGCGCCAAAACACTTACCGCGCGGTCACGCAGCCGCTCTCCGCGGATGACGTACTCTCTCCGCCCTCTCCCGTCGTGGCTCCGCCCCTTGCATATGACCACGTGACTGAGACCGCCACCTCCGAGGGGCACCCACCCGCCGCTGGAGTCGTCACGTGTCATCACCACTGCGCGGACACGCACACTGTGGAGAGAGTGCGCATGCGTGCGAGCACCCTGTTAATCAAAGTGACTGCTGAATCATACGGTTAACACATGTGCGCGCGCTCAAACGGAGTCAGCAGATGAGCGACAGAGAGAAAAGACGAGGCTCAGGCGCCGTTTGGAGCCATTTCCTGCGGTTTGTGCTCTTGAATGAGAGAACGGGCGGATGATGAGAGGAGGGAGGAGCGTTTTGCCTCATAGATGTATCAATGAACGCACCCTGCCGCCATCTCAGGCCCGGTTCTCCTCCGCGATCCGCTCAAACACACGGAACCAGTCCGCGTTTAGCAGCGGTGGTTCTGGCAGACGCGCCTCCCCCCGTCCTCCATCCCTCCTTCACCCCGCCGCACGCGCTCTTTAACGCGCCCATGTAGCCGACATTTTTATGAATGGGACGAAGCGAAGCCGGAGTCGACCTGCGCTTATTCACATTTATTTGGATGCGAAGCGTTTAAAAAAATATAAAGATTAAAAAAAAAGAAGCGAGTGGGTGAGATGATGGAGAGGAAGAGAGGGGTGGGGGAGGGGGGAAGCGAAGGAGGAGAGGAGGGGTGAGAAAGCGAGGGGAGGAAAAAAAAACACATTTCATTCATAAAGTTTGGCTTTAAAAATCATAATGAAACCCCGAGACACGTTGATAAAATCACAACGCCTCCATCCCACCCTCGGCTCGTGCTGCCTTCAATGACGTTCGCCATATTCCTTCTTTTTGCGCGTGGATTTTACACACACTGACAGATTTCGTGACTGTTCCTGTTTGGAGACGTTTGTCAATTGTTGTTGCTGACGATGATAATAATGATGATGATGAACTGCTCATTTAAAGAAAGAGTCCTGATGACGGCTTCACATGGATCCAGCTTGGGTGGATGCTGCTGCGTCCAGACGACGTAATGCTGCTTTATTCCACACAACTGATGCTCACGCTGACAAGCTGGAGGGGCGAGGATGGATGGATGAAATAAATGTAGGGACTTACTCGCCCTCCATGGCTCGGTGTTGCCCGCCGCTTGCAGCAGCGCAGCCCCGGGGTCTCCTCGCACTCTTTGAATCCTCCTTTCAGGAAAGACTTGCGGACTCCCTCACGTCCTCCATCTATCTGCGCCCATTTTGCCTTCTTCTGCGCCTCTCTTCTTCTCTCCCCCACCTTCCCACCTTGATGTCGGTTCGGTGTATCAGGACAGGCTTGAGGTTGCAGCAGCCATTTTCCGCTGGCAGCATCCTCCCTCTGTCCCTCCTCCTCCTCCTCCTCTCTCTCTCTCTTTTCCTCTCCTCTTCCTAAATCACTCCCTCTCTACCTGTTCCACCACTAATCATTGACAGCTTTCACGCTGCTCCACAGTCAACACCACGTGACTCCCTGCCACGGATATTTGATATGTGCCCGTGTTGTCTCCTTAATATCAATTAGCATGTTGATTTTTTTTTTTCATTCAGTAATGACGACACGAGTTGCAGCTGTGCAGGATTAGTACTTCCCTACTTTATGGTTGTTTTCAGAAAGCATCGTGCGATTATTTATTTATGTGTACGCGATAAAGATCATTCACGCTTGTGGTTTTTCATCAGACACGACTGAAAATCCAATTAACCCGCCAACTTAATAAAAGATGCGACAGCGACAACAAACTGGAGTCAGTGTTGTTTGCCAATCTCCTCTTCGTTATTCTTCGTTATTTCCCGTCAGCAGCCTCCTGTAGAGTCTTTGCTTCGTGTCCTCCTCCTCCTCCTCATCTCCAACATTCTTGGTCCATCACTGTCTCTCCACGTGTCCAAACCATCTGTCCTCCCTAACTCTGTCTCCAATGACAACCTCAGTATCTTCATCTCTGACTCTTCTGACTTTGACTCCTGAGTCTCTGAACATCATGGCTGTGACCACTTCACTTGTTGAATTCTACACCAAGCAAGTCCTGTACGTTACGACTCATTTTTACAAATCCAAGTAAAACTCATGTCATGCGATTCCTGTTTGCAGTAACTGAGGCTGGAGGTCACAGAGTCAACTCTCTGATGGGACCTTCAGTCGCCAACAAATGTGCGGGCTGTGTTTCTATTTCTTCCTGACAGGATGATGGTTTATAGGAGTGGATGTACAATAGAGTGATGACAGGCCTCACCAACAACTGAGAGAACAACATTGAGGGCAATTTTTAGTCTTAAACAGAAATCCGAATCTTACCAAGTAGAAGACCAAGTCCATGTCCACATCAGTCATCACCCAGCAGGAAACAAACTCAAAGTAGTTGGAAGAAGGGAATGAAAGAGAGACATTTATAGTAAAATAACACCGCAGGAGAATGTTCTCTTACCTGCTGAGCGTGATGCCGGCGTTAAACTGTTGATGGCGCTGCAGTATTTTGAATCATAAGTGGAAGTCACGCTGAAGCTTGTGGATAGTGGGCAGTCATTCCGAGGACAGTCAAACCACGGTCCATGCGACGGAGAGACTCCTTTTTGCACCATGTTGTATGGATTACAAAATGTTATCGTCTGTATTTCCAAAGCGATGTCGACTAAATATTGCGTCAAAAACATTTGATTGTAACGAGATTACAGCCTTGAAGTTTGTGCAGTCACCAAATAGGTTCGAACTGAAAGTAGCTGCGCAACTCCACGTCATTCGGAGAAGTGACGTCATCGTGACCGGCGGTAGCGTCGTTTCAACACGAAAGCAGATAACTCACCATTCGCAACCAAGGATGCAATCTAAAGTCTGTTTTTTAAATCCAGAACATAAGTAAAAAGCTAGGTCAGCACAATTGACACGTGGTCGTGCTTCCAACGGTAGAAGCCGCTGTTACTTGGCTCGTTGGTCTAGGGGTATGATTCTCGCTTAGGGTGCGAGAGGTCCCGGGTTCAAATCCCGGACGAGCCCGTTTTTTGCAAATAATATTATCAAGTGTTACTATTGGTCTAGGAAAAAGCCATGCAGTTTTGAGAAAACATGTTTAGAAACACAGTTGCATATAAAGAGACACAAACCTGCACAGCAGCTTCCCTTGAGTCCAATTTTTTATTCAATATTTGCCCGCAGAAATGAACACTTGAATTGTGGGAGTGAGAAAGACATCATATATAAATGCAAGTCAAAGGTCAGGTCTATGAATGCAGGGGGTGATGGGTCACTGTGTGGTGATGAAAATCATGGTTCCAAAAAGTTACTTTACTACTCATGTTGTCCTTGGCGTTTCTCAGCTCACAAAGACACAGCCCAAAAATGGATCACACAGTATTGACAGCAGATGTGAGCGAGTGGATCACACGATCATCTCCAGCTGCCGGGCGTACTCGATGACCTGCTGAGCCAGCTCTGTGGAGGGAATGTTGACCTCTTCCGTACGCTGCTGCTGACTGCTGAACGAGTAGTAACCGTCTTGACTCAGACTCCAGCATCTCTGCACCACCAAGAGAGAGAAAATGATTTGCGGTTCTAACGCGCAGAGAAAAACATTTGCCACATTGAACACAAAAAACAAGACAAGTGTTCATCTGACTACATTTAGAACACTGTTGTACTGACCGTGAATTTAGTTCTTGTTTGGTAAACACCACAAATCTTTACAAATTCTCTGAATTTCAAATGTCTTAAAATGAAATGAGACACGCAACTAAGGAAATGGATGAAACAATACAGGAAGACTTCTCAGTAAAGGAGATTCCAAAAGATTCTGTCTTCTTTTCAAGGTTAGATAGGAATACTGCACACACTCACCTTCTTAGCATACTCTGTCATCTTTTTAGGGGAGGAGAAGAAAAGCACTCGCGTGGCTTCATTGAACTGGATCTGCTCGTACGCCTTCTCTATGCAGCCTGCGATCTCATCACTGGAACAATGGCACAGGATCAAATCATGCTTGTCGTGAACTATGAATAATACAGTAGAAACAACACTCACCGTATAGTGTCAAGTAAAATGTCTATAAAAAAGGTGTAGCTCTCGGCTGGGATGTTGCCTTTAGCGAGAAAAACTTTGTTGTAGCTTCCCTCCATCAGGTACTAGAGGAGAGAAAGACACAACGGAAAACAGATCAATGCTCAAGCTCACCAAATTTTAATGATGTACCTCAAGGTACATGAATAAAAAAAACCTTGTCTGGAGCAATGAAATACAGCTGTTGTTGTATCATAGTAGGTCCTGCATTTGATGATAAAAATGAATCCCTGCATTGGCGAGTACCTGGTAAAAATGGTCAAAGAAGGAACTCTGCGTAATTTGGTGAGAATAAGAGAATAATGCGGTCCAGTTGTGACACGAAGTCCGTGCAGACACCCTGACCAGGATGCCACCACACATACCAACTATTGAGAGGCCAGATACCAGTTTTAACCTTATAATTTGACCCGCAGATCAGATCAGGGCAACGCTTGCCTTTTCACCGATTTACTTGCTTTGACAGAGATTATCCGCAGAAGAAAACCAAAACAATTTACTCATGCAAAACTCTCCCACACGACTGATTCTGCAACAATCAATTACCTGCTCTAAGGACACTGGGTGTCGGATGTAGACATTGGTCTGAATGTCTCGTGCGCTCAGTCGTTCCAATTCTGTGTGGAACTCAGACACACGGTTCTGTGACAGCAGGAACAGCAAGTTCAGCCCGAGGATCTGGTGCATGTAGGCTGCCTCGGGCAGCTCATCTCTGTATCATAAAGGGAGAGAACGGTCACTGCATGTTCAGCAGCACAACCACTGGGAGTTTATGATGCAAGCTTCTCCTTTCAATTCCTATAAACACACATCTCATTCAAGAACTTGTAACAGCAGCTTTGAATTACATCTGAGCACCAGAATGTAAAAGTAAAAGCATAATAGGCCACAAAATAAAATAAACTGCAGACATTACTTGTAGTCGAAGTAGTAGCATTTTAGCTGGGCCATGTATCTCTCAAATGATGGGATGTCTTTCTTGAGGATACTCCACAGGGCTCCAATTTCAAGAACATCACCTTGAAAACACAAAGAGGCATTTAACACACGACAGTGCCACCAGACAATTAAACGCTGGATGTTGTTTATTGACACTCACGAGCTAAAATAAGCTGCTGCTTGGTGAGGGATGAACCACTTGTAGGTAAAAAGTTCAGCTCCAGAAGTGAAATCTAAGAACACAGATATCGACGTTACAAAAACAATTTCAGTTCAATGTAGACAAACAATAATGGAAGCTTTAAAACCATTTTTGACGTAAAATTTGATTTATAAGTTCGACGTTTACAATTCTATCGATAGAGATTGTCTTCTTTTGATATCGATCTTCCCATGATACGCACCGTGAAAATATCAAACTCGACTAACGTCTTGTCAATGAATTAGCAAAACAGAGCTAACCGCTAAGCAGCGATTCCCTTACCTTCTCTCATTTAATGACTGCATGGACATAATGTCAGAATTTAATCGTACAACACGTACAACACAAGAAACACAACCGGTTTGCATAGCATCGCTTTTCCCCAAAACACAGATAATACGCCTAACAGCTCTGTTGACTTAGCATCGTTAGCTCCGCTCGGCAGGGGAGTATTGAAAAACAGTCGCACTGTTTGTTTGGAACTATGTTACCTTAAGTTTTCCCAGAAGCTCGCCACATTTGTTCAGGTTCGGGTTCTTTTTGTTCCATTCCGTCTTGAGAGTTTCATAGAGACCAGCGGTTTCCCTCAACGCCATGGTGAGTTTGCAAATAATACGACACCGGACGCACACATACGGTACTGTCGTAAACGCATTCGCTTTGTCGTGAACGGCATCACAACCCCATCGTCTCCTCTTTAACCGTCTTTAACCACAAACCTGTTATTTTATATGGTGGTTAACGTCGGTGGTCTATCGTGTCATATTTTAGCTTTGATCTCGTAATGTTACTATGTATCGTCGTATTACTGTCCAGGTATTTTTACCCAATCATGTGTTGTAGCTTGCAAATGTCATTGATTTTTCTTTTCTCTATTTCACAGTATGTGGTAACTTTAAATGTGGTCTTTGAAATGTTTAGGAAATTCCGTTATTAAGGAAATTCGCTTTTTTGGTCAAATTCTGAAAATGTTGGAATGACGTGATAGTTGCCCCAATACTAGCAGAGAATATTAGAGTTAATTAATATAACAAAAAATGTTATTAGTATAACAGAACAAAAAACGTTTTCTCGCTGATAACGCGCCGTGACGTCACATACCAGAACAAATCGACTGCGCAGGCGCGTGACACAGACGGCGGGCAAGATGGCGGACCAGTGGCTAAACGAGCTACCAAAACACGAGCTTTTCAAAAAACTCGGGCAGAAGTTGGATCCTGCCAGCAAAGGTGATGTGAGAGGAGTCGCTAAGAACCTCACTTTTTGCTTGGGCGGTGACTTTTTCGTTTGGAATGACAGCGAGCGAGTCTTCTACACGACTAACTTACGCCAGTTGAACACCGAGGACAGCAGCAGCGGGAAGTTCCAGACCCTCATGTGCATCGACCCTCCGCGGTTCGAGGTGTGTCAGCTTCTACTGAGTCCGTCCCAGCATCACATCGCTCTGGTGGGCCAACGAGGAGTCTCGGTGCTGGAGCTGCCGCAGCGGTGGGGCAAGAGATCCGAGTTCGAGGGTGGCCGCAGCGAGATCAACTGCAAGACCTCGCCGGTGGCGGAACGCTTCTTCAGCAGCTCGCCGTCTGTGAGTCTGCGGCAGGCGGCCTGGTTCCCCAGCGAGACGGAGGAGTCTCACTTGGTGCTGCTCACATCCGACAACACCATTCGGTTTTACGGCCTGAAGAGTCCGCAGACGCCGGTGAAAGTGCTGCCATTATCGCAGTCGGACGAGGACAGCGGCGTCCGACCTCCCGTCCGCTCCTACGCTGCTTCTCTGGGTGAAGTCGCAGTGGCGTTTGACTTCGGTCCGGCCACCTCCATCCAATCAAAGCGTGCAGTCAAGACCTTCAAAGACCAACTGACCTATCCTCTGTACATCCTCTACGAAAATGGTGAAACCTACCTGTGCTACGCCAGTCTTTTCAATGGTGTGAGGCTCAGCAGACCAGCAGGTCCGCTGCCCATGTATCCGGCGGCCGAGGATAACTACGGCTATGACGCCTGTGCCATCCTCTGCCTGCCGTGTGTCCCCAGCATCCTGGTCATTGCCACGGAAACGGGAACTTTGTATCACTGCGTGGTGCTGGAGTCTGAGGAGGATGAAGACATGGGGGCTGTGCAGACGTGGTCGCAGGGCACAGAGGCCGTACCAGCTCTGTATGTTCTCGAGTGTGTCGAGCTGGAACTGACCCTTAAAGTTGCCGGAAGTGAAGACGAGGACGTTCAGGAGTTTGATTTCACCTGTCCTATCAGGCTGCATAAGGACCCTCTGTGTCAGCACAGGTACCACTGTACCCACGAGGCAGGGGTTCACAGTGTGGGTCTCATCTGGCTGAGCAGGCTGCAGACGTTCCTGCAGTCCAGTGAGGAGGACAAGGACAGTCTCCAGGAGCTGGCAGCAGAGAAACGCTGCATTGTGGAGCACATTCTCTGCACCAGACCGCTGGCGTCCAGCCAGTCAGCGCCGGTCCAGGGTTTTCTCATCATATCTGACTTGTCTCTCGGGGCCACTATGATCTGCATCACCAGCACCTTTGAGTGTATTCTGCTGCCTTTGCTGACATCCATCCGTCCACCGTCTCCTCCCCTGCTCTGTGCTCATCCAGGTCCTGGGTCTGGCAGCTCTCCACTGCGCGGTCTAGCGGGCAGTTCGTTCGAGAAGCACATTCGCAACATCCTGGTGAGAAGCTCCACAAACCCTGTGGTGCTGAAGGCGGGAGATAACAAAGACGCAGCACCGCCCCCTCAAGAGTGCCTGCAGCTCCTCAGCAGAGCCACGCAGGTCTTCCGGGAGGAGTACATCCAGAAGCAGGACATGGCCCGAGAGGAGCTGCAGAAGCGCGTCAAACTGCTGATGTGTCAAAAGAGCAAGCAGCTGGAGGAGATGAACCTCTGCCGGGAGGAGAAGAAGAGTCTGAGCGAGGCAGCTGAGCAACTGGCGGTTAAGTACGAGGATGCCAAGTACCAGCAGGACGTCATCATGAAGAGAGTGAAGTCCGTTCTGGGCTGCCTACAGCGGCGACTGCCCATCTTGTCCAACAGCGAGAAGGACATGAAGAAGGAGCTGCAGAGCGTCAGCGAGCAGCTCAAGCACCTGGACAACTGCATCAAACAGGTCAACATGAAGCTGAACTATCAGAAGTCGCATTTGGACAAGGACGCCCCGGCCAAGAGGAGCAGCGTGACCCTCAACGCCCACCAGAAGAAGGTGGTCCAGGACGTCCTGAGAGAACAGGGGCAGCAGATCGGAGACATGATGAAGCAGCTGAAAGATGTGAAAAACCATTTCAGCTTCTGAGAACTTGAGAATCATATGTTTAATCTACAACCTTTTCTAAACCTTGTGATATGTAAATTCACTAGAATTGAGCTGTTTAACAGCAGCACTTGTTTGGATGGTATCAACTGACTCATGACCGACTCGCCTTTCACTATTTACCGGGCTCGTCTAATCTAAACCTCCATGGCAGGAACAGATCACTTGCATCACAATGAATTCAGAGCTGTCTAAAATCAGTCATCTCACAGGGTTCACAAAGAAAACATGTTCATGTTCACCATACTCAGATGTTTATCAAAAAAGATTTGCTCTTTCTGTTGTCACATTTCATCAGGACAAAATGTCATACCTTTTTTTTTTTTTTTTTTTTTTTTTTTGCTCAAATCTACTGAATAATAAACCTGCTGTTAAACAGTTGACCAACTGACAGATTTTTTTTCAGGAACTGTTCATCATTCTAACATCTCTCCTGTTAAGCAACATATTATTGAAATCCTGAGTCTATTTTTGTACAATTTAATTGGACTTTAAAGTTCTGTACATTGCGTATTATTATTTGCTGGTTCTTTGCGTTTTACTTTCACTGACTATGAGCAGCCAACTTAATCCAACTGTACTGCAACTGCTGGTGTTCGTAAATAGTCTCTAGGTGGCGCTCCAACTCAGTGTATCGCGCTAAATTGCAGCTTTCATTTTTAACCAAAACTTTTTTTCAACGTGGCCGGTTACATTCAGAATGTACAAGCCAGACGAAAGGAACTATCGAGACATGAAACGCTAAAGGAAAGAGTCAGACGTCGAGTCTGATTCAATGTTAGTAGGCGACATTACGTCACAACGACGACTGCTGACGCGTTTTCTCACCGTGGTTCGTCCACTATAACATTCCGGGCAGCAACAGTTCCCACCATACAATGACGTCTTTAAATACTTAACGAATGCGTTCCACGCTATGGACAATTTACATATGGGTATGTTTATTGAGAGGTTCAGTAGTTTCCAATTGAGATTCCTGTAGAGGTCGCCCTCACACCGACCCGATTTAGGAGGAATTCCCCGAGTGCGCATGATGACGCAGATGGAGACCCCGTTTTTTGCTGATCCCGGTGTTGGGGACAACGAGAAAAATGATCAAAAAATGCGTGACTTTCATCGCCTTCCGTCGAGTTTGGGTCCGGTCGTGGGAGGGGAAACTTTCAGGACGTCATAGTAAAAGTAAAGGAATAAAGTGAATAGGAGTTGAATTTTCCATCAAATTCAAAACAAAGGAATTCTCCTAAAGAAAAAAAAATTCTGTTCACTCTAAAAATACTTGCTGATGTTAAGACTTTTTTTTCTGTTGTGAATAAAAATATTAACAGTTATATTTACAGTTAAGTATAAGTCTTTTTATGTCTCAAAAATATTCATTTGAAAATAAAAGCTGACAAAAAGTGTGTTTCTGAGATTATTTGTGTTGCCATCTGTTTGACAGTTTGATCTACACAAAGTGTTTGTGTCACCAAACGCAAAAAGCTCCACATTTGGTCAGGTTAAAGCGTTATTTCCAGCATCAGTTTTATATTTACGTCCTGCTTGTGTGCGCACAGAGGCGTCAGATGTTGTTGAAGAAGGTACAGTGCAGCAGAGGAAAGTTTGCAGACCCGAGCAGATATTAATAACTTTGGGTCGGCCCTCAACATTCCTCACATCTGAGTCACAGTCAAGCCAAGCAGGAGGAGGAAAGATCTCACTCTTTCCCATTTGTGTTTCTTTCCATGGAGGAGTGGAACCGAGTGGAGGCCGCCCCCTCTCAACTCAGAAGACCTCCACACACACACACACAGGATAGTGTTAGCTCCTCAGCCACATAGTTTACTCAGGAGGAATCCAGAGGAGCGAACACGCTGGCAGCAGAGTGTGTGCTCTGTGAGATAATAAGAGTGAGAGAGTGGTTTTGGAAAGTGCTGGTATGGAGACTTGGCTGTGGAGCGTGTGAGTCACTGTGGCTCTGTCACCAGGACACCAACGTCCTGTATAAAGTGGAAGCACACAGTTGAATGGCCTGCTTCATCTGAGGGCGGTGCCCTTTGTTTTTGAAGTTTCCAACTTTGATTTTTTTCAACAGAATAATCTGCACCACGATTTCAGTCTTCAGTAAAATGGATGCCAGGACTCCTCAACTGTCCTTCTGGTTCCTTCAACCTGAGCAAGTCTTGTCTGGAGTCAAGTAAAGTGAGTCCCGACTGTCTCGGGTCACGACATCCTTCCAGACTAAATCAAAACTTAACGTTATCTTGATCCAGAGACTCTGATTTTTGACTCCCTAGTGTTATGACTCGCATGACTCAAGTCATAGGAATGAAGTTAGCATCATCTGATTCCAGTTGAAGAACATCGATCAAACACATTCATGTCCTTTTATTTGGTTAAAGGAGAACAGATGGGGCAGCTTTGTACAGTAGTCAGTAACATGGATCATTCAGTCATCAGCGTGTCATGATATTTCACCCGACTCACTCCTGCACATTTTCAACAAAAAAAAAAAAATAGAGCTAAAGTTTGAAAGTGCGGAAACTTGAGAAGAAAAAAACTGAATGGTGATGGACTCGCTGTTCCTTCCTGACATACACCTTCGCCATGGGCTGCAGGCGACGCCTGACTAACTCATCGATCAACGTGTTCATCCAGATGCTCCCTCTGATTGTCTCTCTCTCTGGTCTGAGACACAGTTGAAGAATGAGGAAGCCACGACTGCTAATAGTAGTGGGGCCGTGATTTGCTTCAAGCAGAGAGAGCAGATTGTTAAGACACGTTTTTGAGGTCTATACCAGGTAAACCCCCTTGGAGGTGTAAGGCATGTCCAGGAGATGAGCTGTAGTTGGACAGGCTCTGATGCTGGGTTTGCCCCTGATCTGACCTCAACAAAGCAGCAGGAGATGGTCCAATAATGGCAACTTTGACCCCTCCCCAGACGCTGCGGGCCCCAGAACTAAATGCTGGAGCCACACCTGCTCATAGTGCATTCAACATTTTCTGGCATCAGGCCAGGAAATCTGCTCCAGTCTGCTTTCAGACCAGATCGGAATATTCTCTTTCTGAGGGAGGCCTTCCAAAACAGAACATAAGATCCTCTTACGCTTTCTAGGTAGCTAATATTGACAAGCAAGATAGGGATTTATCAGGTGAAAGAAGCGGCGTCACAACAACAGCTCTATGTCTGACAGTTGAATCAGCAGTTTGTCAGCTAAGCAAGGCTTTTGAATATAAAAATACTGTCTTCCAGTCATCGCTGAAAATGGATCCAACGGCTCGTTGAAAGTCGCTCACATGCGCGTGAAATGCTGCTTATCGTACAAAGCACGATTCACATACTCCAAAGAAACAAAGCTACCTGACCTGTGAGAGTTTAATATACAATCGTTTGGCTGTGAACAGGTTTTTTACTGCGTCAGTCTCAGAAGGCTGAACTTTGGCTCCGGTGGGAAACAAGCAAATAAGGAGTGTAAGGCGAAGAAGAGCGGCGAGTCTAGGCGTCGGAACCTTTCTGCCGACGTTTGGAGGGCGGGACCAGGCGGGTGGGGAGCTCCGGCGGAAGACCGTGGCCATCCAACTTCACCTCGATGAGGTGGCTGGCCAAGGCGAACTCTTCGTCATCCAGCATCCCGTCGCGGTCCACGTCGGACAGCTTCCAGATGCGACCCAGCACAGAGTTGGGCAGGCGGGAGCTCACCATCCAGTCCCTTGCCTTGGTGCCGCTCAGCTTGCCCTCATTGGGAGCCAGGTTGTAGAAGATTTCGTCATATTTGGGTTTGTCTTTGTTGACCACCCAGTCTTCCTCTTCCTCAATGCCCTCGCCATTCTCCTCGCCAAAGGGGTCACCCTCGATGAAAGGTCCCACTCGGGTTCCGAGGAAAGCTCCTCCCTGAACCCCCGGCTGGTCCGTGGCCTCCAGCTCCTCCTGCCGCAGGAGAGGCATCAGTTTGGCGATGTCTCCGGACAGCAGCTCGTCCAGGGCGGCCATCAGATTCGGCTTGAGGGTTTTGAACTTGGAGAAGTCGTGAACCATCAGTTGTTCCTTGGGATGAGAGGACAATCGGTTTAAGACACCTCAAGGCTTCACCTATCCA
This sequence comes from Synchiropus splendidus, assembly GCF_027744825.2. Taxonomy (NCBI): domain Eukaryota; kingdom Metazoa; phylum Chordata; class Actinopteri; order Syngnathiformes; family Callionymidae; genus Synchiropus; species Synchiropus splendidus. The sequence goes on along the minus strand of NC_071341.1, from coordinate 16,209,262 downwards.
ACAACAGTCACAACCTTCAGTGGTTGAAAAAAAAACAGGCTTGTTCTAAGCAAATTCTGAGTTGAAGAACTTTCGGTTCCACCTATGTTCTGAACTTCACAGATCAAAAAGGGTGAGTTACAGCTCCTCACATATTTTCTTCTGATCTCTCTTGACTTGATCCAGATGCTAGGACACGCTGGCGCTGCTCACCTGCATCTTAGCGCAGTCTGGAAAGTCTCCAGCAGAGATGTTGTACTGCAGCTGGATCTTGGAGAAGATGACGGGCAGCTGGTAGATCAGATTCTTCTTCTTGTTGTCCTTCCTGAAGACGCTGGGCATCTCCTGCTTCAGGTAGCTGATGATGTGGGCGTGCACCTAAGGACGCACGACACCTCACTCCCTGAACCCACAGCTGCAGACAGACCTGTCCACTTACCCGGACCAGGCGGGCTCTTTTGACCAGATCGTTGAGTTTGCGGAGAGCTGCGTTGCGTGGGAGGTTCTGGATATCGGTGAATAGATCCTCCTCTTCCAGCTCAAACAGCTTGCGGTTGTCGGTGACCATCAGTGGCTCCGACCAGAAGGAGCCGATGTAGACACGTAAGACCTCAGGGGAGCCGAAGACCTTACCCAGGGACCACATGAGGGCTCCATACACCCTCATGAGCTGCTGGGTTCCAACCATGTCGGCTTTGTTGAGCACAACTCGGAGCTTGTCCTCGTTTCCCTTCAGGGCACCGATGGCCTCGGAGAACTCGTCGGAGATCTCCAGCTTGTGGGCGTCGAACAGCAGGATGATGCGATCGACACGCTCGGCGAACCAACGCAGCACCGCGGGGAAGTCGTAGCCTGTTGTGGTGGACAGGCAGAGGGCAACAGTCAGAGTTCTGAAGCCTCAGAGGGGGGCAACAACAAACTCATTGGTTGGTAGCAACAACGGCAAAGGAGGCCACGCAAGGAGGGCAAGATATGAACTGTCGACCTCGATGATTGTCTGAACCCTGCCAGAGCAAGCTCCAGCTGCATCTCAACCATCATCTCAACAGACATCAGCTGCCTGTCATGATCAGCTCTGACAACAGAGACTCTGAGTAGAGCCATCTTCTTTATCCATCTGAACAGAAGCCCGTAGAGGCGCCTCCACTTTCACAAGAGGGAACGCTAACTCTGGATATAAGTGACATCACTGTCCATCTTCAGCTCCTCAGACGAGGGTCAGCTGGTTCCGGTCTGAGGCCATCGATCTTGTTTGTGAGTGCGGGGAGACTCACGTATTTCAGTCATGTTTCCTTCGTGTTAGTCCACCATGCAGTTCACTTCAGTGTAGCTGGTTAGCTGCTCAAGCTGTTTAGATTAGATTGTTAATGATGTCACCTTCATACGTGCCTGAGGATCGAGCACTGAGTGAAGCCACGCCGACTTTCCGTTGCATCTTGTCCTTGTCCAGTCCATTTTATTGCTTTAAAATATTACTTAAGATGGGCACTCATTGGCTGACACACAATGAAGCCCCGCCCCCTGTGATGATGGGTCATACCAACTAGTTTGACCACCGACCCAGCAGACTCATGACCTTAGTGCTTCAGGACGTACAAGCAACACACATGCACATGAACACAGCGACAAACGCTGGCAACATGCACACAATCAGGATCATATATGCTCACACACCCTCCTGAGCAAGAACACAAAGCTGGGATTGTGTAACACACACGAGCAGAACACACACACACCATATCCTAATAGATACACGCATGCATTCACAAATACACACATGAACAGGCCTGCACAGTCATGCATATACACAAGCTCACAGGTGAATTCTACACTTTTGTATGTACGAATATTTGCAGTCTGGATGCTCTGACCACTACGGGGCGCCAGACTTTGGCTGGAGGCCAACGGTTGCCACTGTATGCCAGCTCAGCATCAGTGTCAGCGGGACTTCCTCTCCGGACGGTGGCGCAGCAGAAGTAGGTCCATGAGTTAGCCGGGGTTAGGGTGAGTCTGTGAGCGGATGTTCAGGTGCCTCAGCAGGACCCCGTCCCCTTGCTCCCCCTCCTCACCTTTGCCAGCCCGCTCACCTCGGCTGACTCTCTGCTTGGCCCCCGACAGGATCCCGGGCGTGTCGATGATGCTGATGCTCTCCAGGACCTGGTTGGGTATCTGGGCGCACTGAAACCTGTAACGACGGACGCCGGTCAGTGGGGGGCGCTCAACAGACCCCGATGGCCGAAGGTCACAGAGGTCAGATCCCGGATCCGGGCACTGCCCACTAGCGTCAGGCCATTGTGTCAGCGGCCGCATAGCTGCAGCTTCCTGCGTCGCAATCAGTCGCACAATCCAACAATGTGTCTGGCTAACGACAGCGGAGCACAACAGATACACAACTTCCTGTGGATTATGATCTTAACGAGCTCGCCAGCTCCCAGAGCAGGAAGTTGCACACTAGTACACACACAAGGACTCGCAGCGAAGACTCCCAAACAAGACCCCAGTGGAACATCAGTCTCACTCTAACACGCGTACAGAACAGACAAAGTCACATGCATATTTAAGCACACTAAAGGTTGGACATACACACCTCACTCAAGTGGACACACACGTTGCAGCACAGACACAACCGTGCAACAACGGTACAACACATAAACACAACCCCACACAAACAAACACACACGTCTAAATGACAGAGTGTACAAGCGGCCGGCCCACACACACACACACATATAAACACATATTTACATAGACACACACAGCAGCGCATTGTTCCACTGAACGCTGTGACATCAGTGGAAAAACTGGACCCGGGCAGGCAGGCTGAAGGAAGTTCATTAAGAGTCTTCCAGAAGTTTCCCCTGTTGCCATGACGACCTCTGGACCTCGGCTGTCGTCGCCTGCCGGTCACATGACCCTCCTCATTTTTCCACAAATAAGGGGCGAGCGCTCTGAAACCTGGCACGAGGGCGAGACATTCCTCCTCTTATCTCCCCTCTCGCACTCGGGTCCGGTCCCGGTGCTGGGGGCGCAGAGACAGCTCACCTGTTGAGGAAGGTGTTTCCGAAGGGGTTGAGCTTGCGGAAGGGTTTGTTGGGGTCCACGATGAGGGCGTTCCCGGGGATGACGCCCTCCACCTCGCCATGCATGATGGCGGTGAAGCAGTCGGTGGTGGGTTCTGGTCCCACACGGCTGCCCGGGATGTCCTGCTCCAGCAGATACCTGAGGGTGAGGAGCACAGGCCACGTGGTTACTTCTCAGCTAGTTTAGTTTCTGGAGGTGCTTCAAATAAAACGTCCGATCATGTGACTTGTCATCTTTGTAAGACGGTCTTACTTGATGAAGGTGGTCTTCCCGGTGGAGTACTGTCCCACCACCAGCACCATGGGCTTGTTGTCGAAGTCGGCGTCCTCCAGGCTGGCAGAGTGGAAGTCATGGAAGCCGTAGTACTGCTCCAGAGGGAGCAGCTTCTGGCGGTACAGGGACTTGAGTCCCTCGGTCACGGTGCGGATCACCTCCGGCGCCTTCTTCACGTCCTTCCGCCCCCAGCGTGACATGACGTCCACCGATCCCTGGAGCTTCTTCTAGTGAGGAAAAACCTTCAGATGCTTCCTGCCTGGAACAGAGAAGGGTGGAGGAGAGACAGATGGAGTGAAGGTGCGATAGAAGCTGTGAGATTCCTGAAGGAGGATTCATCCTGTCAGCAGTGGAAAAAGTTCAAACCCAACCCTGCGTCGGTTGCACTGAGAGATTCCTTTCATCTCCCCTGGAACGTCAAGTATGGCTCCATTGTTCGTTGGAGGAAAAGACCTCTTGGAAGGTCGACTGGACTCGGAAAAACAAGCTCCAGAGACTCCAAGTTTTGCCATAAACAAGCGCTCCTTACTCTTCGGTCACAAGACTTCGCTGGTTAAAATGGCGATGCTGTGACTGAGGAGAATCAGACCACCGCCATTACAGTGCTCCATCTGGACTGTTAAACTCTCAAAAAGCTTGTTGGGAAATTCCCTTCTGGATCTTCTAAAGCCACAGATAAACGTATCAGAAGCAGCTGGAAAATCTCACCTACCAGTTCTTCAGCTGCGTGATCCGCACTGGCCGTGCCCTCTGGAAAATACTTGAGCTTGAGGAGACAAAAAAGCTTCTGTGGCTGGAGGTGCAGCGACATGCACGAGAGGAGCGGCAGAGGAGGAGAGATGGCGGGAGGGTTCGGCTCGAACGGGTCTCAGATGAAGTCCGGGGCTCAGTGAGAGGCAGAGCCCAGCGGCAGACTTTCCTTTTCCCTCCCACAGAGTCGCACCTCCTCTCAGAGACGCCTGGCACAGGATCGTGGCAGGGATGAGCTGTGGCCAGAGGGCGAGGAGGAGGAGGAGTTCATGGACTGATAATCATAAACTCCTGCGCTCTGACTCAAACGCTCTCCTCAGGTTCCAAGATTTCCCTCAGACTGCAGGAATGCTGCTTCTGCAACAACAAGTCGTCCCAGAGCCTCTTGGTGAGATGAGGCTCTGGGCAGGGGCATGACTCCGGGGGGCCACTCAGACTTTGTCTTGATAAGGTTTGCTTTTACTTTTACAATTGTTTTTTTGTTACTTTTTAATGGAAAATCTTTTTGTTAGTGGAGCTTCTCTGTTGAGAGTTTGTTTTTGTTTATGTTTGGGATGGGGTGGGGACTGGTTTCATTGTTATGAGAATCTGAAGCTCCGAGTCCACTCCTTGTCCAGTGTATTTTTTTGTCCCATTCTTAACTTCGATTCGTACAAACATACTTTTTGCTTAGGTTTTTTTTTGTGACCATCTTCTTTGTTTCTTCATTTTTAAATAGGTCTTTTGACAGTTAATACTTTTGGTCATTGTAATTTCCTCATCAGATTTTCAGTTAAGTTTTATTTCATACTTTAAAGGGTATTTTTTGTTATTTAGTTCTTTTTACAGCCCAGTTTCGTTTCAGAGACTCGCAACTTTATGTGAATCTCAGTACACAATTTAGAAAGTTTGCTTTTTGTGTTGAGGACTGTTTAGATGCCCTAAATTTCTGGAGATATTCAAACTTTTCATCATTTTGTTCATTTACTAGAGTGTTTCTCTTTTAACAGTTTGTCTTTCTCCCCACAAGTTGATGTTTAATAAACACCTCATTTTTTAAACCAGATTTTTGTGACATTGTGTTATTTTTGGTGTAGGGTTGTTTTAACAAACAAACTTTTTTTTTCCAAAATGAACATTTCAAGTTTTTTTCTCCCCTTAATATCTCCTTTTATGGTGTCAACAGTTTCCTGGGGATTCTGTTGTGGTAGTTGACTTTGCTTCTTAAGAGACAAATCATTCCCCGACCTTCAACCAAAGGGTATTTTAGGGCAATATTTCATGACACAGGTTCGGGAGTGAATTGGATCAAGAACCACTTTTTTTGTTTTTGAGATATTTTGCAGCCAGCTGAAGGTTCAGTGTCTCCTACAAGCCACGGACTGGCACCACCCACAAGCGGACCTGTAGCGTGGGTCGTTGCATGACCTGAGATATGAAGGTAAACTCTGGTAATCCACACTCAAGAACCAAGTGAGAATCTGCCGCTCCGATGTTGAAAAGGCTGACACCTCAGACAGTTCCAAAACTCAACAGTGTTTGTGAGATAGCCACGGTCGTTTATCAGCCATGAATTGAAATGACCATCAGAGGTGACTTCAGCAGCTCATAAAAGAAGCGAGGTTTAATTTACAGTTTTACTAAATGTACATTTCTTTTTTTTCCTTAAAAAGTATCATTATACACAATAAATACAATACAAAATTAATCTGTAATACTATACTTCAAATTCTCTCACGGTCTTTTGTACATTATTATTGATCCTGTTTCCGCAGTTCATCGCTTGTGCTGTTTGAATTGCCCACCAGAAGAAGTCGCTCTGCAGCGCCCCCTGTTGACTGAAATGCATGTATGTGGAGAGGTCACGTCTGCATAACACAAGTCGTCTTTACAAAACAGTCTTCAGCCAAATCGAAGTCACGAGGGAGACGTAAAACTGATGGAACTGGTGACAGGATGGTTTGATTCCCTTCTGCTGACGTTGTGCTATCGGGCCCTCGCAGCCGCTTCACCTGTGGATCATGACTCTGTCGCCACTAAAGACCGACTAAAGAAAAGAAGATGGACGAACAGCCAGGCGGACAATTCAAGGCCAACACATCACAGTCATGTTTTCCAGAGCCCCCACCTCCAAAACAGCCCCTGGAGTCAGTCCAGTCGGGGGCTCAGGGGCTGTTATCTGCTCCGAGTCTGCGGCACCAAACTGCCGTTGTGTCCTCGACCGCTGACCTGAGGGTGCTGGACGAGGGAGGACGAGGCGGACCCGGAGGAGGCAGGGGTGATGGAGGAGCCTCCCGGCCGTTGGCTTTGGTGTTGCCGGCTGTTGCCCCCCCGGACGCTGTGGCCGCGGGTGGTGGGCTCCTGCTGCAGGTTGAGGATGCTATCGATGGCGCACTGCAAGTGCTCGTTCAGGGAGTCATCTGGGGGGCTGCCGCTAGAGAAGCTGGCGTTGTCCATGTCGGGGGAGTCCGACTTACAGCGTTTAGCGGGGAGCAAAGAGTCTCGGGTGAAAGAGGACTCCGGGGACGGGGGTCCTGGCGCGTGCTGGTCCATGCGAAAAGTCCCAGCAGTCCTCTGTCTGTGTTTGCTGCTCACCCGCTTGTACTTGACCACCTCCGGGTCCAGGTCATCGTCCTCCCCCCCTCTCCCCTTCGTCCCGTCCCGGCTCACCATGTGTGAGAGATGGTGTGTGGATTTGACTCCGTGATTGAAGACCTCGTCCACCGAGCCGCCGAGTCGCCCCGCGTCCTGACCTGACACCTCTCTCCCCCTCTTCTCTACCTTCACATTGGCCACCACAGTCCGCTCCGGGGGTGAGGAGGGGGGAGACGGCGTGGGTTGAGGGTAAGACACGGACTCGTCCCCTCCCCCTGGGACACCTGGTCGGACTCGGGGGCTGATGTTTTCCCGGTAGGTTTTCCTCAGGGGAAGGCGGCAGGTGGTGTGTGAGGGCGTGACAGTGGACGCAGGGTTGTGTTTGACCCCCCCTGAGTCACGGTGGTCCAACGTTCCATTCATTTGAGAGGTGTGTGAGGACGAGGTAGAGGAAGATGGGGGACCTCTGTGAGGCAGACTGGACTGTGAGGTTGCTAAGGAGACGGCCGACTGTGTTGTGCAGGGGGTGGACTGAGTTCTGATGACGGAGGCAGCGCCGGGCGTCGGCCCGGACTTGGGTGGTGCCCCCGAAGCGTCCGGCTGAAGACGAGCCTGTGATGCAGGCTGACTGTTCTGTGGGGTTTGAGGCGTGTGGACCGGGTCCAGGGCTGTGTTGTGGACCACCTTGCTGAAGCCGGTCTGGTCCTGTTTGATCTTCAGCTTCAGGCCGATCCGGCGCCGTGCCTCGTAGGTCTTGATTGGCGGTTTGCTGGTTCTCTGAGGAAGAGCGTCATCGTCATCGTCGCTCACGTGTGAGTTTGAGGAGGAGAAAGAGGGGGCCGGCGCTGGAGCTCGACTCAAGGGGGCGCTGGCGGTCACAGGTTCTGCTGCTAACCTGCTGGGCGCTGAAGGAGGAGGGGGCCCGCTGCTGGACCAAGACACTGAAGCTCCGCCTCCCCCCTGCTTTATGACCAGCTTGGTTGGGAATGAGGGTGTGGAAGGAGCAGGAGGAGGTGGAGGCGGGGCAGTGGCGGGAGCAGGGGCTGGAGCAGGAGCCGGAGCAGGGGCCGGAGCAGGGGCCGGAACAGGGGCCGGAACAGGAACAGGAGCAGGAGCAGGAACAGGAGCAGGAGCAGGAGCTGGTGGGGGGTTCGGTGTGAGGCTGGGCCTGGGAGGGGTCAGAGCAGTAGGGGGATCCGCAGGTTCTGCTTTTGGAGCGGAAACCAAGGAGGCTGCGGGTGGCACCGGTGACACAGCTGCAGGCGACTTCTGCTGCGACAGAGCAGTGCTCTCCATCATCCGCACACTCGCCACAAACTCCTCTGTAAACAAACAAACAAAGAGTAAACAAATAAACCCACGGCCACTCTGGAGGTTGAGAAGCTAATATTCAGTGGTTTAACAATGTTCCTCAGATGGAGCTACCTGGTCTCTCCTTGGCCATGACCCGGTCCTGGTTCAGTGCCACCTTCTCCTCCTGGATGAACATCCGGTCGATCATCACCATCTCTGCGGACGGTCCGAGTCGCTGCTGCAGGCGCACAACAAACATCAGTTAACCAAGTCCTCAGCAGAGAGAGAGGCATTCTGAGAGTCACACTGACTTTAGACTCGGAGAAGAGCAGGTAGCGATATTTGTCCAGCATGGCCTGAGTCCTCTTCAGCAGCTGAGACGAGACCTTCTCAAACTCATCGTCCACTGGAGAGAAGGACATAAGAGAATCTGTTAGATCAGCGCCGTCGCCCCTTCACTGCCCTCTCACTACAGAACGTCTGACACATGGAAACCGAAATCTTTATTATTTTAGTTGGACATGTAGTTATCCATACGCAAAATGTTCTGTAATCTTTTCTTGCTTCTTAAAAAATGCAGACATCAAACAAGTGTATGAACAAAGAATACTTTCCAGGCAAAGTTAAAGGAAAAGCAATTGAAAAATAACTTTTAATTCAAGGAAAAATCAGCTGAAATTGAGACAAAAAACAACAACAGATGGCAAAAACACAGACGGCATGTGACAGGAGGGGCCGAGGCATGCGTCAAATGTGACTCCAATATTTCATATATTTGTATATGTAGAGATCTGATCTTTAGGTTGAGTGTAGAGGTGATCCTGAGCAACTTCAGCCACAGCTTCGTTTCCTGTGCTGTTGCGTGACTCTATCAGAGCTCACGCTATAAAAGCCGACACCTCCTCATGTTGCATCAGAGCATGATCTGACCGCAGAGATAAAAACACGCAACAGATGGCCCCTGCGCGCCCCCTCGTGGTCGGGAAAAGTATAGCATTCCGTCAAACTTCAATTTGGCTAATTGGAATTGAATGGCTGAACTGTAGCAGACTTCAAGGAAACAGCATGCAACAATGTTTGAGTGTGTGATAGACGCGAACCGAAGCACAACTCTTGAGACAAAGAAGGTGCTTTAAAAAAAAATAGAACACTTAATCCAAATTACTTAATCCACAATTATGTTGTGTATAAATAAATTACTTAATAATTACAAAACTACTACTGAATAAACAGACTAAGAAAAACACCATACATAATTTAAAAACAAGACTCTATATCTTATCTAAACCTAAACATATATTTGTAAAAAGTGACAAAGTTGAGTTATTTTTTTTAAATCATTTTAAGAAAAACCTTTTCAAACACGCAAGTCTAACTAGTAATAAAATAAATATAAGATCAATTTCGGTTTAATACTATCCCTAATTTAATGCTGACTTCATTGACAGCCTGCAAGAGGACCTCATGAGGCCCCCGACTGCTTCAGGTCAGGTCACCTCTGGCCATCTGTGTAGACCGGAACTCAACGTTTTGGAGCCAACACCGTTTCTTTGTGAGAATGCTCTGAATATGCTTACCTTTGTGGTAGTCTTGAGGAGAGTTGGCGGTTCCCTGGTAGAGGTGGTAAGGCAGAAGTCTTTGCAGTGTGTCCTCAAAAGAGATGAAGGGGGCGCTGTAGTTGGGGTGGAGAACTGAGCCTTGTTGTTTCCTTAGCTGTTCCAGCAACCTGCAGTCGGCATGAACAGAAGATTGCCGATAAACAAGCAGCTTCACTGATCATGACTGCGAAGTCAAAAAGACAGACAGCGCCACCGACCTGGCTTCTTTACTGGGCTCTGTACCAAAAGGCATCTTCATAGTTGTCTGTGGGGAGAGGAACAGAGTCAGAACCGACAAGACTCGTTCACAACAGAAAGATCTTGAACTCTAAAAGTGACACGAGGTTAGCGGTCCAGAAGCTGGAGAACACGTGTACCTGAGTTTGGACCAGGGTGGGGGGAGGGGGAGCAGGCATCTGAGTGAGTCCGGACCCCAAGACCTGAATCTGTACTCCCCCTTTCCCAAGAGTCATCCCTCCGACCGAGCTGATCACTCCTGGTTTTGGCTGAACCTACAGGGTGGTCAACAGAGTGAGTGGCTGAGGAACCAAAGCAGAGGTGGAGGGCTGGGTCTCACCTGTGCAGGCTGGGTAAGGCTGGCAGGAGTGACAGTCTGGTTCACCATGGCACCAGCTGGTCCTGGGGCTCCTGAGAATACCTGTAAGTCACTTGAGGCTGGAGACAGAGAAGATTTCAGGGTTCCTGCTTCAACTATGAAGATGACATGTTGAGGGTCCGAGTTCCTCTCTCACCTGTAGCAGGAGTTTTAACTAACACAGAAGTGGGTTGCAGCGCCGGGGCAATCTGAACGGGGGTTGCGGTGCTGGATGTCGACGTGATCACCACTTTGTCTGGAGTCGCGTCCTGTTGAGAGGTGAACTGAGGCAGCTGCTGCGCCGACTGCTTGACCTGCAGGAGAATGTTCTGCTGCATCTGGGGACACATTAAAGACTCTTTCTTAATGATGACCCGAACTAAAGACCGTGGCAAGGTGAGGAGGAGTCGGTGAAGGGGGCAGGCTGTGTACCTGGTGCAGTTTGTCCAGCAGCTGCTTCTGCTGTGGCGTTGGCTGAGCGATGCCTGACAGCGTCTGAATTTGGGATCCGACAATTTGCAGATGGTGCTGCTGCTCGGGAGTCAGGCCCGGGAGAGCTCCCGGCGTTTTGACCGCAGGAGTGGACGAGGAGCTGACAGGAACTGCCGTGAACTGTTGCGGTGCTGGCTGGGCGGGGGGAGGTTTGGGGGACTGCGAAACAGGGGGCTGTTCCGGCTGAAAGAGGGTTTGCTGGGGCTGGATCTGAACTTGAATGTGAGTCTGTGTTTGCTGGACTTGAGCACCCACTTGGGGCGCCTCTGATATTTGATTATGGACGATGAAGAGAGGTGGGTGAGAAGAGGGCGTACAGGAGCGGGAGGACGACTGGGACTGAGGCTTCGGCTCTGACGGTGGGCGCTGCTGCTGCTGATGTGGGGACTGGATCTGCTGGCTCAGAGTGAGTGGGGACTGAGACGGCTGCGGGCTGTCAGCCACCGGAGTAGAGTGACTGGTTAAGGCTGGCGAGGGGGACATGCGCTGCTGGATGTTTATGGACTGCTGGTGTCCGCTGGAGGGAACCTGGAGGACATTTGGGAAACGTTCAGATCATTTACAACAAATGGCAGGTATGAATTTGGAAGGAAGATTTGGCATGCAGACAGTTCAGAGCAAACAGGATTGTGGTTCTGGATTGATTTGAAATACATGGGAGTTGGGCGACATGTCTGCAACCAACAAACTGTTGCTGACAGTGAAAGGTAAAGTGAGTTGTAGCCACATCCACAAGACTATGTTCCACTTTCAAGAAGGCTTTGTGCAGCCTGTCGAGAGAAGGACTTCTGGAAGCCACTTAGTAGGCACCTCCTCTTGGAAAATCAGGCAAAAAGGTACTCTCAGTGTTGACAAGGCTACAGCAAATTCAATGTTAAGGTTCTGCAGTCAGAACACATCCTGCAATGTTTTTTGAGGTGTGTGGGGGGTAGGTGTTGATCTACCTGGTATGAGGAACTGCAGAATGTACACACTGACCCAGAGACATGGACTGTTCTTAACATAATTCCCTCTGTACAGGACTAACCCCAGGTGTCACTCCAGGATCGCAGTGTCAACATCTACTAAATTACTTATTTCAAACCCTGGAGCTACAAACACCATAAGGTCTGAATGAACCACCGTAGCATTGCTCTCACACACTCAGCAGTAGCAGGAGTAACAAAAACGTTAAACATAGACAGGTGGATGTGGTGTTTGTGTCAGCGTCACATTCCATGGATAGATAATACCACTTATTAATCGCCCAACTCCAGACAGGAGCACAAAAACGTGGATCAGAGAGTGTAAAACTGCACCGAAACAAAAGTGTTAGATTTGTAGCTGTTTGAAGGAAGGCACAGGAAGCAGGATTTACAGAGTAACACAGGAAGAGAGCAGTAACCACTTGGAGAACTTGAAAGAAAAACGGTCTGTGGGCTGTGAAGCAGAGGGCAGTCTGGACACTTCAGGGTTTGGGATCATTGGGATGTCGGGATTGTTCAGGGTTGTAACAGTGATTGGAACGTCACAAAGATGGCGTGGCTCTGAGCGCATGTGTGAGGTCTACTGCAGATGCTCAGCATGAGGGTGAATCTGATTAGTAATTGATGCCCAGAACATGCAGGAGGAGTCGACATGGGGATTAATGCTGATGATAAATACAAGTCACTCATCCATCTCAAAGTCTCATTTCTCAGGAAGCAGCAGACACAACAACAAACAACTAGGTTGTGTCAGCTACAAAGTTCCTGCATTTGTCTATCTTGTAGTTCTGATGGAGCTTGAATCCGAGCTGAGCCAGGATCCTTAATTTTCCTTCCAGCCCTGTGCCCATCCTCCTCTACAACTTGGATGTCTTGGATGGAAGGAAGACTGTTGGAGAATTCCAGGGAGCTGGAACCTCCAGTTAAGGCCATAACAACAGTGACCCTGCCTCAGCAGTTCAACACCTGAGGTTCTTTAGTCTGGCATTCACAACAAACAACTGAGTTGACAAGACCCCAAAAAACAGGCCTTGTATAATGCGGTGCAGCAAGAACCTGCGAACATCAGGCCACAGTCTGCTGCAGAGAAACCAGGTATCTTCATTCTAGGGTTTGGATTAGCTTGATAATCACGTATGGGTAGTACGAATACCTGACTACTGTAATGTTAAGACAATCTTCACCAGCATATTCTCGATCAATTTATGTCTTATGAGAACCTTAACCTTATAATGATACTGTTATCATGCAAATCTCACTTCAAACACAACACACATCACGTTTAAAACACAGGGGGCTCCTGCATGTCCTGGGTGTCATGCAGTAAGTGAGTTAATCCAACTTTAAGAGAAATTAGTGGTGAGGTTGGGAAGCATGCGTTTTCTGTAAAAAAAAATTAAAAAAAAGTTGGATGGAACACTGGATGAGTTGTGTAGTCAGCATTTGTTAGTATTTGATGTCTGATCCCAGATTCTGCTGATTCCATCCTGACGTGAAGCTTGGCATGGACATGCATGAACACACACCAAAGCAAAGAGGGAGAGAGAGAAGCTACAAGCAGATGAGTCTTTTTGGCAACAATGAGAGATGGAAGGAGATGCTGTGTTTACATAGACCAAAAGAAGTTGACCTGGACCGAAAACAAAACAATTCCTGAGACATGTCCTCAGTAATAGACCTCAAATTTGTCTCAGTCAAACCTCAACATCAGCCAAACGTAATGATGAGGAATGGAAAGTTAGTTTACCAGTGTGCAGAAAAGTTTCCCATGAATGCCCCAGTTTATATGCAACCAAACCTGAAATAACCTTCTCAAAGAATAAGCTAGCACATCTCAGTTGAACACCAACAAAAGTTCCACTCACATGAAAGATCAGATGTGATCTAACAGCATGCAGCAACAATTAACATTAGACATTCCAATAAAAAACCAATAATTACCCAGCTTCAAACACCTAAATCTCCCTTGGACTTGTTTAAACAGCATTTATTGTAACATTTTATGCGAATGTTTATAAACTTGTCAGTGCCAAGCCTCCAGCTAACAGAGCAACGTGCTGGTACAGCCCTTCTCTACTGAGAGCACTGAGGTCACAGTATTGTCTTGTGAGCGGTCCAACATCAGGTCATTGCCGTCTGTGTAAATGTAGCAGCCAAAGAGTGTGGAGAACATTGAGACGGGGCAGGACAGAGACTCTAAAACGGTGGAAGCAGCGGCAGCAGCAAGTGGGTTGGGCTTAACGTAAGGGGCATGTCTACCTGCTTTACCACTGCTGTCATGTGGGAGACCCCAGGGGGAGGGCTGTGCTGCTGACTCCCCCAAGAGTCACTTAATTGGCTGTCATTGACAGCAGGGGCAGGAGTATTGATGTTGTTGCTGCTGACGATAACAGACGCTGGAACACCCACAGGGGGCGTGGACTCAGTCTCTGAGTGTTGGTGCTGCTCCTGATCAACGCACGTTAACCATTACAGGAAGAGGAAGGAAAAGAAGGGTTGTTGGATGAAAGGGGGGGGTAAAATATCGAACCAAAGAAGTCAGACCAAAATATCACTCTGTGCAGGTTATAAATGCAAGTCATCTGAGCAAGTGTGGTGAGTGAGGAGACGGGTGAACACTGACCTGCTGGAGGAACATCTGCAGGGACTCTTGACTCAGGATCATGCTTGAGCCCTGGTTGGTGAAAAGCAACCTTCCAGGACTGTTCTGAGCTTGAGAGGGGACCAGCCCCACTGCTGTCACAGAGGATGACGTCGATATAGACACGGACGGAGAAGAAGAGGACACTGTGGTCGCCGTGGAGACAGAGGAGATGGGCGGCATGGCGAGGACAGATGACTGTGATATGTGCTGCTGAGCGGGGTGAGCTGCCTGCTCAGTCGTGCTTCCTAAAACAGCAACAGTCTCTCCAGGCTGGCCCTGGGCCATCGTTGCTGCCCCGACGCTGCTGCTGCTCGGTACTCCACTTGGCTGGGGTTGCAGGGCCGGCTGCAGACTGACAGCAGGGCTCAAACCCTCCACCTGACTCAGCATGGTCAATGAGTTCTGGATTGGCATGCCCTGTATAACAGTCTGTGCGGGTGTGACGGTGTGAGTGGGTGTCTGGCCTTGACTCTGCGACAGCGAGACAGGCATCTGAAAGAGGGTAGGCGTGCCCATCTGACCCGGCTGAAGCTGGATGGGCGCAGACAGGATGTGGGCTGCACCGGGATGACCCTGTGACGTCAACACTTGACTCAAGTTGATATTTTGGTTTGCACTTAAAATCTGGTTAGCAATCAGCTGTCCGCCAGGACCCTGGCTGGTTATGATGTGGCCCCCGGGGTGTTGCGTCAGGATCTGCCCACCAGCCTGTAACTGTGGCAGGAGGAACTGGTGGTTCTGACCTTGTAGAACCGTCTGAGAGGGGATAACGATGCTACCTGATTGGTTTAACAGGTGCACACTCAGGGGCTTCCCAGATGGCTGCGCTGCCTGCTGTTTAAAAAGGGTTTGTTGAAATTGAGGGGCTTGTGTTGTTGCTTGGGTACTCAGGACCACGTTGGAGCCTGGTTTTCCAGTGAGAAAGGTGACATTCTGAGCAGCAGACACAGGGAGTTGCTGCAGTCCAAGAGCCTTCTGCGCGTCGTTCTGGAGAGGTTGGGTTGCTGGCTGGGGCTGCTGTTGCTTGAAGAGTTTTGGCTGTATGGCTCCGCCCTGGGGCGGCTTGGGCTGAATTGGGGTCGGTGTGCGCTGAATGATAACGTTCTGCATGATCTGCCCTTGAGGTTGCGTCTGCGGCCCGATTCCCGCACCTAGAGAGGCGGTTCCGAATCCCACCAGCCCACCAGGAGCAGTCATTGTTCCTCCACTGCTGCTGTTGGTGGTGCTGACGCAAACGGCCGGTCCATTTAGAGCTTGAGATCCCAGGGTAGCTTTGTTGCCTTGGATCAAGAGACCTCCTGGGCCTGCAAGCTGGGTCTGTGACCCAGCACCAGACACCTCTGTCCCAGGTTGATGTAGCTGATAACCACCCATGGCTTTCGCCAAGATGGGCTGACCCGACTGATTTATGGTCATGACTGTGGGTTGACCTACGACTTGAATCTGTCCAATACCTAAATGCCCAGGTTGACTTCCGTTGGGTAGTGTTTGAAGACTGGAAATGGGTTGAAGAGTCACATTTCCCAGACCCACAGGCTGCATGAATGGTTGTACGCTGATAGCCTTGTTCATAACTTGAGGTTGGAGTTGCTGCGCAAGAACTGACCCTAGCATTTCAGCCGTGGCATTAGGTGGAGTAGCCGTGGTAGTTGGTGCCGAGCCAGGGAAAATTGTTGCAGCCCCGCCAACCCCTATTCCAACACCAACGGTAGCCCCACCTGTCGCAGAGAGGCTGGCATCCGGCAGTGTTTGAACCACCTGTGTAAGGCCTGGGATTCCAAAGGAGCCCAGGTCGAGCTCTGCTTCTGCCTCCTGCAAGCTTTGTTCTGTGATGTTGGCCTCGGCCAAACTCTGTTGCAGGATGTCACAAGGCTCGTGATTCGTCCCCAATCCATTGCTCCCACCTTCTCCATCGGGTGACCCTCCCAGGATGTCATCATCCTCAAGGAAGTCCAGGTCAACGCTGACTCTTGGCTCATTGGCCGACAGCTGGACTGTTGGCTGGACCTCAGGAACATGTCCCTTGAAGGAAAACAAAAGCAAAAAATTGACAAGCAGAAGACATCTCTCAGACAAAAGACAAGGCAAAACAACTGCGAGATTCACTAGAAAATCAAAGTGCATAGATGTTAGTTGTGGGGCAGTTGGATGTTCGTGCTGCGGTGAAGGATAGAAACCTGGGGCACAGTTTGAGGGGACTTTACTCACCCCAGCGGCGGAGAAGAATGAGCTGGAGGGATCACTCGTACCATCCAAAAGGTCGTCAGTGTCCAACTACAGACACACCCACCCAGCACAGGAGGGACAGACAGAAACCAAAGGAGAAACCCAACCAGCAGGCAAATGCCAACAGGACAGAAAAAAAGATCAGTCAAACAGAAAAGGGGAGTAGGGCAAGAGAAAGCAGAACATAGGCGAAGGAATAACACAGGGTAGGTAAGCAAATGCTTGGAGTCATAGTACAGCAATGTTAGTAGCTCCACCAGGTAACAGTTAGCTCAAATTAAAGTCAAAGCAAGCAGGAACATTAGTTGGTACAGACTAACATCAAGCAGATAGTCAGAGAGGGATGGACAGGGCAACACTTTGCACAAGATGCTTAAGGTTTTCGGAATTTGAATTATATCTCAGTAAAAAACTCACATGGGTCTCAGATCCATGAAGAAAGTCATTGAGAGCTTCTGGGTCACTGCAAAGGAGAAACACATGTTCAAAGCAGAGCATATCAAGATAAAGGTCTACAGCCACACGATCTGTTCGTACATTTTAAAGGCCTTAGACTGAAAAAAACAACATAGAACAGAATACAGCAGAAGCCTAAACTACCCTTCATGTTGTTTCGCTTAAGGCTGGAGGTGAGAGTTAGGGAAGCACATCACATCCTCAATGTTGAGAAGAACTTACCAAATTACATCTAGAAGGCACCTGCCGTCTTCATCATCCATGACAACTAGTGAAGAGAAGAAGCCATTATTAACAATGAAACACTGAGACCCAAAACTGTCCAGCCAACAGAATCATTACATTCTGCAACCATGTGAAAATCAGCTTTCACTGAGTGAGAGGGACAGTGACAAATGTCCAAGACACCTGACACAACAAAAAAATACTATCAATCATCTGTGTTTTTAACAAAACAGATTGTTTTTCAAAAACATGTGTGTAGTTTCAGGTCATTTCCCAATTGTACGACACCGTGAACTGGAAGTGATCTCACTTGCTGGCTTTTTTGTAGCACAACTCTGTTTCACATACAAAAGTTAGACATCTACCAAAACAAATGTATAATTCAGAACACAATTACAATAACTGCTAAGAAACAATTTTTTTTTCTTTTTAAATTTATTCTCTGAAGTGTTTTTTTTTCTTGAAAAAAATGAAATGCTGGCCAAAAAAATGGTCCAAACTTGTACGTTCAATGTTATTAAGAATAAAATATGGTTAGTATATTTTATTCCTAGTAAGAATAAAATATAATGAAACCATAACAATTACCAGGCTATGTTTTTCCTTTACATTTTCACAAAGGGCAAAACAGTGTTGGGGATGTTTCGTACAAAACTGGCAGAGAAAAAGGGAAAAAGATGACAGAATTCTAGAATGAAATATGTCATAACACTGTCGAAACAAACTTTCGAAAGCATGTCATCACTAATTTACACTCATTATTTCCGCTTCCTTAAATTACTTTTGGAGGAATAGTAAATTAACACAGGTAGAGAAGTTCTGTGTTGACAGTACATTTGTAGTATGTGACTTCACCTTACATAATGCCTAAATCAAACCATTACTAAGAAATCCCTCATGGAAATTTGTCAAGCTTATTCCACAAAAGCTTGGTCACATCACGGGGTGAACAGTTCACAAACAAAATGCAAATCCGAATAACAAATATCATTTTCAGCAGTAGTAAGGCAATGCAAAACACGTCAAATCAGTGCTTTGCACAATTTCATGGCAGGACATGAACAGTGTGAACCTTTCCACCATTGTCCATTAGCATGTCCATTGGTCAAGTTGGACAACAAGTTCTCGTGACAGTGAAACTGTTCAATTAAAAAAAAAAAACTGATCTAAACAAATGCTATGACACTGATGAATATAGAGGATTATGTCATGCAATCACCAAGGTACTGATATTTAAGTGAAGGTAAGTGGTGTCCCTCAGTGATATTATTTATAATGTTGTTTCTCCTTAAATTTATGTTTATTGTCTTGCTGGTCAGGTTATAGTCCAAACTCCTCCTTTGCTCAGAAAGTGATGAAGCGATGGTGAAGGTGAGTGGAGTCGCTTCAGTGATGGAAAAGAAGTGTGGAGTGATAACAGAGTTCACATCAAATGTATTAAATGTTTAAACCAAATCACAATACGTTATGTCACATCGGTGAAAGACCTCACTCGCGCCACTGGCTTCTTCAGTTTAACAGTTTGGGACTCTTAAAAGCGTTACAATTTAACAGTAAACGGTGATGCAGAACAGAGAAACAAATTAGATATAGTGTGATTAGAGAAGAGCTTAAGATGTGTTGTTCGAGGTCTAAAAAATAGCCACCATGGATGCTAACGTCCAACATCCTGGGTCCAGCACGGCAGGAGAAAAAAACACAACAAATCGAAAAACGCGCGGGTTTCTCGCATTCTAGCCAGTTTTAAGTTCGCTCGCCCGACCTCTTCCGACAATCATAAAGAACAATCTGCGTCACCGACGTATAAGAGGTCAAGATTCACTTCTAAGACATCATTCGAGAACGTGAAGTGGAGACATCCGCAGCTGCCGCTCTACAAAGGCGGCGGATCGTAGCCATTACTCGGTCAGAGCCATTGAGATGAATGGAGTCGCTGCAAGCGGCTAGCTGCGTGCTAACTGCTGTTTTCTTGCCATTTACGAACCATATTTCACCATTCGCTGATTAACAGTGCTTTTCAACAGATGCCTGTCTGTCTGAAGTATTCGATCAAATGTTAAAGCGCTCGACATGGACTTGTTTTCTGCGGTTTTCGAATGCATCTGGAGGGAATTTGGCTAGCCTGGCTAGCTAGCCAGCCAGTTATCAACAATATTCAGGCGTACAGCTAGCCTGAGCCTTTGACATTCAAAACAAACCACCGGGATTCGCGATTGTGCACGATTAGTGTAACACGCCGCCTCGTTTTAGCCCCAGAAAGGCGCAGTTTTCTGCTGGAAAGTAGTAACGCAGTTGCGCAGCGAGCTATCAGGCTCTGCTTGCAAGCAAAATATGAGTTAATGTTGGAATACTCTGGGATGAAGGGGGAATGCTTGGGAAGTCGGTGGAAAACGGCTCGTACAGCAGCGATGCATCCAAAGTGCGGCGAGTGTGCAATGTGCAGCACACATGCAGTGTGCAGATATCGCAGCTTCGACGCAGTTATGGTTATTATTGTACAAATTGTTACATTGTAACAAACTCACCCGAGACGCTCGAGGTGCAGCCAGCGCGGGGTCTCCAGGACAGCCTCGCACGGGCTGCTCATCAGGACCCAACTACAGCCAGGAAACGAGAGGGCCTACATAGTGCCTGACCAGAATTGCAAGGGTTAGCGTAATAATGTCACATATGCCATCTATACCGACAAAATAAATGTGTTCCCGCCTCAAATGCTTTTCTTGTAATAAGCAAGATTCATCAATAGACGATACTTCATGAAATCATAAATAATAAATCACAATTTTATGACGAAATATTCTGATTTGCTGCAAAAGGGATTAAATTGGTACCACATACATAGAAATACATTGATTTAAGCAAAAACAATAAAATGCGCACACAAAAAATAACTAGTCTGTTTTTAAGGAGATCAAAACATGTTCTTTTAAGCTCATACAAACTGCTTCAAAGACTTTTAAAGAGATTTATGTTTTTAGAACGTGTGAGTATAACGTGTTGTGGAACTCAGACATCAGCCTCCAATTCATTATATGTCTCTGGCATATCAAATCATTTCACATGACACTCAAAAGACTAACAATTCAATTCCATTCAAATTTAAATTTCACAGAAAAAAGCATTGTTTCAAATTCATGTTGACATTGTGACCCACGACATTCATAGTATTTGCCAGACTGTTGGTACCAACAGTGTGATGTGACGTCGAGAGCTTCACCTGTGAAAGTTTAATGCGCCCTTCAATTAATTATTGTAGCAATATCAACGAATGTCCCCTTCACATGGGAGTCACACAATTGTTTATAATTACCATAAAATAACGATGATATTGCATTTGCGATAAACTCTTTGGAATACTTTGTCAAAAAAGTAAAACGTCGTTATTATAAACCGGACGCGAGTGAGAACGATGATGCCTTCAGGTGACCACGTACTGATTGAGATCGTGACAACGACAGATGATGTCATTTAAAGCAATGGCCGAACTTTATAATTCAAACCAGGCAATTATATTTAGCTTAAAAGACATTATACACCCATGTTGATGAGATTGTCATTTTATATAAAGCAAGTGCACTTTTACGGACAGAACCAATACCAACGCTGTAACATTGTCACATGACAAGGGCGTGGCTTGTATGATGACGTAACAAGACAACCCGCTACTGCTAGCAAGTTCTGTTGACTTGCTGTTATTTCTGTCTTCTTTTGCCTGCCAGGTTAGTAGTGAAGCAAACATGGACTACAGCGGGAAGGAGAAAGAGGCCGTTGCTTTAATGGCGGAAGCCGAGAAGAAAGTAAAGTCGTCACAATCCTTTCTCGGCATGTTGTTTGGGTAAGTTTGTGCTAAGCTAAGGGCCAGGTAAGCGGAAGGGGGTTAGCTGTCTCGGGTATCACCTGATTTGTCGTCGGACATCTGTAAACACGAGTCTTTCCAACCCGAACACGTACATTAAACATAATAATAATTCAAACGGATTTACATTATGTTGGTACTAAGTTAAGATCTGTTGATACCCAGTGCTTGGAACTATTTATTGTCATGAAAATGCGCATTTGTGTCACTATGCGCTACATAAATGCACCAGAACCGTGGCGGTAATATGGTTTGGCTGTTTCTTAGGAACTATTTATACGCAATTTTGTCTGACTAACGGTTCTTGTGATTGTATAATAGGAGTCATTGAGTTCTCTAACAACGCCATCAGGTGGAGAAACACGATTATGTAGTAATTAAACAATGCAATGATTATTGTCGCTTGACAACCTTATGTGTACGTCATAATATGGTGGACCTATTGATTGTGGATAGATTAATTCATAAGTATTCAAGATGTGTATGATTAAAGTTTAGCTGACTCGCGGAGTTGTGTTTTGAGACAGAGAAGCAAGTTGTAATATAAACAAATCAATTTTCAATTACAAAAATGAGTTCTTTGAAAATTCAGCATTCAGACCTGTTCTCACATCAAGATGATGGCAAGTTTATAAAGCAGGTGTTAACAGCACTGTGACAAATATATTGACGCAAAAACAGTTTGCAAATCATCAGGAAAAGAGTTCTCTCTTTTGGTCCCAGTAACACAGACGAGGAAGTTTCCACCTTGTGTTTGTAACTTCCGTCTTTACCTTTGCCGCAAATACTGCTGCCTTGAGTCTCTTAACAACTGCAATGGTGGTGCATCTCTAATTCAGAGTGTTCTTGAAAGGATGATTCTGTCCTTCCTTCCCGCCAATGTTAAATGTACTGTATGTCATTGTGAAGCATCCACAACTCTTGATTTCAGTCCTCGCTAAGCTGCTGTTTTTTAAAATGACTGTTTTTGGTGTAAGCAGCAACCTCAATTTTTTTCAACTGCTCAAGTTGTGTAGCTTTTCCTTTGACATGTCGTTGGCATGTTTGCCTGTCCATTGACTGAAGTGTGTATTTTGTCTTCACTCAGGGGTTCCTCCAAGTTAGAAGAGGCTTGTGAAATCTACGTAAGAGCTGCTAACATGTATAAGATGGCCAAAAATTGGTGTGGTAAGTTCAGCATCTTGGTAGAAGAAAAACATTGCACAAGCGTCGATTTTTATCTTTTCCTGCTTAAGCAAAATGCAAAACCCGGCAATTTGCTTCTGCTGTGTTAAAGAAATTTTAATAATTTAAGTTCTTTTGCATTGTTACGCTTCTGTTTTAACATAACATTATTTTTGAGCTGACAGAGTATCAATTGAACTACTATTTGTTTTGTTAGTAAATACCTAGTTCATGTAATTCCACTGAGGAAAAGTCTTATATTCTGTAAAATATCATGGATAAACATGACAAACAACTGAAATAGAGGAATATTTTACTCAAAACATTAAACATTTATGTTTTTTTGTACGGTGATAAATGACGAACTTTCTGTTTCTGTCTGTTTCTTACTCGAGCTACGTGCCCAGAGTTTTTAGCACCACCTGCTGGATCTGTTAAACTATGCCACACTGCTATATTTAGAAGGCGCGTTATGCATTAGGGCCATTTGTTTGCGACTGGATCAGCTTGATTACGATTGAAGTAATCCAACGCTGCCAAGTCTTGAAAACGACACATCCATGCGAGATACTGCCAGAATTATTTTAACTTAATAAACAAGTGTCTTGTGATGATCACTTCACAAAACTGCTTATTGTAACCCTGCTTTTCCTTTGTTTGTCTTGTGTTGTCGCAGCTGCTGGAAACGCGTTTTCGCAAGCAGCTCTCCTTCACCTGCAGATGCAGAGCAAGCACGACGCAGCCACCAACTTCATTGATGCCGGAAATGCCTTCAAAAAAGCTGATCCACAAGGTCCGTTACTGCAGTGATTGTCCTGGTGTATAGAGGGCGCTGTAGAGGCTCATGTTCTTGAACTGCTTATGAATAATGTGTTTTTCATTCCTTTTAGACTCGATAGAACATTTTTAAATGATAACAGACTAATAATTTGCTCTCATGTCGCCTGTGCGGAAAACGCAGATTTCATGTCGCTAGTTTTAAGGATTGTTTATCGAAATAGTAACATTTCACCTGTTCACCACCAGGGGGCTCACTCTGAACCCTTTATGAAAAAAACCCCCACTACAACTGAACTTGTATTGCTTTCCCAGAGGCCATCAACTGTCTGAACCGGGCCATCGAGATTTACACCGACATGGTGAGAGTTGGTGTTGAGCTGTCCTGCAGCATCTGAGAGTGTGGACTTAACTGTCGTTGTGTTTTCAGGGTCGCTTCACCATCGCGGCCAAGCATCACATCAGCATCGCAGAGACATATGAGACTGAGTTGGTGGACATCGATAAGGTCAGCCAGAGGGTCTCGAAAGTCATGGAGCACTTTCTTGTGATCTAGAGCTTCATTGTCCACTATGATTCCAGGCCATTGCTCATTATGAACAGGCAGCTGACTATTACAAAGGAGAAGAATCCACCAGGTGAAGCTCAGTTTAATATCTTTTAATGGACTCATTTCTGGTTTCTGATCCTGTGGGATTATGTCATTATTTTTACTGGTAAATTTTTAAGTTCATTTGAGAAATTTCTCTTTCAGTTCAGCAAACAAGTGTCTTCTGAAGGTTGCGACCTATGCTGCACAGCTGGAGCAGTACCAGAAAGCGATTGAGATCTACGAGCAGGTGAAGAGAGCAGAGGCAGTTTCATTGGCCTAGCCTGGCTGTGTGTGTGTGTGTGTCTTACACCCAGTGTGTATGTCAGGTTGGGACCCACGCCATGGACAGCACGCTGCTGAAATACAGTGCCAAGGATCACTTCTTCAAGGCGGCGCTGTGTCACTTCTGCGTGGACAGGCTGAACGCCACTGTAAGTGCTGCCCTCCCAGGTGAATAATGAGCCCGCTCTGACTTTCCATTTTTCCTCTCTTAGCTCGCCATCCAGAGATACGAAGAAATGTTCCCAGCCTTTTCAGATTCAAGAGAATGCAAGCTGTTGAAGGTGAGGTGCTGAAGCGCCGGTGAGATGATCAGTCACTGCTTACTAAGAATCCATGTTTCTGCAGAAACTCTCTGACGCACATGAAGAACAGAATGTGGACGCCTACACTGAGGCGGTGAGTCTCTCCGAACTCTCAACATTAAGTCTGTTTTTAAGGGTCCTGATAGGTGGAATAATGAGGACTGTCTGTCAGCCACTTCCTGAGCTATGTTTGTGTGGGAAGTGTTGAATCTGCTCAGTCAGTCCGGTTAGAGGCAAGGTGAGCTGAGCGCCAGCTGAGGCTGGCCTGGATTAAAAGTCTGACTGTTCTCGAGCCTGAAGAGTATATGAACCTGCCAGACTGCTCTCTCTCCAGCCTTTTTGCCAATACTCCATTCACCCTGTAATTCACTGCACATTTCGCTGCAATCTGACAGGAAATGTACGTACGTTTATGTACTTTTCACAGGGGTCTGTGAGAGACTCGCTTCCTCACCACTATCTTCATACTGTGTGACAGCGCCTCAGACACGGGCCGTAATGTTCGCTTTTATATAATTGATTTTTTGTTATAGCTCATAATGCTCATCGCTACAGAAGACCTCTATTGCAAGAAGATATTACAAACTTCATAACAGTCGACTGAGTTTACTGTTGTTTTTGACAACTATGATCATATGATATCTTGTCGACTAAAACCTAGACTAAAACAATTAAGATGACAAAATTGGGACTAAAACTGAATCAAATTCTGCAGTCAAAGTGAGCACTGTTAAATTTCTAATGGGAGAACATGGGGTCGGTCCATGGACCCCTCTCCACTTCGGTCATGGGATGTCTTGTGGCCGGAGTCATGGCTGAAAATTCTAACATGCCACGATGAGTTTGTTTCTCCCACACCAAACGAGGAAACCCAGTAGTATGAAATGTAAAGGAGTCAAATGTAACCTGCACTTGAGGGACGAAGGGATGGGTGGAAGTCTTAGCCAAAAGAAGATAGAAATGAAGGTGATGGGAAATGGAGGGATAATGGAGAAAAAAGGTAAAATCCCAATGAGGATAGAGAGGAGACTAACAAGGAGTGAAGGTGCACTAGCAGGAGGAAGGAGGAAAGACAATGAGGAGGGATGGATTCTACCTCGGGCTTAAAAGAGAGAGGAAGGAAGGAAGGAAGCAAAAGGTCAGCAGATGGAAGATGACAAGGGAGCAGAGCAAGAAAGGAAAGTCTATGAGGAGTAAGAAGGAAAAGAACTGCAGGAAGATGGATGGATGGAAGAAAGGAACAGGAGGAATGGACGGAACTAGGAAGGATACAAGGGAAACACGAGAGGAAGGAAGAGGGTTTGGGAGGAGAAAGAGAAAGACAGTGAAGAAGTGGCGGGCAGACAGACTGATGTGTTTTCCTGCTGCAGGTCAAAGAGTTTGACTCCATCTCCAGACTGGACCAGTGGCTGACCACCATGCTGCTGCGCATCAAGAAGACCATCCAGGAGGAGGAGAGCGACCTGCGCTGACCTCTGACCTCTGCCGCCTCGTCCTCCCACTGGACTTGGTTCCACGCCTCTGTCGCACTCGAACGCCTCACCTTTAGTTTCCCCTCCTTTTTAACAGAATGGCCTTGCAGGAGCGTCTCAGAGTTGAACATACCAGCATGTGCTTTTTTTACCCTCATGATTAAAAATATCTCAGCAATAGCTTCACCCTCATCATTTGAGTCTGGTTGGCGACAAACGAACGGTCAAATGCAAGAGCACTTGCTGAGTCGACTCTAATGGCCTTACACTGTGCAGCTCTCAGGACGCCCAGGTTCCAGATACGTCACTCGGTGACAACAAAGCCAACTCTGCTTTTCTTTAGATCTGAATGTTTTTCACTCAACTAAAGAAGTTTTAAATTTATACAACAAAATATGCACATTTCCTGAAGAAAGGATCTTTTTAACAGTGACAATTGTTTCTTTCAGAATTACGTCAGATTCTATTTAATATATAAATAAAACAACCCCCTTAAACTCATTTGTGCTCAAAACGATCGTTTGTTAAAATCTGTACATATAACATTTGTCAGTTTTATTTTGAATTGACTGTCATCAATTTCACTCAAAATGTTTCAGTTACTGGACATGTTGGTTTGGTTTCAATTAAAAGTTTTGTTTGCCATCATTTCACAAAACAAGCTTTTTTCCCAATTAAAAGTTTGCTTGTTAACCTCAATGGTGTCTGCAAAAATGTTTTCAAATGACAAATGAGTGATCGACAGGCAAATTAATCTGGATTGTTGATCCTAGATTATGGAATTTAGAAACCTCTTTACTCCCTGAACTCTCCACATTCTCTCTACATGTGCTTTGTGGACTTGGAGAAGGCGTATGATCGGGTGCCCAGGTACATGTTGTGGGAGGTGCTTTGGGAATATGGAGTGCCAGTTGAGGCCTGCACAATCTCTCTATTCCCAGAGCGGGAGTTGTGTCCTGATCTGTGAGTGCCGGTGGGGGTTGGTCTCCAGGGTTACACCATGTCTCCAATCCTGTATTTGCTTTACTTGCGCAGGATTTCGAGGCGCAGCTCTGGTGGGGAGGGTTTGCAGCTTGGTCTGAGGGTCCAGTCACTGGTATTTGCAGATGATGTGGTTGACATAGCCTCATCTCGGTGTGACCTCTAGCTCAGCTTTGCATCTGAGTGTCAAGTGGCTGGGATGTGGATCGGCCATGGTTCTCATCCGGAAAAGGGTGGGTTTAAGTATCATGGGGTCTCGTTCTTGAGTGAGGGGATAAAGGAGCTGGAGATTGGTCAGCAGATTGGCAGTGGCAGTTGGGCTACTGCACTGCTGAGTATAAGAGAGAGCTGAGCCAAAAAGCAAATCTCTCTATTTACTGATCAATCTTCATCCCGGCCTTTACCTATGGTCATGAGTTGTGGGTGGGTCAGAAGGAGATCCCCCATACAAGCGGCTGAAATGAGTTTTCTATGATGGGTGGTGAGCGTTTCCCTTAGAGATAGGGTGAGAAGTTCTGTCACTCTGGAGTAGAGCCGCTGCTTCTCCGTGTTGAGAGGAGTCAGTTGAGGTTGTTTGGGCATCTCATGAGGATGCCCCCTGGATGCCTACCTTTGGAGGTGTTTCTGGCATGGCTAACTGGGAGGAGACAGAGGGGTTGACCCAGGACCAGGTGGAGGGATTATATCACTTCACTGGCCTGGGATTGTCTCGGGATCCCCCAGTGGGAGCTGGTGTGGATGTTGCCCGGGAGAAGGGTGTTTGATGCGACCTTGTAAAGCTGCTGTCCCTGCGACCCGACAACGGATAAGCGGATTAGGATGGATGGATGGAGAAACCTTCAGTTCATTATCTAATATCTTTGTTGGGGGGGAAAAAACCCAGCTATCGCTGAAACGACTGAATTGTGTTTTAAATGGTGATGTCCTGAAGATTTTAAGAAGAAATACATTCTTCAATGTTTGATTCCAAAAAAGCAGTATGTGGATAGGAAGCTTTTTTGGCCCTGTGCTTTACCCCTTTTTTAAACTGCGAATTATTGTTGACAAGATGCGTGTTTTGTCGCTCATCCTCAGATGTTTGTTTTGCTCTGAGGCAGTTTCTAGGAGACATAGCGACACTTATCACAGTGAAAGTAAACACTCTAAAATCTCAAATTCAACAGACTGGAGATGTTGCCGTGCCTGAATTTTTACGTGGTGGCAAGTTTGTTGTGCGGCATCGTGGTCAAAGTGGATTAACCACACACATCTACACACACCAACAAGTGACAGAATCTGGAACTCTTTGATAGACTGGTCAAACTGGCCCACCATCACCATCACTGTGTCCTGACCGACACCCTCCAGTCTGTAATGGGAGTCTCTCCAATACCAACCATCTCTCTTTGAACAAAGAAGGAGTGTCCTGTTGGGGCCACGCCCATACTACAATTGGACTAGTGGCGGGCCTCCAAACTGCATCTTCTCTGAGTTTGCGACTCCTGCCCTAAAATGTTTGCAATCTCTGAAGACAGCTTGACCTTGAACTATCTTTTTTTTATTTTCAGTATAATGACATGTATAAGATGAATCTGCCAAGCCGTGGCAGGCCCTTGTTGAAAACAAATCTGTGCTGGTTATTTTGAGCAAGTTAATGGTTGGGAAAATGCAAACAACCCAATAAACATACTGATGTTGAAGATTTCTCAATTTTGACAACAATATCACTATCCAGCAACATAAAACTACATCAACAAACAACATTTTTTTCCCTTCCTCTTCCATTCTTTACAATCTCTCAAACAATCTCAACTTTATTTATATAACTAAATAAACTAACACCAGTATACCAACCAAATAACTGTGACCCCCCACGCTCCCGGAAAAATACATATCACTCCTATTGTATGTGACTTTACGTGGATGCTGAATTATTTCAGAGAGCCTAATGTATCACGTGTTTTATAAAAATCAGGATTTCTGTCGTTTATTTTTTAAACTTGGCGGTTACGTAGCCGGAAATAGTATACAATTAAACTGGAAACGTCCGTAAATTCTAATGAATCTTTGGAGTGCTCCTTATCTCATATCTACGTCTTGGCAGATTGCTATAATAAATATATTGTTGACTTAACTCGATGTACGTCCAGTCTCCAGGTCACGTGACTCCACATGTTTACCGCGCTCACGACATGACGTCACGAATAAACGTCGATCACTCACCTGCTTCACATCCATGCGAGCTGCTCCGAGGTGCCGATGTGCTTTTCTCCCGAGTCAACATGGGTTTCTGCCGTCTGCCATTGTAACTGCGGGTCATAAACCGGTGAGTCGACGAGTCAACTCGGACACGTGGGAGCGCGCGTGAACGCGAAACTGCTTCTTTGAAGACTAGCCGTTATTCAGAACCAGAAACAAGATATGTTGGTCGTGTAATAGCAGCAATGTTTTTAAATTATTTGTTATTTCTCATTTTCGTCGCGTTAAACATCCCCTGATCAAATTGGAGAAGGTGTTTTTAATTTGTGTTTTCTCTTTCGGTCACGCCTCTAATTAAACACTGGAGAATCTCCAGTGGAGATCATGGTGCGTTTAAGTGCACCTTGGAGAATACAGCGCCTCTCAGTCTCACAGTCTGATGTAACGCTGCGTCTCTTATATTTAATCTTTTTTTGCGATTTAAGCTGCAGGAATCAAAAGACCTGGAAACAGATAATTTTGCTGTGCCAAAATGTTTTAATTTATCTGCAGTTGAAAAGGTACAAGAAAACAAGCAGTCACTGAGTTATCTATTTTAATTTTAAGCATGAAAAATCAAACATAAAAAATAAAACTTAACGACAATCTAGCCACTTTGAATATCAGTTCAGTTTGTTAAAAAATCTTTGACCTTTATTCTATATCACATCACCTTTTTGCATTCGTCGCTTCACAAGAATCTCCACTTTTGTCTTTGTGTAAAATGTCAAATCTTGTTACTATTAATTTATATTTTAGTCCTAAATGTTTTTTTTAAACTAAATCAAGAAGTTGATTTTTTAAAATGAAATGTTAGCATTAATATAAACATTAGCTACTAAATGTAAATAAATGAAATTATATTTTTGAATAAACAAGATTATTTTCTTATAATAAATAATAATAGCTTTGAGTTTGATTGCATGTTTTGGGATCTTGTTCTACTTTGTTGATTTTTTTAAATTGATTTTTGTCTGTCTTGTGTATGCATATATTGGCTGTGGGCTCTGTAACTAATCTATTTCTTTTGCTTTGGCTTCATCTGTTAATCCGTGACTGCAGTGGTCAGTAGGCATCAGCCAGAGTAGGTTTTCAAATTAGTTTGACTATTGGCTTGAGCCACATGTGACTGCTGGCGCTGGGATGCAGCACCATGTTGTCGTCATTGAGAACTGCTGATGCTAACCTGTGTGTCCTGCATGCAGGCTTCTACCGGCGCCTCCCTGGTGGACACTTTGGCCCTGCACGTCTCTGGTTCTGCAAAAGGATAAACTGCACAAATGAGACCGTTACGGACCTTCAGTGTCATGGTCCTCTCTGTAGCTCTCGTCCTCTTTCTTGTCTATACCAACTTTCGCTCCGAGAGCAGGCATCTGGACTTGGAGGACCTGAAGCGCTTGAGTAACAGAGCCCAAGAGCAGAATGTGAAGGCCAAGGCTACTGCCGGGCCCGCTGGTTCCCCCAATAGTTCTATTTCTGAACGGCTGAAAAAGATCATCCCTCAGAACCGAGGCTACTGGAACCGACTGCTGTACTCGTCTCTACACCAACTGGACACTGAAAAGCAGTTGTATACACAAGAGCCAGTCTGGTCCCAGTGCAGAGAGACAAGTCACGAGCGCCTGCGGACCAACGTGTACGACCTGGCATTGTACCCGCCCATGTTCCTCGACTTCCTGAAGGGAATGAACTGCCGTTCTCCTCCGCTGCTCATCAACCAGCCGCAGAAGTGTTTTGGGGACTCGGTCAACGAGACCTTTCTGCTTTTCGCCATCAAGTCTATTCCTGGAAACTTCCTGCAGAGACAGGCAGTGCGGGAGACCTGGGGCCAGGAGATCAGCGGGAGACGCAGCATCAGGTTGGTGTTCCTCCTGGGGACGTCCTTGGAGGAAGACCCCGATATCAACCTGCTGCTGCAGTTTGAGGCCCGACACTATCGAGACATCCTGCAGTGGGACTTTCACGAGTCTTTCTTCAACCTGACGCTCAAGCTCAACATGTTCCTGCAGTGGTCGCTCAAGTTCTGCTCGCATGCTTCCTTCGTCTTCAGCGGGGACGACGACGTCTTTGTCAACACGCCTGCGCTGCTGCGGTACCTCCAGTCTCGGAAGCCGCCACTCACCAGTCGCTTGTACACCGGACACATCATCAGGCAGGCGACTCCCGTCCGCGACCCCAAGAGCAAGTACTACATTCCTCAGAGCTTCTACGATGGGCCATATCCCGCGTACGCCGGCGGCGGAGGCTACCTCATCTCGGGTGATCTTCTCAAGCCTCTCTACTCTGTCTCACTGACCGTTCCCTTCATGCCCATCGACGACGTCTACATTGGCGTGTGTGTGAAGGCACTGGACGTGTCTGCAGAGAACCATCTGGGGTTTCAGACATTCGATATCAAAGAGAACGACAGAGAGAACCTCTGCGTTTACGAGAACCTGATCCTGATCCACCGCCGCACCCCGCAGCAGGCCAAGAAGCTGTGGAAGGGGATACACAGTCCGCTGTTGACCTGTTGACCGTCGCCCTTCTCCACCGTAAAACTATTTCTTCCTGTTTATTTCTTCTTTTTCTTAAGTTGGTCAGAAGGGAAATGCATGTATGGTGCTGCTGTTCGAAATACACGTTTTGGGCATTCTTTTGAAGTGTGTTCTCCATGACACGTTGTTGTGTTTCTCACAGAAATTCTCTTTGTCTCGGTACTGTGCGGAGAGAGGTTGTTTGTAGCGCCACTGGCTGTGTTCTGTCAGTTTTTATTTGGGGTTAAATTGTGTTTGTGTGAGAGCCCTCCAAGATATTTGTAGCTAAATCTGTGTGGGGGTAATCATTCACTTATGTCCGTGAACTAACACATTGGATGGCATTACGAGGGACTTATTTGCAATTGTCATTTAGTGACACCAATATGAGTCTGATAATAGACCAGGAGCTTGAGATACGAACGTCACAATGGCTTTCACAAACCGCTGGGACGTGTCGGGTACGGCAACTCATTAGGGACAACTTTCATGCCGTACACTTTATTTACAGTTGAATGGTTCAATGTTAACATGTTTCATTTACGGTTGATGTTTACAGGCGTATATGCGTATATAGTGCAGATTGTGGATGGATATTGGGGGAGGAGGCGTGGCTTACCTGCAGCTGGGTTGGTAGTAAGGAGTGGAGCCACAATTTTTTTTACCTCTAATTTTTGTTCGACTTGGGCCATTTTTGTCGCGGTCATCTGCTTTGTTTTGCACAAATGAAGCTGTATTGTAATATGTGGCATCAAAGAAGGAAATCAAAATGTTACGAGCGGATTGTATACGGATTATCATTCTCGATACGGAGGTGGAAGACGATGGAGATGAGCGTCAAGCACAAGGCTCCGCAAATAAGGACAGGAATTGATGATGATAAAAATGCTATCTTTTAATCACAAGAAGTACATCCCACGCCAATCTGCACCTACTGTCTTACTTCGGGTGCCTGGACGGCATCTGTCAAATTCAGTTCCACGAACCACAGTCATGTCCCTGCCATCTACTTCTGTTTCTTTTGGGATTCATATGGTTAGAAATAACCCAAACCCACCATCAGCCGATGCGCTTCTGTGTTGCGTTTGCTGCTTGTAGCGATGCTGAATATTGGAATGGTTTTAGCGATTCCTTTATTTCCGGGTTTGGAGTACGAGTTTGACAATCGGATCTCTACATATCTGTGCTGCATTGAGGGTGACATTATGATCATCTCCAGGCTTCTTTTCTTGGCTTCTGACAGACAAATATTTTGAAAATCCATATGTATGTGGCCCCGCTAAGCTAACAGAGGTGTTGTGAAGTGACCAGAGAGCTGGAAACCCTGAGGTTCACTCCAGAATAACAAAAACCAACAGACGTTCTCTATCCAAACGATCAACACATTGCTGCATGTCCTTCTTCTTTTTATAGCCCATGCAATAATCTAGTGGCGGAGAACTGAAAATTCTCTGCTACAGAATGGTCAGATATATTATAACTGGTGAAAAAAAATTAGTCACTGAAATTAAATAATGCCGTGTGATGCGATCACGCAGTCAAACAACATGCAGCGCAGCCTGCACAATGATTTTCTCTTCAAATAACGCGAGGCAATAACATTTTTGAGGCGCAGAGGCAGACAAGCTCTGGCAACCCACTCCACCATTCTCTGTGGCTTCTTTGTACAAACCTGGCAACCCAATCCCCCACTTCATCTGTGACATACTGGTGACCGAACAGGAGTGGTTCAACACAAGTGGAAATGATTTAGATTTTCCGACTCATGTACCACATGTTTCCTCTTTATTGGATCTTTGTTGTCCATGGTGTCAAGTATCAAGCGTGGCCTGACCATCCTCATGACTGGAGCCTTCTGCTTACATTAGCCTGTTCAGTGTGGTTTTGCTTGAAAAACTAATATAAATGGAAAAAGTTTCTGCTCTTTTTTTTTTTTTAAAAGAAAAGGCGAAAATGTTTTTTTAGAGAAGTATATCAAAATATTCAATCACCTAAACATTCCTTTGAAAAATGTATAAAAATGTATTCTAGACTATTTATGCAACATTAAAAAAAGTAAATACATTACCACATTTAACATTCAGTATCCGCCATTTTAAATTTTATTCGTCTTGAGCCACAAATGTTTCTTTCGGTGCCTCCCTTGTTCTCTTTCATACATCAGGGAGGCCCTCACACCCCATGTGAGACCCAAGCAGTCGAGTCGTCAGCAAGGGTTTGGAATGAAGATCTTTGTTCACAGTTTATTCAGTTCATGCGACGGATCATCTGCTGCTGATATTTCTGACACATTCTTGGCCCAACAGCAACATGCCACAAACTCATGAATTACGTGAGGACGCAGAGTCAACAGACACACACTGAGACACACACACACATCTGTGACCCGAGGAGGAAGTCTCGGCTTCAGCACCAGTGTTGCCAGAAAAAGAGTCCATGAAGGCTTCTGGCCGGAGCTCAGTCCGGCTCTCGGCTCTTCTCCTTGGGTAGGTGGAGCTCGCACAGCTTCTCGTGAAGGAAGGAAACCGGGACGTCTCGGCGACGCCTCTGTCAAGCGAGAAGTAGTCATGTGACGCCTCAGTGAAACCAACAATTGTTGACACTCTGCATACATCTTCACTTGGCTCTGCATCACTGAAATGTCACCTCTTAAAGCAACTACAAGGCAAACAGATTAAAATACTGACAAAGTTTAGTGACGGTGGATTATCCTGGCCTCACCTGCCTGTCTGGAGACGGCTGCACCGTGGAGATGTGGTTGCTGGTCTTGCTGTCTTTCCTCTCAGGGGTCCAGATGCCCGGGTCAGTTTGGGTGGAGCGGTGCGACACACTGGCGCCGCCTCTGTCGTGGTTGGTGTGGTGACCTTGAGGGAAAACAAAGGTCTCCTCCTCCGAACCTGGACAACAGACACACCTGAGTTTGAGTCCAGCGGTCGGGTGATGTGGGAGGAAGGGTATGGAGATGTACCTTTGCTCTTGGAGTCCGGCAGCGGCGTGCATGGGCAGGATCCCACCGTGTTCTTGTGTTTCTTTGAGCACTCCATCCCCACCAGGTCCCGGCAGTGTCTGTGGCAGTTGATCCCGCAGTCTGAGGAGTCGAGACACAGATGTGAGCTACTGGGACTTTCTCTGACCCATCAGTTGCTCCTGAATAACCACCAGGGGGTGCCAGACCCTGACGCAGACCTTCTGCGTTAAGTCACACATGAATTTTCCAATGGATATCAGTTCATTCCCGAGCACTGAGCCACGTCTGAACCTCAAAGTGACGAGGAGAGGCAGCATTGTCCTCCCACACTGATCCTGGGCTCTCACCTTTGCAGTGGAAGCCTTGTTTGATGACGCCCCACAGCTGCAAGAGAGCACCAACATCCGTCAGCTCCTCCCCTCACTCAACGTTGACCTCAAGTGAACAGCCAACACTCACTCCGCAGGTGTCGCAGAAGGTGGGCTTCTTGTATGTGGTTTCATGGAAGTTGTGAGCGTCTTTGAAGTTGTAGCCCAGCTTGGCGCAAACCGACATTCCCCGCATGAAGTAGGAGGTGATTTCCTCGCGGCTGATCTGGCCGAGCCTGAGGACAGAGAGGTTTCATCTCAGACAAAGTCAATGAAATCAGACTGGTCAAGACAGTTTATTATGGTTTAAAATTGAAAAAGTGTGGCACTTGTGACCTCACCACCTCACTGCATGGAGATACCAACTGGTGGAAAATACTAATGACGGACATTTTCAGTTCAGATCATTTGCACACCTGTCAGTTTCGTGAGTGCAGAAGGAGAAGGGAAAGTTGGCAGCAATCTTCTCAAAGTCCTCCAGCGAGATGTAGCCGTCCTGCTTCTGGTCATAGTTCTTCATGATGGACTGTAGGGGGCGGCAGAGCAACAACAGCGTCTCCAGTTCTGCTTTGACTTGGCAAGGCGGAAGTGAAAGACAGGAAGTCCGAAACACTCACGTCCACCATGTGCTTGACGTGTTTGGAGATGGTGTCGGGGTCCAGGCGTGGCTTGACCCCTGACCCCCATTCTGCCACGACCGGCGGCTTCACTGGCGTCACGGGCTGCACACATGCACACATATAGATGAGAGCAGGAAATATTAAAAACAAGAAGGAAGGGCCCACCGCAGCACATACTCCACCAACGTATGACTTTCATGTGGTTGGAATAGTTTTTGCTTTGCTTTTGTTGTTGTTACACCCACACATATACTTGTACTGCTATCTTTGTGGGGACCTCTCAGTGCCATAACCCTCTCCCCAGCCACCCCCCCTAAATCTAACCTTCCTAAACACAACGCTAACCTTAACCAGGACTCTGAACCAAACTGAAACCCAGTTATTTTGATGTCTTCATCCTCAATTTGAGAGTTAACCTTGTGTCCCCACAAATGTATTAGGTCCTCACAAGGCACACACACACACACACACACACACACACACACACACACACACAGGCAAATTAGGTCAGGGTTGGGGAGCCGACGCGGTTCGTCTCCGTCACAGAGGAACGTGTTGCTCTACTGACCTGGATTTTGAGGTTTTTGGGCTCCTTGGTGTATGACAGCTCGTAGATTTCGTCTTCAGTGTAGTAAAGATCTAGAGAAAGCTGCAGCATTAAAAAGCACATCATTTAATATGTCACATATTTGAGCGCAGGTTGTCAAACTTTTGATTTTGACTTCAGTCAGCGGGGTCAGAACACATCCGGTACCGTGAGCAGGTGCAGCAGGTCTTTGTGGGCCTCGAACGGCGGCGAGCAGCTGTGAACGGCGAGCAGCTCGTTGATGTTGCTGTACAGGTGCTGCAGCTTGCTGAGGTTGATCTTCTCCTCGTCCAGGTAATCTGGCAGGGCCTCGTTCAGGGAGATCAGGTCCTTCAGGTGGACCCCCAGGATGGGCACCTTGAAGCCGGTGCACTCGCTGTAGACGTGGCGATAGTTGCTGTAGTTGCTGCGTGATGAGAGAAGCTCAGTCATCTCGCTCAGAGCCTGACAAGACAAGAGCAACCAGAGTCAGAACTTGTATAGGACATTGATATGATGAACCAGTGGAGGTCAACAGTACCTTGGTGACGTCGGGCGGCAGGAGGTTGGACGTGTCTTTTAGGCGGGAGATGGAGCTGTGACAGAGTCCTCCAGTCACGGCCATCAGAGTGTTGAAGTTCTGAAGAGCCCGAAGTTTCTGAGGAGAACCAGAAATCAGCTCTGTGGCGACATCGTGGACGTTTGGCCCTCCAGGTGGCGCCGGAGTCTACCTGGGCCACGTGGATGAACTTGGTGAAGACCTGCGCCCTCTGCTGGGCCGTGTGTCTGCTCAGGATCATCAGCTGCACCCACTGCGAGACGCCGTTGCACATCATGACGGAGCGCTCCAGGGCGGGGTTGTCCCGCACAGAGCCGCGCACCACGTAGCTGCGGTAGTCCAGGTACTGAGCCATCACAGAGCAGAGGTCATCAGAGGTCAGCCACGGATCACGACAGGGTCACAAAAGGTTATAATTGCAAGAACATTTCTTTAGTTTTGGGTGTTTGATGTGGAAAAATATAGAAATAGAATCATAAAAGAAAAGGTTGTTTAAAAGTTACTACAATATTCTGACAATATGAGTGAGTAAAAGAAATTATTTTATTTTTATTAAGAATGAAAATTTCATCAATAATGATCTGTTTAATACAAAATAATTGTCAGTCAAACGTCAAACACTTTTTAGGAAAGAAAGTAAGTAAAGATGAAGTTAAAGCTTAAGTTAAAATTTGAAGCCAAATAAAATGTAAAAAGCTTGGCCAAGACTGAATAATACTGATGTTCAATGTGGTTAAGTTTAGTTAAATGTTGCATAAGTAGTCATGAACATATTTACATGTTTGTTAAAGAAAGTCAATGTTTAGATGACTGAATATTTTATTTTATTTTTTTGACATTTTTTTCTGTTTCTGACTTTTTGACTTTTTGAAGTGTTTTGAAGTAGATTGAATACAAAAATTAAAAACTGCAGAAAATTAATCCATAAATTTGAAATAAATTATTATTATTACAAATAATAATAACGATTTAAAAATACAGTTATTAATATACATGCAATAATACGAGACAAAATCCATATCATAGGAGACAATTGGAGAGAAAGTGAATCAAAGAATGAAATTGAAAAAATAACTATCAAATGGTAAATATGACGAAAATATTAGTGCATGAGAAAATACAAATTTAAGTGCAATGTTTTTAGCAGTGACCAGAGAAAACAAGTACATATTTATGATGTTTTTTTTTTTTGCAAAATGATGAAGAAAAGTGGTAACTGTCAACAGACGTCTTCATTTATTTCCAGCAGTAATTAGACGGTGACCTTTGACAGGCCTGTGGCCCTGGGTACCTTGGTGCCCTGTCACTTCTTGTTTGTTGTGGGTTCATTCGACAGAGACACACTGGCCCACGTTAGTCAGCTGTCATGTCAACCCTGATATGCGCTGTGGAGCACGGCATTCCGCTCGTCCTGTTTTTCCCTCAACACATTTGTTTTTTAATTCCACCTGAAGACTGAACTCACCGACACGTTGCAGAAGTTCTTGAACTCCAAGTAGCTCAAATGCTTGGCCATATCGTCCGGCTCCATGTGGTCAAAGATGAGAGACACTTTCCTCTTCTTCACGGAGGGCGAGGGGGCCTGAGTGACATCGATTTGGGGGCTTCTGAGGAGCAGCAGATATCAAAACTTCAGAGTGTTTTTTTATAGGCCCTGGCAAAGCGACTCACAAGCAGGAGGTGTCCATGATCTGTGACTGCGTCCCGTGTCCGTCCGAGCGAACCAGCGCCCACATGTCCCCCATGGTCTGCTCCAGCAGAGGGTCTGCTTCAAACACGGCTGGGAACTGGCTGATCCACTGCCTAACACAAAACATGTTTACAAAGCTGAAGCAGCACTTGTGTCCTGGACTCACCTGAGGAGGTGGCATATCTGTGCGCGCCTCAGCCCTCTGCAGTCAGCGGGACAGTCTTTATACGTGGGAGCGAGTCAAGGAAAGGGTCACATGCAGCAAATCTGCTCTGGCAGGAACAAAGCCGGCGCTGTGTTCTGTTCTGATCAGACTAAAGAACGTGAGCGCGTGAGCCGAGCCGGTGTGACCCAACACTGAGGATATAAGGTGAGGAGTTTTTGGGCGAAAGTCCGCGAGGGAACCACCCAGCTGTGCATCATCAGGGTCATGTGGACCGTCTGGGCTCCTCTGGGACTGGACAGCTTCCCCTCCAGATCTGCAACGTCAGGGCAGAAAGGTCAACCAGAGGTCACACTGCTGGCTCACGTTTGTTTCTCAGCTTTGTTCCGTCCAAGCAGATGCAACAGCTGAAGAAGAAGGAGACAAGACTGGCTGATCCCCCTCAGCTGGATTTTCATTTCTGCTGAAATAAGACATGAGGTTTGACAAAGAATCTTAGGTGTGAAAAGAGTCTGAGTTGCGTGTGTGAAAACATGCCAGAGTGTCGCTGATTCTGTGGTCCAGGGATGAAGCTTTTTGCTGATGAAACAGATCAGCAAAAATACTGAAGGATCGACCACATGAAGTAAAAAAAACACACACACACACAGCCTCGGCTAAAACACAAACTTGGTTGTCTAAATGAGAGGTAATAAAAAAGGTAAATGAGGAAATGCGTTAAATGTTTAGAATATGTCTTTAAAAAATATAGATTTTTAAAACTGTATACATAAAATATACTAATGATATGCTAATAAATGAAGTTAAAAAACTTGAGCTGAGTCAGAGGACAAAGCTCTCTGCTGCCTGGACTATCTAAGGAGAGAAGATCAGTGACCTAGGAGAGACTCAGAGGAGATCCTCTGCTCCCTCAGGTGGAGACAGGTGAGCTGACTCTTCTCAGGGTGTGGTGAGGTGTTTCCCAGGGCATGACCTGCCAGTTGATAAAGCTCAGTTCTTCTGTTATGTTGGGCCTCCGACCAAAGACATCCAGGCTAATGGTTCAGTGAAGCACCTCAATGCCCCCTCCGCAGAACAAAAGACGATGGTGAGAGACGTGGGAAACCAAACTGGACCCACCAAAAGAGTTGAGGCAGCGCTGGATGAGCTCATCCAGGCTGGCGCTGGTGGGTGGGCTCGGTCCGTGTAGGGCCCGGCTGATGGATTCCTGACGACCGGGACATGTGTACCTGCGGCGATGGACCAGAATCCTGCTCTTCTGAACGCCGTCACAGTTGGACTTCCTGAGAGACAGATGAGCTTTTCAGTGTGTGAGCGCGTCGGGTCAGAATGGAAGCTGAGAAAAGCAGTGCTTGACCGCGGGTGTACTGAGCTGCACTCTGGTCCAAACCGTTGGTCTCATGAACATGTATTTGTCCAACAACTGGGTGTCAAGTATTGTGATCATTTATTGTAATTATTAATAATAATCAAGGCTTCTTATGATGATTTGTTGTGCAAGCTTTTGTGGAGCTAATGATTTGTGTTTAATAGTATTGTGTCACAATGATTGTATTTTGTGATTATTTTTGTGTTGCATATTAGCATTTCTTCTTGGAAACGTTGCCATTTGTGTAGAAACAACATGAAGTTGTGTCAGTCAGGATTTAGCAGGGGATGATGAAATTAGCAGGAAGCTTCGAGCATTGCTGCGGCGTTCCCGCGAATGACCCGGCGTGTGTGTGTGTGTGTATCTCACATCACCATGCAAACAAACACGACACTTAACTGTCACGCACATTTTGATGCTGCTGGTGGCAACACACACACCACCACATGTTTGTATTTATGTCCTTGTGGGGACATTGTGCAGTTTCTCATTGCCATAACCCTTTACCCAGCCTTCCCCCATAAACCTAACCATCCAAAACACACGGCTAAGTTTAACCAAGACTCTGAAACCCAGTTATAATGACCAATATATTTTGAAGTCTTCATTCTCAAATTGAGGATAAGCCTCGTGGGGTGCAGCCAAATGTCCTCACAAAGTCATACGGTCCTCACAAGGACAGTGTAATGTCAAGAATTGGAGTCCCCCCAACAAGTCCACCCACATGCACACTATCCTTGTAAGGACCTCTCATTGCCATCAACCTTTCCCCAGCCTCTTCCCCTAAACCTAACCGTCCAACACTGAACCAAGCTGAAACTCGGTTATAATGACCCAGTTATTGTGATGTTTTAACCCTCAAATTGAGGCCTAACCTTGTGGGGTCCGGCAACAGAACTCCACAAAGCGATAAGGGCCCGACATGGAGGTGTTTTCCCCAAAACTGGTCCTCACTAGGACAGGTAAGCTTGAGCACACACCCCGATGCTGTTGTTTGATCCTGTTTAAAGCGTGCTAACCGCAGCACCACCAGATGAAGGAAGTTGTTTAAATAAAAGTTACACAATCAGTGAGTGTTGTTAAACATTTTAGTTGTGGAAGTACGTGACAGTTCAAGGTGGTTGACGACACTTCAGTTTCTAAACAGACTGACACAAAACTAACACTCCAAAAAAGTTTGACAAACAAACAACAGGGCCTCACACCTTCCTCGACATAGCTCTCTACACAACAGTGGGCATGGACAACACAACACCATGCAACAAACCACAGCTCCTTACACTCTCAACAACCACGCTACACTTTCTACAGGACAGCTCGATAAATGTATGGTGCCAGAACAACACAACCACGCCCATTATTGTCAAACCCACAACACACACTTCTAACAAAAAAAAACGTATTTGTCAGAACTTTAAACACGCGCGACAACTAAACACCACAACACTCCTGCAGCACTAAATTCATCAACACGACCAAAACAATCCACACTTTCAACATCTCATTCACGTCAATAATTTCAACATAATCTCACTTCTGATACAACAACAAAACTTCAGACTTTCAACACAACCTTCCTGCAGTAAGCAACAGGTTCTCCACACAACACCAGCGTTTATTTTCAGCCACACACACCTTCCACACAACCATATATTGCATCTTCTTCTTAACAATGCGCTTCCTGTATTTCTGTATGAATTGTTGAGGAACTTGACTTTGAACTGACTTTCGTCTCTCGGTTTGTTTTGGTGAATGTTCCAGAAGCTTGACAGACAAACTTTGTTAGCAGGAATTTGATGAGTCAGCATAAGATTGTTGTGTGATCTTGTTCAAATGGTCACATGATGAGATATCGGAGGGCAAGTAGCAGCTCGAGCCCCGGTGATCGCCTGTCGACACAATCTACGGAGACAGGTTTCCACAACATGGTGAGAGCACCGTCAGGTCAAATGTGTCACAAGACCAAAACCTGCTTCCACCATTTTTAATAGTTGACTGAGGTAAGTGTCTTCAGATGCCTGGTCTGCTGCCAGGATTCACCCTTTTAGAATCCATTCCTCCGGAGGTTGGGTCGCGGGGGCACCTCACATGTCTACCCCTGGACATGAGGAGGTTCTACTCTGAGCCTCTCCTGGATGAATGAGCGTCCCTCTCCAAAAGAGTCCGTACAGAAAACTCAGATTCTGAGAAAATGAAAGGCAAACTGGTTCACAAACTGGTTGTAAAAATTCAGCTACCGTATAAACAACTCCAAATTCAGGTGTTTTCGCGCCACCACCAGATGACAGCACAAACTGTAGTATACTGCCTAGATTACTTTTGGCACTGTGTGTACGGGACGCTGAAAGAGGTGAAGGCTAGTATGAAAATAAAAATATTCTTTATTAAATGATACATGTTACAAATATGAATATAAAAAGCATTCTGGACTTTCTCTTAAAAGGCAGTGATATAAAAAGAATTAGACAAGGATGGTGGCAGCGCAGACCTCCACCACAATTTGTTATCTAATATAATCTATTTCTACTAAATATTCCAAGTGCAATGAGCTCATACGGGCAGGAGATGGCAGTAGCTAAAGACGTGAAGATGAGGCAGGCAGTATGGAATGAACGCAAAAGCCTTTAACATGCTGGAAAATATTCATATTTGGTCACCATAGACATAAAACAGACGATTCATTACATTGATTTGATTGTATGTTGTGTTTTATTAACCTGAGTTGGTCAGTTGACAGGTTGTGCCTCTGAGTCTCATTGAAAATCAATGGCGATATGTTTTCCAATAATCCAAATGAACCAACAGAGCATTACCAAAATCAAATCAACCAATGCTGAACATTTCATTGAAATATATTTGTCTGCATTTGAGTTATTCTGTTCACAAACAAACAGAGCAAAAAGTTATCATATGTCACAACAAAGTGAAGAAAACATCAGTGTCTGAAAAAAATATTTACTGATGTGTAAATGTAACAAAAGCTTTTCAAGAACAACAGACAATAAAAGTCAGATAGTTTTTGCCATGAAACTGAAAAGGGGCTGAAAAAATGCTGATCTTGTAAATTGGGGTTGTCAAGTTTGCAAAGAAAGTGATGACGTGGTTTTATCTGTTCACTTGCCTCCGTCGATACGAGGCGTCTTGAAAGGCTGGTGTTGCGAAATCTTTTGAAGAAACGATTGGCTGCCGTTTCGTCATGACTCAGAGTGGGTCCTGCACCACTTGCACTCGCACTTCACCAGCACAGTTTACAAGTGCTGACGTCCGAGTGTGAGCTCGGTGATATTTGAGCGGGACTTCCCCTGGCGCTTCCTGAGAAGTGACAACTCGGGCCCTGACAAGCCTCCATGCAAATCTCACGTCTCTGCTTTCTGCTTTTGTGAAAAAAATCCCTCAGAGTTTCACTTTTGCGCACACTTCCTGTCAGAGCCGGTTAAATGTGCTATTTCAGTTAGCCTCCAACAAATGTTTACACTGCTGACTTCAGGTTTCATATCACGTTTAATCTCTCCAAACAAGTCCTCACAGTAGACTCTGTGTTTGTTGCGTTTCTTTGGTGACGGTGATCTTTACCGCCACCTTCAGGATGGTAACACATTACTGTGCTGTCACTGCGCAGGAATGTTTGATTTTTTTCTGAGGTCAGCATCCAAACTATTGTGATTGTTGGTACACAAATGAGGGCAGCTGTTTGTGTAGCAACATTCTTTGATCGCAGTTCACTCAACATAAAATTCTACACCTACAGGCCGTTTCTCTTGTTAGCGCTCTTCTGTTGTGAGACAGGGCCAACAGAGCAGCTCAAAATCCTTGTCTCTGATTTGTTCACTGAAGTAGCATCATGACTCAGCAGTAATCAGCATCCCGCCTTGTTCATTTCTACATGCAAAGATTTTGAATCTCCGTCAAGCCCTGACGACAGAAGACAATATGAACTCATCCACATCCTTAAGTGTTGTGAGAATGTGGGAAAGGAAGTCTTCAATAACAACGATGGTGTGTTCCAGTCGTCCTCTCGACTGGGAAATTGCCAGCTCTGCCCCCCTGTCGCCCAATGTGTCCACTTCGAGTAGCCCTCCTGTAATATTGTGTTTATTCAACAACTAAATTGTTTTCAATATTCGTGACATCTCACCCCAGCTCTGAGTCAAGTTCAGTGCACTACAGATTTAAAAGTCGAAGGAGATGATGTTGAAAGTTATTCTCAAGCGTGTTGTCAGAGAGCAAGGTCTTGATTAGTATGCAAGAAAAAAATTCCCCAAATTTGTGGAATATGTTTGGTTGATTTCTTTAATATCAAACTTCTATGTCCCGCTTGCATTCGGGGGAGGCCATCTTGGATTGTGAACTTGAGTTGATGAAAATTCATGATGAGGGGAGTGGAGCAGGAAATTTCCCAGTTCTGGCTTGTACGTTTATAAACAACTTCTTGATAAACCTCTTGGTAAACTGTGTTTACAACCACAAAACCCACAGCATGAAGTGAAAACACAAATTTGCAGAATATGTTCACATCTTTTGGCACATTGATTTAATGTCTTCTTCCTGTTTACAGTCAGCGAAGCCATCTTGGATTGACTAAGAAATCCTACATAAGGTGACACACAATAAACATGTAAAATGTGAATGTGCGGCTTTTACTTAGCTGGTTTCCAGTTTAGGTTCCCATCATGAGAATAGAGGCCCAACATGGCGCTAACTTGACTGTAGACAGACCAACTGTAGCGTTCTCATCACAAGGTTTGAATGTCTTAAATTGTATGGAAGAACTGCAAGTCGCAATACAATCTCGTCTTTCTATGTGAAATATAATAATAGTAGCTATCATGCTAACAAGCTAGTGTGCTAGTGAGTAAGTTTGCATCCCACCCAGTCAATGTCAGTCACTTTGCTCTAAAGAGTGAAGACAGTTTTGTTTGTTCATAACAGAGGGAAATAAGTGACTTTGTGTATGATGTGAAGACGGAATTTCTTCAGGTTGGGAGTCGCGAGCTTGTCTTATTCAGCAATAAAGTATAATTTTCTAAA
Organism: Synchiropus splendidus; assembly: GCF_027744825.2. Classification (NCBI taxonomy): domain Eukaryota; kingdom Metazoa; phylum Chordata; class Actinopteri; order Syngnathiformes; family Callionymidae; genus Synchiropus; species Synchiropus splendidus. The sequence goes on along the minus strand of NC_071341.1, from coordinate 16,164,622 downwards.
TAGTTATTCACTGCCTGTTTGTACAATACTGACACTGAGACGGAAACATTTGTCCAAAATTGTTTGCACTAGTAAAGGCAGTAGCATCTCGGCAGAACCAGCCGTCGTGTGGACAAACCCCCTGGGAGTTATTTCTCAGCAGCCACTCTTCACTCGGCTATTCAGACTATTCAGGAAACAGATTCCCCCTTTTCAATGGAAGCGCCCCTTTACTGAGTTTCCCATCCATGTCAGGACTCCTGGCGGCAGACCCAGATCCCCCCTCCCTGTCCCTGCATCCCCCCTCCCCAAATCTCTCACAGTGGCAGGGGGATATGCAAATTCCTCTCTTTTCTTCCCTTAATTGATTAATTGAAGCTTTTGAAGGCTCAGATTGTGTGCTGCTCTTTTGCTCTCACAAACCGGTGTTCTGGTTCGGCCCGAGTCAGGAGGAAGAAACTCTGCTTAGAGGACCAAACACATTTGCTGTTTTGGTGTTGACCTTAGCTGTCATTCGGCAATATGATATTTAAACCTGGGATGTTCGATTGCTTACATCAAATGTCAACAAACTCGATTATAATCGACATTTTAACACATAAAAAAATAGTCAAGTTGAAGACAAAGAGAATAATTATATTGGTTACAAAATAGAATGAAAAACTGTGAAGATATTATTTTTAATATCTAAAGTAACTCTTAACTCTTATGTCTGTCATACTGTATGATTTGTCGCAGTCCTCCTTAAGTAGTCAAATCGGTCTTTCTACCTTAATTCTTAGGCAGCGCACCATCATTCCAGGTAATCAGACATCAGCTGCGGTCACAACTGCAGCATGAAACAACAGACGCACATACTTTCTCAACAGCCAAGTAGATCTGAGCAGAAAAAGCAGAAGCAGAGTTCTGTGGAAAGGTGAGTCGACACCTTGTCTGTGTTTGATGTCAGAGCAGCTTGTGTGCAGTACACACAGAGAGACACAGACGCGCAGGCGATTTCCTCACTGATATGCGGGTACAAGAAGAAAACTGTGGAAAAACTAAATCTGGCTTCGACCTGTGAGGGTGGGGAAAGTGGATCTCACCTCTTGGTCTTGTTCATGACTGTCCACCACAGCAGGTCCTCCTCCACCGCTGTCCACTCGGGCACCTAAAGGTCTAAAGCTCCATGGCCCCTGCTCCTCGCTCACCCCCTCTCTGCGTCGAGTCCAGTGGAGTCGCAGGTCCAGGAGGCAGCCGAGTGTGGCGGTGCCTGTCCAGCACAGCGAGGTCTCGTCACCCAGCCGAGGGAAATTCAACTTCAACAAGTCAGCATCTTCGATGGAGGAACTGGCTCTGACTGATAGGGGAACTCGCACAGTTTCTGTGTGTTTGTGTGTGTGTGTGTGTGTGTGTGTGTGTGTGTGTATGCGTGTAGGAGGGACGCTGCTGCCCTGATAGAGGAAGGAGGAGGAGATGATCAGAAGATCCAGGAAGCAACTTTTCAATCTGTTACAACACAAGCACAATTTCATAACATGGAGATTTAGATTTTTCTACAGTGTCTTACTAATAAACCTCACCCCCGAGAAAGCTCTCTCATCACCCCCCACACCCTACTGTATGAACAGCTCAGTTAATTCACACGCTCCAAGCTAAACTTCATCGTAAAGAGATCACACTCTTGGTTAAATGTCCAGCCCCACCTTCTGACTCAACTCCTGTTTCGTCACTGCTTCACAACACAGCGTTCTACCTCTGTTCTGAGTCACCGATCCCTCTCGTGCACATCGTGTCCTCACTTGAGAAGAAGACTCCAAGAAAGCAGAGGTGTTCCAGCGTGGTCCTGGCAGATGGACCGGTAAACCTCTACAGGACTTTCACATGACACACGATCTACTCTGAGTCTCTACTGATCTGTTATGTTTAAACAGGCTCAACATGACAGGCTCAGACCAGAGTGTGTGTCACACTGGTTTCTCCATTGTCTCCATCTACTTCATCCATGGCCAATGGCTGCTTCGCGTTACAGTCGCCTTGATAATCTTCAGTTCAGCCTAACCTCTGATTCCAGCTTCCTTCAGTCGCCTTGTATTGGAATGACCCACAAAGCCTGCAAACACTGACCGTCTGCTTCACCATCACCTGGCCTGCATGTCACAGCTTTTTCTCTTGAAATGTAGCCCCTCACCACGGGTCACTGGTTGCTGCAATTCCAGGTGTGAAGGTGAGACTCTGACTTAGGTCCAGACTCCTCGGGCACATTGAGTGGTCGGGAGGCGCCAGTTTGGCCAGCTGCTCCTCCGCCTCCCAGATGGAGAATGTTGTTTGCCAAACAGCAGTCTGAGGGCATTACCATGGTGGTTACCCTCGAACTCCACAACCTCTTGCAATGTTCTTTAGAACTGATAACATGCCAAGAAGGAAAGGAAGACTCCAAGCTTCCGTGTTTTCTATCCTCTCGTGTATTGTTTTGGCCTCACCCTCAGGTTTCAGGTCTCAGATAGGAGGATCAGAGAGGTTCACCTTCCTTTCAGAATGGAGCTCATCACCTGCCGTGGTCTCGTCCCAGTTATCTCATACGTCTTTCGGAGATTCCATTTCTTTTCATTCCTGGTCTCTGACCGATGATTTATTTTCTCATCCTAAATCTGTGAAGGACACCGGCTGTCATCGGTTGTCATGTATTCTGACCTTTCAGCCATTCCTGGTGCCAGGTGAGCGTAGAGTAGGAAGCGAATGGAGTCCGCTCAAGTCAGCTTCCATTTAGGAGAAATGTTTTTGGAGCGTTTTTCTCTTTTTTTTGTTCACTGGTTTTCTGCTTCCACACTTGTGTTGATGGATTCATGTTCGTGAATCCAGGACCATCTTAATGACCTCTATCATCTCCATTACTTTGCTTTCTTCACCTCCTCTGTCATTCCTGTGGTGGCGGTGGCCACACAGGGGGGGCAGTGTTTGCTGTGCTGAATGCAGGCGTGCAGCTGGACCAGCACCTTCAATAGCAACATTGTGTGGACACAGCAAGAGGAAGAGGCAGACAGAACAGGGGACATTAATGTGCCCAAGTGTGCAGAGGTGGTGTCTGCTCTGAAGGAAATGGACTGGTCTGCAGGGAGAGAGTGTGAGAAGATGCGCACAGCCGGACCGCGACGCTGCCTGCATGTAAAGTCGCAGCAAGTGAGTGGGTTTAGCAGCAAAGCTTCCCATCGTTGAGGCCACTTCGAGAAATCAAGTTCACACTTCCTTCAGCAAAGTTCATCACTTTATAGATGTTTGTGTTCAACTCATGTAAGGGAGGTTGTTAAATCTGATAGAGCAGGGGTTCTCAACCGTTTTGATCTTGGGGTCCCCCTTTCCCAGAACAAATGGGCCCGGGCCCCATTCAAGGAATAGAAATGATTCATGACTCTTGATATCATTTGTGATCAACAACCATATTTATTCTACTTACACGTAAACAAACCGAAACATTGTGAAATGACATGAAACCATGTGATCAGCACAAAGATATTTGTCATTAAAAAGTCCAACCAGCAACAGAAGTCAAGTCATATTCATCAAATTGACCAAAGAAATAAAGGGAAAAATTCCTTTGATGCAAACTGTTGAGCAATTTGATTTGGAAAAAATTAGTACAAGAATGAATAAAATAAATATATTAAAACCATGTCTAAATGTCATAAAATGAAAATAATATATTTTATTTAAATTCCAAAGAAGATATAAGTGAACTGTAAATAAAAGTATTGCCATTCAAAACAGGTGCTTTTGTGTACAGTTTTTATTGTTGGGGGGAAGCATCACTTTCTTTATCATTGTTTCTTTTCAAGAACTTGTCCATAGTTGTTAACTACCACAGATTTGCAGCTATCAAGTCAATTCAGCGACGCACAACTGCCACCATACATGACTCATGTATTAAAACTGAGCTTTTTGGCCCAAAGGTGGAAAAAAAAAAACTTTTTGTGGCCCTCTAGGAAGCGCTCGCAGCCCAACCATGGGCCCCGGCCCTATGGTTAAGAATCACTGCGATAGAGGATGGTTGACCTCCTCATCTTCTTTTCCAACATCCTTGTTCCAACACTGCCTCTCCTCTCCTCTTGACCGAACCATCCCCCCTAACTTAGTCTCCCATTGATGACCATCTCTGACTCTTCTCTAGACAGCTGTTCTCCAGCACTGTTTTAATTAAATGTTCATCTGGAAAAAAATGTTTCTGTGTTTCAAATCGCAGCTCCTCCAGGGTTTCCAACTATTTTCATTGGTCCAGCGCCTGATGAGTCCAGTAAGACACAAACATTTTTATTCAGCATCATCTGACTGGTTGCGCAATGGTCACATTTGTTTTTGTCTGAAACTAATTCTAACAATATATGTTGGAGTCATGTGGCACTTCACTACTCCTCCTGCAGCTGCATAGTGTGGGGTGTAGTTTCACAATGTTTTTTTCCTGTCACACTTAGTGAACCCTGGTTGACCTGCAGGTACTAGATTCACTGGGTGGTAGCTGAGCGCCACTCACACAGATATCATAGTGTCACGTCTCCAGTCTTTCTTTCCCCACAGAAGTTGATTCAAATAAGACAGTTTGATGACCACAATTTTGTTTTTAAGCCATTCTTCAGACTCCAACAAAAACTCTTTTTATACAGCAGCTTTATGCATCTCAAGTAAGAGAAATGAACAGTACAGATCCAGCCAAACTCAACATGCTCTTTGGTTTGTTTTTATGCTGCTGTCATTCAAAGTTATTTTTTTTTACATTTGAGCTCATTTAAATAATGACTAATGGGCCGGCCATAATTACTCCTCTTCATGCTAAAAACATTGCTGCTATATTCTTATATGTCGATTAAATTCCATGTCTAATGGAATGCCATTTAATCCATCTATTTTTCATCAGTTTCATTCACCAAAATGATGGAAAATAAATTAATTTATATTAGTATGAAGGGTGCTGAAAGCTCCACCCTGCTGTAGCAGGAATAACAAATAGATACAAATTGTCAACTTTTAATCAAAATCTAATCTAATATTAAGTAGTATTGAGTGACATCCAATCTTAACTATGAATGCATGTAGATTCTTTGATTTCAAACTGACATGAGGATGTTTTGTGAGGAACTGTGTTTTCGTAAACAGGCCCAACAACTTAAAAATAAAAGGTAAGACACGCTGGTTGTACATTTGTACATATTTTTAACAAAAATATTCACATCTTTTCATATTTCTAATGTACTATAATGTTGATTTTTCAGATAATTTAGCAGCATTTTCAAATTGATGACCATTATTTGCGGTAATCCTCGGCGGAAGTTGAACCTTCAAAGGAAAACGAAGCGGAAGAGCTGCACTTTCCCAGTTCTGCTAACCATTATTTATAACGAACATTTTCCAGCGACCAGCGCTCGTCACCAGTGTGTTAGCTTCGACTCAGTGTTCACACTAAATGGTTGTAACAGTTTTCGAGTTATTTCAGACTCATTATTAGTATTCTCTTTTTTTTCGACCTGTTTGTTTGCTAGCTTTAGCAATGTCGCTATAAACACGATATTTTGTGTTTATAGGGTCATGTTAGATGGTTCCCGGGTCCATGTAAATATATGTTAAATGATACCGTTGCTGAGTTGAGTTAGGTTTAAATTTGTGTTTTTGAAAAGTGCTAGTAAAATAGTTGCCTGATAATCCGTAATATCGTGTCGCCATCTGCCGGTGTAGTGAACCATTACAAGCGCGAGGCTAATGATTTTGCAAAAAGGGCTTAGGTGTTCGGACTCATCCTCCCGACATTCCTGATAATTCAGCCTCCTCCTCGTCATCTGTGGCGTCGGTCGCAGCGGCTACAGACGGGACCCAGCGGCAGGGGGAGGATGCCAGATGGACGCTGAAGAGGTGAGGATGTGTTTATTTATATGTGTGTCTCTGACCTGCATCTCTGTTCAGACCAGGAAGGGAGTGTCACGTTGATGCAGGCAGCATTCACCTTTTCCCTCACAGGGATGCAACACACCGAGGAGGCTGCTATACATCCCATTGGTTACCTCCAATGGTGACCAAATATATCAACTGTTCAATTCTACCAAGCCCCTCTTCTGCTGATGGACAATGAGCTCTTGTTGGTGCCTGCAGGGGACCAAGGGAGAAACCAGTAGCGCTCGAGTTTAGGCTGGCAGAAAAGTTGTGGATAGCCAGGACAACTTAATGATGATGGATAGTGCTGGAAAAAAAAACTCTATTGGTGTAGCTGGATTTATTCAAAAAGAATTTAAAGAATCTTAAATAATTTAGCTTTTGAATTTTTGAACATGTTCCCTTCATGAATGTGATTATGATCATCTGTAGTTGGTCTGGATTATTATATATACAGTCTTATAGCTCCAGTTATCCAAAATATTCTTTAATTATTTCTGTTTTGAAAGTAGACTTTCAATTGTAGCTCCAGTGAATTCTAATAACTTTACTCATAGCAATGCAGATTTCTTCCTGCCATTTGTTCATTCACATCTATGAACCTCATTGGTTGTATTCATCTTCTATTTCTTCACTGTCCCATTCCTCTCCACCCATCTTGTTTGCCTCTCTTCATTGCTCTCCATTCCTCTGATGGATCTCACCTGTCTTCTGCTTCACTCTCCCTCCAGCTCCTCGTTCACACACACAGGCCTGGATTCAGAATATTACATTACAAAGCAAGTTTTCACATTTTAATTGGTGACCTTTGCAGACATTCATTTACCTTCATGTGCTGCTCATATAAGGGTTTGGAATCTAAAGTGGAACATACTTGCTGCTGGCACCATCTCAGTGTTGGGCGCATTTCCAACCATCAGTATCCATGTCATCATAGAGCAAGTCCTCCTCTGTGTAGTGGCTGTCAAAAGACTGCTAAATGTCACTCAATGGTCAAAGGTTATTCTATATATAGTTGACAGTTTTCATTTCATTATCTTGAGAACATCATGGTCTCCTTTCATGCAACGGTGGTTTAATCCGAATTCACACACATCAGATCACTTGACATGGATGTGGTGACCTGAACATGGTGTACATGAAGGCGGAGGAGGCTGACTCATTTTCTCATGGGGCAGTTGACCAGTCATTTACTCCCAGAACTCCAGCGGGAAACCAGTGAAAGCGCCGATCTATTCAAAACGATGTAGCTCATATTGAGCCCATACAAGCCCTGAATCTTACACAGTCCTCAACAGGTAATATGTATGCATAATATGTACGTACATGGGAATACACATAGAAAAAATAATGACAAATATGTCTCCTGATTTCCCCCCTTATGCCCCACTCTCAACCAACCACGAAAACAAATGCACATTCATGAGACATTAGACATTTGTTTACCTCAACAATTACGTAGAAGAAGTTGAAGACAGTGGTAATAAAATGCTTATAAGAGAATCAGAGCCAAGAGACCAAGAGAAAAGTAGAATATAATTTAGAGCTACTAATGCATAGAGTCATATATATACTCGTTCTGTTACAAATTTCTTTCTGTAATCCATGAATTCCTTTCAACAGTGTGTTATGCAGGCATGATGCAGCGTCAAATCTCAGAGAACCCTGAGTGTTTTTAAATAAGATGTAACAGGGCTCCAAATCTAGAAGAATTTGGCAATTGATTCCCTCATTGTAAATTTTATTTTTTCCAATTGTATGAACTGCAGGAGGTCAGCCATCCATTGAGAAACTTTTCGAGGTTTTGTATCTTTCTATCTTAAGAATCTTCTGCGTTTGAGAAGTGTGGTTCAGGCAATAATGTTATTATGTGACTTTTGTTCAGTAATTCCAAAAATAGCAACCATGGCACTAGGTTGTGACTCGAGGTCGAGGTTTAGCATCATGAAAAGCACGAGTATTATTATTGTTTTGATGCTGATGTTTCTTATAATACTGCCATGCTAACCAACTTTGGAGATGATTTGACCACATCTCCCTCTGTGCCGTGACTGTGAAGCTCCTCACACACCTGAGTGTGTGCCTGACGGAGGTGCATTGAATGTCTGCACTCGCCTCATCTCTTCACAAAGTCTCCAGCCTCTGATCCTTTTATAGCCTCGGACCGGGAAGGAGGAGGTGGGTGTGAAGGAGTGGCCCACTTCTACAAACATGGTGCCACAGTGGGACACTAGTGTTGTAAAGTCATCCCTCATCCCTCCCCCTTCCTCCCTCACCCACCTCCGGCCTGGATGCAAGGCGAGAGAGGTTCTGGGGAGCTCCTACTCTGGCGTCACTCTCTCTCACCCCATCGTGAGAGTCACCGGACTCATGCTGTCGTCCTGCACGCACTGAGAGAGAGAAGGAGGGAGGGACGAGGCCAAGAGGAGATACAGGAAAATCCAGAGGAGAGAAAGCTAAAGGATAGTTTCTTTTCTTCCAAGGAGCTGCAGACAACCCTCTTGGAAGGATGGCAGAAGGGGCAGAGGGAGAGGAGGAGATTCAGTTCCTGCGAACGGTGAGTCCTACTTTATCTTGTCCCGCTGGAGATTCCAGAACTCAGGTGAAGGACTCTCAGAACAGATGAAGCCTCAGCCTTCTTTTAGTTGGAGATTTTGGAGTGTCATCATTGTCAAACTTTCCATCTGTAAAGCGACAACTCATCCAACACCGCAGTTTGGGCTTTTATTTTTATTCGTGTAATTATTCTGCAGATGCTCCTGGTTTAAGAATAGACGCACATGTGTGATAGACGGACAGCGGCCGGTGCGTCTGTTTGCATCCTCTGCTATTTATATCTGAGGAAAGCAGAGCCTGCAGGGTGAGCAACAAGCTACCCATCGCCTGCAGGGGACAGCTGCCCCCGGGGGCTGCACCGGTGCTTCCGCTAACTGTCAGAAGCAGAGGACCCCAAAAAAGACCCCAAACAGCTGAGGTGGTAATTTCCTGCGTGAAAGAGCAGCTTGCTGAGTGACTGAGTATCCATGAAGTTCTAAAACTATTGCCAGATCTTTGACTCTTCCTGCTGGTGGTTAGATGGTTGGCTGCAGCCACAGCTAACATGAGATCACATTAAGCAACTGAGAATGACAGCCAGTTCGAGCGTGTTCACGTTGACACTTGATGAGAATAAACCGTGTGAATTATTAAAACCTCCCCTACTTCAATGCTTTGATGTGGGACGCTGGCCCAGTGGGGGGTCAGCGGTCACTCCTCTACTTGCTTGTAGCCTAAAAATGTCAGCGCCTGTGTTGTTTTTGAGCTTCAGTGAAAATGTAATGAAGGTTAGAGTAAAGAGTGAGTCAGCATTTCTTGATCACGAGAGAGGCGGGTTGTAACAGTTTCAGGTGTCTTCGAAAGTTGTGATCTTCATTCATGACGCGTGTGTCAGTTTTACCTTTATTGTTTATTGTTTGAGTTGTGTTCTTTGTTTTTGTTGTTGTGGCTCTGAGCACAAGTGACTGTCATTACGATTGACCCTAGAGTATTTTATCTGATATGTGAGGGTTTGAAGCCTGACCCAGCTACTTGAGGTGAGAGGCAGGGCGCACACCTGGTGGGTTGCCTGGCTGTTGCTGGGCGCACATATAGAAACACCCAGTCACACAGTCCCGCTCGCAATGACCTTTTTTATTTTATTTTTTTATTTTTGACTTTGAGAGGAAACTGGAGTGCCTATTGGAAACACCATTTAGCATGGCAAGACCATTCTAACGGTGTTTGAGTTTGTTATTTTAGGGAGAATATTTAGATGTATCAAATGTTTAACACAATTCAATCTCATTTGCTCAGAAGGACTAGCAAAGGCTCCGACTTCATTTGTTCTCATTAGATAAGTGGTGTAAAGAGCAGCCAAAAACAAATGTTTTGCCGGGGTCTTGTTAGCGAGTGGTGGGATGACGTCAGTGCTGAATCACGGCGTTGATATGTTGACTCTAGTTTGAAATGTGATGTGCCACTTCCGCCATTTATTAAATCAGAGTTCATTTTTATATAATAATAAACCAGGTTAGAATACCTAAAAGAAATAATACATAAATAAGAAATACTTTAGCCTGATTGATGAAGTTGATTCAGAGCCTTTGAAAAAGTAAATAAGAAATCTGTTTGAAATGTTGAATAAAATGATTAGCACCTTTTCTCTGGAGATTTTATAAACAGCAGGTCGTGTGCGTGTATGTATGTATGTGTGTGTGTATCGCCAGGTCGAGTGGGTGTGTAGTTGGAGCTGCAGTCAGTAATAGCAGCTTCTTTTTATAGTGTGTCCGTGATGGAGCTCTGAATCTAGCGGGAGAAACTAGAGTCGCTGTCCTACTTGCTGTCATCCTTTTGGGAGACGCACTGTTTGTCGATTAAAGACAAGATTCTCTGTTTGTGTGAATGAAGAAGCTTGTCATGCTGCTTGGCAGGTGCTTTGACTCGGCGGCCATGTTCAGGATTCATTTTCTGTTTTCTCTTTTTGTTTGAGGGTTTTTCCTCTTCACCTTCACAATTTTCCTTCTAAGGGCAGTCTGACTCAGGAGTCAAAGTCAGAAGAGTCAGAGATGAAGATGCTGAGGTTGTCATTGGGAGAAAGATCAGAAATGAGTGTATCAGAGGGATGGAGGAGAAGTTTGGAGACCAAGTTAGGGAGGACAGATGCTTTGTGGAGACTGAGGATGTGGAAGACAACCAGTGAGGGTCATGGATTTGCTATATGGTATAAATGTTTTTTAAAATTAAGGTGGTGGATATCAGGCTCCATAACTGTCATGAAGAGTATGGATAACTTCATGCAATTTCCAGACTCTGCAGGTAAAATTCAGAAAATTCTAGCTGTGACCTGCTCCTTCATGGATCTGAGCCAAGATCCACAGACAAAGGTCCACGTGCGGACCTGGAGTTACCATCCAGGCTGGCCACTCCAGGCTACTGCTTGGAGGAGACTATGATCAATACTGAAATATAATATAAAACAATGAAGACTAGAAGATGACGATCGTCATTCAACTATCAACCACATGAAAGAGGTCACTTCTTCACCATCACTCTTGAACGTCCGAATGGACTTTTTCTAATGGAATTTAAGTCAAGTGTTCCTAAAAATCACATTACTGCTGTACCAAAATAGATAGCGGAATACTTTTTTATGTCAATGAATCTAAAGTGCGCAAAATGCCATCAATATTTTTGTCAGTTTACAACGTGTCAGGTTAACCTCCTCCTCTGTGGCGTCTCCAGCATTCTCTTAATAGTCCCCAGGCTTTGTCCAAACACATACACTGCCATGCACATGCACACAGACTCACACACGTGCACGTTAGTGACAGGTTTTTAAAGGGCAACAGATGAAGGGTCGGGGGTGATGGAGGTGGCTAAATGGTCTTTAGAAGTGCTGAGCCCGGAGGATGAACACAGTCGGGTAAACACAGGCACACACACACCGTGCACCTGTCAGACTGTCTGCTTGGTAACACAATGAACAGGTGGCCAGCGCGGCACGGGACACCCTGATGTAACGGGTGTGCACTGGTGATGCACGGCCATCGACTTGAGCATGACGTCATGGTAATTCAGCTGCCTGATTGATTTGAGACAGCTTACTGTACATGCAGGTGTTTTTATGTCTGCTTGAGACGGTTTACTCCTGGCTTATGTTGAACCCTGATGCTCTCCGGTTCTGTGTTTCCATCTCATATGTAGCAAAAATACACATTAGGGTTTGAAAGTGATTGTTATGGTCCTGTAGCTGCTGGTGTTTTTCTGGTGGATTAGATTCAGATTTTATTTTGGCTCTGCACATTCACATTCACTGACAGTCTAGGACGAGCATGTTTCTACATTCTGCTCTTCATTGCCTCTCTTGTGTCTGCACTTAAACATGACCCTGGTCCTCCTCCATCGAATGACAACATTAACAAAAGAAGTGATGAAAGTCTTTTTACAGTCCAAACAGCGGTAATTCTGCGAGTCATTTTCAGCGGCTGGAGAGTACGAGACCTGCTGAAGATTGTTGATGTTTGGCTGCAGTAGTTAAAAGTTTACCTGCTCACTTGAATGCACCTGAGTGTTAGCATGTTAGCACTAGCACGTATCAACAGAATGGAGCTCATAAAAGGATGCAATATTTGTAGGCATCAATGTGTTAAAACTATTTAAAGCCTCTAGCATTCAGGAAAGGACCTTAAAATGGCACAAATTCAAAAACGTCCTGTTTGGTCAAGCCAGTTTTAATGTGGTCACTTTATTCTACAACATGGTCAGTTGATCTGTCTCGTCTCCATAGCAACGCGTCTCAGCTAATCTCTCTTAAATTCTGTTATCCAACTTAAGAGAAGCGCTGTGATCAGCACTGCAGTTGTCTTGAGCCATTGTGTCGAGCTTGTGTGTTGAAGTCCGATAATATTTTCCTCCAAGCTCCCGTAGACGTTTAATTAAGCAGCAAGCAGGATGCGATTAAACCCGAGTAATGACACGTGGAGAGGTGATATTGTTTCCCCCTGTGCAGAAACTCTTCCTTCGTTTGAAGTGTTTTGATCTTGTTTCCTCGCGCTGGAAAATATTTGTCTCCTTCTGAAGGCTTTAATGGTTTCAGCGACTCTGTAATGAGGGAGGACAAGCTCAGAAATGAGTCTTTCAGAGGGACATGTGGAGAAGTTTGGAGACAGTTAGAGAGCACTGATTTATGGTTTATGGACACATAGAAAGGAGGACAGTGGTGGACCAATAAAATGCATCTGTTTGGTTCTGCATTTGCTTTTTAGCCAACTTTTAAACTATGGAACAAACTTTGATAGTTTAGTAAGTGTAATAACGTTTTGAAGTGAGTTGTCATGTTAGCTGTTAGCTCTGCTGTGCATCGCGGTTCCAATATCATATCGCCCACCTCTATATTCAGACAAATTGGGTGAAACTGGGTCATTTCCCACGGCTCACCTGGCCATCTCGGCAAACTAGTGTGCAGCGGGGGTGAAAAACACTGTCATATATGATTATGTTCAACAGATCTATAGACAGAAAACAATGATGTTTGTTATTTGGACACTTTTTACCTAGTTAGATCCAAAACCAGACGCTGCAATGTTCCTTTTTTTTCCATCTCAGCCTCTAGATTTGCATGCTCTCACAGTCTCTTCTGAGGTTCGGACTCCTCGGCTCTCATGATACTGTATTGTACTTCAATTACAGAAATGTCTCCATGTTTCTTGTAGTGAAAAGTCTTGTGTGTTGCTGCAGTCTGTGATTTGTGTGCTGTTTCTGCACGAGTGGCTATGTACCCACTCTACTTAGTTTTTTCTGCTGATTTTAAACATGTTACCTCAAAAAGGAGAACAGTCTGTGGAAGAATAAAATGTAATCTCAGACACATTCTTTATGTTCAAAGAAGCACCTTTTGTTTACAAGTTTTTTTTGTTTGGTTTTGCTGTGGTTTGTATCACTACATTTATTTACAAGCTTTTGAATTTATCTATCGTTGAGCTGCTTCAGGAGCGATTCTCTAGGCTCTCTCTCCTCATGTAAGACCTCGAGGTATCTGCTGGTCAGCAAAAGCAGGGAATGTGATAGTGACAGGTGCTGCCCCCAAAAATAGTCTGTGAGTGAAGGGGGAAGGCCCAGCACACAGCAGCAGAGGCAACAGAGGGGAGAGGGGGACGAGATGATGGAGTGGAAATCATAAAAATAAACAGGGAGGTGTATAGTAGAAGTGCAGGTTAGGGTGAAAACATGAAACCTGAAGTTGAACTTGAAGAAGCTGCTGCTGAAACATGTTGGAAAACACTGTTGTTTTGCTCAGCAAACATTGGTATTTACAATAGTCATGTGCTCTTTGCTCGTCTGTGGACTCCACTTTTTCTAATTTAAGGCAAATTGTGCAGATTCCTAAAATCTTTTTGCTCTTATTACTGAGCTAAGTGGAGCGTCGGAATGGCGTCCTGTTGGAGTCAACAACAGCATAAGTGTGGAACTGTGGAGCACAATTCCTCGCCGCTCTCTCTGTGATCATGGTGTTAAAAGTTCACATGACAGTCTTGTAGTGCTTCATCAAGCATACCGGTGCTACCTTTGGAATCCATCAATTTTATGTCAATATAAAAGTGACTGTTTGAAAACTTATTTGGAAACGGAGATGAAATGTGCTCGTCTTTCTCCACGTCTTATTTTCTCTCTGCAGTCACTGCAGCCATGTCTGCACGTAAATAAAGATACTCTACGTGACAAACTGCTCTCACGCTTGGTAAATTATATTGGAGGGTAGTATATAGATAGAAAAAATATCCTCCCAGGCCATGCTAAATGGTGTAATCACTGCAGCAAATGGGCTAAATGTAGCACACGATGAATCACTTTTGCGCTCTCGTCTGTGTACACCTTCTTATGTTTCCTGGAGTCCAGAGAGCTCTTAGACAAAGGCTTTCAAACTGAAGCATGACAGTCCGTTATGTTGAAATATGCAGATCATTTGATCATATGACAATGTATTGTCACGTTATGACAAGAGTACATAGTTGCAGACAAGATGGCCGACCTCATTCCTCTACAATGGATCCTCCATGCTGAATCTTCATGCAGCTCTCGACCCGGAAACCCAGAAGCCCAAAGTAGACCAGCTGAACCCCAATAGCACACAATAACAACAATACAATATTTTACAGATTCATTTGACATCTTCATTTGCAACCAGAAGCCAATATTGGATGTTTTTTTTTTTTTAATACGACTTCTTCCTTGTTATGTAAGTAAAAGTTGACATAGAATAAATGCTGCTTTGGACAGATAGTGTCCTCTGCTAATGGAAAATGCAATATTGTAGTGGCAGGTCACTTCTTTGAAATTGCTTTATTTAAGATTTCTGTGGAAATAGGTCCATCGTTGTGGTGCAGCAGTCGGGCTCAGAAGAGGCACCTCTTGGCCAACATCAGCCAGTCACATGTTGTCGCGCTATAATCTGTTCTTGTTCTGCCAGGGAATAAAAGTGCCCACAGGGATTTACGTCTACATTCTCACCTCTGGTATCATACTTCAAAAACAAAGTCCAAAAGGCAAATTTCCCCTCTTTATATTATGGCAAAATAATGTACTGACCATCTCTCACGGCACACTAGTGTGCAGCGGCGTGGAAAAACGCTGTCATATATGATGTTGTTCAACAGCTCTATAGACAGAAAACAATGATGTTTGTTATTTGGACACCTTTTACCTAATTACATCCCAAACCAGACGCTGCAAATTTCCCCTCTTTATATTATGGCAAAATAATGTACAAAATCTGTTCGTATCACGCAGGAAAAGCCCACTACAATATTATATATAGCAAGGCGAAGTATTCAACATTTCAATTCTTCAATGCGTTGAAAAGTGCAACCATTACATAACGTGAATGTGCATGTGTGAAAATAAACCAAACAAAATGTATGTCAATTAAAATGCTGTTACATACGTTACATGTTACGTTAGATATATGTTACATGCTTAACAATGTTGTTGTTTAGGGTATGCCGGATATGCACATACATCCAGATATACACAGGTGTTGGAGAGATGTGTTGCTGTGGATGTGTGTCTGTGTTACTTCATTTCAATACAAATAGGGCTGTCAATAGATTACAATTTTTAATCTGAATTCATCACACAAGAGCTGAGTTAACTCGGTTAATGGCAAATATCGGGTATCGTGGACAAATGCATCTCACGTGGATAAGAATTAAGTGAAAAGAATTTGTTTTGTAGTGCTTCCATCGGGAATCCCCATCAGCCGGAAGCACCGTCACTCTCATCGAACCCCGTTTCAGCACCCACACACTGTAAATGTGCTGCCCCTCACTCTGTAAACGTCGGCAGGAATCGATGGAGGCTTCAGGGTGGCCGACCTCAGCACTTAACTGAGAGTGTTTGTTGTTAACCAATAAAAACTGCATTAAAGTCAACCTGAATTACGAGGTTTTGAAAGGATATAGAGAAAGGCAATGTAAAAATGACTTTCTCCTCCACTGTTGCAGACCGGTGAAGAAATCCTCCCTTGTTATTTTCCGTGGTAATGTCTGGAAAATGTTAACTTGCCGTGTTGTCATTATTGAGTCACAATGATAGTACAGTAATCTAATACATGTGTCTGATATTTTGGAAGAGACAGTGGTAAAGATGATGAGCCCTCACCACGGACCTCTGCCTCAGTCAAAACGCACATCCAATGCTCTGTTTGTTTGTTTTTAAATGCATCCTGCAATCCTTTTCTAATGGCTGAACATTTCTATTTTAGTCTCACAAATTTAAATCAACTTTAGTTTTGTTCATCTGCTTTTTAATTTTGTCTTCTTTTTTATTTAAATGTGTGTTTTACAGATTCATTTGAAGTCTTCATTTGCAATTTAAGCTTTTCTGTTCAGTTATGTTCGTCAAAGGTCAAAAGAGTCTGGAATCAAGGGTGTGGAACAGCCCTCACTTCAAAGTGTTTTAATCTATTTTCCTTTTTGAATATCGTCATATTGTTTTGTGTGGCTTAGAAACAGAATAATTCTCTCACGATGATGCTTCAGACTCAACACCATCAAAAGCTAGTGGCCACCTGTAGCTAATCTGGATGACCAACACATTTTTAATCTTGGGCTGCTCCGGCTATGCAGCGTTACTGAACCATGTCACAAACACATGCATTCATTTTTGACTGTTCCTGAACAAAGTTGCGGGAGACTGGTGGGAGGCTACCTTGGGGCGAAAGACTCCAATAGAAAAATATTAAATCATCTAAACATTAACTTTCAAACCTGTATGTAAATGTATTTTTTTAAATACTAAAAACCGCATTGGCGATTCAGCCAAGTATTTTTAATTTTATTTGGCTTCAGTCAAAAATGTTCTGTTCGTTGCATCCCAACAATTTAGTGTATGTTTTTGCAGAGTGGGAGGAAATCAGAGCCACACAAACAACTGGAGCGCGAAACTGAACACAGAAAGGACCTAGTTCCCTCAACCTGAAATCACACCTAAGGTCTTGCTCTGACTCTCAATTTATTACTTCAAGTTACAGATGAATACATGTATGATGAGGTTGTTCTCTCATTGGCTTCCTGTCTGGGTTGCTGTGCCGTGCTGTCGGGGGGAGCCCTGTCTCGCTTCTGTCTCCACCGTTCCCCACAAAGGTCTCTCCTTTCAACCACCGTGTTTCTGGCTGTAAATCCACGCCACGGTGCCCACATCTATCAGCACACACTTGCGTGGTTGTGTGTCCGCCTGTCAGATCTAATTGTCTCTCCCTCTCTGACCCCGCACATCCACATAGTCAAGATGCTTCACCCGCCAAGTCCAAACATGGCTTGGGGGTAACCCTACCCGCCCCACTAATGCAGGCATCAAATGTGTGTATAGAAGAGATGTGATCCGCACAGGTGCCAGTCCAGTGAGTCAGGTGGGCGATAACCAGCTCCTCAATTTCACCTGCTCCATTAGTTGCAGAGAGATTATCGAATAATCATGGTTTGTTTGTGGAGGACTTACACTGAATTGTGGGGATCAATCCTGAGCTGCTGCTATGAATAAGTCTGTGACCTAAGCTTGATAGCTGCTGAGGTCCGAGAGCTGACTCTCTTTGTGTCACCGTCCCTGTTGCTGTAACTGCAGAGCCTGGTCCTTTGTGTACAGGGTTTGTACAGTATATTCTTCATCTGGGCACTGTGTTTCCCCCCCCAAGTGTCCCGAAACACTCATTGGTTAAACAATGAATAAGCTCCATGTAGGTGTGTGTATTTGCAGTTATCTTCACAGTGACACTGCCCTCCTGCCCTGGATAGATGGGACAGGATCAAGCCCCCTTTTTAGTGAAAAAAAGGGGTAATGATTGACCATATTGTGAAGGTGTGTCTCCTGTGTTGTTAAAATTCATTTGTTAACCCTGTTGCACTGTTGAGACTTTGTTTTGCAACCTTGTATTTAAAACTGACGTCACTGGTTTAGACATTGCATTTCTCCACCTCATGAGACTTGCGTCAGGCTGGAGAAACACCTCTGTCCACACTTGAGTTGTCAAGTGCTAATGCTCGGGGAAGGTGAGAAGGCCATTTTGTTCCATTTTCTGTTGTGTAAAGGAGAGAACACGAGGATCAGCCGTGCACTCTGGTCGAGGGGAGAAAGATGATCGTCCGGTCACAGGAAGAAGGGTGGCCCAGCCATGAAAACACTCCAGGCTTGTGGATACAGGACCCGATAGGATTGTTACGAGGGCACACCGCTCAGCTTCACTTTCCCTGTTGTGGCATGCAAAGCTCTACTTGACAGCTGCATAAAAGTGTAAACTTCATATGCACCCATTATGATGCAGCAAATAAAGTGGAACGGGTCAATCAGAAGGAGCGAGTGACTGTGTGAAGTACCCACATCCAAGAGAGGAGCATTAGTCATGTTAAAGTGATGAATCCACTTGTATAATGAGAGAGAGGCCAGAGCAGCTGAGAATGTCGACTGTCGGCTGTGGGGTCTGACTGGGCAGGGGGGTGTTTATGGCTGTATTTACGTCGGCCGCTGCTGGTTCCAGACAACGATGAGGACCAGAAGCAAATCGCTGGCTGTTTTCAATCTGTGTCAGGAGTTGTTGTGATGACTGTGTGCTATTGATTCGATTAAAAGTTTCTGTGTGGAATCTCTAGCGCTACAGCAAAGAGTGAGAGAGGATGTTTTCTGTGGGAGCTCTGACACTCACTTAAGTGATGTGGCAGGTGGATGATCAAGATAGGCGGAGGTGGACGACTTGTTGTGACCAACCTGAAAAAAAGCCTTCTCAAGGGCACCATCAGTATTGCAGTTGACTGGTACTTCTCGATTTAGCCAGACCGTATTAAACGACTTTGTGAGGCGAACACAGATGATAGCAGGATTCTGGGTGCAAGACAGGCCTGTTGCTATTTTCATGCTGACATTCCTGCACCAATGAAAGCATAATTATAACACAAGCAAGGGTTTGTGCTCGAACTAGGTGCCATTTTCTGATGTCCAAGTGTCTTTACTTGACTTGAAATCATCAGTTTATAATGTCTATTTTCCACTGGACCTACTCCCTAAGTCAACGGTGTCGAACCTGAGAACAGTCAAGGGCCGAACAATATTTTGTCAAATATTCTTTTCTCCTTTTTTAGCTATTATTGTGTTAACAGTTAAAAGATGATAAATGGTCTTTGTGTTTTGGCTGCAGGATGACCAGGTGGTTCTGCAGTGCACCGCCTCCGTCCTGAAGGAGCAGCAGATCAAACTGTGTCTCTCCTGTGAAGGTTTTGGGAACCGACTCTGCTTCCTGGAGACGACGTCCAACGCTCAGGTGAGGAGCTACAGATTGCCAGATGACTGTCTTTGTGATGTAAAGTTTCCTGGAATGGAAGTAGATAAATATAAATGGCTGAGTCCTTCATTTCTGGGCGTTCACAGAAGGTTCCCCCGGATCTGGCGATATGCAACTTCATCCTGGAACAGTCGCTGTCGGTGCGAGCGCTGCAGGAGATGCTGGCCAACACTGTGGAGATGACCGAGGTGAGACACCCAGGCTCACGCGGAGCTCTTAGTTCTGGATGAGGGAAGCTGTATGTTACGACGAAAATGAAAAAAGGAAAGTAAAATAATAAAATTAATTAGGGAATTAAAAATATATGTTTTATCTAACTTGATTAAAAGACTAGAAAAAGAAGCCGCCGGATCATATCTGAAAGATATGAAAGATATGAAAAATGATCATCATCTTCATTCAAAGACATCAAAAGTCAATTCAAGCTACTAAAATGGTTATAAAAATCATGCCCTGAAACAACTCCAGTAAAAGGTTCTGTGATCTTAAAAGGCAGGAAAGAAACTCAGTGGTTAAAGAAGTTTAATATGAAACTAAGAACTTGTTCCATCCTCAAACATCTACATGTTGACAACATCATCCACCCAAACTCTGGAAGCTGTGGTCTGTCAGGTTCTGTCCACTGAAGGTTGGTCTTATTTTTATGTATGTTCTTGACCACTCCTCCCCCTCTATGCTTTCTAACAAGCAGACAGTTGATCTGGACAAATGGGTACGTTTGTTATCAGTTCTTTATCCTGTGGTGTGTTTGAAGTCTTTGTTCCTCGTTGTTTCTGTCCCAACTCTGTCTGTGTTCAAGCCCCAGGTTTCGTCTCATCCCTCAAGCTTAAAATCACATTATCATGGAATTGAACTTGAGCTGCACTTAATGGTTTTCTCTATTAGAACCCATTAACGCAGCAGATTATAGAAGGTCCTCACCCTGGTTGGACTGAGTGGATGAAGGAGGATTTTGAATGCTCACAGTAGGATGAGAATAGCATGGCACGTAGCCCACCCACATCTAGCAGAGTGACGGTGTTGAGGAGAAACTGGAGACTCTCTCGACTTCACACTCTGGAAGTGGTGCACCTGTCCTGGTAGAGACTGCTTAGGTGGATCAGAGATAATAATGTCATCCCAAAGGATTTTTGAAGCTTAACCCTCTAGATGAAGGAATAAATATTTTTTTTGTTTAGCTGAATTCATCCTTGTCTAAGTTGTGTTCATGGACCGTAGGCAAAACCTAGTGCGGAAATGAGAAGTCAAACATGAGTAAAAAGTTGGTCTATATATAATAATATCCGTATACAAAAGGTCAAAAACAGGACATTGTGACCAGAGGTGAACTCACACTTGTACCTCTGCATGAAACCAGCATGAGGTCAGAAAACAGGCTTGCTGAAGAAGAGTGCTGGGGTCACCGGGTAAGATACTTAAACTACTAGAATCCACCAGTCAAGCGGGACATTGATTGGTCTGATCACCTCCAGCCAGCCAGACAAGGAAAATAAAAAACTAGAAAAGTAAAAACTAATAATAGATCTAGAAACAGCAAGAATCATTCAGTGTTTTGTTCAGGACTCAGTTCAATCAGTGTTGTGAGATGAACTTGTGTCTTATTTAAATTGTTTTCGTCAGTCAAACAGCCTTCTGTCACCTATGTCTGACCTCAGTTCAGTATGATGCATGACTGATCTCTTACTCACTTGCAGTCGTCTCAAGGTGGAGGCCATCGCACGCTGCTGTATGGCCACGCCATCCTGCTGAGGCACAGCCACTCGGGCATGGTGAGGCCTCTTTGTCTACAGGCCGATGAGCTTGTGGGTTTTAATCGCCACATCTTCACCTTCTAGTACCTGAGCTGTCTGACGACATCCCGCTCACTCACAGACAAGCTGGCCTTCGACGTGGGTTTACAAGAAGACTCCACCGGTAAGAAAAGGACGTTTTGTCACTCTCGTCCAGCTGTACTCATTGACAACCTGTCCCCTTTTAATGCTTCATTGATGGGACTGCTGTGACCAGGTCATCTAAGAGCTGTTTGCTCTTCTCTCCCTGAGTAGGTGAGGCTTGCTGGTGGACTATTCATCCAGCCTCCAAGCAGCGGTCGGAAGGTGAAAAGGTCAGAGTGGGGGATGACCTCATCCTTGTCAGCGTGTCCTCTGAGAGATACCTGGTGAGAAACATTATTTTCTTCCTCATGGATCTTATTTATTTGCTGCTCAACTTGAACTTGTGATGTCGTGATCTTAATTCACAGTGTGTTCTGGACGGTCCCTGTTGTCATTAACTGACCTGTTCTGGTTCATCTTTAGCACTTGTCTTACGCCAGCGGAGACCTGATGGTGGATGCTTCCTTCATGCAAACCCTCTGGAACATGAATCCCATTAGTTCCGGCTGTGAACTGGCTGAAGGTATGAGAACTAGCATAACAGTAGGAACAAAAATCAAAATTGATTTAAACCTTCTATTTAAAGCTTTGATTGTTGCAATGCATTATGAGATTCCATTTGTCTTTTCTCTTCAATCAGGCTTTCTAACTGGAGGTCACGTTCTCCGTCTGTTTCACGGTCACATGGACGAGTGTCTGGCCATCGCAACGCCCGAGGAAGGAGAGGAGAAGCGCAGGTGTGGATGAGTCTTAGAGCAACTTGATTTCCCTTTTGTTCGATTCCTACATGGATGTGTCTGTCTGTTGCAGGGTGGCTCACTATGAAGGTGGAGCTGTGTGCAGCCAAGCCCGCTCCCTCTGGAGGCTGGAGCCTCTCCGAATCAGGTAGTCCCATGCGCAACACAGGCGAGGATCAGCTGGCTTCTTATAATATCACTTCCACTGGTTTCACATTTTTCATATTATCAATACACCACCCTTTAACTTCTCAGACGTTACTTTAGGTGACACACATGGAGGAAGGTGATGGGTAGTGTTTTGTTGACTTCTTCTTATTTCTGGCTGCAGTTGGAGTGGCAGCCATATGAAATGGGGTCAGTCTTTCCGCATTCGACACATCACCACAGGCCGGTACCTGTGTCTGGATGAGGAGAAAGGTCTGCTGGTGGTCGACCCGGAGAAGGCCAACACCAAACTGTCAGCCTTTTGCTTCCGTGCAACAAAGGTCAGATTTAACTTCAGCAGAGAATGTTAGTCTTCTGTGATGCTGACCTCATTTCTGGGTCTGGCTGAGCAGGATAAGGTGGAGGTGGCTCAGAAGCGTGACGTGGAGGGGATGGGAATACCTGAGATCAAGTATGGGGAGTCCATGTGCTTTGTCCAGCACGTGTCCACTGGACTGTGGCTGACATACGCAGCTCTGGACGCAAAAGCTGCTCGTCTGGGAATGATGAAGAGAAAGGTAGGATTCTGTGGGGAAATCTTTGCTGACAACCACTATAAAAATTTGATCTGTGCCTGCAGGTTATCCTGCACCAGGAGGGTCACATGGATGACGCCCTGACTGTCTCACGCTCTCAGACTGAGGAGTCTCAGGCTGCTCGAATGATCTACAGCACCATGGGCCTGTTCAGACAGTTCAACCAGTGAGTCCACAGCAGAGAAATAAAATATTTATTGCAATCTCGCTTCACATTTTATATGATTCAAAGTGAGCCACATCACTCACTCTCATCAAGCTATAAACTCCTCTCTCGAACAAGTCCAGGTGTGCTGTGGTTTCCCACCTTGATTACCTGTCTTCTCTCAGGGGTCTGGACTCCCTGAGTGGGAAGAGCAAGCAACCTTCAGCCACGCCGCTTCCTCTGGAGGGCGTCATCCTTTCTCTCCAGGATCTCATCTTCTACTTCCGCCCTCCGGAAGAAGAGCTAGAGCATGAGGAGAAGCAGACCAAGCTCCGCTCACTGCGCAACAGACAGAACCTTTTCCAAGAGGAGGTACTTTAACTTGCCGCCTCCACACAACCCAAGCCTCAGTGACTGATGCTGAAGTTGTTGTCCAGGGAATGATCACCATCGTCCTGGAATGCATCGATCGCTTGAATGTGTACAACACCGCCGCTCACTTCTCTGAGTTTGCTGGAGAAGAAGCTGCTGAGTCCTGGAAGGAGATTGTCAATCTTCTTTACGAGCTGCTGGGTAGGAAAAATCACGTCACCCGACCGCCTGAGGTTTGAACTTTAATAATAAACAGCACATCTGTCTCCAATGTGAAGCCTCACTCATTAGAGGAAACAGATCCAACTGCGCCTTGTTCTGTGATAACCTGGACTGGCTGGTCAGCAAGCTGGACCGTCTTGAGGCCTCCTCAGGTACATCACAGCTCCATTTTCTACGCTTCTTTACTGAACTTTTTTTCATGGAATGTTTTTGCAAGTAACGCAACTCTGTTTATCCAGGTATTCTGGAGGTGTTATACTGTGTTCTCATCGAGAGCCCTGAAGTTCTAAACATCATTCAGGAGAACCACATTAAATCCATCATCTCTCTACTGGACAAGCACGGCAGGAACCACAAGGTCTGTCTCAACCTCTGCTCTCCACTTCTTGCTAGTCCTTATAAAAGTATTGCTTGGAATTTCAGTTATTTTGTCGCAACATGTGATCAGCTGTATTGAGTTAACATGTGAAAAAATGTTTTATTGGATTAGTATTTCTGACTGTTAAAACTCTCCTTCAGGTTCTGGACGTCCTTCGCTCTCTCTGTGTGTGTAACGGTGTCGCTGTAAGGTCCAATCAGAACCTCATCACTGAGAACCTTCTCCCTGGACGAGACCTACTGCTGCAGACCAACATTGTCAACTATGTGACAAGGTACTTTCTTTTTTTAACTCTCTAAATGACGTCACCATGGACGTGATTGTCTGCATATTTGTGCCACCAGTTTGAGGCCAAACATCTTCCTTGGAACCTGTGAGGGCTCGACGCAGTACAAGAAGTGGTACTACGAGATGATGGTGGACTACGTGGAGCCTTTCGTGACTGCGCAGGCCTCTCATTTGCGCGTGGGCTGGGCTATGACCGAGGGCTACAGCCCCTACCCGGGTGGAGGAGAGGGCTGGGGAGGCAACGGCGTGGGAGACGACCTCTACTCTTACGGTTACGATGGTCTGCACTTATGGTCCGGTACGCATTCTCCTCTAAAATATTGAAAACGTTGCCCGCACAGTGCCGTAATGGTTAATGCTGCAGCAGCACAGCAAAAAGGTTGCTGGTTTGAATGAGGCAGCTCTGAGTTTGGAGTGATCCTGGCTTCTGTCTTTGTATGTTCTCTGTGTGTTATGAGGGTTTCATCCCACTGTCCAAGTGGTGTAATGTATTGGTGACTCTACATAGTCCCAAGGTGCGAATGTATGTGAGTGGTTGTCTGTGTATAAGTCAGGCTGACCTGTCCCAGGTAGCTGGCTTAGAATCCAGCCTCTGCCTCTGTCTAACTGGGAAAATGAATGAATATTCTGTAAGGTTAGCACCTGTGCTTCTTATTCTAATCATACCAGACCAATCTGTCTGGTAGGTACTTTGGCGCGACAGGTGGCCTCCCCGAACGCTCACACTCTGGCTGCGGACGATGTGGTCAGCTGCTGTCTGGATCTGAGTGTGCCCAGTATCTCCTTCCGCATCAACGGCCACCCGGTTCAGGGCATGTTTGAGAACTTCAATGTGGACGGCCTCTTCTTTCCCGTCATCAGCTTCTCTGCCGGTGTCAAGTATGTCCGGAAAATTGTTCCCCTCATTTCTGTAGCGGGGAAAACTTGCCAGCTAATGCTGATTGTGTGTTGCCAGAGCTCGGTTCCTCCTCGGCGGTCGTCATGGGGACTTCAAATTCATGCCACCACCAGGCTATGCTCCGTGCTACGAGGCCTTGCTGCCCCGCGAAAGGATGCGGATCGAACCCATCAAAGAGTACAAGCACGACTTCAACGGTGTGCGAAACCTGCTGGGGCCCACTCTGTCCCTCACCCACACCTCTTTCACACCCTGCCCTGTAGACACTGTGCAGGTAACACAGCAGACAAAATGTTCAAATTAACATGCTCATGTGAAAGAATCCACTGCATGTTGCGGCTAGATCGTGCTGCCACCACACTTGGAGCGAATCCGGGAGAAGCTGGCGGAGAACATTCACGAGCTCTGGGCGATCACAAGGATCGAGCAGGGATGGACGTATGGCACCGTGAGTTCTCACTTGTTGACTATTTTTAGAAACATTTCTCCTATATCTGACGGTGTGTAGAATGTATTTTGCTTAGATGAGGTGAGGGGAGGAGTCTCCAGGGACCATAATGTTTTCTGATGATGTAGTCATCTTTAGTGAGAGAAAGGAGAAGCAGCTGGCAATTAGGGAACTGAAAGTCATTGGAAGCAAGGCAGGATAGTTGCATGTGTGTGTGAGGGATGTTGGAGGAGTGAAGATGGGTGAGTGGAGGTGGTGAAAACAGGTCAACAAGTATTTTGTTAAATCATCAAAGCAATAGACTGAGATGGAGGTGGTGAAAAACAATGCAGCACTCCTATGACATCAGAGCAATGAGTGAATGGGTTTTACATGTTTTGAGGCTGTGGAACTTAGAAGAGCCAGAGATGTAGCTACAGTAGGTGTGGCTAGGAGAATGTTAAAGATGGCTTAACATGTAGTAAAGTACGACCTTACCTGCTGCGGTGTTTTCCACAGTTCAGAGATGACAACAAAAAACTTCACCCATGCTTGGTGGACTTCCAGAGTCTCCCTGAGCCAGAGAGAAACTACAATCTGCAGATGTCTGGAGAGACTCTCAAGTAAGCCCTGATGTTTGATCGTCTGTGGTTAGAATGGAAATTGCTGATTCTCTCCTCACAAAGGACCCTCCTGGCTTTGGGCTGCCATGTTGGCATGGGGGATGAGAAGGCTGAGGAGAATCTCAAGAAGATCAAGCTGCCAAAGACGTAGGAGTGAATTAAAGTAAATTCTCTACACATGCTGGTGTCTAGAAGTGAAATGGATTTCTGTCTTTTCAAGCTACGTGATGAGTAACGGCTACAAGCCCGCCCCCCTTGACCTCAGCCATGTCAAACTGACACCCAACCAGAACCAGCTGGTGGAGAAGTTGGCGGAGAATGGGCACAATGTTTGGGCAAGGGACCGAGTTCGACAAGGGTGGACATACAGTATTGTGCAGGTAACCTGACTATCAACAAGTTCATATTGGTTCTCGATATGTTTTTAACATGACTTCGTTTCAGGACATCTTGAACAAGCGTAACCCTCGTCTGGTCCCTTACAACCTGCTGGACGAGAGAACCAAGAAAACCAACAGGGACAGTGTCAACAACGCTGTCCGTACTCTCATTGGCTACGGCTACAACATTGAACCTCCAGATCAGGAGAGCAGTAAGTCTACTTGTGCTGTGTCAGTCAACATGATCTTGGTGATGATGAACTGTTGCCTCCTCTCTGTCTACAGCGAGTCACGGTCTAGAGAACGTCCGTGGTGACAAAGTCCGGCTCTTCAGAGCTGAGAAGTCGTACGCTGTGACTCAGGGAAAGTGGTACTTTGAGTTTGAGGCTGTGACCACAGGAGAGATGAGAGTGGGCTGGGCTCGTCCCAACGTCCGCGCCAACACTGAGCTGGGAGCGGACGAACTGGCCTACATTTTCAATGGCAACAAGGTCAGTCGGGTGGTGGGACTGGCGACAATGTGGAAAATTACCCGAAGCTGAGCGGTTGATGCAGAAAGAAGGGACTTCACTTTATGAGGAGAAGCTGACGTGTTATGTAGCAGAGTCTGTGGTGAAGGAGGGCGGCTTATCTTTTGTGAACACGCTACAGGGAAGCTTTATGGATAAATTATCCTCCAAATGAAATAGAAAATTAAGCATGTGGCTCATTTGTCATTCTACACTGAACATGCTACAATATGTTTGCGTGATGCTGACAGTCTTCTGCCTGTTCTGCCAGGCTCAACGATGGCACGTCGGCAACGAGCCCTTCGGTCGGCAGTGGCAGTCCGGCGACGTTGTTGGTTGCATGATCGACCTCACAGAGATGAACATCATGTTCACCCTCAACGGGGAAATGCTGATCAGTGACTCCGGCTCAGAAATGGCGTTCAAAGATATTGAGATTGGAGAAGGTGAGATGATCAGTCACACAATCCTGGAGAGTGAGAGTTAACAACAACCTTGTGGCGTGGATTCCTTCTTGGGCAGGTTTCATCCCGGTGTGCACCCTGGGTCTGTCTCAGGTGGGGAGGATCAACCTGGGCCGCAACGTGAGTAGCCTGCGCTACTTCGCCATATGTGGCCTTCAAGAAGGATTTGAACCGTTCGCTATAAACATGAAGCGAGACATCACTATGTGGTTCAGTAAGAGTTTGCCACAGTTTATACCTGTGCCCACCGATCACAACCACATTGAGGTAAGTGACAGACCAACTAAACTGTCGAGACAACTCGTTTGTATTTCAACCGGTTCACTTCCTCTCAGGTTTCCCGTGTTGATGGGACAGTAGACAGCGCCCCCTGTCTGAAGCTGACCCACAAAACATTTGGCTCTCAGAACGCCAACACAGACATGATGTTCCTGAGGCTCAGCATGCCCATCCAGTTCCATGAAAACTTCAAGATCCAGGCCGGCACCACCCCCCTCACCCGGGCCCTCACTATACCCGAGGACGAGGTGGTGGTCGTGGAGCCTGACTCTGAGTTTGAGGTCCTGAAGAAGTCTGCCAGCCGAAAGGAGCAGGAGGAGGACAAGAAAGAGCCGTCGGTGGCGAAGGAGTTGTCTGTGGAGAACGAGAAGGACACAGTGTCAGAGAAGGGAAAGAAACGAGGGTGAGTTCAAAGATAATGGTTTTTTTTCAATAAACAACTGAAATAGACATTAATTAATAATGCTCAGATTTATATCAACATATTACCATCCAAAAAGAATCATAATGACTGCCATACGTTGAAACGTTGTCTATGTTTAGGTTTTTCTCTAAAGCCAAAAAAGCAGCCATGACACCTCTGGCTCCGCCTCCTCCTCCAACTGTCCCACGTTTAGTTGAAGATGTGGTTCCGGATGACCGAGATGACCCTGAGATCATCCTGAACACCACAACGGTGAGCCGAACCAAAGCTGTCTTGTCCTCTCAGTTGATGGGTTGTTTTTTAAACATCTAAAACTTCGTCCTTCAGTACTACTACTCGGTGAGGATCTTTGCCGGTCAGGAGCCATCCGGTGTCTGGATCGGCTGGGTGACACCGGACTATCACCAATACGACCCAAACTTTGACCTCTCAAAAGTGCGCTGTGTCACGGTGACAGTGGGAGACGACAGAGGAAACATCCACGATAGGTGAGTGTTTACCTTGGTCCTCCCTGAGCATCGACTTCAGAGCTGTCTCTGTGTTTGTCCCTGCAGCATGAAGCACAGCAACTGCTACATGGTTTGGGGTGGTGACTTGGTCAGCAATCAGCAGACCCGCTTCAGCCAGGAGGACATGGTGGTGGGATGTCTGGTGGACCTAGCAACTGGTCTCATGACCTTCACGGCAAATGGGAAGGAGATCAACACCTTCTATCAGGTCTGAGCCAGCATTTAGAGTGTTAAACTACTGTAGTTCTTTGAAGAATTAAAAGTCTTCCTTACAGGTGGAGCCCAACACCAAGCTGTTCCCAGCCGTCTTCGTCCAGCCCTCCAGCCAGAACATGGTACAGCTGGAGCTCGGCAAACTCAAGGTGAGAGTCAGTGACTTCCATTTACTGTGAGACCAGTGGAACGCATGGAGAAATTGGGATGGTTTGGACATGTGGAGAGGAGAGGCAGTGTCGGAATGTTGGAGAGGAAGAAGAGGAGGACAACCTGTTAGGGTCATGATTGAGGAGGACATGAATGTGTGACAAGAGGATGATTAAAAAGTGAAGTGGAGGACTTGCTGTGGCAAGAGAAGCAGGTGAAGATGAAGAAGAATGAAATTGGCGAGAATGCTGTAATGAAATCATGCTCCTCGGAAGACCAAAGACAAGATCCCCTGATTTTCTCCTTGCCCTCTCTCTCTCTTTCTTTCTCTGTCTCTTATCTGATCAGAACATCATGCCCATCTCGGCAGCAATGTTCCGCAGTGAGCGCAAGAACCCTGTCCCACAGTGTCCGCCTCGGCTGGATGTCCAGATGCTGACCCCGGTCATCTGGAGCCGCATGCCCAATCACTTCCTCAACCCGGAGGTTGGCAAAGTGAGCGAGAGACTGGGCTGGATGGTGGAGTGCACAGAGCCACTCATCATGATGGCACTGCACATCCCTGAGGAGAACAGGTCAGTGACCCAGTCTCTTCGTGGTGATATATACAAAGGACAGGTTTACAGGTTCATGCTGTTCTCAGGTGCATCGACATCCTGGAGCTGTCCGAGCGTCAGGACCTGATGAAGTTCCACTTCCACACGTTGATGCTGTACTGCGCCGTCTGTGCTCTGGGCAACAACCGTGTCGCTCACGCGCTCTGCAGCCATGTGGATGAGTCTCAGCTCTTCTACGCAACTGAGAACACCTACCTGCCTGGACCTCTGCGGGGGGGCTACTACGACCTCCTCATCAGCATCCACCTGGAGTCGGCCAAGCGGGCCCGACTCGGAACCAACAGAGAGTTCATCGTACCCATGACGGAGGAAACGCTCAGCATCCATCTCTACCCTGATGTGAAGAAGGCCCACGCCCTTCCTGGCGTCGGCCTCACCACCTGTCTGCGGCCCAAACTCCACTTCTCCTCCATCAACTTTGTGGGCACTGATCCAGATCTATACACCCTCAGTCCTATTTTCCCCCTGCAGGTGAGACTATACTACTGTAACTTCATCAGTGCGGTATTTCACACTTAACTTTCCTCAATATGATGGTGCTCAGCTGGAAAGCTGCCTCTAATTTAAAATGGTCAAATTGACCACTGGCCATCTGTATGTTTTTCTTTTCCCCAACATTGTGTTCTACAATACACAGTCCATTACTCATAACCATACAGTACAGTACTTTCCTGAAATATGCCTCACTCTTTCAATATTGGATTGCTTGACTTGTTATATCATATATCTGGGTATCCAGGACTGAAAGACTTTAATTTCTGTTAAAACTTTTCTCGCGCAGGAACTGAAGACCAGAGCCATTAGCATGCTAACAGAAGCCGTGCTAGACGGTAGCCAGGCCATGCGGGATCCAGTAGGGGGCAGCGTCGAGTTCCACTTCGTTCCGATCCTGAAGCTGATCAGCACCCTGCTCATCATGGGAATCTTCAACGACGAAGACACCAAACACATCCTCAAGATGATCGACCCGAACGTTTTCAGCGGGAAGGAGGAAGAGGAGGCAGAGGAGGCCCCAGAGGGCGAGAACAAAGATGCAAAGGAGGAGGAAGAGGAGGTTGACCTGGAGGACGAAGGTGTCGGTGATGAGGATGAAGAGCAGGGAGATTTAGAAAAGGAGGGCGAGGAGGAGCCTAAAGAGGAGGGAGAGGAGAAGGAGGATCGAGAGGCCAAAGATGGAAAAGTGGATGGTGAGAAGGCAGAGGAGGAGAAGGAGGCAGAGGCAGTGGAAGGGGACGTGAAAGAAGAGGAAGAGGCTCCCGAGGAGGGTCTGCTCCAGATGAAGCTGCCAGAGTCTGTCAAACTGCAGGTCAGTGGATACCTGCTCAGTTAGCGATATCTTCCCTGAGAGGTTGTTAATGACATTCATTTTATTTGCCTTTATTGTTTTTATATCACTGAATAATTGGTCCAGTGGAAGCGTTTTATGAGGAATCACAGCGATGGGATCTCATGAGCCTCTTGAGCCTTTTAGATTGGTTCTGTAACTAATATCTCCTCTTGCAGATGTGCACTCTGCTGCAGTACTTTTGCGACTGTGAGCTGCGTCACAGGGTGGAAGCCATCGTGGCCTACTCCGACACGTTTGTGCATGAAATCCAGAACAACCAGCGTGTCCGCTACAACGAGCTGATGAGAGCCTTCACCATGTCAGCCGCAGAGACTGCACGCAAGACCCGAGAGTTCCGCTCGCCACCGCAGGACCAGGTAAAAGTGTTGACCAAAACATGTGTGTTACTGTGCTTTCACAAGATATTCTGTTGGTCACCAATAGCTGTGGTAGCAACAGAACATAATTGAAGCTCAATAATCGTCTTTGGATTCTTCAGGTTCTTTTACTGACTAATTTCAAGCACAATCCAGAGGACGAGGACTGTCCGGTTCCTGAGGAGGTCCGTGATACTCTGGGCGACTTCCACAACGACCTCCTGCTTCACTGCGGTGAGAATAGCATCACAATTAGCGCCAGCAACCTTGCCCTGGAGCTACCTCACTTTGTTCTCGTGCTGATGGACAAACTTTCTCCCAGGTATTCACATCGAGGAGGAGACGGAGGAGGAGGAGGTGGACACGACACTCAGAGGGAGACTCCTCAGTCTAGTGGACAAGGTCAAGAATTTCCGCAAGAAGGAGGATGAAGAGAAGCCGGAGGCCGAGGAGGAGCCGAAGCCCAGTACGACTTTCTGAACTCGAGCGGTTATCTTTCATGCCTGCAGTGCTGACTTCCTCTGCCTTAACACAGGCACTCTTCAGGAGCTGATCTCGCACACTATGATCCACTGGGCCCAGGAGTCCTTCATCCAGAACCCTGAGCTTGTGCGGCTGATGTTCAGCCTGCTGCACAGGCAGTACGACGGACTTGGGGAGCTGATCCGAGCTCTGCCCAAAGCCTACGCCATCAACGCCGTGTCTTACCAGGACACCATGGACCTGCTGGAGTGTTTGGGTCAGATCAGATCGCTGCTCATCGTCCAGATGGGCCCAGAGGAGGAGCGGCTCATGATTCAGAGCATCGGGTACGTGTCAAACCTGAAGGTCTCACCATGATATACAAATCTACTGTCATACTTTTCAACAAACAATTCCATGTCCTGTTCAGGCTTCTATTGCCTCTGGTGGTCAATGAGTATAGTTTAGAGACATTTGTAATCGGTAACAAAGCTCTCAGGTGCCAGAAGATATTGTGGCATGAAATAAAAACATATCTGATTCAGGCCTGTGGAAATGTTTGATTGAAACTCTTCAATAAGATGTGAATTGTTGCAGAAATATCATGAACAACAAGGTGTTCTACCAACATCCTAACCTAATGCGAGCACTGGGCATGCACGAGACGGTCATGGAGGTCATGGTCAACGTCCTGGGTGGAGGAGGAGACTCAAAGGTAAGCACGTCATTCCACTCGCTGGCTTGGTAACTGACCAAAGCCCTCTCCACCTGCAGGAGATCCGGTTCCCTCAGATGGTTACCAACTGCTGCCGTTTCCTGTGCTACTTCTGCCGTATCAGCCGACAGAACCAACGCTCCATGTTCGACCACCTCAGCTACCTGCTGCAAAACAGCGGCATTGGTCTCGGTCAGTGACGCTGTCATGGTGATCTTTATCCCAACTACTGCAGTTGTCCTGCAGGTGCAGAGATAGAAGCAGCCAGGTGTCACAGATGGAAACGGAGGAGTAATAAACTCACAGCAAAAAAGCTGGTGCAAATACAATCTAACAGTTGTTCAAAAATAGTTAATAGTCCATTCTGCAGGAATTTTTGTAACACATAAATTTGCAGTTGACGTTTTGAAGGTTATTTTAAAAACCATCCCAAACCTTGTGTCTTTGCTAAAATATTGCCTCGTTTTACTGTATTAATGGTTAAGTACAGCTTGAAATCAACTTGAAAACCTACTATATTTGGAAGTGAGAGAAAATGTATTCTTCAAATAAGATTTTTTTTCTACCTGCGCTCTTCGCTCTTGCAGGCATGCGTGGCTCCACTCCTCTGGACGTGGCTGCTGCTTCTTGCATTGACAACAATGAGCTGGCGTTGGCACTGCAAGAACAAGATCTGGAGATGGTGGGAGAAACAGAAGAGAGAGGTTGAAGTCTCTAAAAGCTCTATACTGACCCTGTTTTACTTTCTGATGTCAGGTGGTGACGTACCTGGCGGGCTGCGGGCTGCAGATGTGCCCGATGCTTCTGTCCAAGGGCTACCCTGACATCGGCTGGAACCCCTGTGGAGGAGAGAGATACCTGGACTTCCTCCGTTTCGCTGTCTTCGTCAATGGTTTGCCACTCATACTTATGTGTCTGTAGCTGTTGCTAACGTTGCCCTCTTTCTTAACTCAGGTGAGAGCGTGGAGGAGAACGCCAACGTTGTGGTGCGCTTGCTCATCCGTCGGCCCGAGTGCTTTGGTCCCGCCCTGAGAGGGGAAGGTGGTAATGGTCTGCTGGCTGCCATGGAAGAGGCCATCAAGATCTCAGAGGACCCAGCACGAGATGGACCCACGGTCAAGAAAGATCGGCGCTTTATGTAAGTGGCTGCACCCCAAGTCGCCCCACTTTAAATGTTAAGAGGAGGTTGACCGCTGCAAGCTAGCTGGAAAATCTTCCAAGTTTACTTGGTTTGAGTTTGTACCATGCACTTTCAGCCAGATGTGGTCCGTCAGTGAGAGGGGTTGTCTTCACATGTCTCGTGTGTTGATGGTAGGTTCGGAGGCGAGGAACAACATGAGGAGAACCGGGTGCATCTGGGCAACGCCATCATGTCCTTCTACTCCGCCCTCATTGACCTGCTGGGCCGCTGCGCTCCAGAGATGCATGTGGGTCTAGTTCTTAGAAGAAATACCTTTTATTCTGTTGGGTTATACATTTTTTCTGTGCTGCACAGCTGATCCAAGCGGGCAAGGGTGAAGCTCTGAGGATCCGAGCCATTCTGAGGTCTTTGGTGCCCATTGAGGACCTGGTGGGGGTCATTAGCCTTCCAGTGCAGATTCCTGCCCACGGCAAAGGTGGGTCTTTGTGGAACAACTCTATCTTTAAAATCATTCTACCGAATTTTCATTGCCTTGGTTTTCAATGTTTATAAACATGTTTTCCTCGCGCAGACGGCCAGATCGTAGAACCCAAGATGTCTGCCAGCTTCGTGCCGGATCACAAGGCCTCCATGGTGCTGTTCCTGGACAGAGTGTATGGAATTGATAACCAGGACTTCCTGCTGCACGTGCTTGAAGTGGGATTCCTGCCCGACATGAGAGCGGCTGCCTCTCTGGACACTGTGAGTCCTACATTCCTGGTTATAAAGCCACTCGAAAGCTGATCGGCTTTTCCTGTCTCAGGTGGCGTTCAGCACCACAGAGATGGCCCTGGCTTTGAACCGCTACCTCTGCTCGGCCGTGCTGCCTCTGCTCACCAAGTGCGCACCGCTGTTCGCTGGCACCGACCACCGTGCCATCATGATCGACTCCATGCTTCACACCATCTACCGACTGTCCCGCGGCCGTGCGCTGACCAAGGCCCAGCGAGACGTCATCGAGGAGTGTCTGATGTCCCTCTGCAAGTAAGTTCTTTGAGTAGCTGTTCATCATGCGTAGTTTATGACACGAACTCTCTTTAAAATATGCCACAGGTTTCAATTTTATATCTCTTTTAAAGTTGGTTAAACAATCCAAAGGGAGTAGTTCTATATGAATGTATTGTCGACAGGTGGCTGCGGCCCTCCATGCTGCAGCATCTGCTCCGTCGTCTGGTGTTTGACGTTCCCATCCTCAATGAATACGCCAAGATGCCTCTCAAGGTTTGACTGCCAATGAGTTTCAAACTGTGCTGCAGTTTTTCATCACCTCCATGATGTCATCTGCTCACAGCTGCTGACCAATCACTACGAGCGCTGTTGGAAGTATTACTGCCTCCCGAATGGATGGGCCAACTTTGGGGTGACGTCAGAGGAGGAGCTGCATCTGTCCCGGAAACTCTTCTGGGGAATCTTTGAATCATCCGCCCACAAGGTGAGGAAACAGCGCTCTGAGTGGAAATCCACCAATTCACTGTTTCAAATCTCTAGAAATACGATGCAGAGCTCTTCAAGATCGCAATGCCATGTCTCTGCGCCATCGCCGGAGCCATCCCTCCGGACTACGTTGATGCCAGCTACTCTTCCCACACGGAGAAAAAGGCCTCTGTGGACGCCGAGGGCAACTTTGATCCCAAACCTGTGGAGACCACCAAGTAAGTCATGATGGCAATAAGAAGCATGCGTTGATCACTATTATAACTTTATTGCTTTCACATGTACATATCTCAGTAGCCATCTTGAGGTATGCTAACAGTTGGAAAAATTTAACAAAGAAAACATTATTTGGTATTTAAAGGCTTTTTGGGAGATGATGATGTAATGGTATCATAATGCTTCCCAGATTACATAAATTACAATAGTTATAAAGAGGCAAATAATCCCAGCCACACCATATATTAATGTCAATACTACTTTACTCTCTGTGAGTGCATCCAGTCCACCACTTACTGCATTGTGCTATGTCAACCTTGTCATAAGTTACCAAACATGATTAGAAAACATTCACAACATCCTTTATATAGCCATATAAATGTCTTATGAGAGTCTTATAAATGTGTTAAAGAGTGCTTAAAGTGTTATGAATGTTTAAGGCCAGGCGTATCAAATATAATCCACATATGGAAAAGTTTTTTTTTTTTTTTTGTTCACAAGGACCTTAGGGTTCAAGTTTCATTTGAACTCTCATTTTGCAATGACAAGTTGATTCTCTTCAACGTGATCTGTCACCACAACAAGATCAAATCTTTGAACTGAACAATTTCCTGAAAACAAAGAAGGGCTTCTGTGTTACCTTCGAACGTTTCCAGGGACAGTACGGAGGAAAATCACAATCTGACACAAGTAGTGTTATATAACAACAAAATATGGTATATTTCTGTTCACACATAAATCCTTTTGTTTCTCTTGGGTGTATTCAGTTATTCAAGATGAGTTTTGGTTTTCAACAGCACCATAATCCCTGAGAGACTGGACGTCTTCATCAACAAGTACGCTGAGCACACACATGACAAATGGGCCTTTGAGAAGGTGAGTGCTTCAAGACTATTCCAAGAATATGTTTAAACAGCCGTCGTGTATTTGACGGTCGGGTGCATTTTCAGATCCAAAACAACTGGACTTATGGAGAGGCACTGGATGAAAACGCCAAAACTCACCCGATGCTGCGGCCCTACAAGACATTCTCAGAGAAGGTGATGTCCAGTCCACTGGTGACCAGTCTGAGAGGGTGCAACAAGCCTCACCTTGTGGTGCGTTGCAGGATAAAGAGATCTACCGCTGGCCCATAAAGGAGTCCATCAAAGCCATGCTAGCCTGGGAGTGGACTTTGGAAAAGGCCCGAGACGGAGAGGGAGACATGGAGAAGAAAGCAGCTGCCACCACCACCACCACCCGCAAAATCTCCCAAACCGCTCAGGTATTTTTGTGACTTGATGTCAGGCTTGTTGATTAAGTGACTTAGCATTTATATTTCATAGTATTTATATATGATATTTCTCTTTCTCTCATCAGGCCACCTATGACCCCAGTCACGGCTACAACCCTCAACCCATCGACATCACAGCAATGGCTCTGTCCAGGGAGCTGCAGGTCAGTTCTTCACCAGTAGGAAAGGAAACTGCTTTGAATCAGAATTCCAAAAACGTGACTTCAGAGTCTGGTATTGGAATATGATTGAAGGTCCCTGTCAGAAGCAGCCAAATAATGCTGTCATTAGTGATTCATTGTTGATTTACCAGCAAGCTCCAGTCAGCAGATGAATTGTCTTTCTATCCATGCAGTCAATGGCTGAACAGCTGGCTGAGAACTACCACAACACCTGGGGCCGCAAAAAGAAGTTGGAGCTGCAGTCCAAAGGTCAGAGGGGTTTTGTTTTGGTGCAACTCAATTAATTCCATGTCGTTCACTGGTGTGAATGCTTGAAATCGAACTATGAGAGGAAGAGCAATCAACGCTGACAGGTAGCAAGGGGCCGTTTGAGACTGTTATATTGAACTCTGTAGACAGCGATGGTGCTGAACTTCATCATCAACACGCTTCCTTTGGCAGGGTTTTGGGATTAAACTCGCAAGTTTCTGAAATAAATTAAATATACCCGAGATCATGTTGTTTACGTATTCAAGAATGATAGATATGGATTGTCTAAACTACAGAGTCGTAGTTTTGATCACCTCAACTCTGTGAAGGGGGCGGAACTCATCCACTGCTGGTGCCGTATGACACCCTGACTGCAAAGGAGAAAGCACGAGACAGGGAAAAGGCTCAGGACCTGCTCAAGTTCCTGCAGCTGAACGGCTACGCAGTGACCAGGTCTGCAGGTGATTCATCTCTTGCAGTTATTTTTCTCCCTAACCCAATTTCTCCTTCCCTCCTCAGAGGGCTGAAGGACATGGAGCAGGACATTTCCTCCATTGAGAAGCGTTTTGCTTATGGATTCCTCCAGAAACTACTTAAATGGATGGACATCGCCCAGGAGTTCATCGCTCATCTGGGTACCACATTCACACAATGTCTGTCTTAGGCTTCATCCTGATCCAGTACTTTCTTTTGTTCCGTTCAGAGGCCGTCGTCAGCAGTGGACGAGTAGAGAAGTCGCCGCATGAACAGGAAATTAAATTCTTTGCCAAGGTCAGATTTCTTTTTGTGAATGAATGGGAATATCACTGAGATAACTAGATGAACAAGTAAAGAGAGGATGGTGGATATAATGAGGAAAGGTCGAGAAAAAGAAAAATGAAAGAGTGATGCGAAAGAGTATAGAGGTGGGAGGAGAGAACAAAAGCAATGAGAAGAAGAGAGATAAAGAAACTTGGATGGAGGAGTGAAAAGGAGTCAGACAATGAAAAAACAAAACAGATACCGAGACAGACAGTATATGCTTTATAACCAGTGACTGTCAGACTCTGATGTGCTCCACAGGTTCTAGTCCAGCACGTCACATTAGATGAGGTTGTTTGACCCAGTTAGACTTCTGCTACTTTCTTTCTACTGAAACATTTTGGCCTCAACTCTCTTTTCTGCTTCAGGCACATACATGCAACTTTTTAAAGAATAATTTATTCAATGTTGAAAGGAAAAAACAAGGAAGGAACTTTATTGCAATCAAAACCAGTCTGATGTCAGAACAGTTCAGCTGCAGACTCTGTCCCACCGAGTGGAAGTCAGCTGTAGGGGTCAGGAGGAAGGAATGAGTGCTCACTGGTGCCTTGACAATGATGGCCTGGATGTTGTTGGAGATGAGCGCCACCAGCAGCAGAACCTCTGTAGCGGCATCCATGTCTGCCTCTGTGCAAGCAAACCGTGTCTGCTGTTTTATGGTCTCAATTGCAAAGAATTGCAAACATGACTTGATCCTTAACCAGTATTGAATTTTAACTAAGCAAGTTTGTAGGCCAGTCATCTGAGGTTTGTCTGAATGCTGTCTCTGAAAGGAAGTGGTTCCAGAGCCACAAGACACGGACATCCCTCTGAACTGATTGGAAATGTGGCATTACTTACTTTGCTTTTGGATTTGTTGTTGAACAGATTCTGCTGCCACTGGTCAACCAGTACTTCAAAAACCATTGCCTCTACTTCCTGTCCACTCCTGCCAAAGTCCTGGGCAGCGGTGGACATTCCTCCAACAAGGAGAAGGAGATGATTGCCAGGTCAGTAGCGCCAGATGATCCTTTACCCTTCAGAGTTAGTCTTCCTCCCTCCCTCGTTCTGGTCATATTGTTTATTCCCAAAGCGTTCCTTTTTGTGTCTCCTCAACCTCTTTTCCTCCCTTGTTTCTCCTGGTCCT
Source organism: Synchiropus splendidus (assembly GCF_027744825.2). NCBI lineage: Eukaryota > Metazoa > Chordata > Actinopteri > Syngnathiformes > Callionymidae > Synchiropus > Synchiropus splendidus. The sequence goes on along the minus strand of NC_071341.1, from coordinate 16,125,814 downwards.
CCCTTCTGGTTTCCTGCATCAGTATCTTCTGTAAGTTGGCTGCTTTGGTGAGGCACAGAGTTTCTCTCTTCGGTAAGAAATCTGCATGCTGGGCTTGTGATCTGTCCTCTCCTGTATGTTTTCATTTCTCCAGAATCACTTCTTCCGTCATTATTTATGTTAATTATCCTCGACTCTCCATTTTAGGAATGTTGGACATGTGCTGTAACGCCACATACACAGTTCTGTTCTGTTATATGGTCACTGGATTCTCATTTTATTTTGAAAATCCACCTGTTCTGAGATAATATACCATATGACTAACAAAAGAGAAAATAAAGGGCAATGATAGACAGTAAAAATATGTGTATATATTTCAGGGTGCTGTGATGTTTCCATTTCAAATGAAAGTCAAATTCTCAAATACATTTATGCGTGAAACTCAAAGTAACAAATAGAGAAATAGCAGGCTTTCATAATCTCCAGCGGGAGGCCTGTTGACACTAACAAACTCAGAAGTGTATTTACTGCAGCACTGTTGGACATCTGTTGGGAAGTAGGAGGCGCTGTGTTGTGAAGCAGCTCCTTGATTCATACACATAGTTCTTTATTTATTTTCTTTACTTCTTGTTTGGTTATTGGAAAGTCCTGCTTGGTTAAAGTTGTTACAGCAGTCTGATTGGTTGCTGTTTTCAGGAACTGATGCGAGTGCAGTGGTCAACTGTCTGCACATCCTGTCTCGCTCACTGGACGCCAGGTAACCTACCACAGACATATGTCACGTGACATTGGCTGCAGGATCATCCTACTTCTGACCCCATTTTTTTCCTCCCTTCAAATCAAAATTTCCCCGGTTGAATTTCTACCTTGTGTTGCATCCATATTGTAGTAGTACTTGTAGTACTTTGTCTGGAGACCGGTCTCAAGACCACTTTTTATGGTCTCTGTCTCAAATGCTTTATTACTTGTTTTGTCTGATTCTGACTTTTTGTTCAATTTTCTTGTTTACTGGTTTTTAGTTACAGATAATCAGCAGGATACCCAAACATCAGTTAGGTGTCTGAAGGCTGTTGCCTGTCAGACTGGTGCTGCTTGTTTCAGATGACAGCAGATTGGTGCACCAATGTGTGCCTGCACCTATTGCAGTTTATTTGCGAATCAGTTTGAGACTCCATATATAAACTGTCTGGGTCTTGTCTCAGTTACAATGCTCTCCAGTCTGTTTAATGCCTTGGTCTCTGTTGGTGTGGCCTTGACTACAACATTACCATATTGTAGACCATATAGTATGTTTTTGTTTATATGTATATTTTTTATGACCTCACCTCAGAACTGTGATGAAATCTGGACCTGAAATTGTGAAGGCCGGCTTGCGTCAGTTCTTTGAGAGCGCTGCTGATGACATTGAGAAAATGGTGGAGAATCTCAAACTGGGGAAAGTGTCCAGTCGAAACCAGGTAGGAGCAACACAGCTGAATCCAAACCTGACTGCGCTTCTGAGGGTCAGTGTTGTCTCCCCTCATGCTCGTCTAAGGTCAAGGGCGTGTCCCAGAACATCAATTACACCACCGTTGCCCTCCTGCCGGTCCTCACCACCCTGTTCGACCACATCGCTCAGCACCAGTTTGGAGACGACGTCATGAGTGAGTGAAATGGTTCCTCAGATGATCTCAGCAGAGATGACCTGATTTCAAATCCTCTTGTTTCATCACTAGTGGACGACTTGCAGATCTCTTGCTATCGCATCATGTGCAGCATCTACTCTCTGGGCACTGTCAAGACCCCTCACGCTGAAAAGTGAGTCCATTTCATCCTCAGTTGTCAATGCTGTGCTAAAATCAAAATCTGGATTGATTTGGATGGATGAATTGGATTAGATTAGATATTATTAATATGATGATAATATGAAAGATGAATATTAATAGCTGATGTGAGCCAAGACAAAGATCTTTGTGGACAGCACTCTGAAAGGTATTATATTATTAGTGTTTACTAGTTTAGTTGTTATTAGTTGTTTACCTATTACCTCAGAGTAAAAGTTTCTCCCATCTTATTTGTAGTCATTTTTAACATTTTTTTCTCCTGTGTTTTCCTTTCTGTCTTTATGTAGTATTATGTCTTTGGCTTACCCTTGTTTCTACAAGCTTAGAGCTCATGTAATGATGTGGGATGTTGGTCTTATCGCTGAGATCCACTTTGTAAGCTCTTCCTCCCTGTCCAGGCAGCGTCCCGCCCTGGGCGAGTGTCTTGCCCACCTGGCTGCAGCGATGCCAGTCGCCTTCCTGGAACCTTCCCTGAATGAGTACAACACCTTCTCTGTTTACACCACGAAGACCCCCAGAGAGCGATCCAGTATGTCTCAGTGCCTTTCTACAAACCCACCCACCCAGGGATTTAATTGAGTCTTCTCATCCACCAGTTCTGGGCCTTCCTAACCAGGTTGAGGAGCTATGCCCGGACATCCCAGAACTAGAGGTCCTGATGAAGGAGATCCATGACCTGGCAGAGTCTGGTGCACGCTACACGGAGATGCCCCACGTGATCGAGATCACTCTGCCTATGCTGTGTAACTACCTACCCCGCTGGTGGGAAAGAGGTCTGGAGAACTTCCCAGATATGGAAGGTCAGCTCTGCACCTCGGTCACCTCGGAGCAGCTCAACCAGCTGCTGGGCAGCATCATGAAGATTGTGGTCAACAACCTTGGCATCGACGAGGCCTCCTGGATGAAGAGGCTGGCAGGTCAGTGCAAGAGGAGCAGCTGAGTTGAAGAGAAGAGAATATTGCTTTGTGTTTTGACATGACTGTTGCTTGTGGCCATCCAGTGTTTGCGCAGCCCATCGTCAGCAGGGCCAAGCCAGAGATGCTCAAGTCCCACTTCATCCCCACCATGGAGAAGCTGAAGAAGCGCTGCGGGAAGGTAGTGGCTGAGGAGGATCAGCTCCGGATGGAAGGAAAGACTGAAGTGGACAGTGAGAACGGAACCATCCGAGACGAGTTTGCCGTATTGTGTCGAGACCTGTACGCACTCTACCCGTTGCTGATCCGCTACGTGGACAACAACCGGTAACAATGCCGCTGTAACCAACACCCACACTGATTTTTCCACTAAATATGTTCATTGATAATACAATCATGCACACAGTGATATTCATTTTCCTTTTTTAATTAACTGTTATGAAAAAATAGATAAAATAACCTACACAAAGGAGTTAAGACAAAGCAAATGCTATTAAACCCCTACACATAAACCTACATTCAAATATGTAAGTGTGCTCCTAAGATGAATACACATAAAGTCCAATATACTGTATTATAGCCAAGTGAGTCCAATGTATGATGATGTTTAAACAACAAAGTGATACATACCAAAGCCTTGTGCTGACAACACTAGTTGAACATTAGAACATCTCACTTTATCATCTGAACTTCCAAATATGGGCCAGTTAATGCATTGGGCTTTTTACTGATGGACAGTCATACATAAGGGAGGGCATATTTATGGGCTCACCGCGAGGATGCTCTGTTTGCAGGGCCCGGTGGCTGACATGTCCAGACCCAGATGCAGAGGAACTCTTTAGGATGGTGGGCGAGGTCTTCATCTTCTGGTCCAAATCTCATGTAAGCATCTTTACTGTTAGAATATTGAACGTAGAAAGGGAAATAGAAATAACTAGTTTAGTTCAGGTCTCCAGTCCTGACGTTTATTTTTATGTCTCTCCAGAATTTCAAGAGAGAGGAGCAGAACTTTGTGGTAATGAATGAAATCAACAACATGTCCTTCCTCACCGCTGACAGTAAGAGCAAGATGAGCAAGGTGAGAGTGGACCTCATTCACCGTCTCCCACCTCTGTATACAATCACTTTCTGTCCACCCATCTATTAACTGAAGCCGAATGATTAATACGTTACTAACTCATACCTGTACATTAAATATGAAGCACATTGTTTCTCTCCTGCCCATTCAAGTTCGTGGAAGTGACAGGAAGGTAGAACAGGCCCAATCCTGACCAGTGTACAGTGTTGAGGCAGACCTGTCCTAACTGTGTTCTCTCCTCATGTCCTGTGTTGGGGCGGCACCCTGGCCCACTAGGCCGGAGACGGAGAGGTTAGACTGTGTTTGTGCACGAGCGCTGTGCTGACCGCATGGCACCCTGAGTTTGGGGTAGCATTTTCATCAAGCTCCACCTCGGACCACCACACTTGTTTCACTCAGACGTCTGTCTCACACTCACGTGGTGCACACACATACACATCTTCATACAAGAAAAGAATGATTGAACTCTTTTTTTGTGTGTGTCTTTTGTGCTTTTATGTCTTTTGTCTGACATCCTGTTTCCTTCGGTGTCTGTCTGACGTCTTTCTCTCCAATGTTCGACTTTTTGTTCGACTGTCTGCGAAAATGATTGAGTCAAACGTCTTGACTTTGTTCCTAATATGGACAAAAGTAATGTGTTGTTTTGTGAAAATCTAGGCTGGAGAAGTGAAAGGATACTTAACAAAAGCTGTGTGTTCGCCCTGTGATTCCGACCACAGAACAGTCCATCTGTCCCACACACGTTTCTGCTGGTTCTGAATCTTGGTCCAGTTTGACAGTCCATGTTCACACAGCTGCTAACTTTGTGTGTTGGTCATTAATGTGTGTCTGTCTGTGTGTGTGTGTTGGGGATCTGGGGTGGCTTGATGAAAGCTCTGCTGTAGTTGGTAAACGCGTGACCAGTTTCATGGTGCCCAGTTGTCATTGAATCAGCCGAGTGCCATCACCTCCTGATTTATCAGTGGTTTGCCTCTGGACTGTGTCTGAGGTTCACGCCTGTCGTCCCCTGTTGTCTTCGAGTCTTGTCGCTTGGATTTCTCTCCGCTTCTGTGTTCCTACCCTGGAAATGGCTGCCATTTGGGGTCAGGCCCCTTTTACAGGTTGACTCTGCCTTTTGAGGAGGACTATGAATGTAAACAACGCCAAAGAGACTCTTCTACCCGTGGCTGCTCATGAACGTTACTGGGCTCTGTCTCTGTTGGGACCACTGTTGCCCCCTTACCTTCTATGTGGCCAGACAACAGCAATAATGAAACCAGAAGCACCAGGACAGGATTTTTGAGAAGAGCTTCAGGGCTGTCTCTTGTGTTGCTCCGTGTTCTGTCCAGTGGGGAGGCTCCATTTCTGACCACTGTTCTACTAACAGCCAGGCTGCATTTTGACCCACCAGCGCTGTCGGTCTGAACGTAGCTGATGATTCTTCCACGTCAGCATGTTGTGTTGCTACTCAGGATGTCCCCCTGCGGTCATGATGACATGGCTGGATTTGGGCGTGGAACCCGCTGACAATGGTGTGACCTGAGTGAGTAGTGTGAGCCAGAATAAACTGTCCTTCGTCTCTTTAGTCTGGAGGCTCGGAGCAGGAACGTACCAAGAAGAAGCGGCGAGGAGACCGCTACTCCGTGCAGACATCGCTCATCGTGGCAGCTCTGAAGAAGATGCTTCCCATTGGCCTCAACATGTGTTCGCCCGCTGACCAGGAGCTCATCAACCTCGCCAAGATCCGATACTCACTGGTACTGTTTGTTGAATGAATTTGCCAAGCCTTTCTTCTAAAGCGTTGGGCTACAGTGAAATCAGATTGAAGCAACCCACAAAATTGGGTTGTTATGAAAAGCACGACAAACACAACGAAGGTCGAACTGAGCCAAAAGGCAAAGGTTAATCTACACTTTCACTCTCATATATGGCTGAACACTTTGGTAAGTGACTGACTGAACAAGTGGCTGGGGTTGGCTCAATTTTACCCGACCTCCTGACCTGTAAAGAGTCCAAGTTAAAGTTTGCTCCTGTTTGAACCGAGTGTCTTATCTCTTGTGTAGAAAGACACGGATGAAGAAGTGAGAGAGTTCCTGCACAACAACCTGCATCTGCAGGGAAAAGTAAGAAAAGCTTGTAACCCTTGATGCTCCGAAGTCGCTTCATCATCACAATCTTTCCTGTACCTGCAGGAGGAGGACCCTGCCATGCGCTGGCAGATGTCCCTCTACAAGGAGATGTCTGGGAAGGCTGAAGATGCTGAAGACCCCGAGAAAGTGGTGAAAAGGGTCCAGGAGGTGTCGGCCGTTCTTTACCACATTGAAGTGGTGAGTCTGAGAACAACAAAGAAACTCTTTGTATTGTATTTTTGGAAAATCATGGCTGAAATCTGAAAATTTAGCATGGGGTATGCCACTATTAAATGTTGCTTCAGTTATATTCCTTGAATGTTATAAAGTAGGAACATGACATTAGGGGCTTAAGATATGATTAAATTATATATGATTTCATTTTTTAATACATAAAACATTGAAAACATAAATCGTAAAATTTGATTATCTTTTTAAGAGGTAAATGTCTTGGCGACAGAACTAGGAAGTAAACACAATGATCCCTTTTTTTCGGTACAAGAAATACTATCATATCAGAAGTACTCATTGAAATATTTTGAATTTCAAATGAAGTGGTAAAATCCTGAAAGCAGACCTAAAATTCAGGCAAAGCGCCGCGTGTGCACTTGTGTGAAGTGAGAATACTAGCCCAGGAGTGGAAAAATTTCTTTCCTCATATACTGAGGCCCTCCAGCCAAAACAAACACAATGAACAAAGGAATTTTCTGAATGGATTCCCAATATGAAGTTACCATTATGGAACAGTGACAATTGTAGAATTAAGTAAAATCACTTTCATTACAAATTATTATCCACTAGACAAAATAATTTATTTGAATTTTCTGTTGCAGCAATGTACAGCGAATATATAAATATGTCAGAAATTTACTGTCAAGAATGTAAAATGTTTTATATTTATACATGTATTACAGGAGAAAGAAGAAAAACATGTTGAATGTTACATGTTAAAAGTATATATTTGAAGTTCACATTTTATTAGAACTTATAAGAGTTGTGGGTAAAGAAAAGCTGGTGAAGAACATAAGGGAAAGAGCGTTGATTAGATAAAAATAAAAAAATAAGGGCTTGGTTGTAATACTTAACTACTCATGAATCACGAAAAGATCAAAACAAATACATATTAATAAAATTATATTAATAAATATAAACAGCATGTTTAAAATTTGAACCTATACTTGATTATGTCAAGATTTTGATAACATCAGTTTAAAGTCACTTCATAGGAAACAGAAGAGGCAGCTTGTGGTTACACTTGTCAGTTTCCAGCCGTATCTCACTATCACTTACATTTACTTTCTTTGACTCCTTCACACAACTTAAGCACAGGCAGCACTTACATGCTGAACACACATGCTTTTAATTTGGGAGTATACTGTGTCATTTTGTCATTAAGGGTTGTTTGATCCGCATTTTCAGTTCTTTTGCCACTTGTCTGTAATACATTGTTTAGATTAATGCCATGAATGACAAGACTTTAGTGTCAGTACTTATATCTGTGAATGTGATTTGCTCTGACTTCAGACTGAACATCCCTTCAAGTCAAAGAAGATGGTTTGGCACAAGCTTCTGTCCAAGCAGCGCCGCCGAGCCGTGGTGGCCTGTTTCAGGATGACGCCGCTGTACAACATCCCAACGTAAAACCTCATCACTTCGCAGAGTTTTGAAATCTATATCCGCATCAAACCATGTCACTCAGATTGACCATCCCACAGACACAGAGCCACCAACATGTTTCTGGATGCCTACAAGAGGAACTGGCTGGAGACAGAGGGCTACTCCTTTGAGGACAAGATGATTGACGATTTGTCTGTGAGTGTCCGCTCGGTGGTTTTCAGTCACCTCTTGAAGTGAACACGGTCATTGTGTCATCCAGAAAGCCTTGGAGGAAGAGGAGGAAGAAGAAGAGGAGACAGAGACGAAGCCTGACCCCCTTCATCAGCTCATCCTTCACTTCAGTCGCACCGCTCTCACAGAGAAACTGTACGAGATCCGCGGCCTCCTGTGGCGGCCCAGCCTCTCACTGCTTCTGTTGTTGTTGCAGAAAACTTGATCTTGATCATCTCTACATGTCATATGCTGATATCATGGCAAAGGTGAGACATGAACTCTTTCTCAACTGTGACCTCCTGGAAGGTTCCTACTATTTAGAGATGAAGGACCACTGAAAGGTGCAAGCACCTCTTCAATATTGTGGCCCAAACACAGAGCGGATTCAGCTGCATGTGCTGAGCGATCAAAGATGAACAGTTTCTGAACGCACCTAGCTTTCCAATGTGGAATGGTCAAATCACTGACAGTGGGCAGGACAAAGAGTGAGCGCAGCTGGAAAACAAGTTTAGAGAGGAGTGTTTCGAGTTTGAATCTGATTTTAATTGAGTCACATGGGAAGAGACATTTCACATGTTTGACTGCCACTCAAAACTAGGCATGAAACATTAGTTCAGAACAGTTTCATGTCCTGCGACAGCAGCTAAAAGCACCTAGATACTGACGGCCAGAAAAAGTTGAATTATTCCATTTTAGAGTTCTCACTGTGTTTTGAAGTTGTTGTCTTTATTCCATTTACACTGAACGTAGTGTTAAATAACTGCTAGAAACTTATCATCCATTAATCCATTAATTTACAGAAGGTTAGAAAAGCACTTACTCATTGCACATTTTAAACAATTCTACAAAAATGATGTCAAAATAAACACTATATAAATGTTGTCATGAAAGAGTTAATGGATAAACAGGTTTCCATGATACTGTCACAATAGTCTGGTGAGATTCATTTAATGATTGTCGACAAACTGTTGAAAAATTGAAGTAGATTGTTGAAAGGCATTAAAGAATATAGTTACATTTGAACTGAGCTATGATGCCAGAGCCACAGAAATCCAGTTCATGAACTGCACCCAGGAAAAGTGTGTGTTTCTGGGGTCAAAAGAGCAGATTATTGTCATGATTCAATTCTGATGTTGTCTTTTTTTCCGTCAGAGCTGCCACATTGGTGAGGAGGACGAAGGGGGAGAACAGGAGGGGGAGGAGCCATCCTTTGAGGTGCGGCAGACAGAGATGGTATGGGGGGACCAGGGGGAGGGAGACATGGGAGTCCGCGAAGAAGCAGCTCCTGAAAGACCACACCACATCCTCACACTCGGCACCCTCCCCCCACTTCAACACACACACTTCTGTCATCACACCTCTCTTTCTGTCTTTCCCCGTCTTCCACTCACACCACCTGTCCACCTCCCGCTGCGGGGGACTGACCCGTGCATGCCTTTGCTGGCTGCCAGTCCGGTCACATGGTGTTTAAGTGCATGAGCTGAGTGCAGAGACGGAGCAGTGAAAGACAACAAAATGAAACTCAGGCCATCAGCCGCATCTGCATCCCCGCATGGTCGAAACCTTTTGGTGCCGATTACACTCACCTTCTTTTCCATAAGCCTGGTCTAAATGAACATCTGTCTAGGACACTGGTCAGCCATAACATTATGACCACCTCTCTTGAACCCATTCATTGAGAACTGTCCCACTGTTTTGTTTCTTCATTTTTGCAGTGGACAGTATCGACCTTTGTGTGGGACCCTTGTAGACACTCGGCTGCATAACGCCCCCCTATGCGTGTTTGTTTGTGACACATTGTCTCTCCTCCCTTGCTTGCACTTTCCATTGTAACCATCAGTGGTCATAATGTTGCGGCCGCTCGGTGTGCCCTCCAAACACTTTCCCAGGAAATGCAACTCCTGACGGATGACTAAACCCTCATGTGCTCCTGGTGTGTGTCCGATCGCCTCTCTCCTCCTCAACTCTAACCTGCCTGCTGTGCTCACACCTGTAGACTCTTTGATTTTGTTTGTCTTTACTTGAACACATGGACAAGTCTACCTCTCTGTGCTCACCACAGTGACGGCCGAACTCTTTCCCCTGTCACACACACAACCTCATCTCCACACACGCACCCACTATCTCCTTACATCCAGGCTGAAACCTCACATAATCCACGAGGGAGGGGGGTGGACTGTGGGTTTTCTGTGTTGATGTGTGTAGCAACTGTCATGAATGTTATTTTGTGATGCTCAGCCCAGCCAAAGGTATAGATGGGACAGTGAGGCAGGACGTCATGTGCATGCTCTGAGGAGTTTGTGTGAAATGTTTTGCTGCCACCAAAGTCTGCTGGAAGATGTCTGGAATAACGTACAACCGTCACTAACACACACAGTGGAAGAGTGTGTGAGTGTGTGGAATAGTTTTTCATCAGAGCCAGGCAACCAAGTAAAGATGAGGTGCATCTGAGCACGCACACAGACCTTATACAGAACCAGTATCAGGATAGGTGAAGGTGAACCCGACTGACACGCTGTGGAATAAACAATTTGAAGGAAGAAGCCTTGGTTCTCTAGTGAGCGCATTTCATCCACCTCGTGACCCAAAATGTCTCCTCTTGTAGACATTGCAGTATTTTGTTTAACTTTTAGCACTTCAGGCTTTTCATATACAAATATACAAGTATATACAAGTATGTTAGTACTGTATATTTTTTATCATATTTTTAAGCCAAGCAGCAGCTTCTTATTTTTTTTTTAGCAGATAACACACAAATGTGTGATATTTCCTGAAAATAACAGCTACTCCCTTTCTACCTCTTAGGGACCCAAAATGGTTCTCATGGATACATGATGTTCTACATATACTTTAAACTCTTCAGATCTTTTCACCATATTTGTGAAAAGAGTCAATGCAGAATTTTTGAGGAACCAATGGCAAGTCCCTTTTTCAAATAGATATTCCAAATTATGTCCCAACTATCTGGGTCATGATTCAGAAAGCCAGCTGCTGAAACCACTTGCAGAACCGCCTTGGGACTCGAAGTAGAGCGTCTCCGTGAGGCAAGCCGCCAGCTCTGCTTTGTCTCAGAAGCAAAAATAAGTCAAGGAGTATGTGCGCGAGAGTGTGAGTGTGGGGGGCAGTGCAGTGTGTTTGCAGGCTTTCAGTCAAGTCTCTCGTGCTCTCTGGCCTGCAGGAAAAGGAGATGGAGAAACAGCGGCTTCTGTACCAGCAGTCTCGCTTGCACGACCGAGGGGCTGCCGAGATGGTTCTGCAGATGATAAGTGCCTGCAAAGGTCAGTGAGGGCCAGTACAAACAAGAACCTGGCAGCCGTCTTTGACGGCAAACCTCTTCGGAGCAAGTGGCCTCTAAACTGATCATCACAAATTTGGAGCCTGTGTTGTCACACCAGATTTCATTTCATTTCATTTGAAATAACATATCACACGAGAAAACAGCAACCGAGGTTTTCCTGAACACTAAAATAAAATAAAGTCATGCAAGAGCAAGAATACAAGGTTTGGACTAAAACTAATTAAAGGCAAGATGAAGTTAGACAAAATATCTAAGTGCATAATTCTATGACACCATCAAACTCAATGTGAACAGACTGTTCCTTCATGTCTCAGGTGAACCTGGAGCCATGGTTTCTTCTACTCTAAAACTGGGAATCTCCATCCTCAACGGAGGCAACAGTGATGTCCAGCTGGTACGTTCGTGTTCCCATGTCCTGCTGTGATTAGTGCAGGTTAGGGTCGATGCCTCTCTAAACTACAGGTACATTACTTAATGTTGTTAGTTTGAGTCCACTATAATGGACTGCGATTACATTATGCTGACATGCAGACCATTAAAACTAAATAAGTGGCATTTATGTTTACATGTTCATGTCGCTCATGTTTATTTATATGCTGCTTAAACTGCAAAGTAACCTTGCGTTGTATAGTGACATCACTGGAAAGTTGTGGCTGTGGACAAACTTCATTTTTTTTATATATTGCGCCAGGTATTGATGATGGGTTGACGGAAAATTTAAATTGGAGAAAAAAGAGGGACGTTACGTCATTCGTCATTGACGGAAAAACCCGAGCAAATTTTATAAGCCCAAGCAAAAATTTTACTTACACTGTCATGTAACTGCAGTCATTGATCAGCAGAAAGGAAGCAGAGAGTGTGAAATCAGTATCTGGGGCCAGTCAGCTCGAGGTGGTGCATGTGAAAAACTAAAAATGTGAACCTCAAATGTTGTTATAGAATGCAAGCAAATATATACATATGCCATGATGTGAAAATAAATAATAATAACTGCAGATTTTATTTCATATACATTTTATCTTTTTAAAAAAAGTCATTAAAGAACTGTGGAGAAAATGTTATAACAGCTTACAGTTTCTGCCATATTCGTCCACTAAGATGCCTCACGAAAAGGGATGAAGGAAAAGGAAAAAAAGACAAATTAGGTAATATAGCATGGTACTGAGTGTAGAGTTGAACTGGTCATGAAAAGTAAACAAGTACAGTGGTGAAGAAGAGAGTTCAGCCAGGGTGGAGATGGCTGTGATGCAGCCGGGGTGGAAGAGTAGCTTCACAGGACGATAGTGGTCACTGGAGGTCAAAGTTGATGAGGCTAGGTGGTTTGGACACGTGGAGAGGAGTGAGTGAGTGTTGGACCAAGAATCTTAGAAATGAAGATGAGGAAGGAATGAGTCTCCAAACTGACTGGGAACAGTGGAGGGATGGTGATGAAGATATGTCAAGGTGCAGGAGGCTGACCTCAGGTAGGGACTGACCCAATAGCTATTGAGGTGTTTGGCTGTGTGCAGAGGATGCTGGACTACCTGAAGGAGAAAAAGGATGTGGGATTCTTCCTGAGCGTTCAGGCTCTGATGCAGACCTGCAGGTTTGTTTCTCCTCATCTTGGTTCCATGACACGAATGGACAGCCTTGACATGCACTTTTGTTCACAGCGTTCTGGATCTGAATGCTTTTGAGAGACAGAACAAGGCAGAGGGACTTGGAATGGTTTCTGAAGAAGGCACAAGTAAGTGGCACCTGTTGAGGAAGTGAATACGAATAAACAGTAAGAAGATGCATTAGGTATTTAGAAACTCAACATGTCTTAAGTTAGTTCACTAAACTGGACTCGTGGCGAACAGCGATCACAAGCCTGGTCATTTTCCATGGGGCTCTCAAATGTTCATTTGACATGTTGATCATGGTGGCAACAACGTCACTCAGTCTCTTTGTCCTTCTCTCTCCTGCCTCACACTGCCTGTTTCACCCCTTTACCCCCCTCATTCCATCATGTTGCTGGTTTTCAGATAAGAAGCTAGAACGTGGTAAATGATTCCCTCCTCTGCTCAATCTCTCTCTTTCCTTTCCTCCTCCCTGTCCTTTCTGACCTCTGCAGCTCCAATTCACCCCACTAGTTGTTTTATTGCTGTGAATTTCAAAGTGCATTTCATTTCAAACTTGAGGGTCTGGAAAGCGAAAACTCTGCCTTCACTGTTGCTTCTCAAAGAGAGTCTCAGCGGCACAATTTAAAAATGAATTTGAAGGTTTCTCTTTCCTCCTTGAGTTTTATTCTCAGATCTACTGTGACTCATCTGAAAAAGAAGGAAATGCAGGTCAAATTCATCTGTGATAGGACGCTTCTATTTACAGGCTTCATGTTGCCGAATAAAGTTGACACCTGAAACTTTTGGAATTTAATCAAACACACGCACCAGAACAAGTGCTGCCTATACGTGCCATTTTTTGTGTGTGTGTGCACTGTGTAATCAGGTGTGCTCTGGATATTATCATCCTAAATGTGATAAAGATTGAGGAAGAATTTCTTTATTTTAATAAATGTATTTCCTCTTTCTTAACAAGGTATTACGACTAATGGTTTGTTTAAAACTGGTAACTGACAAGAGCGGAAGCCTTTTTTCCCCAGTCAATACTCTTTTTCGACATGAAAATTGTTTTGCCTGCAAATATAAAAACAAGAACGAAGGAAACACTGAAATATTCTCTCAAATTGAAGAGGTTTTTCTTTTACCCTGGTTCTTGAACCGTGTGGTTTTCTTCCCCTGCTGTAGATTTACTTGTTTATTCTGGGGCAACCTCAACTCCTTTCTGTTTTGTCTGTGTCTCAGTGGAGTATCAGTATCTAGGCATGTTGTGAAGAAGCATGCCGTCTTCAGTGATACACTCGTGCTGACTGAAGTACTGTGTTGTCTGCCACCCACACACACACATTCAATCAAGAGGTTCTTTGACAAACATTTGATTCTGCATTTCCAAACATGCGATAAAGTTCATATTTGTTTACTGAGTTTGCAGAGAACAGTAGATCTGTCTTGCATGTGTGTTTTAACCACTAATTTCTGTGTTTCATTGTTGTGCCACCTCAGTGTAAATGTCATATTTATTTTTGTTGTTGTGTTGATTTACCTTTATCTGTGTCCTGTGACTTGTTTTGTGACACCATTGTGTTGTTTGTGTGTGTCAGTGTTTGTTTTTTGGGTCGGCTTTTAAATAACGGCCTCTGATGTGTCCTACTAACATTGTGTATTGAACACAGATGAAACATTTTCATACGTTCATAAGTGGTAAGTGACTGCAGAGTAGCAACATGTAGTTGTTGAAACAGTAGCACTGAAAAGCTGAATCCTGTTTCCTGCCTTGATTTTCTTCAATGTCTCTCCTCCAGATGAGAAAGTGATGGCTGATGACGAGTTTACGTGTGACCTCTTCCGCTTCCTGCAGCTTCTTTGTGAAGGCCACAACAATGGTGAGCCTTCTCCTCTCCTGCTGTCCTGCAGCACCGTCTGGTTAACGTGTGGCGACGCAATGTCATAAATACCAAACTCTGGGTAGAAATCGGTCTCTGAGTGAAGTTCATGGGAAATGAAGTGGGTGCTGAAGGTGAACTGACTCACGAGATTGTGTCTCTTTTTTTTAATTCCATGTCTTTATTTTACAAATTTGAGATTACACAGTCAATTCTAATCTGTTAATCGATAATTAATATAAAAACAACTTCTCTGGAAGAAGCTACGGTGGTCCTCTCTCTCACCCATCGACGCCAGTCTTGTGTTTCACTAAACTCCTCTCTCTCTTTTCCAGACTTCCAGAACTACCTGAGAACTCAGACGGGCAGCACCACCACCATCAACATCATCATCTGCACTGTGGACTACCTGCTGCGACTGCAGGTCTTCACAGCGCTCCACACAAGCCTTCTGTCCACCTCAGAGCCGAAGAATAAAACCAAGACTGACTTTGTTGCTTGTTCAGGAGTCCATCAGTGACTTCTACTGGTACTACTCAGGGAAGGACATCATCGATGAGCCCGGCAAGAGGAATTTCTCCAAAGCTATGACTGTGGCGAAGCAAGTCTTCAACAGCTTGACTGAGTATATCCAGGTGAGTCACACAGTAGATGCTGGTAGGAGAAACTAGCTGCTACTAACTACCATCAAACCAGCCTAAAGAGTTATGTCAGATCAACGTTGCACTGTATTGCCAGGAAAAACAAACTAATCACAGACGCTTCTTTGACATGTTGTGTCCACTAGGGGCCATGTACCGGTAACCAGCAGTCTCTGGCTCACAGCAGGTTGTGGGACGCCGTCGTGGGCTTCCTGCACGTCTTTGCTCACATGATGATGAAACTAGCCCAGGTGAGAAGCTGCCTTTGAAACAGTTTCACCCTAGAACTGTAATTTCAGAAGAACTGAACTGTAAGAAGTTTTGTGTTACTGTTCGCTTTGTGCAGACAGTATTTATATTTTACTTCTTTACTTCAAAAATGCTAATTGTTTATTCCATCTTTTTCATTATTCTTCCAGAGTAAAGTATGTATTCATTTATTATTTATCAAACTTCAAATCTCAACTTTTTTCCCCCATCTTTTTCTTTCTCTCCTGTTTTCTGCCTGTTGCCTTCTTATTTTCATCGGGTGACAAAGAGCAACATCTAGAGGTGAAACTGTTGGTTACACCCATTTCAACAACTAAATTTGCTTGTCAGTGAAGGCCTCCACACCCTCCATACTGGCCACTTAAGTTCAGGCCAACAAAGGTGTCTGTAGCCGTCACTGACTTAAGCTTACCCTCTGACTGAAACGGATCCGGCGCTGTTCAACTTTGCAGCTCTCTTCAGATGCTCTTTTTTGTTCCTCACCAATTTGAGCTCTTCTTACATATGCTTTGTCTGTATTTACGCCAAGATCTGTTCACACGATCACTCCGGGTGATCTTCCTTCCTCTGCAGCCAACCAGACGTGCCCGAGATAATATTCAAGTATCTGTTATCTCTTGTCGCTCTGTTAGTAATTATTATTCTTATTTCCTGATGAAAATAAATCAAGGTAATAGGGCAGAAACAATTTTACTTTTTCTTTTAACTGTTTCTAAATTTTCTGTTTAATCTGCTTTTTCAACTGTAATCTCTCTCTCTTTGCTCCAAACCTGTTGTGTGTGTGTTTGTGCCAGTCAGATCTTGGTTTGCTTTAAATAACCCGATTGGATTTGACTCAAAAGCGTCTGCTGTGGCTTCCGTCTCAGTGCTTCCCCCTGATGTTTGTATTGTGATCCTTCACTCCTGATGTTTGTCCGTATTTGTGAGTGCCAAGTCAAGAGAGGCGGAGTGGATGAGTGCGAGAGAGAGCGGCACAGTAAGGGAGAGTGTGATCGAGATGGACGTGGAACTGACAATGTTGTTGACTTGTTTACCTGGTTAGATGCACCCCGATGCAGGACAACGTGACGTAAGCTTTGTCTCGCCGATTAGACTCACACGCTGGCTGTGCCTCATCATTGTAGTCACAGAGGAAGTTTTCTCATTTAGCTTTGTTTACAAGTTTTAAGTTTTCTTTGTCAAATTGTAGTCCGCCTAGTTTAAGCTACATCTGTTGTTTCCAGTTGGAAGTTCTGAGCTGTGATGTTCTCCAACTGCTCAGGAAGCTGCAATACATTTGAGGATGTTCAGTTTAGGGCTGCAGCGACTGGTTGTGTTTAATCGATTATTAATCGACTCCTAGACCTTCACAGCTCAAACATAACTATGTAATGGGAGAACTATACTATGTTTTTTTTTTTATTATTATTATGATCATATTTATTCCCATTATTTAAAAAATAAATATTAATTTTCTTTTGACAAACATGTGTCAAATATGTATGTAAATATGTTCTTGACTATTTATGCAACATTTAAAAAAAAATGTGAAAACCACATGGAAGATTCAGTATTTGGCCAAGCATTTAAAATTTTATTCGGCTTCAGCCACAAATTTTCAATTTGGTGCATCCCTGGTTTGTAACTACATCCTCAAGTGTATTGTGAGATACCTTCATGTTTTGAATACACATCGACCACTCAAACAACCCAATATTAGAAGCCGCATTTGAGGATAGAGTCACATGATTTGGAGAAGCAAAGTGGCACATTTTTCAACCGAAATTAACCAAAGACACATTTTCTGTTCAAGAGAGTCCCTTAGGCTCATGTCACACATTTGTGCCTCCATCAAAGTCTCAAACTCAGTCTCATGAGCAGTGAATGTGTGATGCATCCACTCTATACAGTATACTGTGATACTCTCAACCACTGAAGACATCATTGTGCTACGGTTCATTTCAGTGGTCCAGTCATGTAGCGCTGCCATAAGTCACTGACTGCAGTTTAAAATGTATTTAAATTAGCCTTAGTCTGTTTTTATTTTGCAATTGTGGGAACATTTTAACGTGTTTTGTTGAATTATTTTATTCTTCATCACATTGGTGATTTAAAGAAAAAAATGTTTTTACTGCATTTTATACATTTTATGGGGCCAGATATTTTGAAAAGAAAAGAAAATGATATTTTTCCCAAGAAAGCAAAACGATCATTTAAATAGTTTTCGTAATACTAGTCAATAACCACAAAGGGGCGGCAACTTCCATTTAGACACGCTGCTATATAGACAGCTAGTACACTTCTGTGATGTCCAATTGTCTTCCATTTGAAAATGCAAACGCAGGATCTGTTTTGGAGCAGAGCCCATGCCGAGGTATATTCTCACCTATCTCTTTAACTATAGCGTCAGAGTCGTACGAGAGAGGTCATCTCTTGAATGATTCGAATTCATCACTGTTGCTGTTGTCGTCGTGTGTCTGCACTGTGTTTTCAGGACTCCAGTCAAATTGGACTGTTGAAGGAGCTGTTGGACCTGCAGAAGGACATGGTGGTGATGCTTCTGTCTCTGCTGGAGGGTATGTGATCTCAGTCTACTCATCTCTGTCTCATCTGTCGTGTTGAGAAGGGCATCACTCCAGGAGATTACATGAAGCTTGAGTGTGAAGACTTTCCTCCTTACAGCCTAGCTGCTCAAGCTCCATGTGAGTGTCATCTCACCAATAGGTTTGTGATCCGATTCCTGTTCCTCACAGGCAACGTGGTGAACGGAACCATCGCCCGACAGATGGTGGACATGTTGGTGGAGTCGTCCAGCAACGTGGAGATGATCCTCAAATTCTTTGACATGTTCCTCAAGCTCAAAGACATCGTGGCCTCTGATGCTTTCCGTGACTACGTGACTGACCCTCGAGGGCTCATCTCCAAGAAAGACTTCTCCAAGGCCATGGATAGCCAGAAGCAGTACTCTCCGTCAGAGATCCAGTTCCTCCTCTCCTGCTCCGAGGCCGATGAGAACGAGATGATCAACTTCGAGGAGTTTGCTGATCGTTTCCAGGAGCCGGCCAAAGACATCGGATTCAACATTGCTGTCTTGTTGACCAACCTGTCGGAGCATGTTCCTCACGACGCTCGCCTGCAGAACTTCTTGGAGCAGGCTGAGAGTGTCCTCAACTACTTCCGGCCCTTCCTAGGTCGCATCGAGATCATGGGGGCCAGCCGCAGGATCGAGCGGATTTACTTTGAAATCAGCGAGGCCAACCGAAACCAGTGGGAGATGCCTCAGGTCCGAGAGTCCAAGCGACAGTTCATATTCGACGTGGTCAATGAGGGCGGCGAGAGCGAGAAGATGGAGCTGTTTGTGAACTTCTGTGAAGACACAATCTTTGAGATGAACATTGCCGCGTCTATCTCCGAGCCAGAAGGAGAAGCTGCGGAAGAAGAGGACGATGAAGAGGAAGAAGAGGGGGCAGGAAATGAGGGCGATTCTGCTGAAGGAGAAGAAGGAAACGGCGAAGGAGAATCTCCAGAATCCACCTCAGCTTTTGCCGACTTCTTAACCAGCGTGGTAAACTTCTTCAACATGTTCACTTTCCGCAACCTTCGCAGACGCTACCGCAAGTTGAGGAAGATGACGGTGAAGGAGATGGTTATCGGCCTGGTGACGTTTGTCTACACCATCCTGATGGGCATCCTGATGTTCATCTACAGCATCTGCAAAGGCTTCTTCACACTTATATGGAAGGCTCTATTCGGCGGAGGCCTTGTGGAGGGCGCCAAGAAGATGACTGTGACTGAGCTCCTTGCTAGCATGCCAGATCCAACACAGGATGAGGTGCATGGCGACCTCCCACCTGAGCCAGGTGCTAGAGAAGTTCAGGACTCAGATGGTGCTGCAGATCTCTTGGATGTCGGAGGAGGTGAGGAGGAACAGGAGGACGGGGAGGAGCGTGAAGGTGGTCGTCTGCCAGGGTTCAATGCTCCGGGGGGACTCGGAGATTTCGGTGAGACGACAGCTGAGGAACCTCCCACTCCAGAAGGAACACCACTGCTGAAGAGGAAACTGGTGAGATGTTCACAGATCATAATTTCAAGTTCACCCTTCATTCATCCGTCATTTGGTGAATGAGGAAGATGAAAAGGTTTGTGTCACGGCTGATCTGTTTTTTTTTCCAACAGTTGGCAGCTGCAGTCGGAGGTCAAGACGAGGAAGAAGGAGGAGAAAAGGTTGAGATAGAAGAAGAACCCTCTCCTGAGCCGGAGAAAGCAGAGTCAGTAACTTATAACCAGAGTGATGATCATGCTGTCCTGTCATCGCTTTGTGACACAAACATCTTTGAATCTTTGCAGCACTGAAAATGGAGAGAAGCCGGATAAAGTTGAGCCTGAGCCTGAAGTGAAGGAGGAGGAGCCACAAGAGGTGGAGGAGAAGACCGTGAAGACAAAGGCTAAGAAGGAGAAAAAGCCAACTGAAGAAGGTTTCGAGTTGTGGAATGAGCTAGAGGTCCAGAGGATCAAGTTCATGGTGAGCAGAAGATGATTTTGAACCAACCGGAGCATGTCGACTCCAAATAATGGAAGATCCAAAAGAAGTCTATCCATCCATCACCTTCCTCTTCCTCTCCAGAACTATCTTTCTCGTAACTTCTACAACCTCCGGTTCTTGGCACTCTTCATCGCCTTTGCCCTCAACTTCATCCTGCTCTTCTACAAGGTCAGGACACCACCCATGCTGTTGCACACGGACTTCAGTGCTCACTTCACCTTTGACCTGTGCAGGTGTCCGATAGCCCCCCCGGAGAGGAGGACTTTGAGGGTTCTGCTCTCTTTGAGGGCTCCGGTCTGTTTGAAGGTTCTGGTGCTGAAGAGGAAGGTTCTGGTTTTGAAGAGGGAGGAGAAGACGAAGATGAAGAAGGCCCCTTGTACTACTTCCTGGAGGAGAGCACCGGCTACATGGAGCCAGCACTGGCGTTCCTCAGCATTGTCCACACCATCATCTCCTTCCTCTGCATCATTGGCTACAACTGCCTGAAGGTTGGTCTCACAGAACCCTCTGACATGGCTCGGCGAGTTGACCCACTTTGTCTTCTGCAGGTTCCTCTAGTCATCTTCAAGCGAGAGAAGGAGCTGGCCAGAAAGCTGGAATTTGACGGCGTCTACGTGACTGAGCAGCCAGAAGACGACGACATCAAGGGTCAGTGGGACCGACTGGTGCTCAACACCCCGTAAGTCATCAGCTACACAAACAGAAATTTCAAGGTTCAAGATTCTGCAGACAAAGATGTGTGTTCCTCCACGCAGCTCATTCCCCAACAACTACTGGGACAAGTTTGTGAAACGAAAGGTGAGTGTCCAGCCGACTCTACCGTTCGCTGGACTCACCAGTCCATGTTTTTCTGCAGGTTCTGGATAAATATGGCGACATCTATGGGCGGGAGAGGATCGCGGAGCTGCTGGGGATGGACCTGGCGTCTCTGGACGTCAGCGCCATGACTCATGAGAAGAAGCCGGAACCCGACACGTCAATGCTCAGCTGGTGCGTTCAGTGAACATAACCTCTGAATCAACCCTCACCACAACGCTTCTTCTCTCCTGCAGGATCACGTCCATAGACATCAAGTACCAGATCTGGAAGTTTGGAGTCGTATTCACCGACAACGTGAGTTCAGGAGGCTTCTGCCCTTGTTTTGGCGATGATCTAGTGGCGCTAACCCGCTCTCTGTCACAGACCTTCCTCTACCTGGTGTGGTACCTGCTCATGTCTCTGCTGGGCCACTACAACAACTTCTTCTTTGCTGCTCACCTCCTGGACATTGCCATGGGAGTGAAGACGCTGCGCACCATCCTGTCCTCCGTGACTCACAACGGCAAACAGGTCTCTTGAGATATGCTGCACCACTTCACAGTGGTGAAGGTTAATCAACAGCCTGGGAGCGCCACATTCCTTCCTCCTCAAACAGGGAGGCTTTGTGTGTGAACATGAGGGTGTCCCTCAGGTCCCGGGGCCAAGACTCTACCTGGATGTGTTTGCTGCCCAGAGATCACGATCCCAAGATCCTAAAATAGGACAGACTGAATCCTTTACTGAGGAGTCTCATGCTGCAAGTGATCTTGTCTCCCCTGTCAGGTTCCTCCTCTCTGTTTCTCAGTAACTCTTGAATAAAAGCAGCGATTAAAACATGGCCGTCCTGATGGTAAAAACCCACTAAAGGCCTGCAGCTGCAGCCACAAGTTGATTGAGAGGGAGCAAGATGAAAAGAGTGTGACGTAAATTGAGTTTAGAGCGTTTGAGTTAGAAAGGGATTTTCCACCAATCTGTGCCTCTCAAAACCATGCATGAAGCAACGCTGGCTCAGTCTCAGTTCATTCAGAACTGTTTCTAGTCCTACCATGGCAGCTAAAACACTGACTCATCAGCTGGCAGAAAAACTGTAGAATGAAAGCAACATTTGTTATTGTAGATATGTAAAATTCATCATCTCAGTTTCGATGGTTTGTGAAACATCCAGTGTTGTTTCCGTTGAAGCTAAAGCCCTCCCTCGTGGCTCATATATGTGCAGTAATCCAAGGAGTGAAATGTTGTTTGTCATGCAGCTGATGATGACGGTGGGGCTCCTGGCTGTGGTGGTCTACCTCTACACCGTGGTGGCCTTCAACTTCTTCCGCAAGTTCTACAACAAGAGCGAGGATGAGGACGAGCCTGACATGAAGTGTGACGACATGATGACGGTGAGGATCAGCACCTTCACTTGACGCTTTCACCATAATCCTCCACTCAATTTCCGCGGGACATGAGCTCATCATGTCACACGTGAGGATCCCACACTGCTTCAGGATTAAACCAGCCTCCTGCGCTCTGCCCGCAGTGTTACCTGTTCCACATGTATGTCGGGGTGCGCGCCGGTGGTGGAATCGGAGACGAGATTGAGGATCCGGCCGGAGACGAGTACGAGCTCTACCGCGTCGTCTTTGACATCACCTTCTTCTTCTTCGTCATCGTCATCCTGCTGGCCATCATCCAGGGTGAGAAGGTTTCTGGAGTGATTTGTAGTAAGAGGGGAAGGAAGGGGGAAGTATTTGGCCTCAACCATGCGGAGAACTTAATGAGATGAAATGGGGCGAAGAAGAGAGTGCAGGCAGGGTGGAGGCAACTGAACATATTTACTTGTCTGTTCCTCAAAATACATTACTTTGGTCCCCTCTAGGTTTGATCATCGACGCCTTCGGAGAGTTGAGAGACCAGCAGGAGCAGGTCCGCGAGGACATGGAGGTGAGTCGGCGAGGCCTGCTGTGGGAGGCTGGACCCTCCTGGCTGGTGTGTAATGTGCCATCTCGCTCTCTCCAGACAAAGTGCTTCATCTGCGGAATAGGCAGCGACTACTTTGACACGACGCCGCACGGGTTCGAGACGCACACGTTAGAGGAACACAACTTGGCGAATTACATGTGAGTCCAGGGGAAGGTTCTTATACCAACCGTCTTATGGCTTCTTTGGTGAAGCAGCCGCGCTGCTGGGACAGATGTGACCACTGCAGCAGGTCCTGTTGTGTGACGTAATGGAGGTTATGCATAACCACTTATGGAGAGGGTGTGAGGTCGCTGACAAGTGGCTGTTTGTCCAGTTGCTGTTTAAACAGGGATGGTGTGTTTGTCGCGGTCGTGTAAACGCTTGGAGCAGAGAGGCAACCCGACCGGACTAGGATCAGAACTGACATGATAGCTTCACCTTTCTAAGTTGTTGAGTCAGGAGAACAGTCTATCCTCGTCACACTTTGACACATAGAGTTATTGTGATTGGTTTTCTTTTGTTTATTCCTGCCTGTTCTCACAGGCCTGCTACTTCTCTACTTCCTTACTAAGCAGGAAGGTGGCGGTTCATGTTCGATATAGTGTTTACAGTGTTATTTCCCTGGTGGTTTAAAACACTACAAAACACTGTATTTCTTTTGAGGATTTTGTCACACTGAAGCATTATTATTGTTATTTAAATGCTCCTGTTGCCTGCCTCTGGTTGACCTCAGGGTGAGTTTTAAAAGCAGGAATATGTATGTGTTTTGTTGTTTACAGTTGTCTCTGTCACGACAGGATCCTTGTTCCCACCGTGTCATTTTCGCTGAGTAATCTCCACTTCTTTCATCTTCAGGTTCTTCCTCATGTACCTCATCAATAAAGACGAGACGGAACACACCGGCCAGGTCTGTGACTCGCCTGTGACTCGCGGCTGTGGTTGCCGGAACATTCCTCACATCTGCTGCTGTGTTTCAGGAGTCCTATGTGTGGAAGATGTACCAGGAGCGCTGCTGGGACTTCTTCCCAGCCGGAGACTGTTTCAGGAAACAGTATGAGGACCAGCTCGGATAAAGTCCAGCCAGCACAGAGCTGCCAGATGAAGGAAAGATGCTTGTTCTTTTCTGCACTTTTCTCAGCTCTGCTCCTCGACTTTCCTCCCAAAAAGCTTTAGACTCATGGCCTTTCCTGTGACCGACTGACCCCTCCTCCTCCTCCCTCTGATCACTCTGTCCCCTCCAGACTGTCAGTGAACGCATCAAATGCTGCTTCATCTGCTTCTGCTGGAAACACACTGGAGAGAAGCTTTTTCTCGCCGTCCTACTTGCGGCACCAGTCTATTTATCCTGACCTTAATTCTTTACCAGTGAGAGCGGCACACAAACAGCGCCGCCGCTGAACCGGCTTGTTGATGCGCACGAGCCATCCCCACTCTAACGCCATTTGTTGCAGAGCTGAACCCCGAAGTGGACAAGTAGTGCCTGGTGTTTATGTTAAAGCATCATCATTTGTTAGCGGCATGCTAACAACGTTTAACGCCTCGGCGCCACTGGGCATGCTCAGTGTGTCCCTGCTCGTCCAGTGTGTTTTCAGCTTTTACCTTTTTTCTCGTGTTTTATCGCTGCCTTAGACTTGACCGACATTTCTCTTATTTTCATGGCAAAACTTGAACAAACGATTGTGAAACTACTATGGATAATCTTTCCTGCTCGCTGCTTGGTATCGCCTTAACGTTGAAGCTGCGCTGCAGCGTTTCGACACGCACAGTGAAACACAAACCCTATCACCCAAGCGACCATCACAGAGTTCTTATCTCAGCCAGGTTTTCCCCTCGTCCATGTTTTGAACGTTTCATGCGGCGGTCCGATCGTGTGGATTCCTCCGAACATATCGCAGAGGGAAACAAAGGCAAACACAGAAACTGAAGTTCGACAATTGGTGAGAACTGTTTACCTCACCGGCGCCCTGACGCTGTAGTGTTGTGGCGTTTGGCGATGCTGTGACTGGTATCGCCCGAGTCCCGGCACTTGTTTGTCGAGACCCCAGGGCAATGGACATCCAGTTTTGCACTCCCAAGTCTTACACCACGTTGACCCGCGGGCTCCTCGGAGCTCACGTCCTCCTCTAGCTTGACTACCCGACGACTGTTTTCTCGCCATCCAGAGACGCCTCGTGCTTTGAGACACATGATGAATGTAGTTGACACACAACTGTCGGAGACCCTGAAGCAGAGATGTATTGAATCACCATAGATGCATATATTTATTTTTATTTAGAGCTTTAATGAGCCGTCCACCAAGCTGTCACACTTGAACGCCACGTCCCGCCGGAGCCTTACGCGGTCCGACCGCTTCTAATGGAGAATTGGTTCGGACTCGGTCTCGGGTCGGAGGCAGGTTTGTTTATTTTGCTGGTGACTTGCGTGTTGTTTTCTGTGAACGGAGCTGAGCAGAGATCATCGCTGTCTGCCTGACCGACGTCCTCTGTTTCAATCCTGAATAAAGAGATTATTTTAAGGACAACTTCTCCCGCCGTCTTCTTTTTCTCAAGTCTCTCACTGAGCTGGCGACACTGAGTCATATATAAATCCCACTGCCTTTGAATGCATCACGCTGCTGAGCCTGTGATGCCGACGTCAGGTGACAGACCTGGTGAGTGCCGACCCTGGGGTCGGAGTAAAAAAAAATCTCTGAAATGGAAATGGAGCAGAGTTTCTGACAACTACCACATAATTTTTTTCAAAAGTAAAAATTAAAAAAATGTCATCAGTTTGACTGTAAATATAAATTAACCCTGGCTTTTTTTATTTCATGCTGTATTTCATGCTGTCAAATTGCATGAAAATAGAAAACATCGTGATCTCATATTTTTTGGGGTCCATAATTATTTTATTTTTCATATTTTAATACAATAAAAAATAAGTATTTTATTATGGAATGGCATTACAGTGTTGGGATATGATTAGACATATTGTCATCTATTAATGCAATGTTTTTATTGGATGGGGGGAAAAATATGGGAAAATAAACTGAATTCAAATTGGAGACATTTATTTATTATTTACTTGTTTCCATTTATTTTTCCACTTTCATTTCCAACTAGTGAATCAGTGTCTGCTCTGCTTGATATTCAGTCAAGTGGCAAACCTTTGGCTGTGAAGTGTTCTGTGAGCCACACCTAGTAGACATGAAGTATTTCCCCTCCAGCTCAATGTTTCTGTTAGGACTCTCCGTATTTGGATTTTTTTTATTTGTCAATGGAATGGTGAGTCATAATCCTGCTGGAGCC
Organism: Synchiropus splendidus; assembly: GCF_027744825.2. NCBI lineage: Eukaryota > Metazoa > Chordata > Actinopteri > Syngnathiformes > Callionymidae > Synchiropus > Synchiropus splendidus. The sequence continues at coordinate 16,099,859 of NC_071341.1, read as the reverse complement.
TCCAGCCAACGAACCGGTTGCTCTGCCTCACAGGAATGTCATGCACTGAATGGCTGAGTGAGCTGCAGCCGCAGCAGATCTGGACTTGTCAGCATTGTCACCCACAATCTGACCAACAATCACTCAGACCCTCGGAGAGTTTGTTTGTTCAACATTCCTGAAGTGTCTCACATGTCGCAACAGTTCCATGTTCTGATCCACACACGTGAGTAAACACACACACATCCACGCCCACCGACACACAAACACACCCATGCACACACACATACACAACACCACTCCCCCGATGGGTTTGAACTCCGGTTTGGTCTCGAGTATAAAAGCGCTGCTCTGCAGACGTCCAAGCGTCTCTGAGTGACTGCAGCCATGTTTGTGTCTCCACCCGGCTACCAGCCCGTCTACCGTCCGGTGAGTCTCGAGCCACACCGGGTGCTACGCCTCTGGAAGCGGACACTTCATGCTGTGCTGGACTGCTCCTCCGTCATCTCCTGGTCTTCTGCTTCATCAGAGGAACGTTCCTCTGCATGACTGGAAGAAGCTAAACGTCCCTCTCTCCTCAGGCCATCCCTTACCTCGGCTCCATTCATGGAGGCCTGAGAGAGAAGATGACCATCTACATCCAGGGAGCCACACCCGAGGACATCACCAGGTGATCCGTTTGTCCAAATGAAAGATAGAGTCACACTCACTGACAGACTGTGTAGAGTCAGCGTGTGTATGAGTTTGCCCCATGGGAGGAAATCAGAGTGAACATAGGAGGATTCCATCTTGTCGCTTTGTTGCGCATACTGGCAAATTCCTAGTTACGCCCCCCGGTGGCATCACATGATACAGGATTTCCAAGTTGTAAAGAGGGAGAATCCTCCCGAGTATGCAGTCCAAGATGGCTTCCCTGAACATAGACAAGAAGTTTTGACTTGAAAATTATCCTCTCAATGCGGTGTGTCTATCCTGTACCTGGTCGATTCCCTCGTGAGATGTCACTATATTTTTTTCCGACTTCAATACTGAACTCGGCTGTGACGTCATTCCCAGTTCCACATCTGAGGTAACCGGAATGTAGCTTATATTTTCTGCCAGGGCAGGTCAAAGGTCATGCTGTGAAGTGCGCAGTCATCCTCCTCACTAGCTGTGTGTTCATGTGTGATGTCTAGTTTCCAGCCTGGCCTCTCCTGTTTGCCCACATTGTTCCTGATGAGTCGGCTCAATCTGCAGTCCTCCCTCTGTCCAAACACAGCCTGCGGAGCAAACACTTCCGCTGTCTGGATGCCTGCTTCTTCTGATTCCACGCTGGTTTCTGCAGGTTCTTCGTTAACCTGCTGTGCGGAGAGTCTGAGAGCAGCGACGTGGCTCTGCACATCAACCCTCGCTTCGATGGCTGGGACAAGGTGGTCTTCAACAGCCGCACCGACGGGTCCTGGCAGTCCGAGGACAAGATCCGTAAAATGCCCTTCAGCAAGGGGGAAAAGTTTGAGCTGACCATCCACGTGGAGCCCGACGAGTTCCAGGTGAGACCCAGAGGAGCTGACCCCGTGACCCGGACCCTGATTCGGAGCCTCTCTGCAGATCAAGGTGAACGGGAAACACTTCCACGACTTCAAGCACCGTGTTCCCGTGAGCAGCGTGCGAGCCATGCACATCAGCGGAGACGTTTCCGTGGAGACCATCAACGTGCTTGGGGTGAGTGAGGAGCCACGGTCTGTCTGGTGGTGCATCCAAACATGTCAGAGACTCAGAGTAGAGCCACGAACAGGCATCTATTTTTTAAAAAAAGTCTTTCATCATAGGGAGGATTCCCAGGAGGGCCAGCAGGAGGCGCTGGGGTTCGTGTTGGTCCTTTCTTCCTTGATTCAATCCAAACTTTATTTACAAAAGTTTCATTTGACGGTTGTTTTAGGGCGGGTTCCCTGGAGGACTGGGACCGGTATGTTCTGCCTACACCCTGCTTTACCTTTAAACACCATTAACTTTTACACAACTTCCAACCACAGGGTGGATTCCCTGCAGGACCAGCAGGGGGCGCTGGGGTTAGTTTCCCTTGTTTTATTTCTGAGTTTATCACCGAATCCTCTGCTTCTAAACTCTTGTCTCTGCCGAGGAGTGAATGACTACGTTTTCTTTCTTTAGTGTTTAGTTCAAACCAATGATTTCATCAATACATCTTATTCTCCAATCGACGCATGAATATGATTTAAGAAACAAAACCAATTTATGTCTTGACCAATGACGTACAATGAAACCTACTTGTGAAGACCAGTAGGGGGCGCTGTGAGTTGTTCCTCGATTCAAACATTCATTTCATTGTTTCATTTCTCTCACTGTTTTAGGGCTTTTACCCTGGAGGAATGGGCCCGGTATGTTTTTTTTTTATCGTAGCGTCCACATGATTATTCGTGTGTTTGTTTTTTAAACGTCGTAAACTCAAACGAACTGGTTGATCCGCAGGGTGTGTTCCCAGGAGGACCAGCAGGAGGCGCTAGGGTTGGTCCGCCATGTTCTTTCGAGTCAATCAATTTGCTCAATCACTTGACTGACTCTTGCCTTCCCTGATTCATATCTCAGTCAGTTAAATTAATTTTTCCTGTGTTTACCTTCGAACATAATCCATGACGTAATTGATGAATGAATCCTATTATAAACCCATACATGCACCGCTGATTCAAGAAAATCAAGTCCAGTGGTACCTCGGTTCTCGACCACAATCCGTTCCAGACGGCCGTTTGAGAAGAGATTTGTTCGAAATCGGAATCGATTTTTCCCATTACAATGAATGGAAAAAGAAATAATGCGTTCCAAGCTTTAAAATAGTCTTTTGTAGGAGTGAATGTAGAGTGTCTGCTGCAGGTGCGCTGTTCCTCTATGTGTGTGGCCGCTGCATGTGGGAGGGGTTGCCGAGTGAGTGACGTCTCTCCAGAAGTGAAGAGGTGTCCGGTGCGTGTCCAGCTCTGAATGTGCGCTTCTGTGCAGTTTGGCTGTGACAAAGTCATAAACCAAGTCACGCTCTGTCCCAGACTCGCCTCATCCCTGTCCCAGCTCCAGCCCACAACAGGACATCAAACCCTGGAGTGTGAGCTCCAGCCTCGGAGGTGTGGAGAGCGAGCACCTCCCCTGTGACACTCTACCACGGTCCAGTGTGGAGGAAAGGTTTTACACCTCAATATGAAGAAAAAACAGTCAGTAAATGTAGCTAACGGGACACGTCTGCATACAGAGGCTGCGTTATACACAATAACAAAGCACGTCGTGGGTCAGCTGATCGGTCCGCGCACGTTGTGTTTTTTTTCTGGCTTTTTTCGGGGGCGTTCGAGTTCTGGATTTACGTTCGAAATCGGTAGCAAAAAAATCTAGACATTTTTGTCCGAAGTCCGGGACATACGAAAACCGAGGTACCACTCAACTTCCAACTCTTGATTTCTCCTCAAAATGACCTCAATAACAACAGATTTCTCTAAATATTGTCCCATGACTGTGGTGCAGCCCGGTTACCCCGGAGGACTGAGCCCGGTAGGTGGATTTCTGAACCAAACTTTATGGTATTTGTGTATAAAATAACGGTCAACTCCCTGAAAATACTGCTGTGATGTACCTCTGCAGTGTCTGGTTGGTTGTTCACCGACCTTATCGACTTATATACACTGATTTTTTCCCCTCTCAGCCGGGGTATCCAGGTGGTTCTGGACCAGGAGACACGTGGGTACGGGCCATCTCTATCATTTGATGTCTCATCTGTAAATCCAGATTATTAACTCACTTGTTTGTTTCAGGGCGATTATCCGGGCTCCAACCTGCCGGTAAGTTTCCTGCTTTGACTTTGAAGGCGTCACTAAAGTTCCGCTCCAACTTCCTGCGCTTGTTGTCTTCCAGAGCATGTCGGGCCAGCCGATCCACAGCCCGGTGAGTCAGCGCCCTGTAGTGGCAGGGAAGTGCAGTAGTGTGCAGACACTAGATTCTCCATCGGACGTAACTTGTAGTGTCCAAAACTGTAAACTCCTGAAATTTCAAAAATGTTTTAACAATTAAATTAGCCACCAGGGGGCGCACTTGAGAAACCATCTACTCGGAAGATGTTTCTTTCCTTTGGTGTGAGTCACCAGTGTTGACAGCATCTCTCTACCTTCTTCCAGCCAGTTCCGTTCTCCACCCGGATCGCCGGCGGGATGTTCCCAAAGAGAACGCTCATCATCCGTGGAATGGTGCCGCACCATGCTAACCGGTGAGATCACGATCCCTGGCGTATCTAGCTCTGATTTCCTCTCCTCTCTGACATGTCCACTGTCCTCTCAGACTGAGCTTCGACCTGGTGATGAGTCACAGCCGTGACATCGCGTTCCACCTGAACCCGAGATTCCAGGAAGGCGCAGTCGTGAGGAACAGCCGGCTGCACGGCAGCTGGGGGAGGGAGGAGCGCGAGCTCTCCACCAACCCCTTCGCCCCAGGACAGTACTTTGACGTAAGTGATCTCCGTTCCTCACCTTGTCTCGGTGCTGCAGCCTGACCTCTGAATCCCGGTGCTCAGATGTCCATCCGCAGTGGGGACAGGAGGTTCAAGGTCTACGTGAACGGGCAGCACTTGTGCGACTACTTCCACCGCGTCCACTCCCTGGCTGAGGTCGACCAGCTGGACATCAACGGCGACGTGCAGATCTCGTACGTGCACTTCTGAAGAGGCTTCGCGAGGAGAACACGTCCCCAGATACAGAACCAATAAAAGTGGTCATAAACACAAGTCAGCTTTTATTTCTGATACAAAACAGCCTGTCAAACCAAACCCAAGGTTGATCTTCTCTCCTATGTCAGGACTCTTCTGTCCCACCAGGAGACTCACGCTGCATCCTCAGTAGAATACGCTCACAACACGATCAGATAAACTCCCTGAATCCAAAACAGGGAAATGAGAAATTCTGTCACAGAATCTCACAGAAAAACAAAAGCATATTTTATTGTTTTACAGGTGAATAAAAATGCAGACCATTTTTTATTTATAGGACACATCCTCTGAGTCAGAAAGTGGTTTTTAATACAATGTTTCCCCCAGCTGACCTCCAACCTTGGATCAGATATTGTGGAAGGCTGCTGTGAGCAGACGGAACAAACCAATGTTTTCACCCAAACAGACAAAGTGGAAGCTCAAACTCTTGAATAAATGTACACTCTTCTGTACATGACCTGGACTGAGTTTCAACTTTGGTCATTGGCATGATGGAGTCAGACCAGTCAGTCTATGTGACTTGTACATGATGTTCAAGCTGACGGTCCGAGGGCTTCTACCACCCAGCTGCCTTTGGAATAACATGACTGGTCGTCTGCAGAGAGAGTGCTGTGGTAGTGGTTGTTGTAGTATGATTGTTCACTCAGTCACCAACAACAATAGAAGGGTCCTGGCTGTCTTTGTTTCTAAAAGAATATATTTCAAGATTTACCTGCAGATTTGCTGGAAAGGGAGGATTCTCGGCGTAACCGGCAGACAATGCTGGGTTCTGCCCCTTTGGTATGATACAAGTCACAGGTTAGAGAGCGACACATGAGCCTCCATCCGAGAGAACCAAAGTCACACTGCAAAAACCAACCACAGGATGGAAAGGCCATTGCCAAGTCACTGAGTCATGTTGAACTGACCTGGTGGAAGTTTGGCTTTGGAAGCTGAAGGTAGCTGCTCGGGCTGTTTGGATGGATGTAGCACTGATCTTTAAAGGAGGTAAAACACAAGTTCAGACGTCACGTGACAGACATTCTGTCCTATTCTGTTCTCGATGAACTATTCTTCAGTTGGTGAACTCCACGTGACTCCAGAGGACCGGGATGGAGAAAACAGCCTGTATCTAGCAGTGAATCACAAAGGCAACTCAGGTAGGACAAACAAGACATTGAAACAGGAGACTTTTATCTTATATAACTTTGATATTTGCTGCTTGGGATGGTGACAAAATACATCAATCTACTTTTAGGTTGAAAGACTATTGGGTACAAAAGTCAATAAAGAGGGTTGAAACAGTATTTTTAAGCAGGATTGACAACAGCTGGCTCGATCACTGAAGTATCACTTGCAGACCATGAATGTGTGGATCGCCCTGATTTACTACTTTTTTTTCCCCTCTCAGCCGGGGTATCCAGGTGGTTCTGGACCAGGAGACACATGGGTACGAGCCATCTCTATCATTTGATGTCTCATCTATAAATCCAGATTATTAACTCACTTGTTTGTTTCAGGGCGATTATCCGGGCTCCAACCTGCCGGTAAGTTTCCTGCTTTGACTTTGAAGGTGTCACTAAAGTTCCGCTCCAACTTCCTGCGCTTGTTGTCTTCCAGAGCATGTTGGGCCAGCCGATCCACAGCCTGGTGAGCGCACTTAGGAAACCATCTACTCAGAAGATGTTTCTTTCCTTTGGTGTGAGTCACCAGTGTTGACAGCATCTCTCTACCTTCTTCCAGCCAGTTCCGTTCTCCACCCGGATCGCCGGTGGGATGTTCCCGAAGAGAACGCTCATCATCCGTGGAATGGTGCCGCACCATGCTAACCGGTGAGATCACGACCCCTGGCGTATCTAGCTCTGATTTCCTCTCCTCTCTGACATGTCCACTGTCCTCTCAGACTGAGCTTCGACCTGGTGATGAGTCACAGCCGTGACATCGCGTTCCACCTGAACCCGAGATTCCAGGAAGGCGCAGTCGTGAGGAACAGCCGACTGCACGGCAGCTGGGGGAGGGAGGAGCGCGAGCTCTCCACCAACCCCTTCGCCCCGGGACAGTACTTTGACGTAAGTGATCTCCGTTCCTCACCTTGTCTCGGTGCTGCAGCCTGACCTCTGACTCCCGGTGCTCAGATGTCCATCCGCAGTGGGGACAGGAGGTTCAAGGTCTACGTGAACGGGCAGCACTTGTGCGACTACTTCCACCGCGTCCACTCCCTGGCTGAGGTCGACCAGCTGGACATCAACGGCGACGTGCAGATCTCGTACGTGCACTTCTGAAGAGGCTTCGCGAGGAGAACATGTCCCCAGATACAGAACCAATAAAAGTGGTCATAAACACAAGTCAGCTTTTATTTCTGATACAAAACAGCCTGTCAAACCAAACCCAAGGTTGATCTTCTCTCCTATGTCAGGACTCCTCCGTCCCACCAGGGGACTCACGCTGCATCCTCAGTAGAATACGCTCACAATTCTTTAACATCATCTGCCACTGGATTGTCTCCCTTCATGTTGGCTTATGGAGATCAGCCTTCGCAGTTTCCATCCCTGGAGTTTGAAGCCGTAAACCCTCAGTCCAGTTCCCGCTCCACACTCCCAACCTGGGCAAAAGGTCTGGCTATCGACTCGACACCTTCCCCTGCAGGTCGAGTCCCGCAAGTTGGTTCCGGGCCAATATATATTTACGGCCACATTAAAAAGTAAACTTGTCAATCTGATCGGACAGTAGCTATATTTGGTGAGAATGGTACAGGTTCTAGATTAGAGGGCATCTGAAGCACATCTGGATATGGTTATTTGTAGCTCATAGGTAAGTTATTTTGTCATCACCCACTGACTCTGGTTCAGAGAATATTGCAAAAACACAGCAATATTGCTTCCAAACTGCTGAAGTGACACATTAAGGCAGGCAGCTAGATCATCACAGCCAAAACAAGGCAGCTGCAGTCAAGTGGCTTAAGTTATTTACAAAAAATCATTTACTTCCAGGTGCTTCTTCAGCTTGGATGTGGAGTCTTTCTCACTGGTGAGCAGCCTGCATTGGGCTGTCACACTGAATTTCCAAGGCAGAAACACGGTTCTACCTGCGTCTGGGGCCTGAGTCGGTGCGCGCTGTTTCAGCTGCGACCTCGGCGGGGAACGCCACACGCTGTTTTAAGTGCTGTCACGTGACACGCTCAAGTACCACAGAGTAAATATGTTCATTTCAGCAATGTAACTGTTGAGACAGGAAAAAGAAGGTCAAGTTTTGTGTGGTTTATTGACAGTTTGCATGTTCATGTACAGAGAGCCTCTAGTTATAGGTGCCACCGGGCCTCTTACCCATCATCACCAACCCCCCACCCACCGTTTAATCAACCTTCCTCCCCTCATCTGAAACACAGGAGTCACGCTCTGGAGAAACGTCATCCACCGCCGGCTCCACACTATGAGATGATGGCGATGAGGTCCTGGATGCGGGGCGCCATGGACGTGGAACCTGGGCTGGCATCACTCATTCTTCCCCTGTCACAACATGAGCTGTTCAGCGACACTCGTTCTCTATGTCCACACATATCTTACACAGAACTTGATGCACCCATCTCAAACGCGATAAAAGTGCCATCACAAGAGGGATAAAGGGGCGACCAATGAGAGTCATGAGGAACAAAGGCTGGGTCACCTTGCCTATCGCAAACATCAGCTGTTTGTGGTCTACATACGCAGCTTCGACGGAAGCTTCACCGACCCGTCAAAGTTGGAGCGCAGTGGCCGTGTGCACCATACAGCCTCTACCAATAGCTACCACCAGGACCCTATCCATCATCCCACCGGGTGAGACACCACACCCCGAGTACCCGCTGCACACTATTCTATAAACACCAGCGATGAAAACTCACTGCAACTGAGTACAGTAACTCATAATTACAGTAACTCATAACGCGGTACATGTATTCCAGTACAATCCAACACTGCATATGTCATACCTCACAAGTGGCTCCAAGCCTGCGACGTCATTGAGCCAGTCGTCATCAACCAAGACCTGGGTGGGGTGTAGAAGGGTTTAGAAAAGAGTGGATTTAAGGAATCTACTGTGTCATTACCTCAGTCATGTCGAGGGGGTCCAGGTCAGGAAGGCAGAATGCGTGTTGAGGTGGGTGTTCGAATATGCCATTGGTAAGGTCACTGTAGGCAGAGGTGTCGGCCATGTTCAGCAGTCGCTGCATCCAAAACAGGGAAATGAGAAATTCTGGCACAGAATCTCGCAGAAAAACAGAAGCATTTTTTGTTGTTTTACAGGTGAATAAAAATGCAGACCATTTTTTTTTATCCGTCCTCTGAGTCAGAAAGTGTTTTTTAATGCTGATGAATATACAGTATTTTGCCCAGCTGACCTCCAACCTTGGATCAGATATTGTGGAAGGCTGCTTTGAGCAGACGGAACAAACCAATGTTTTCACCCAAACAGACAAAGTGGAAGCTCAAACTCTTGAATAAATGTACACTCTTCTGTACACGACTTGGACTGAGTTTCAACTTTGGTCATTGGCATGATGGAGTCAGACCAGTCAGTCTATGTGACTTGTACATGATGTTCAAGCTGACGGTCCGAGGGCTTCTACCACCCAGCTGCCTTTGGAATAACATGACTGGTCGTCTGCAGAGAGAGTGCTGTGGTAGTGGTTGTTGTAGTATGATTGTTCACTCAGTCACCAACAACAATAGGAGGCTGTCTTTGTTTCTAAAAGAATATATTTCAAGATTTACCTGCAGATTTGCTGGAAAGGGAGGATTCTCGGCGTAACCGGCAGACAATGCTGGGTTCTGCCCCTTTGGTATGATACAAGTCACAGGTTAGAGAGCGACACATGAGCCTCCATCCGAGAGAACCAAAGTCACACTGCAAAAACCAACCACAGGATGGAAAGGCCATTGCCAAGTCACTGAGTCATGTTGAACTGACCTGGTGGAAGTTTGGCTTTGGAAGCTGAAGGTAGCTGCTCGGGCTGTTTGGATGGATGTAGCACTGATCTTTAAAGGAGGTAAAACACAAGTTCAGACGTCACGTGACAGACATTCTGTCCTATTCTGTTCTCGATGAACTATTCTTCAGTTGGTGAACTCCACGTGACTCCAGAGGACCGGGATGGAGAAAACAGCCTGTATCTAGCAGTGAATCACAAAGGCAACTCAGGTAGGACAAACAAGACATTGAAACAGGAGACTTTTATCTTATATAACTTTGATATTTGCTGCTTGGGATGATGACAAAATACATCAATCTACTTTTAGGTTGAAAGACTATTGGGTACAAAAGTCAATAAAGAGGGTGGAAACAGTATTTTTAAGCAGGATTGACAACAGCTGGCTCGATCACTGAAGTATCACTTGCAGACCATGAATGTGTGGACCGCCCTGATTTACAAGTGATTTGATTTCTGCAAGTGATATTGAAGCTACATTTCAATAGTAACTGGCCAGAAGAATCCCATGCTAACCCGGATATCATGTCAATATCATCAAGGTGCTGTGGACCAGACTGAGGCTGTGGACTTCTTTCCAAATGTTGCTCCATTGCTCTTTCATTTGGGGTGAGTTGATCCCAACACTGACATTGGAAACTCATTCAATAACAGTGCCACAGTCTCCCAGGCCAATCCTCACCAGCCACTTATTTTCAGGGACGGGACGGAGGGTGATTTGCTGTGTGGTTGGAGCCAAGGGAGGAGCAGAAAGGTGCCTGTTTCAGGCCTGTGGACCTGCTTTTCTCCAGATCTACAGCGTCTATGTGAGTTTCCAGACACACTTCAAACGTTTCCTGTGGCGTTGGAGGTGAGACATGGCCGTGTTCCCTGGTGGTGTCCTGCTAACACTGGCCACCAGGTCTGACTGAGGACAGTCTGTGGCAAAGTCAAAGCCAAATGCTTCCCACCATGTTACTGACATAAGGTGGACTCCAAATCAAACGTGATGTTGTGAGTGAGTGAGCCAGAAACTCTCCACGTGATGACAAAGATTTTAGAGGCACGTGAGATGTCGAACAAAACACTGTCCTGTTGCATCATAAGGGCAGAAGCACACCTTGCTTGAGCACTTGAAGGAGGCTGAGTTTAAGAGGGCGCTGCTGGACCTTGATGAGTCATTCCAAGTTCCAGAGCTGCTGGTGGTTAAGGAGGTGAGGACTCCATTGGAAGCAGGTCATTTGAAAGGACTGGACAGTGAGGATGGACTTGACTGGATACTTCAGAGGATCGAATGGAGGAAAGGCGTTTAAAACTCTAAAACGGCCTGAGAGGCTGAGATTACACCTGGAATACAACTGGACCGAGGGTATGTTTGCTGAATCCAATCTTTCTTCCTGGATGCAGGTGTTGCCACATGCTAACATCTGATTCAGTTTTCCAATGGAAGCGGATGCAAATGTTTGTTAAAGCTTCAGTGGATTGTGAGGGTGTGGTTGCAATAGGAGTCTAGTCATAAGCAAAAGGAAGGCAGACCAACCTCCGCAGCTGTAGTTAGACCACTGAGGGGCGCTGAAGAGCTCAGAATAGGTTGGAGGAAAGAAGCTGCAGGACGAGTGGCACTGGGTTGTCTGCTGCGCGGCGAGAGCGCTGGAGCCTGGAGCTCTGTTGAAGTATTGACATGTTCCTTCACCAGGGAGGACGTCAGCCACAGCCATCGCACCGTCCTCTTCCATGTTGGAGCCCAGCAGTGGAGAGTGCACGGTGTCACCCGGGCTCACTGGGCTTTGATCTGGTGACACGTCTGGACGACTCTCCCCCAGCAGAAGCAACATGTCTGCAAGAAGACCAGAAAATGAAGGTGATGAATGAGGGCAGTTCCGTGTGAGTCATGTGGATTAAAGATGCCTTCAGTTCAGATAAAGACTGGCATCAGCCCAGTGAAGGAGCTCCACAGTCAGCGCTTCAACATGAGGGAAGCAAGTGTCAGATGAGATGAGAGGACCAGAGATGATTACCATCAGCTTGTGGGTGGCCGGTACCAAGCTCATACTTTCTCCTTGGTCGCCCTCGTAGCTTGGATGGTGCGCTCAAACCCGCCTTCCACTTGTTCTTGTTCTTCACTGTGCGCCTCTCCAGGTTCTTCAGCAGCTCGGGCTGGCCACGTTTGAAGTTGGGGTGGAAAAATGGGTAAGGAACGCCCTCTTCCCTCATGACCCAGCTGGCCCTGCTGAAGCCATAGAGGTTGAGCTGCCGGATGAAGCTGGTGAAGTGCTTGGCTCTGAAGGTGTCCAGGTTTTCAGATGGTTTGCTCTGGCGAGCCAGGATCTGCGTCTCAAAGATCTGCCGATCAATGAAGATGACATCGCCGGAGTCTGACCAGCGCACGGCGTTGGACTTGGGATTGTTGGCCATACGCCAGAGTTTGGCTGGGAAAGTGAAGGCATTGATGGTGGAAGGTAGGGAAACCTGCCCGTCCTGCATGTCTGCAACACAAAGCAAACACAGTGAGAGGCAGTTTCCTGGCTGGTTTGATGCTCAAGAGTATTTAGCAAGCACCTGCTGCAGCGCCACACGGACAGAGACGTACACAGAGAATATACGTCTTTATTTCTATTTCCAAATATGTTCAGACAAAGACCAAACGGCTTCAAACACACAGCACAACACGTGTTCCTTAAGCCACTTTGGGCCCAGAATGTAGTCCTGCTCTGACCCAGTCCTGGTTTGAGGTGTGTGGCCCAGGATAGTCTGAAGAGAGAAGAGCTCAGGTCACTCATTGGTGCATGTCGTAGTCCAGTTGTAAAAACAGGAGTCGTCTCCAAACGCATGGACATCGATACTAAAACTATTAAAACTCCCACTGACCTGGTGCTGTGGTCGACTGGTCATGGACATTACGTGGTCCGAGGAAGGAAGGGTGTGGTGATGAGGTGCAAGACAGCAGGACCATGTGATGGTGGTGCTGGGCTCCTCCGAGGTGACACAGGTTTCTGGATTTGAAGTGATGGAGTTATAGACAGTTTTCCTCTGTCTTTTTCTGGCTTGGGTGCCATGCTTTTGTTCCATCCATCCATCCATCCATCCATCCATCCATCCATCCATCCATCCATCCATCCGACTTTCCTGCTCCCTTCAGTTACCTTTGCTAAATGAATCTTCACTCTGGACTCACTAGCTGTCGCTAGAATGAGCTTCTCGTTTCTGTTTAACCTCCTCAGACCATAAGCTTTTGCTTTTTGCAATTTGAGATTGGAATTATAGAAATAAATAGGATTACTCAGAAGTTGAGCTGCACTGATCCCTTTTATTTTTGGCCGATACCAATTCCTGATTTTATTTTTCCTCCTTAGTTAAGTCGCACACAAAAGTCATTTGTTTTGTAGATTAATTACATGAACCTACTAAATAGCAATACCAGTGAACAGCACTGTAGAAAAAAAAATTAAAGCAAATAAACAATAAAAAAAACACAGTTATTCAAATAAAATATGTTTTATTCCCTGTTCGATGAACGATGATCAGAAACAAAGGTTCCATGTTGTCTGGAGAGCAAACTGTGAAATTAAATTAAATTAAATTAAATTAAATATTTTTGTTGTAATAAATTAATCGTATTGAACTTGTCCCACCACTAATAATAGCATTTTGCATCATGTATGAATATTCATATCAGCTTATAGAAATGAATAAGTGAATAATTCAGAATTGCCTGATAGTTGCCATTCCATCGGCCGATCCTGATGATGTCACAAATGCCCGTATCGGCGCCGATAAATCGTCCAGCCGATCGATCGTGCAGCCCTATTTAGATGGAGTAATAACTGAACTTTGTCTTGTGAGGACAGTTGTGTTTGCAAAGACGAATGATCTTGTTCGTGGACAATAACTATTCTCAATGCTGTGATCAATAATCTAATATAACTTTATATCTGCCAGATTCCCATGTCATATGAAGCTGGAGACTTTATTGTGCACAGTGCGTGTGCACTAGATTCATTCTCAAAATGAGTCTCGTGCCTTTGCTTGTATATGCCTTCCTTCCTTCTGTGGATCAAACCTTTGCATCACCACAAGGTGGCGCTGGCAGTGACCCTAAATGTGATGCACATTTTACAAAACAAAGTACCACGGCAGCGACAGACAAACATGTAACCTGCAGGAGGTTAAGACACTTTATTTGTCCCACAGCACGTGCACCTGAGAAGAAGACACAGCATCCCGGATCAAAAACCATACAGATATGAGAGCGGTGCAACGTGAAGTCAGAGGAGCCGGGAGCGAATCCCAAACCTGGGTAGCCTCAAGGTGATCTCAAGTAAGAGACAGTCTGGCTTTGTGGCTGCAACACTGGACAATAACAAACTCAGATGGAGGCTGTGGTGAGCAGAGCTGCCTCAGTCACCTTGAAGAAGTCATCTGATAAATCACTCTGTCACCGGAGGTACTTCACTGAGTACTTACTTCTAAGAGTGACTCTGAAGAAGTTACTTTCTTAGTTACATTCAACACCCTTCTTGACCCCAACACCAGAAAGACAACCATTTTTAGGTCAAAAAAGTGTTTTGGTTTTGTATAGAAATGTGCCCACGACATGATTCTACAAATATCAGCAAGAGTTTTTGAAGCAAGTCAAATGCAAAGATGATGCTGTTAATATGGATCACAACCACTGGTCCACAGTGTTGTGTTGACAGTGACGATGAAACTCCGATTTAACTGGGGGTCCACATCCCTTCCAGGGGCCTGTGGTGAGCACTGTTGCCACTGTTACACTGGCAAAGTAATCTGAGTACAGGTTACTCTACTCAAAAGTAACTGACTGTACTTTATTCTACGAGTAAATTAAGATCAATGGGAGAAGGACAAAAATAGTAACAGACAGTGGATGACCTTCATCTGGTCACTGGTTTAGAGAGTTCTGATGACTTTTATTCAAAGGCGTCAGTGGAGATGACGCGTTGTCAAAGCAAACGCCAGCAGGAACCAAGAAAAACAAAACACATGATGGTAAATAGTGAGAAAAATTTGAGAAGACATATCAATCTCTGAGATACATTTCTTATTTGATTATTTGCTTGACATATATTTCAGGCGATATATAAACAATAAAGAGATTATTAGCAGAAATATGATAGAATAAATGAGATTAGCTTGACCTATGACCTTGTTTTAATCTTTTTAGGGGGGAATTATACAGGTGACAGGCTGCACTTCGCCCAGGTCTGGTCTCAGAGCAAAGAAATGTACTGTGGTTTGGTTGACATCCGCAGTGTCACCAGCCAAGGCTCCACTCACTGCTCATAGTAGACACCAGTGGACCGTTGTATGAGCCGGAGCTCTGGCGTGTGGTGCAGTTATCAGCTGTAAGACAAAAAAGTGGCTCCTTACCGCAGCTCTTGTTAGGCCGTGCCTCTCTAAACGCAGTGAAACAAGCTACTTGGCTCAGTATCAGTACCATATGCACACAACTCTGTTTTCACAAGCATCTGGTCCAAGACGTTGGTCGCACGAATTTAAGGGCAGAGAGGTTCACTTCATTGATGGGTGGTCTCATACCAGGTCATCAGGCCAAAACACAGCATCCTTTACAATTCAGTTCGTCAACCTTCCGACATCACAATGTCAAACCTGCCTGCCACAACAGCTCAGGGGGCCTTTATTCTATTGCACTGCTATTGCTGGCTGTTCTAGAACTCTGTCTGCCTTTGGAACTCACACAGCTCCTGTTTTCATGATTCTTATGGGGCCCTCGTCTCAAATAGCTGAGCGCGAGAGACACAGACCAGGTGACTTGTGCCTCTTCAATATGAAAGCTGTCATCACAGAAAATGTAAAAGGAATGTTACTTACCTCTGGCTGCTTTAATGGATGAAGCGCTGCAACCCGGTTCATGAAATAAAAATGTAACGCAGTTAATGACAGATTTATTTATTGATGTATTTATTTCGTTTTGTCAGTTTTGGTCCCATGACCAAATAATTTATTCATGAAATAAATTAGATGTATGAAATAAATGTGTTTAATTAATCATACATAATTATTTAAGGTCTGTTTAATTAAATTATTTCATTGTTGGATACTGTATGTCATGAAATAAAATAGAAGCATGATATACATATAGGGGTTTTGTTTTAAATAAATGTTAATTATTGAAATATTCAATAATTATTAAATCATTTATGAAGACTTTATTTAAATGTGTCACATTTGGCCCTGCATGGTGGGACAGGCAGTTTCATAGTAATTCTGTACTTCTGTAAGGACAGAAATTGACCTGGTCTGAAGCCAAAGATTATGCAGGTTTTTACGTATTTTGTAATATATTTTTGTTTTCTTATGGAACGACTTTTTCCAGTCAGGCGCACCCGGGCCACTCCTTTTCTTCAAGACCCCCGCTGAACAGTGCTTCCGGTAATGGATGACAGTTGACGCTTCTGTCTTGATTCATCTTCAAAATCTGTTCTTGCTTCCATATTTCCTCACGATTTTTTAGGATATGGCACTGGAAACCGTTCCTAAAGACCTGCGGCACCTCCGAGCATGTCTTCTTTGTTCTTTAGTGAAGGTAGTTTGAAGATGGACACGAATAAACTGACTAACTGCTTTCAGCATGGCGGTGTTGTGTATGAGTGGCGCTTGTACTGTTCACTTGGGAGGCTCTTTGGTCTCCAACGCTGTTGCTTCACGATTAAAATCACCTTTATTAAAGTAAACGCATCTCGATCGATCTCGTCTTTTTGTCCTGCAGACCATCGACCAGTTTGAATACGATGGCTGTGACAACTGCGAGTCTTTCCTCCAGATGAAGGGGAACAGAGAGATGGTGTATGAATGCACGAGCTCTTCGTTCGACGGGTACGGTCCAGTTTCACCCCGCTATTTTTCCGTGATTTCAACGCGTGAGATGAATCACGTGGTGTGTGTGTATGTCTTCAGAGTGATCGCACAGATGAGTCCGGAGGACAGCTGGGTGGCTAAGTGGCAAAGAATAGGTGAGACCATGTTTGCACTTGGCTCTTAATGTGTGTTTGAGACGAGCGGGGGGTGATTCTATGGGAACTTTAGTCAATCTCAGATGAATCAAATAACTAACTGCATGACATTCTATTGCACTTCTCAGGGAACTTCAAGCCTGGTGTGTACGCGGTGTCGGTCACAGGCAGACTCCCTCCAGGTAACCCAGACAGTTGGAAGCAACAGAACCGGATGTTTTGTGACTTCAACCTCATCTCCTCTGCTTCAGGTGTGGTGAGGGAACTGAAAAGCAGAGGAGTCATCTACAAGTCCAGAGATACAGCCGTTAAGACCTGACCTCATTTTACCAGACCCATTTATCTTTTGCTCTTCAGTGAAATAAATCTTCCGATCTTTTTTGTAAATAAAGTGTTTGATTGAAATAGCTCTCCCTTTGATTTTAGCGTTATGTTTTTTGTTTGCCACTGTTGGTCAGTAGTGGGAGGCAAAACATTTACTCAGTTTTGGAATAAAGCACAAACCCTGTTTATGCAGAATCAATGCGGAGTAACAAAGAAGCTATCTCCATCAAGAGTGATTTTGAAAAGTCCTCTGTGGTCCGAAATAAAAATTAAAACAAATATAGATTAAATATATTTTCTTGTTCTGGCAGTGGCTCAGGGCACAGCTTGTAGTTCATAGTTTGACTGAGTGCTTTGAGCGAGGCAGCCATGTTGCATTCTCTGAAATGACACTTTTGATATTCTATTCTACGATGACGCCATTCTAATGGTGTGTGAGATTTGATTCCCGAAAGAGAAGGGGACCTGAGACGAGGGCCCCATAAGAATCATGAAAACAGGAGCTGTGTGAGTTCCAAAGGCAGACAGAGTTCTAGAACAGCCAGCAATAGCAGTGCAATAGAATAAAGGCCCCCTGAGCTGTTGTGGCAGGCAGGTTTGACATTGTGATGTCGGAAGGTTGACGAACTGAATTGTAAAGGATGCTGTGTTTTGGCCTGATGACCTGGTATGAGACCACCCATCAATGAAGTGAACCTCTCTGCCCTTAAATTCATGCGACCAACGTCTTGGACCAGATGCTTGTGAAAACAGAGTTGTGTGCATATGGTACTGATACTGAGCCAAGTAGCTTGTTTCACTGCGATTAGAGAGGCACGGCCTAACAAGAGCTGCGGTAAGGAGCCACTTTTTTGTCTTACAGCTGATAACTGCACCACACGCCAGAGCTCCGGCTCATACAACGGTCCACTGGTGTCTACTATAAGCAGTGAGTGGAGCCTTGGCTGGTGACACTGCGGATGTCAACCAAACCACAGTACATTTCTTTGCTCCGAGACCAGACCTGGGCGAAGTGCAGCCTGTCACCTGTATAATTCCCCCCTAAAAAGATTAAAACAAGGTCATAGGTCAAGCTAATCTCATTTATTCTATCATATTTCTGCTTTTAATCTCTTTATTGTTTATATATCGCCTGAAATATATGTCAAGCAAATAATCAAATAAGAAATGTATCTCAAAGATTGATATGTCTTCTCAACTTTTTCTCACTATTTACCATCATGTGTTTTGTTTTTCTTGGTTCCTGCTGGCGTTTGCTTTGACAACGCGTCATCTCCACTGACGCCTTTGAATAAAAGTCATCTCTAAACCAGTGACCAGATGAAGGTCATTCACTGTCTGTTACTATTTTTGTCCTTCTCCCATTGATCTTAATTTACTCGTAGAATAAAGTACAGTCAGTTACTTTTGAGTAGAGTAACCTGTACTCAGATTACTTTGCCAGTGTAACAGTGGCAACAGTGCTCACCACAGGCCCCTGGAAGGGATGTGGACCCCCAGTTAAATCGGAGTTTCATCGTCACTGTCAACACAACACTGTGGACCAGTGGTTGTGATCCATATTAACAGCATCATCTTTGCATTTGACTTGCTTCAAAAACTCTCGCTGATATTTGTAGAATCATGTCGTGGGCACATTTCTATACAAACCAAAACACTTTGGCCTAAAAATGTTTGTCATTCTGGTGTTGGGGTCAGGAAGGGTGTTGAATGTAACTAAGAAAGTAACTTCTTCAGAGTCACTCTTAGAAGTAAGTACTCAGTGAAGTACCTCCGGTGACAGAGTGATTTATCAGATGACTTCTTCAAGGTGACTGAGGCAGCTCTGCTCACCACAGCCTCCATCTGAGTTTGTTATTGTCCAGTGTTGCAGCCACAAAGCCAGACTGTCTCTTACTTGAGATCACCTTGAGGCTACCCAGGTTTGGGATTCGCTCCCGGCTCCTCTGACTTCACGTTGCACCGCTCTCATATCTGTATGGTTTTTGATCCGGGATGCTGTGTCTTCTCAGGTGCACGTGCTGTGGGATAAATAAAGTGTCTTAACCTCCTGCAGGTTACATGTTTGTCTGTCGCTGCCGTGGTACTTTGTTTTGTAAAATGTGCATCACATTTAGGGTCACTGCCAGCGCCACCTTGTGGTGATGCAAACGTTTGCTCCACAGAAGGAAGGAAGGCATATACAAGCAAAGGCACGAGACTCATTTTGAGAATGAATCGAGTGCACACGCACTGTGCACAATAAAGTCTCCAGCTTCATATGACATGGGAATCTGGCAGATATAAAGTTATATTAGATTATTGATCACAGCATTGAGAATAGTTATTGTCCACGAACAAGATCATTCGTCTTTGCAAACACAACTGTCCTCACAAGACAAAGTTCAGTTATTACTCCATCTAAATTGGGCTGCACCGATCGATCGGCTGGACGATTTATCGGCGCCGATACGGGCATTTATGACATCATCAGGATCGGCCGATGGAATGGCAACTATCAGGCAATTCTGAATTATTCACTTATTCATTTCTATAAGCTGATATGAATATTCATACATGATGCAAAATGCTATTATTAGTGGTGGGACAAGTTCAATACGATTGATTTATTACAACAAAAATATTTAATTTAATTTAATTTAATTTCACAGTTTGCTCTCCAGACAACATGGAACCTTTGTTTCTGATCATCGT
Organism: Synchiropus splendidus; assembly: GCF_027744825.2. Lineage (NCBI taxonomy): Eukaryota > Metazoa > Chordata > Actinopteri > Syngnathiformes > Callionymidae > Synchiropus > Synchiropus splendidus. The sequence goes on along the minus strand of NC_071341.1, from coordinate 16,080,217 downwards.
TCATCGAACAGGGAATAAAACATATTTTATTTGAAAAGCTGTGGTTTTTTTATTGTTTATTTGCTTTAATTTTTTTTTTCTACAGTGCTGTTCGCTGGTATTGCTATTTAGTAGGTTCATGTAATTAATCTACAAAACAAATGACTTTTGTGTGCGACTTAACTAAGGAGGAAAAATAAAATCAGGAATTGGTATCGGCCAAAAATAAAAGGGATCGGTGCAGCTCAACTTCTGAGTAATCCTATTTATTTCTATAATGCCTATCTCAAATTGCAAAAAGCAAAAGCTTATGGTCTGAGGAGGTTAAACAGAAACTAGAAGCTCATTCTAGCGACAGCTAGTGAGTCCAGAGTGAAGATTCATTTAGCAAAGGTAACTGAAGGGAGCAGGAAAGTCGGATGGATGGATGGAACAAAAGCATGGCACCCAAGCCAGGAAAAGACAGAGGAAAACTGTCTATAACTCCATCACTTCAAATCCAGAAACCTGTGTCACCTCGGAGGAACCCAGCACCACCATCACATGGTCCTGCTGTCTTGCACCTCATCACCACACCCTTCCTTCCTCGGACCACGTGATGTCCATGACCAGTCGACCACAGCACCAGGTCAGTGGGAGTTTTAATAGTTTTAGTATCGATGTCCATGCGTTTGGAGACGACTCCTGTTTTTACAACTGGACTACGACATGCACCAATGAGTGACCTGAGCTCTTCTCTCTTCAGACTATCCTGGGCCACACACCTCAAACCAGGACTGGGTCAGAGCAGGACTACATTCTGGGCCCAAAGTGGCTTCTGGAACACGTGTTGTGATGTGTGTTTGAAGCCGTTTGGTCTTTGTCTGAACATATTTGGAAATAGAAATAAAGATGTATATTCTCTGTGTACGTCTCTGTCCGTGTGGCGCTGCAGCAGGTGCTTGCTAAATACTCTTGAGCATCAAACCAGCCAGGAAACTGCCTCTCACTGTGTGTGCTTTGTGTTGCAGACATGCAGGACGGGCAGGTTTCCCTACCTTCCACCATCAATGCCTTCACTTTCCCAGCCAAACTCTGGCGTATGGTCAACAATCCCAAGTCCAACGCCGTGCGCTGGTCAGACTCCGGCGATGTCATCTTCATTGATCGGCAGATCTTTGAGACGCAGATCCTGGCTCGCCAGAGCAAACCATCCGAAAACCTGGACACCTTCAGGGCCAAGCACTTCACCAGCTTCATCCGGCAGCTCAATCTCTACGGCTTCAGCAGGGCCAGCTGGGTCATGAGGGAAGAGGGCGTTCCTTACCCATTTTTCCACCCCAACTTCAAACGTGGCCAGCCCGAGCTGCTGAAGAACCTGGAGAGGCGCACGGTGAAGAACAAGAACAAGTGGAAGGCGGGTTTGAGTGCACCATCCAAGCTACGAGGGCGACCAAGGAGAAAGTATGAGCTTGGTACCGTCCACCCACAAGCTGATGGTAATCATCTCTGGTCCTCTCATCTCATCTGACACTTGCTTCCCTCATGTTGAAGCGCTGACTGTGGAGCTCCTTCACTGGGCTGATGCCCGTCTTTATCTGAACTGAAGGCATCTTAATCCACATGACTCACGCGGAACTGCCCTCATTCATCACCTTCATTTTCTGGTCTTCTTGCAGACATGTTGCTTCTGCTGGGGGAGAGTCGTCCAGACGTGTCACCAGATCAAAGCCCAGTGAGCCCGGGTGACACCGTGCACTCTCCACTGCTGGGCTCCAACATGGAAGAGGACGGTGCGATGGCTGTGGCTGACGTCCTCCCTGGTGAAGGAACATATCAATACTTCAACAGAGCTCCAGGCTCCAGCGCTCTCGCCGCGCAGCAGACAACCCAGTGCCACTCGTCCTGCAGCTTCTTTCCTCCAACCTATTCTGAGCTCTTCAGCGCCCCTCAGTGGTCTAACTACAGCTGCAGAGGTTGGTCTGCCTTCCTTTTGCTTATGACTAGACTCCTATTGCAACCACACCCTCACAATCCACTGAAGCTTTAACAAACATTTGCATCCGCTTCCATTGGAAAACTGAATCAGATGTTGGCATGTGGCAACACCTGCATCCAGGAAGAAGGATTGGATTCAGCAAACATACCCTCGGTCCAGTTGTATTCCAGGTGTAATCTCAGCCTCTCAGGCCGTTTTAGAGTTTTAAACGCCTTTCCTCCGTTCGATCCTCTGAAGGATCCAGTCAAGTCCATCCTTACCGTCCAGTCCTTTCAAATGACCTGCTTCCAATGGAGTCCTCACCTCCTTAACCACCAGCAGCTCTGGAACTTGGAATGACTCATCAAGGTCCAGCAGCGCCCTCTTAAACTCAGCCTCCTTCAAGTGCTCAAGCAAGGTGTGCTTCTGCCCTTATGATGCAACAGGACAGTGTTTTGTTCGACATCTCATGTGCCTCTAAAATCTTTGTCATCACGTGGAGGGTTTCTGGCTCACTCACTCACAACATCACGTTTGATTTGGAGTCCACCTTATGTCAGTAACATGGTGGGAAGCATTTGGCTTTGACTTTGCCACAGACTGTCCTCAGTCAGACCTGGTGGCCAGTGTTAGCAGGACACCACCAGGGAACACGGCCATGTCTCACCTCCAACGCCACAGGAAACGTTTGAAGTGTGTCTGGAAACTCACATAGACGCCGTAGATCTGGAGAGAAGCAGGTCCACAGGCCTGAAACAGGCACCTTTCTGCTCCTCCCTTGGCTCCAACCACACAGCAAATCACCCTCCGTCCCGTCCCTGAAAATAAGTGGCTGGTGAGGATCGGCCTGGGAGACTGTGGCACTGTTATTGAATGAGTTTCCAATGTCAGTGTTGGGATCAACTCACCCCAAATGAAAGAGCAATGGAGCAACATTTGGAAAGAAGTCCACAGCCTCAGTCTGGTCCACAGCACCTTGATGATATTGACATGATATCAGGGTTAGCATGGGATTCTTCTGGCCAGTTACTATTGAAATGTAGCTTCAATAGTTGTAAATCAGGGCGATCCACACATTCATGGTCTGCAAGTGATACTTCAGTGATCGAGCCAGCTGTTGTCAATCCTGCTTAAAAATACTGTTTCAACCGTCTTTATTGACTTTTGTACCCAATAGTCTTTCAACCTAAAAGTAGATTGATGTATTTTGTCATCATCCCAAGCAGCAAATATCAAAGTTATATAAGATAAAAGTCTCCTGTTTCAATGTCTTGTTTGTCCTACCTGAGCTGCCTTTGTGATTCACTGCTAGATACAGGCTGTTTTCTCCATCCCGGTCCTCTGGAGTCACGTGGAGTTCACCAACTGAAGAATAGTTCATCGAGAACAGAATAGGACAGAATGTCTGTCACGTGACGTCTGAACTTGTGTTTTACCTCCTTTAAAGATCAGTGCTACATCCATCCAAACAGCCCGAGCAGCTACCTTCAGCTTCCAAAGCCAAACTTCCACCAGGTCAGTTCAACATGACTCAGTGACTTGGCAATGGCCTTTCCATCCTGTGGTTGGTTTTTGCAGTGTGACTTTGGTTCTCTCGGATGGAGGCTCATGTGTCGCTCTCTAACCTGTGACTTGTATCATACCAAAGGGGCAGAACCCAGCATTGTCTGCCGGTTACGCCGAGAATCCTCCCTTTCCAGCAAATCTGCAGGTAAATCTTGAAATATATTCTTTTAGAAACAAAGACAGCCAGGACCCTCCTATTGTTGTTGGTGACTGGGTGAACAATCATACTACAACAACCACTACCACAGCACTCTCTCTGCAGACGACCAGTCATGTTATTCCAAAGGCAGCTGGGTGGTAGAAGCCCTCGGACCGTCAGCTTGAACATCATGTACAAGTCACATAGACTGACTGGTCTGACTCCATCATGCCAATGACCAAAGTTGAAACTCAGTCCAAGTCGTGTACAGAAGAGTGTACATTTATTCAAGAGTTTGAGCTTCCACTTTGTCTGTTTGGGTGAAAACATTGGTTTGTTCCGTCTGCTCACAGCAGCCTTCCACAATATCTGATCCAAGGTTGGAGGTCAGCTGGGGGAAACATTGTATTAAAAACCACTTTCTGACTCAGAGGATGTGTCCTATAAATAAAAAATGGTCTGCATTTTTATTCACCTGTAAAACAACAAAAAACGCTTCTGTTTTTCTGCGAGATTCTGTGACAGAATTTCTCATTTCCCTGTTTTGGATGCAGCGACTGCTGAACATGGCCGACACCTCTGCCTACAGTGACCTTACCAATGGCATATTCGAACACCCACCTCAACACGCATTCTGCCTTCCTGACCTGGACCCCCTCGACATGACTGAGGTAATGACACAGTAGATTCCTAAAATCCACTCTTTTCTAAACCCTTCCACACCCCACCCAGGTCTTTGTTGATGACGACTGGCTCAATGACGTCGCAGGCTTGGAGGCTCTTCACACTCCGCTACTTCCAAGTCTCTTGTGAGGTATGACACATGAGATATTACAGCTATTAATCGAGAGTATCCTGAGCAAGTTTCCTTGTGTCATCTACATTTACTCTGTATTTTTGTTGCTGTAAATTGTAGCGTGTTGCCGAGTTCCAAGTTGTTTTGTATCCATGTGCAGCTCTTATTCAGTCTTCTGTTCAGTGTGAGTCATGAAAACTCACACTGTGAAGTGAATACTGAGGACTTTGCATATTTTGCCACAAGGGGAAGCCCTTCGCCTGCGCCCTTTTTTGGTGTGTCACACTGCTTTCATGTGTTATTCGGAAAAGCCTCATACATTTATCATAAAACGTTATTGTTTTGTGATTTAATGTAGTCACTGTCAGAAAACGAATAAAGCATATTTTTGCCAAACTGTCTTGTTTCTTTCCAGATTAAATTTTTTTTTTTAATTCAATGTATTTTAATACTCATATTTTCAACATTCCACAGTACCCCACGACCTTGAATGCAGGAAGAGTGACTAAAACTGACAACCGTGCTCGGATCTAAATAATGCTTGACCAACGTGGATTTAAAACAAGAGCTTTTTTGTCAATCCAATGTTCACTTTGTCCTCTATTTATTTCTAATGTGTATGTATGTTTCATTAGCTGCTTGAAACTATAACATTATTTACCTTATCAATGTCAATATCAATGCTGAATCAATGTCTCCATCGTCACATCAATGAACCTGAACCTGAATGAACTGCTCCGATAATTCAAGACACAAAATCAATTACATACTTTGAGTTTTTCTGTGATTCAGTCGATCCAAACTTGATTCATCAAGTCCTCGTGACCTTGCCTCAAAATGACATCAATGACAACAGATTTACCACGGATTTCTGAACCTAGATTTCTGGTATTTGTGTATAAAATCACTGTCAAGAGTCTATTTTTCCTGCTCTCAGCAGGGGTATCCGGGTGGTTCTGAGCCAAGAGACACATGGGTACGGGTCATCTTTATCATTTGACGTCTCATCTGTAAATCCGGATTATTAACTCACTTGTTTATCCGGGGGGATATCCGGGCCCCAACCTGCCGGTAGGTTTCCTGCTATGACATCAAGTGCGTCAAAGTTAAAGCTAAAGTTAGCTAAAGTGCCACTCTAACTTCTTCCAGAGTCAGAGTCAGAGTCAGCGCCATCAAGTGTCAGTGAAGTGCAGTAATTCTCCAACAGACATCAACTTGCAATGTCCCAAACTGTTAACTACGGTGCCCTGGAAGGGACATGTTAACACCTCAAGTTTCTACATCCCTCCCCCCCAAATTAGATTAGCCGCCAGGGGGCGCACTTGAGAAGTGGGTGCGAGTCATCTGTGTTGACAGATGGTCTCGGGGTTTGCATCTCTCTACCGTCTTCTCGCCAGTTCCCTTCTCCACCCAGCTCGCCGACGAGGATGTTCCCGAAGAGAACGCTCATCCTCCGACCAGCGTCATGCAGATCTCTTACTAGCACCTCTGCAGAGGCATCGCAAGGACATGACCCCAGATACAGAACCACTAAAAGTGGTCATAAACACAAGGCAACTTTTATTTTTGATACAAAATACAGAGGCATAAAGGCTTATTCAGTCCTGTTCTAGTCATGGGACACCGAAGCGAGCTGAGCCAGAAGTTTTGCAACAGTCGTGTGAGACATGACCGAAACAATCATGAGTTGGTGTCAGAGGGAAGATGATAGGTAGGAACACACCATCAAACCGGACCTGGTCCAGGTCACACGACTCTGCTGCAGACAGGACGACCGAGATGAGGTCCGACCCCGGTTCTGGTTGTACAGAATTTTTTTAAAAAGCCAGATGCATGAACGAAGCAAACAAAGATATAAACATTATCGACAAAAATACATTTGATATAAAAATTAGTGCAAAGTTGTAAAAATACAAAATTCAGCATCAAACAGTCAGACTGGGTCGGGTGGGTCCTGGACTTTCAGCCCAGATTTGTACCTATTAGGAGCTGGAGGAAGACATGTAGCACCCGGTCCAGAACCTGGACAAGCAGAGTTCTGCTGGGAGCTCCTGAGTCAGTTCAGTGGTCAGTCCACTCGGCAGTGATGCTCTGGATTTGTGGTCGTCGCCGTGGCAACGGTGCGATTGTGCAGCGTCCGGTGGCAGCAGAGTTCCAGGCCGGGCCAGAACCGGTCCGCGCTGCGTCTTCCCTGGAATGTCGAGGGTCGTGTGTGTTTGTGCAAAACGGCGCGTCCAAACTTGGTGGACGTCACTGCCAGGGCACCCTCCTGGACGGGTCCCGGTCCTCCAGCAGCGCCGGGGTGGACGCCCTGGTGAGGTTGGGGGTGGAGGCGCAGGAGGGCTGCAGGGGCAGCGTGGCCGTGGATGAGGACACGGGCATGTCCAGACTCTCCAGAGAGTCCGAAAGAGCTCGGGTGGCTTCGTGCTGGGGGCAGAGGACGTAGCGGTTCGGCTGGTGGACCTCCGCCGTGGTCACAGAGTCCAGACCTTTAAGGCACAGAGGAGACGACCTCCCGCTGGGGTCCAGACCCCCCACTGCCCCCAGCTCCACGGAGGACTCGTCCATGTTGACGTAGAGGATCTCGTCGGGGTCCTGAGGGTCCGGCAGCTCGTCCAGAGCTTTCTCCAGCTCGCAGCGCAGGGACTCGAAGGAGGGCCGGTCTTTGGGGCTCAGCAGCCAGCAGGAGAACATGAGCGAGTATCTGAGGAGAGAGACAGAGGGTCAGCCAGCAGCTCCTGCCTCTCCCACTAGGGGGCAGTAAAGGCACTCACATGCTGTCCAGGCAGTCCGGGGGCTGCTTCAGTCGGTTGCCCTGCCTCAGATAGTCGTAAATCTCGCTGTTCTCCACTCCAGGGTACGGGGTCTGACCCCGAGTCGCGATCTCCCACATGGTGACTCCAAACGACCACTGAGGGAGCGGGGGGAGGGGAGGCATGTGTGAAACCATGTTCCAGAGTTTCCTCCAGATGTGACATCAGCTGTTGCTGGACTCAACAGTTCATCTCATCCGTCATGTTTTTAATTCTCTCGCACACTCAGCGCATCCCTCATGTCACTCGCCGACTCACCACGTCACTCTTGGTGGTGTAGACCCGGTCGGCGAGGCTCTCGATGGCGATCCACTTCACAGGCATCTTGGAGATGCGTCCTTGTCGGTAGTAATCTCCGTTGTAGATTTTCTTGGAGAGGCCGAAGTCGGCCACGCAGACGTTCATGTTCTCGTTGAGCCTGGAACACAAGACCTCCGGTCACACTCCGACTTCCGTGCCGCCACTCAAAGGCATGCCAGTGGGAACCAGGACCTACATGCAGTTGCGAGCGGCCAGGTCCCGGTGGATGAAGTTCTTGCTGCTCAGGTACTCCATCCCCCGCGCGATGTCCGTCATGAACTTGACCAACATCTGAGAGGGAAGGTACTGCAGGAGAAGAGACCAGCGTTCACAGACAGCTCCTCAACAGCATCACTGCGGCAACAGCCCTCTGTCCACCAGGGGGCAGCAACAAGCTCACACATTTTGACTCCCACAATGCCAAAGCAATTTGGATCTGACTCCTGACAAAAACAGACTCGACCCACCAAGTAGCGGGACTATGTGTGTGTGTGCATCTTTTGCCATACTTGTGAGCACCAAGTCTTGACAAGCCACCTTGTCATTTTCGGTTTCGAGGGTTAAAACATTGGTAGAAGTAGTTTGGTTCAGAGCCCTGGTTAAGGTTAGCCATGTGTTTTAGATGGTTAAGGTGGAGAGGCAATGAGAGGTCCTCACAAAACTGACGCAACAAATGTGTGTGTGTGTGTGTTATCACTGACCACAGGACAGTCTCCCAGTCTGGAGTAGAGCAGGTAGCTGTGCAGGTCTCCGTGCTTCATGTAGGGCAGGATGACCACGGGGGAGGGGTAGCCCTCGCTCTCCACCGTCTGCAGACACACACCTGAACACACACACACACACAGAGGAGAAGGTCAGAGCTGAAGCTTCAGGTCCAGGTGGTGCCGGAGACTCACCGAGCAGCCGCATCACGTTGGGATGGTCGAACTCCTTCATGCATGCCGCCTCTCGCAGGAAGTCCTCCATCTCTGAGCGCGTGCAGATGGCGACTGGAAGAGAGGAGACGTGATGAGGACCAGGCTGGACCATCGCACTTGGTGACGGTGGACTTACTCTTCATGGTCTTCACGGCCACCTTCAGCACCGACTCCTCCTGTGTCAGCAGACCTTCCATCACTGAGCCAAACTCGCCTGTCCAAACAAGAGCAGCGTTTCAGGAACTTTTAACACACAACGATGAAGTTCAGCCGTCCAGTGGCTCCTGGACTCAGATGCCACTTCCTCAACAGCAGAAAGCTCTACTCCTCTGGATGAGAAACCAAACCTTCGGCTGAACGACTTGGCTCAGAGCAACGGCCCACGTCAACAGAAGGAGCTTCTCTTCACTCACCTTCTCCCAGAGTCTTTCCCAGCGTCAGTTTGTGTCGGTCCACCATCACGTCCTGCAGCTTCTGCTTCAGCTCGTCACTGATTCCCAGGCTGTTCACTGAGGAGCAACAGCGGAACAAAATATGAAAAATGAATCCTCTGCAAGTTGATCAACGCAGTAAAACAGAAGCTTGGACTCCACAGCCACTTGAGCAGACCAACACTCAAGCTTTCACGGGACTGAACCAAGTCATACAACATGAACTCTTCAGTCAGTTTCCCCACATCTGGACCGGACCAGAACACCCGTCTGGCTCCAGATGCGCCATCAATCTCCATGGCGGATGCGCTCAGTCGTCAAGCATGTCCCGGCACATGTTGCCGTGACGACCGTTGGCTAATCTCATAACTCCAGGAGGACGGACTGCAGAGGCTCATGTCTGACACAGACATAAATCCCTCCTGTGGTGTCACTTCCTGGATCCCAGCTGCACGATCCCATGCTCTTGTCACCCCCTCCTCCCCCCACCCGCACCTGCAAGCTAAAACCTGCACTCGGGATCAGGACAATGTCGCAGCGCGGCAGTGACCTGGTTGAGGGTATTGTGAGGGTTGTATCTTTACATCTGCTCAGACAAAACCCGACCCGGTCCCAGATTCTGGGCTCTGGTGCCGTCGGATTTGTACCTTCCATCTGAGGAATGTTTGAATTGGTGGTGAACTTTTGCTTTCCAGCCATTCCAGACTGATTCTGCTGATTTGTTTGGGTCCTGGGAAGCGACCAGAGTGCAGGAGAATTACGACCGGAGGGCGAGGCCGAACTGTGGTTCAACTCTGACAGCACAACATGATGATTTAGAGGTGAACAACAGTGTTGTGTTGAAAGTGTCGGCCGGAGACTGTGATTATATTTACAGAACCATGAGTGGAACACAGACCGGACCAACGTCACAATCCTGGTCCACTAGTTCAGCCTGTCAAACCAAATTGAAGCTTGATCTTCACTCCTATGATTGCGAGTCACGTCTGTGAGTCACACTCCATCACATGGGGTCAGGACTCTTCCGCCTCACCAGAGGACACTGACTGAGTGAAGCCCCCGACAGATGCTTGGTCACAAAACTATCATGAACATTTCTGTGACGAATGTTGGCGAGAACTTACACGTGGCTTCTGTGGTCCTGCGGCTGTACGTGCGGCGCGCGCGATACCTCACCACCAGCTCGCCGCTCTCCATCATGGGCTCGAAAGCCTCGCTGCAGCGGAGACACACGAGGTTGAGATCTATAGCTTCCTGGCGCCGTCACGACATAGCCGACCGAACACTCACCCGAAACGTGTCTCTTTCCGACGCAGCTTTGCCACGTACACGGCCATGAGCGCGATGATGGCGACGGCAGCGGCTAACGCCATGACGACGTACCACCAATGCCAGGAGAAGGCCGGCGGCGAGTTGGGTCCTGCAGGGGGCAGCAGAGCGTCAGAGACAGAATCGTTCCAGATCATGCATTATTTTATTCAATTATTAGTCAAATATTGTTTATATCAATCACAAATATTGAAAGTGGAGAATGCATTAGCAACATGACTGTGGAAAAAGCTTGGAAATATGAGATATAAATGCACGGTTTTACGATCTTTAAGAGCTATTCAGTATCTATTTCTCACAAGAGGGAAGCATGTGGGCCCCCGGGCCACACTTGTCCCACCTCTGATTTGGATCAGCAGTTAAGTAACCTGAGTTCCAAATGCAGCTGTGCTACCATCGGCTGGACACTGAGGCTCATTTTTTATTAAAATAATAATAATAATAATTCAACAATTAATAAATCATAAAAAAGCACAATGAAAAAGCAAAAACATTTAAATTAATAATCATTATTTGTAAAAAGCCGGGTTGAAATTAAGAAATGCTAAATGCATGAAATTGTCTTGTTAAAAGTAAATAACACTTCTATACAGACATGACATAAGAAACCTAGTGACTTTAAAAGCAAAGAAAGTATTTTGTTGTTGTTTAAAAAGCACAACTGAGATGAAAAGAGATCCTTCAAAACAAATCCATGTCAACATAAACATGTGATCATAAAGTTCAAAGAATCAGAACGGGAACTGTTGCATCAGTTTCCTCGAGACTCGGGTTTGAGGCTCAACATCCCTGAGTTCCTGTTTCATAAAAATCCCATATTTCACTTCCCGTTTCAGAAGTCGCTGTTCTCATGTTTGGATCAATCAGAACCAGCGCACAGAGCCACCCTTCAGCGATCCTCTCATGCATATTCATCCCCCGACCCCCCCAACTCTCTCTTCCCTATTCTCTCTTCCTTCCCTCTTTCATTTGAGCCGCACGGAGGAACAACAACTTCCACTCTTGAGGTCACAGACGATCACTCACCTCGGAATTCTTCCATTCCTGTGAAAGAAAGAAGAAAGACGGTGTCAGGAGATTCTGTTCAGCAGAGTAGTGGTCTGTTTTAAACTCTGTTTTTCAATCAAAACAAAACCTGATATAAAGCCAACTAATAATAAACAGTTTTTAAAATCTTAAATGACATTAAATCATCAGCAGGAACTGAAATGAGATCAACATAAAACTGCAATTCCTACTTCGATGACTAACAAACCAGAATTTACGGGAAAGTAACGAAAGTAAGTTAAGAAAGTTATGAAATTGAAATGCTATTTTCATTGCTTTTTTGAGTTGTCTTGGTCGACACCTGAAAATATGGCTGACTATCTCAGACTACAAACCTACTATATCGAAAAAAAATGCAGCGTGATGACATCATCTCATGATCTCAGCTGGGGAGCCACTCACCGGGGCTGACCAGGGTCAGGGTCTGGAGGCCGGTCCAGGGTCCTTGTCCCGCTCCAGTGTAGGCACACACTCGGTAAGTGATGTTGGACAGAGGCAGGGACAGGTTGATGGACAGCTCTGTGTCCAGCCCAGTATCAACAACCAACTGCAGAGGAAGGGAGCGAGACTGTCAGTCAGAGAGCCACTGGACAGCTGAGTGTCTCCGGCTCACCTGCTGAGTCGCCGGCGTGCTGTACTCCACCATGTAGCCCTCCAGCTCTCCGTTCAGCTTCCCAGGCGGCTCCGCCCACGCCATCACAATCTCGGTCCCGTTCAGCACCAGGCTCACGTTAGCGGGCGCGTAGTCCGGCACTGGAAAACAGGAGTATGGGATGTTATGTAAGGAATCGGTCAGAGAAGTGACAGCGAGCGTGCGAGTGATGTTTAGACAGCTTGACACTTCCAGGACCAGCGCTCCGGCTGCTCCAGGACACTTGGGAAATGTGAAGAATCTGACTCTTTATTTGGAGAAAAGAGGCAAGCTGGGTCATGTTACTCGCTGGTGCAGTCAGTGGACCCTTCATCCCAACATTCCCAGTTACCAAAGAATCTGAAGAGAAAACTGCTGCAGAAACACCCAGCGGAGTGTTCTAATGACCCAATGGTGTGTGGGTCATTAGAACTGGGTTTCAGTTTGGTCCTGGTACAGGTGAGCCATGTGTTTTGGATGGTTTGGTTAAGAGGGAGAGTCTGGAGAAAGGGTTATAGCCATGAGAGGTCCCCACAAGGACAGAAATACAACAAGAGCGTGTGTGTCTGTGTGCATACATGTTCATACGTATAAGTACTAAGTCTTGACAAGCCACCTTCTTGTGAGGACATTTCAGCCTGACGGTTAAGACACCAGAGTCCTGGTTAACGTTTGCCATGTGTTTTGGATGGTTAAGTTAACGGTGAGAGGCTGGGGAAAGGGTTATGTCAATGACAGGTCCTCACAAAAATAGCGTAAAATGCCTGTGTCTGTGCATGTGGGTGCGTGCGCACGTGTCCTTGTTTAGTTGTACTTGTGGGGACCAATTCTTGAAAACACACCTTTTTTAGTTTAAGCCTCATATTTGAGGATTAAAACCTCCAAATAACCAAGTCATAATAATCGAATTTATATTAGGCTTAGGCCCCTGTAAAGGTTAGCCATTTGTTTTGGATGGCTAATGTGAGAGGCTGGAGAAGTCAACGAAATGCCCCCACAAAACAATAAAAGAATGACGTGCGTGTGTGTGAGCAGTGTCTAAACAGCAGAGAATTTCAAGAAGTGAGGCGTATTTTCTTTGTTGCCATTTCCGACACTGAAGCTCAATGACTCGATGACACACACACACACTGAGAAACACTGCTCAGGCGATGGATGATGTTATCAGGAAGCGTTTGGCGGATGATTGTTTCCACATGTGGACCTGCAGCGCCGGCCAGCAGCAACAAAAACAACCCCAGAGTCAAGTTCATCCATGTCTCCACCTAACTCCGTCACTGGCCAATCCAGATGCCTGCTCCACCTCGCCGCTGACTTCACTCCTCCTCATCATCATCATCATCACAGTCCAACTCCTAGGCTTTGTGTGGACGCAGAGACAGCGACGCAAAACGCCCCTTTGTTCCTCGCAGTCTTGGCGGCAATAAGAGCTGCGCAGCAATTAACTACAGCAACATCTGGATGCACCAGATCTGCAACCAAAACAACAGCCAAACAGCTTCATCCACCACCATGGCAGCAGCGACGACTTGATGGGGCCCAAATCCTCATGCTGACTTGTGTGTCCACCAACATCTGCATAACACGGTCGCACAAAGCTCCAGTTCAAGATCACCTCGATAAGAGAATCGATGTGGGACATAACGTAAGAGGTTCAAGACGATGAGTCAGAGGGAGGTCGGGTCACTTCCTCCCCCACTGGCGGGCCCCTCCCAGGGACTCTATTCCCCTCATTCTCCTAAGGAAAGTGACCGTCTCTGGGAAAAAAAGCTCAAGTGAGTGTTTTCCTAGATTCCCTTCCCCTGTGCGTCGCTGCCCGCTCCCACCACCAGCCCCCTCTGGAGCCTTTCCCACAGTGACTCGCTGTGTGACAGAAATTCCAGGGTCACAGGGTGGAAAAATCGAAAGATGGAGATGGAGAAGGAGAGAAATGTTTGTTTGGTGAAACAAGAAAACAAGCTGAAGAGGAGCAAGGACATGAGAAGGAGGAGGAGGGGAGCAGCGCCAGGATGACACTTTTAATGAAACGGTTGGGCCGAATCAGAAACAAATGTGTGAAGCAAGAGGTGGCCTCAGACTGAGGAGGAGTGATGGAGATGTTTTCACATACAGCAACAATGTCGGACGCGTCAGGCTCAGAAGACCCTAAAACAGAGGTGGGCAGTTAAATTTCCTAAAGGGCCACATTATAAACCGTGACTGTCGTGAGGGGCCTTCATGCCCCGTGGACGAAATGAACCATAAAAGGTTCAATGGAATGGATATTAAGAAGTGCAAATATGAAAAAGATGAAAAAAATAATTTTATATGCATTTTATTTGAATACGACCCGCAGAGGTGGGCTCTTATGATCAGGCATGGAAACCTGCTGCCGCAGCAAAGAACCACAGCGGTAAACACAATAAAAGAGAAAGACAAAGCAGGAAAATGTTTGAGTTCAGAACCACATGCTGCTGCTTCCTGAGGATCAGACGGCTCGCCACACGCCTGGATTACCGGCGAGTATGACGCTTCATTTTTGGAAACAGAATGATGTGACAAGTAGATTCCTGTTCATGTTTTGTTCTTTTGCGTGTGACATTGGCAAGACTTAAAGACGAAAGTGCTGGCACGCAGCTTCCTCCTTAACCAAAGAACAACATTGTGTAAGGGGTAGTCCTTCATTTGCTAAACGTTTCTGTTCCGAAGTGAAACGAAACAAAGAATGCTAAATAAAGAAGCGAAGCTTTTAGAATCCTGTTTATCTTGAAAAACCGCCTCAGTGCTTTTCCTGAGGTTCCTCCTGCCTTTGGTCATTTCTAAAATATCGCCAGACTGAAGCAGAAAACCTGTCATCATCGCTCACGTCGCTGGTTTGTCTCTCCGCGATGAGACTGCTCGGAAAATCCCACCTCGGCTCAAACTGCTGAGCGCCACAGTTCTTGCAGGAGCCGCCCTCTTCAGCAGAGTTTGAAAGTGGGCTCACACAGACTCCACATTCTCACAAACACGCCGAATGAGCGGCAGAGCCATGAGTAACGGATTCTCAGACATCTGAGCTGACTGTTTATTCAGGAGAAAAGCAGTGGTCAGCGGAGGAAGAGGCTTACAGAACAAAACTGGAGAGTTCAGTCAACTCACATTAAACACAGCAGAACCGCAACATCTAATCTGCACATCTACCGTCACAGAACAGCCTCGAGTCTGCTCTCAAAATCACTCTTAAGTCCCGACATCTGCATCTACAAGCTGCAAAAACATCTGTTTCACAAGTCAGACTCGCAAACAAACCCTCATAAATGTCACAGCATAACAATCACAACCTTCAGTGAAATGAAAACAAGATAAAAATATGGCTGACAGACACCAAGACCAGACTCAGCACAGAAAAAGACCAGGCTACTAGAAAGTAGGTGAGTTGGAGTGGCCACAGTTAACTAAGAGAAGTCAAGTGTGCAGTTAATAATTGACTTTCAGAAGCAGAAACTAGGTGACTTGGATCCCACCACACGTCTTACCTCCTTCAGCCGTGCGGAGCTCCACCCACGCGGACCAATCAGACGGGCCCTGGCTGCTGTGACAGGCGACTCTGACAGCGTACAGACTGTGAGGCTCCAGGTCGCGGATGATGTGGGTCGCCGGAGGAATGTTCACGTTCTGGTTGTGGATCATCTTATCAGGACCCGCGGGGAGGGTCGGGTCCAAATGTTTGGCCTGAAAACATCGGATTAACCTTTATTATACTTATTTTGAAACAGGATGACAACAGATATATAGTTATATATAGCTATTGTTGACGTTTCTCTTTGAGTTACATCCATCCAAATGGTCCTCTTGATAAACACCTCAGCGAAAAAAAAAAAGAAAGAAAAACATAAATAAATGAATGACTAAGTTAACCAAGTACTCATCATTCGAGCTACAGTTCTTTACGATGGTCTTAACTACACTATACAATGTGGTACTGCTAAGGTATCAAACTAGATGTGACAACGAGGCATTTTTTAATATTTTATTTACCATTTATTGAACCAAAATTAGCTTCGACGCACTGCCAATAAAGACAAACGATCCAAATAAGACAAAAAAATACTTGCAATAATTGCCACGTACCATTAGCTCCAGTTAGCCGACATCAAATTACGACGGTTATTTAGAGAAAACTGCGTATTTATTATAGCAGTTATAATGATCTGATAATATTAACAACTGATGATCGAAACTGGTGCATAAGAAGAAGACAGGTTTAGATGAAATACCTCCTCACGTGTTCTACATGATGAGTATTCACGAGTGTCTCGGGCTTTGGGGCAACTTTTACTACCGCAGGAAGTACCTCAACTAATGATAATTTCACAATAAAAGCGCGCGACTAATCAAAATAAAAACAGATCCAATTTAACTAGAGGATGTAATAGTAACTCAAAAATAAATTTCTTTAAGTGCAATGTTGTTAAAAAAATATTACGGAGATTAAAAAATGTCTTAATAATATTTTTGCTTTAAAATATTATTAAAAAAGAAAACTTCATGAGATGGATTGCATCTTACTGAAAGTGACATAAACTAGGATTAAAAGAAAGTGGAAGCCCTGGTTTTCTGGTTAAAAGTGTTAATTGCCAGAACAAGAGCAGTAAAATCTCCACGACTGCTGCGACCCGCAGAGGTGGGCTCTTATGATCAGGCATGGAAACCTGCTGCCGCAGCAAAGAACCACAGCGGTAAACACAATAAAAGAGAAAGACAAAGCAGGAAAATGTTTGAGTCCAGAACCACATGCTGCTGCTTCCTGAGGATCAGACGGCTCGCCACACGCCTGGATTACCGGCGAGTATGACGCTTCATTTTTGGAAACAGGGGAAGTATTCATGAGTGGCTGACTTCTCGCGGTCGTGCGCTTCCTAAGAGAATTACCATGAATGTGGCGTGTGTGTGAGTGGGTGACTCACGCCATCGTTGGTGACTCAGTGAATCAGCGTCTGGAGTGTAAACAAGTGAGTTTAATCTGATTCATGTTGCCTGAGTCACACTTCTCTCTGTGGACGCACACTTCCTGCTGCTGAAACACTCAAGTTAAATCTGAGTTACGGTTCCCCAAAACAGGTTCAAATAAAGACTTGTCTTCTGGGAAATGATCAGAATCAGTCGCGATGAACAGGGAACATGAGAATCGGCCACACGGGTACTCGGCTCACACACACACACCGATGCGGACCTGAGTCATCATCCTGGTGATCCACCGAACTGAACACACCAGTAGGGCTGTCGGGTGAGCGACACGAGAACAGACACTCTATCTTTCAAAACTGTTGGCCGTATCCCGCCACTCATCTGCGTTTCATAACTCATGTTTCAAGTCAGAAAAAAGAACAAGAGCTCTTGCTTTTCTTCTCCCTGCTCATCCTCCTCCGCCCCTCGCTGTGTTATTAGCCAGCCGCTGGATCGGGTTTCACGGGCGAACAGGCCCGTTCGACTAATCTGACTGCCACTAGGCTTCCTGGTGGCCGTTTCTGCTCCAAACCGAGGAACGCTTTCTCCTGCTGGAGCCGAGCGGCACCACCCAGAAACGTCTGGTTCTAATAAAGCGGCCTCTCATACCTCCTGCCACCCCCCCTCCTCCCCGGCACCCTTCACAGGGAAACAAGGCGAGGGGCCAGCACCGAGAGAATGGGGCAAAAGAAATGTGGATTTAACGGTCGATTGTGTGATGAGGGAACATGGGCGAGTCTGGAGGAAAGTCCAGGAATAGACACAGCGACTGTTGTGTGAGTTTGCTACGGATCTTACAGTTCCTGCTCGCCTGTCATGTTTAGTGTGAATGAGGATCACAACAAAGTGTTTCCTGGGGTTCAGGTGAACTTGGCCACCACCACATCAGGGTCATGAGGTCAGTAGGACTCTGACAGATCCAGCACTGCATTTTCTGGCAATCTGATCCTCCTCCTGTGGAGCTGGACTCTGGGGAAGACCAGAGGCGGCCCAGAGCGAAGAGGTTTGGACTGGGCTTTTGTCTTACAGAGTCCGGTGAAGACTGCAACTACAAGCTCCGCCCACCAAAGACACAATTGACTTCCGAGTGCACTATTGATGAAGTCATGAAGATGGAACCTGGCATGTTATTTCACCCTTTGGTGACGACATTTATACATAGCTTTATTTGGATTTTGTGGCTGTGTGGAATTGTTCAAAGTGAGTTTTAATCAAGAGCGGGACTTGATTTAAAATAAAATCAAATTAATTCAAAGTATTCTTATGAATTAATGGCCATATTTGACAACAGATGATCAAATTTCAATTGAATCTGACCACATACGTTCACCATCCAGGGACGTTCACGATGAAAACATTTCTGTTTTCATCATGAACTTTTCTAACTTTCAGTCCATTGGCGCAGTTTCATGCTGCGTCCTTCACCGTGGATGCTTTGGTGATGACATCACATTCTATAACATGTTGCAAAATGAAAACTTTTGAAGTCACAGCAAGTTTCAGTATCATAATATTATAACATATAAGAACGTGAACTGTTTAGAATGACACACTTTCACTCCTGGTGGGACTAGTAACAGTTCCGAAGCCAATGCATCGTGTTGAGAGGCTCAAACGTGAAGCAACGGCGAACCTTCAGATGAAAGTGAAGTCAATGTCAGACTTGTTTTCTAAATCAATGACGCACTAAACTTGTTTTCCAACACCGCTCTCTATTCATCTCCATACTTCCGTGTGTGCATCGCGGCTACAATGTGCATGTAGCATGTTAGCATCACAGGAAAGCTGTTATTTTCAGCTTTCAGAAACAGTTAGAATTGTTTGAATCGCATAAGTCATTCAGCCATGACTGTAGTGAGAAGCTTGTGTTTCTCCTGACACCTGTGCAGGGGACGCTGGTCTGTGTTTGAGGGTCCCACTGCAGAAGGGATGGCCGCTACTCCAGAACAGAATAATCCTTTGAGGACTTACACTACTTCTTCCTCTCAGGAAGACACTCACCTGTACCGAGCAGCGGACCACCGGATAGTCCCCTCCGAACCCGGGAAGCCAGGACACGTGAAGGCTGTCCGTGGTGACCTCCACGGTGTGAATCTCTTGTGGGGCCTCTGGGAGAACTGTAGGGAGAACCAGGATGTTAAGACTCTTGTTTTAATTCACATGTTGATCAGTCTCCAGTACCAGTTATGACTCCAGATCCTGAGGTGGCCACGCCCTTCCGGTTATGAGCCTCACAGGAGAAGGTGCTGGTTCTGTTCAAACCTGGAGGAGAAGACAGCACCAGAGAGTTGTGGACTTGTCAGAGAGAAGCGGGGTTCAGACCGGAGCAGAGCAGCGAGGAGGTAATGCTTTCCAGACCGTAACTGGAGCCGCCACAGTTCGTGATTAGTATTCTACTTTTTGGACCCGAAAAAAGAGAAGGGGAGCATTTTGACAAGGGGGCCCCCTCTCTTCAGTCTGAGTCAGCCCAGAGATTGAAAAAGTTGACTCTCGTCTCAAACATTCCACTCAACGATGCGAATCCATCAAACTATCTACACTGGGACATTTGAAAAAAACAACACCAATACATGTGATACAAAATAAACCCATTTTTTAAGTGTGAAACAAAAAGGTGGATGAAAAAAACAGATGAAAACGTCATGAGTTTGGATGGCAGGAATGAAAAGTCAAGCGGCTGGTTTCAGAGTCGGGCTGACTCCTATGCTGCTGGGGCTCCACCGAGGGGCTCAAAACAGAGTGACGAGTCACACACACATGACTCACAGCGTGCACAGACTTGAAACATTCCACATCACGCTGACACACACACACACACCGACTCACACATATAAACACAATCATGTGCCATTCAAGAGCTATCTCAGTTATCTAACACCCCGACACCCAGCAGCAGCCACAAACTGGACCGCACTGTTCTGCTCTGAGCCGCCGGCTCCATGACTCCTTTGTCTCGAGGTCGGAAGCAGAACAGAGGGACGACATTCACCCGGAGGGGCTGACGCTCAGACTGAAGAGAGCATCTCGAGTGCTGCACTTGCTCTGCGCTTGTCTCACCAGAACCGGAGTCACAGCCGGTCAACAGGAAGCACATGTTGACCAACAGCTGGGAGATGAAGTCCTAACTTCCCTTTTTAAGTCTCAACACTGATGACTCATTTGTCAGTTCAGCATATTCAGGACGTCCACTCAAGTTTGAAAACTGAATGAATTAGTCTTGGTGAAAAAAGAGCTGATCCAAAATCTGGTTCTACATTCCAGGTCACGAGCTGTAACAGTGACCCACAGGCGACCAAAACTTAAGCGGCTCCTTGCTGAAACCACTGCCACCTCCAGCAGTGATGTAGCATTCGGTTGAAGATAGAAAGGAGATAAAAACCAGAACGCTGAGATGCGACCCCTGACACCTGGTCCTCAGACCAGAAGGAGAGTCAGACTGGATGGTTCCATGAGATCCCTCAACTTTTCTCTCCCGCAGTCAAGGCTGGAAACCAGCTCTCAGCTTTCCAGGACCTGTGGTCTGCAGGAGCAGCTGCCCATTCCTGAGCCATGAGTGGAAGTTACCGACAAACAGGTCGGCGGTAGCCAGCCGGTTCCGATGAGTCAAGCCAGACTCGTCCCCTCCCTGACTCAGACTGTGCCCCACTGTCCCAGCTGGACACCCACACTCCCTTTAAATGCTGAAAAAACAGCTTCTAGAGCTCATGCTTCAGTGTTTAGAATCCATTTTTAAAAATACTTTTCGGGTCGTCTCAACATCTGGGGCCTTACTCTAAAATGTTTGTGGAGTTTTTGGTTATGTCTTTAGAGAAGATCTGAGCCTGCGCTCAGCCACTGAGTCCCTGGAGAGAAAGCTGAATAGGGAACTGGGAGGGATGCAGACAAAAGCTTGATATCAAGTGGCACTTCTGGTACCTGAGAGCCGGAGGGTGGAGGGAGACATGGCCATCGGGTCCGTCAGCGTGTTCAGTGGGGCGCCATCTTGCAGCCAGATGACCCTCACAGGTTCTGGAGGTCCGTGGGCCACGCAGAGGAGACTCAAAGAGGTGTTGGCCACCACAGACGTGTGCCGCGGCTCCTCCGAGAAATGAGGTAGACCTGAGCAGGTGCGACAGGTCCGGTCAGCTTCCGTGGGAGTCGGGTTCACATGAGAAAACTCACCTTCCAGCTGGATGTTTCCCTCCTCGGACAGAATCCGACGGCTCTCTGTTTCGACTGCGCACTGATACGAGCCCATGTCCAGCAGCTGGACCTTCTCGATGCTGCAGCGGGAGAAGAAGGAGGAGGTTCATGGAGAAATTGTCACACATTTTAAAATTGATTGAATTAAGCGTGAATATGGGGGTTCATGAGCCCAGGGAGATTATTTTAAATGATGTTGGTTTAATTTGACGCAACATGACTGAGCTCATCACTGTCCCCGAGCCTTTTTGAAGCGGCAGAACCGGTAAAGAGGCGGAGCAACATTCCCGGGCCAGGTGTGCCTGCGTCGCACGATGGGACACACGCCTACCTGAGCATGCTGTGGATGGTCCAGCTGTTGCTGCCCGTTTGGACCTGGAACTGGTTGGTGTCTGCGAACTGAAGCGGAAGTCCGTCCCTCAGCCACACCACGTCCGGCGGCTCCTCCTCCTCGCTGCCCGTCCCCTTCAGGCTGCAGTGCAGGGTGACAGGCTTTCCCAACGAGGAGATGACGGTGATGGGACTGCGCTCAAACTGAAAATCTGTCGACCAGAGAGGGACTTTTTAAAGCCACAGATAAACCTCAACAATGGCGCTCATGCGTCACTGTGGCCTAACACCAGCCGACTGACCAGTGAGGGTCATCTCACCGCACCTGCTCCACGATCCCCCTCCCTGACTGTCTGTCTGGATCCCTCTTGTGTTCATTTCAGCCATTTAGAAGGCACTCCGATGGCTGGTGACCTCACTTGACCTCACACAGAAACTCCAAACATGGCAGCTTTTGGGAACGACAACAACAAACATGCACAAGAAACAAGCAACTAACTAGCTTGCTCTGATAAACTGGGTCCAGTTATCTGCTGATAGAGAGGCCAACCTGAGGAGAACTGCTGATACTAGGACAAAGGCTCCTTGTTCTGCCAGTTCTCGGCTGCCAAAAAACAAGAACCTCAGATGAGCGTTTGCTCCCTCTCTTCTCCTGCACCCCGAAATGATCAAAGTATAATTCTTACTATTCTTGCATTTGAAATATCAGCTCTACACAGGTCACAAGAAAATGAGTCACACAGAGAAGACCAGAGAAGACCATCACTATCTACTTTGTTTTTTAAACAGGCTTTTGAGTTTGCTTTTGTGATCCACCTTAGTTTCAGCCACCTCAACTATTTTGTCCTGAGGAGCACAGGTTCTCATCCGAGTCTCTCCTGGATGACTGAGGTTCTCTCTCTCAGAGAGTACAAACAGAGAACCTCTTATTCAATGAGCCACTCCAAAGCTGGTGACCAGAGTGAGAGGAGAAACCCAGTGGTCAGTGGACAGCCTTCTCATCTGGCTCAGATACTGGCCTCATGACTGAAGGTGCAGCATCAAACCATCTGACCATATCACCCTTCCCTCACTCATGAATAAGACCTCAAGATACAAGACCTCCACCCCCAATATGACCAGGACATTCCACCCTTTCCAACTAAGAACTAGGATGGATGTAGATTCCAGGATTTTTCTGCATCAGTAAAAAAACAAACAAATACTTGACCGTCAGAAAAATGTTCTTGTGAAAGGCCAAAACCCTCTGGTGTCCATGTGGCGAGTGTCTCCTCACAGCAGTGTAATGGATACACAGGTCACCTCTCAGGATGTCTGTGAATCATCTCAAAAATGACTTGTACAAGTCATAAAAATGACAAGAATGAACTTCTGTGACTCACACTGCTTCTTTCTTCCCTTGAAGGCGAACGTGAGAAGATAAAAACACATTTTTCGACCGCTGAATTTTCACTCATCTAATAAAAATGTGAAGCATCCACAGCAGCTGCCAAGGTCGGATGTTTCTCTTCTCTGAGATAGAGCAGATGGAAAACGCTGCTTTTCACAAAAGTAATCATCTCTGGATTTTTTTTAAAGACTCTCCGGAGCTTGTCGTCCCGCTCTGCTAGTCCGTTTCACAGCCAACCTTCCAACCCCTGACCCCGTCGGGTCAAGGGAAACACATGAGCGGTCGTAACTCATCTGCTGTAAATGGACTTCTAATGCCTTTGTCTTACGTTCCTTAAATCTTGGGATGAGCACAAACATTTACACAGCGAGCCAGTGATAAATAATGGGGCCTCACACAGTTTATGCCTCACTGGCTCACTTTGTCTGCCGACTCTGGAAGTCATTCTTTGGTGGACTCAGCCCGTTGGAACTCTCTCTCCCTGCCCAGCGCGTGGTGACCGATCACAAAGCAGTGTAGGTAGATCTTGGCAGGCGGATTCAACAGTCATTAAGTGGAATGCATCAACTCTTGTTTTACACTTGGCGTCGGAGCAGTTACGAATGTCCGGTTAGATTTGGTCACTGAGCCGCTGGTATTTATGGGCTCTTTTGTACTTGCTCAGGTGACTGTACGAAGGCAAATGAATCATCAGTTAGGAGGTGGATTCTTCAGCCTGCTAGCTATTGTGATGGCTTTGGTGTTTATACTTATCTTCATGGCAGTCTCAAGGACAGTCTAGGACTTTTAGGAGACCAAGACGAGAACCTTCACTTTTAAAAAGACTAAACAAAAATGGAACTTTGACAGGTCGAGCTCAAGAACAGCGGCAGCGTCTTCAGATCATGCAGGACTGGACGTGACACTAAAGTAAAAGGTTTTCACCTGTTACATTTCAGGGTCAGACCAACACTGTACCTTCAGGAAGTGAGTCCCAGAGCCAATAACGTTAGACGACAAACATTTCTTGAGGAAGACTAGGAAATGATCTTAGCAGTCGATGCAAAGAGGCTTTTACTGAACCTTAACTAAACCTTGAGCATTCGAGACCAAACAAATACTTCA
Organism: Synchiropus splendidus; assembly: GCF_027744825.2. Taxonomy (NCBI): domain Eukaryota; kingdom Metazoa; phylum Chordata; class Actinopteri; order Syngnathiformes; family Callionymidae; genus Synchiropus; species Synchiropus splendidus. Next base: position 16,056,338 of record NC_071341.1, on the reverse strand, counting down.
GGGAACAAGACCAAAGAGAAGAGATTCATGGATGGAGATGGGGAGTTGGGAACAACACTAGACCTAGGGGTCAAGACCATGATCAGAAAAAGGCCATTCAACTGATACAGGACCTTTCAGAATTGAGACCAAGACAAACCCTTGACATGGGGTGAAGCCTGTAACTGTTATAAGTTGGTAATAAGCTGGTGAAGGACCAGACAGAACTGCTCCGTCTCCCAACGTCCTATGAAGCTCTGCAGAAGTGCTGCATCTTGTCTAAGGTATGGGAATTGAACCCTCCACCTGCTGCTGACTTGTCGGGTGAAACCGGCAAAGGTGGCACTTTTGGGTTTCTTCATTTTGAAATGAAAAACTTAAATCACAAACCTTGTTCATGAGTGAACAGCGCGCGAGTAACAAAGGAGCCGACCGAGTTTCTGCTGTGTCTGTGAGCATTCTGGCACCGAAAGTCATTCTTTCCTCCACTGAAGTTTTTCAGAAGCCAGCGTGAGACTGTAGCCCTGCTGGTTACTGCATTAAATGAAAACAGCCGCACCTCATTTTCCTCTCCCCCAGTGCCCCGTGTTTGTTTAATAATATGCTTGTAAACAAAACAACAGTCTGTATGTATGTGTGTGTGGCCGGACTCCAGAGATTCATTTGCACCACTCCTCCCATTGTCGACCCCTACTCCCCCGGGGTCCCACACTTTCTCCTCAATCCCTCCTCACTCGGCGGGTCCTGACTCTTGGTCCACACAAGCATGTTGAATGTCAGCACACATTCCAAAAATACCCAAACACAGTCCACATCTATCCTCGCTCTGCCCCCCGCCTTTATCTCCCTCGACTTGTGAGCCTCGCTCCATTCACTGCTGTCTTTTTGCCCTTTTTCTCATTCACTCGTTCTTCATTCCTTTCTTTGGATTCACCACCGCACATTTTACCGCCTCCCCAACCCAACGCCCCTCTTGCCCCCGCGCCTCATCCATCATGAGTCACAGTTCAGCAGGCACTGACTCACACGTCCAGAACTTTCCCCCTCCTCATGTTGGATCCGGGCCCATCTTCACATCCACCCTGACACACCAGGAAGGATTCTCCTGTGAAGCATCTGCTTGATGCTAACACAAACTTCCAACAAGACCAGACGGAAATATTTAGCTGTTGACCATCAGCAGACAAAACACTTCTGGGAGTCAAGACCTTCAGGAGGCCAAAAATAATCAAGTGGATTCAAACAGCAACCAAGAACTAACCACAGGTTTTGAGTTTTCCACCAAAAAAAGACTTTAAGGAGCGATCATCTTCATATTTTGTCAAACAGATCACACCAAAATCCCCCTGCAAAACATCCATTAATGCAGTGTTAGTCTTAGACTCAACACAGTTAAGATAATGCCAAGACTTTTTTGCGCCTGGATGAAGCAAGAACCATGAAATGTATGTGATGAGACAAACACGAGGCGAATGGAGATCAAGTTCAGATCATTTGAGTTGAAAAGAAGACCAAACCTGGGCTACAAGGGGGTGAAATGCAAGACCTTCATAGGCTAAGACCAAGATATTGAGGGGCCTTACGGGGTGAGACCAAGACGTGTGAGTCGTGATCAATTGTTCCAGGTCTTCGGACTGGTGGTGGAGGAAGATCAAGGAAGGTATCTGCTGCCATACACAGTTCCATCGAGGACATGAAGAAGATAAGGACCGCGGGGAAACCAAGAGATGGAAACTACTAAGCATCGACACAAAGTACTGCTGTAACTTTGAGATTCTGGGTCGCACTCAAAGCTAATCTTCTGAATCCAAGAGGAATATACGTCACAAGTCCTGAAAGTGAAGAGTGACCTGAGCCAGTCTCCCGAGTCCCACCTCCATAAATCACAGTCATGCTTGGTCATCTCTCCGCTACAGGTCAAACCTATAGTTCCACAGAGAGGCTGACGACCAAAACAGATGAGCTGCAGGTGGAGCCGCCAGAGGGACCTGTTTTTACCTAATCTAGTCTGCAGACGCGACGTTACATGGTGATGAGACACTGAAGAGTCAAACAGCAACATGTACAGCCTGTCTGGACGAACTGGAGACCAGGAAGCAGGATACCTGGACTCTCACTTGCTTGTTTGTAGTTATTTTTTTTTTTTGTCTTATCAGTTCTGCTGCCTTTTATGTCTTAATTTTATATATATATATATATATATATATATATATATATATATATATATATATATATATATATATATATATATATATATATATATATATATATATATTTTTTTTTTTTTTTTTTTTTTTTTTTTTATTTGACAGTGACAGTAGCAGACGTAGTTGTGGTAGTCCAAATGTCAGGTGTAAAAGTAGCAAGGACCACGTGAATTAGTTGTAGTTGTAAAAGCAATAGAACCCTCCACTTAAGCTTCTAGTACTTCTCTTGCTGATAATTCCACACTTGCTATTATTAGTACTCTTACAATCGCGACCACCGACAATACATCTCCTCATGCTGTACTCCCATCACTACTAACAGACAACTGATGATTCTATTTCTTCTTTCTTTACTGTAGTAGGGGGGTCACTGTAGTAGGGGCCGGAGTAAGTAGTACAAGCAGATTGATGAGACTAAGTATTGGGATGAAAAGCAGTAGTACTATTGTAACAACAAAAGTACTAGTAGGGTCAGTTAGTGCTTAGAAATTTGGGTGGAATTGTAGTGTTTTACAAATAGAAGCAATAGAAGTAGAGAGGTGCAGCAATACACAAAGCAACATTGTAGGTTTGTTTAGATGCAGGAATTACAGGTAGTAATAGAGTTGTAGTAGACTGCTGGTAGTTGTGGTACTCCTTGGTAAGGCAGCAGCATTAATGGCAGCAGTACTTGTAGGAACCGAGGTAGAGTAAGCGTAGAAGTTAGTAAAACAGTACAGGACATTAAGCCTGACTACAATCTAACACTGCAGACTGGTAGTGGCGCTGTCACCTTTGACCTGTCGTAAAAGGTCTGATCAATAAAAGTACTTCCACAGCAGGTTGTGGCTTCTCTTGCGTGTAACCCAGGTGTTGACACTTAGCTGCGGTTCTTTTCCCTTCGAAAGTGTTGCAATCCGCGAGTCTGACCCAACTCCGATGTTCGGTTCGGTTCTCACCTCTGAGCGGTTCTGATGTCACAGAGTTGCAGACGGAGAAGATGAGGATTAGCAGCGAGGAAAGTCTTGGAAATCTCATGGTTTTTCTCCCGGAGAACGCGCCCGACAGCACCAAAGTTTTGCAGCGACGGAACACCGGGTCCAGTGGTTTCGGCGGTCCGATCAAAACATTGACGACTCCAGTTCCGAGTGATCCAGACGGGAGAAGAATATCCGGACCTTCAGAGTTGAGCGCGCCTCACCGGCTCAGGAGCGGCTCTCATGAGTTCTGTCTTTCTCCTCCTCCGAGCAGGATTCAAATTCCACAACTCTACTGCTCCTCCTCCTCCTCAGAGGATGGAAGGACGGAGCCCCGCTGCAGGCCGATTGTCTTCACACAATCCCTCCATTCCACCTTTCATTGAACCGGACTCCGAGGAGCCCGAGACACTGGAGCTTCCCGCCTTCAGGAAAAAGAGGGAGACAACAACAAACGACGGGAAATAAAACTTTGAATACAGAGCGAGAGGAACACATTTGTTCTAACTGTGCTTTGTTGTTTACAACTGCAGACATGTCACTGCAGTAGTATTAGTTAAACCACCGTAGTGATCCCACTACTGTTAGTTTGTTAAAAAATAAAAATAAAAAAATGAGAGATAACAGGAGTAGTAGAAGAAAAAGTATATAAAATGCAGTAGTACTTGTGGAAGGCGGCGTTATGTCAGTTACTTGGTAATAATATATCAAGTCAATGTAAAGGTAGTGATGTAAGTCTAAAAAGTGCAATTGTTGTAAAGTAAAAGTAGTGTTTACTGTCATTTGCACAGTGAGAGAAACATGTTCCCCTTTCTGATGAAATTCTTACTTTGCCGTCTGCTCATAACAAGTGCCAGAAGACGGTAACAAATACTTAGCAATGGTTGCAATAACAGTTAGGAAATATAGTCATTAACGTATCAGCAGAGGAAATGGCATTTATAGAAATAGCAGTACTGGTCATGGAGAAGTAAATAGCAGTGGAACTAGTTCTAGACATCTGTATTTACAAGTAACTGTAGTTGTTGGCATAAAGTTAGTTTGAAGTATCTAAAGAGTTGGTACTCATGGTCATGTTATGTAGTAGAAGTAGTATAAAGTGAGATGTTTGTAGTGAAAGAAGAAGCTCTAGAAATAGTAGTGACTAAAAGAATGATCATAAGTAGTAGTACTAGAAGTAGCGTGCTGGTGGATGTTGTAGCAGAGTGGAGTAGGAATTACAGCAGTAGAAATGTGACTACTGAGATAAGAAGGAAAAGTACTGCATGTGCACGACATGTCAGAGAGCTGGGAGCAAAAGTAGTAGAATCCTGGTGGTGGTTGTAGTAATGAAAATAGTGTTAGTGGAAGTAGGTATTTAAATTACAATAGTACTGGTAATGAAGAAGTCATGGAGGGAGTTGTAGTACTGTACTAGATGTAGGTGTAGGATAACAGGAACTTTTAGTAGCCTGTTTTAATCGAAGGATATGCAGTAGTACTGCAAGTAGTACTCGAGATACTTCCTTGCGTTATCAGTTGAGTTTATCGGACCTTCAGGAATCCAAAGGTGTTTAAGTCAAAAATACTATAAATATTCCAGGTTTGGATCTGTGGGAGGAAACCTGAGTGAGGAGAACAAACTCAGACTTCATATCACCTGCAGTTCAGTTGTTCAGTCTTTGAACGCAGCACTCCCACCAGAACAAACAGCTGAGAGTCATTGTTGTCCCCGACCATCTCGTGTTGAGTCCAGCCATGAGCTGGATGTTTCATTGGAAGATGAATCACTGAACAATCACGCTGTTTTCCTTTCCCACACAGGAGCGCAGGTTGTGGACCTCTGTCTCTTTAAGAGAGATCCAGCTGACCGTGTTGTGTTCCCAGGCTCTTTAATGGAGACACAGAGCGAGGGCCACTGAGAAAGAGCCCATTATGAGCGCTTGTCTTTTCACTGAGACTCTCCCACTACTGCCAGATAGAGGAGAGAAGGGAGGGGCCGAGGGGGCCGGGTCACCCAGGGGGTCCTCTGCAGAAAGACTTCAGGGGGAGAAAAGGTTTTGATGCTGGCTAGCCTGGAAGGAGTGGATGTTTGGGTTGGAGAGGGGGATGGGCTGTTCAGCCACTCCGAAATCCAGCATTCCTGATTCTTGCAGGGATTTGGAAGTCAGTGGATTAAAGAAAACCCCGGGTGGGGCCAAGTTCCAGGTTCCTGAACAACCTGCTGGAAACTGGCAGGTGGACCAGGTGGCTGGTTCTGAGATGGTTTGGACTCGAGCAGCGAGAGTGATAGGTCTTTGACCGAAGGTTCATCGTGGAGATGGTGTGAGGTTGATCAAGAGCAAGAACATCATCATCTCCACAGATCTCCTAAAAACCTTCTTCACCAGAGATGCTGGAGTGGCAATGAGTGATGGATCTTCATCAGCACTTGAAGTTGCTGGCGTTGAGCAATGAGAAGCACTTGTGCACCGTGACCTTGACCCTGAATCATCACAGAACGTCTTGAAGAACCTGCTCTGCCATCTCACTTGTCCTGAACACACTTCTTTAACTTGTCCTTAACTGTTATCACGATTATTATCTCCATTATGGTCTCCGTCTAAATAGAGCACACATGCCTGAATGACCAAAAACATTCACTTGATGCAAAGAAGTTTGTCAATACAAAATCAACGCCATCTTTATGCAGCTCTAATCGGCCTTTACTGCCCTCTGCTGGTGAAACTCCATGTCGACAACCAAGTCACACGAATTTGTCAATTTGTCATTCAATAGTATATTGATATTAGTCTATATCTATATATATATATATATATATATATATATATATATATATATATATATATATATATATATATATATATATATATATATATATATTTTTTTTTTTTTTTTTTTTTTTTTTAAACTTTACTTTTTTACTGTACTTCTTCTAAGTAAATTTGAAATTTGCTATATTGAAATCTATGAGAACCCAAGCATGAAAGAGAAACAACAAAAACAAAACAATCTCACTTCAGAGGTGCTTAGTTGACTTCTTCGCTGGTTCGATATGGCGTGTTACCGCCCTCCTCAGTCTAAGCGGAGCATTACACGTGAACAGTGGCAAGCGGCGATCAGGAATTCTGGACTTGTTTTTGAAGTTAGTAAACGTGATTTATGTACGTGGCAATATTCCATTGCAGGAGTGACATTTATGAATGACTTACGTCTGGGCAAAGTCCTGATCTTTTGTCGGATCTTACTACAGTAATCTCATTATGAACTTCGGTCCGCGTGTACCACGTGACACTCAACTGCAACACCTGACTTAGTTAGAAAAATATTTTAATTTATTTAAACCAGAGAGGGCTTTGGTGAGTAAGTGAAAGAAAAAAAGAGTGTAATGAAAGCAAAGAGAAGTACTGTATGTCACAAAAATAGCAAATAAAAACCATATAAAAGAAGGAAAATAATAAAAAATATGCGCTATTCACCAATTTAAAGAAAAGACAGTCACACAGTCAAAATACGTCTCATATTAAATTGTAAACACAAAAGAGCTTTGTTTTTAACAGGACTGGAGGTTTTCCCTTCTTTATGTTGATTTAATTTTTATTTATTGATAGATTTTTGTTACTCTGAAGTCCAATTTCACACCCCTTGCTCGAGGAGAGAGCAGAGTTTCCTGGAGGACAGTCTGAAATGTTGATGACTTCACTTGCAGGACTGAGCGAGGAGAGCACTCCTTATGTTGACGTTCCTTATTAAAGAGATAAATGCTCCGACTCTCTGATGAGTCCAGTTTTCCAAAAGAATTTGAGTTCATTTCTAGAGCCGAGGGTCAGTTTGGCGTCCAGACATGAGTTCATTTGGTGCGCAGCTTGGCGCTGAGCTCGTGCTGTGGCGGAACATTTGCGAAGCTGCTGTATTCAGGTACCAGGTCGATGCTGTCCGGGCCGCCCGGGCAGGACACGGTGAAGTGCTGCATTAGTGTCACGATGAAAATGAAAAGCTCCATCCGGGCCAGCGACTCACCCACGCAGGATCTTTTTCCTGTAAGAGAAGATGAAACCCAACTGTTGAAGAAAGACGACACGTGTGTGTCGCCACCTGGTGGAGGCGCTCACCTGCCGCGAAGGGAATGAACGCCGAGCTCTTCTTGAAGCTGCCGTTGGAGAGGAAGTGCTCAGGGTTGAAAGTCTGAGGAGTCTCCCAGTAATTCTCGTCTTTCAGAACCGAGTGGAGCAGAGGGATGATGACGGTGTCCTTGAGGGACAAGAGGTGGTCAGTGAAGAACGTCCATCAACACCGGACTCTCCTTGCATTGGAATACCTTTGGAATCACATATCCTCGGAAGGAGACGTCATGCAGGGTGTAGCGGGGCAGGCTGAGGGGCACGATGTCCAGGAACCGCTGGAATTCGTGGATGACGGCGTCAGTGAAGGGAAGAGACTTCCGGTCCTCCATGTTGGGGGTTCTGTCTCCGATCACTGAGTCAATCTCTTTCTGCACTTTTGCTGGAGACGGAGGACAGTCGGTAACACAATGACATCATCAGATCTCAGGGCGGCCGACTCACCCTGGATGTCCGGGTACTTGAGCATAACACTGAGTCCGTATCTGATGGTGGAGCTGGTGGTCTCAGTTCCAGCCAGAAACAGGTTCATCACCGTGGCCACCAGGTTGTCCTCGTGGAACTCAGTGCTGGGGTTGTCTTTCTCCTGAGGAACAAACAGTTGATGGTGCGTGTGGTTTAGCTATACTTGGTGCATTATGCATTTTTGCCGGTCCCCACAAGATTAAACTTCAAAATAACCAGGTCATTACACTTGGGTTTGAGTGGGACTGTGGGTTTGTGAGGCACATCTGTCACTTGCAGGCTGTTTTGTAAGTGTGTGTGTCTGTTCTTCAGTAACCTGTGCGCGACTCCAACATCGCTGGTCTTGTTTGGACCTGTTTGACAGCAACAGATCAGGGTTAAGTCTGACCTGCTTCATGCGGAGAAGGAAGCAGTCGATGTAGTCTCGGGGGGAGCTGGGGTCCAGCGTCTCTTTGTGCCTCTGGATCTCCTTGTTGACAAACTGTCTGATCTCCAGCATCTTGGCGAACACTTTGTGCTGGTACCCCGGCAGCAGCTCTAACAGCCGGGGGAAGAGGTTGTACGCCTGGAGCGAGAGGCCTGTCAGTCTGCCACCGCGGTGCTGATTCACTGGAGCAGAGAGCACGGCTCACCTGAGCGAGCGGACTGCTCCCGAACTTCACAATTTCGTTGATGGTATTGAGGAGGTTCAGGAATTCTTTGTCGTCGTAATTGAAGCGACGTCCGAACACGAGGCAGCAGATGATGTTGGAGACGGTGCAGCCCAGCAGGAAGGTGGGGTTGAAGACGGCGCCTAGAGAATGAATGAAACAAAGATGTGACCAGTGAGATAAGAGCGCGCTTATCACAGACAGTACACACAACAAGGACACCAGGCGCAGAGACTCTTGTGTTTTCTGAGGACAGAAGTGAGCGCTGGAAAATGTTACTGAAGCTCAAAAAGCCCCGCTGAAGTCTCAACAGGTTTTGTCAGTCAAACAACTTTATTTAAAGAACAGAATCCATCTTCATACCAGACGCAGCCCTGTTGATGTGAAGAAAACAGTCATTTTCTCTGCCTCATCTTCCAAACAAATACAGGGTCTAAAGTGCAGGGTTCAAGTTGTCTTTGTGTTCATTTTTATTGTAATCGTCTGTGGTTTATATTTTTTATTCCTGTCCAGTATGATCATTTAATTTTCATTTTAATTCTGAGAAATATGTAGGCAACATAAGCAGAACACAAAGTGGAATGCGTGACCTCGGGTCATGTTGCTCACCTTTCAGTGAGACGATCCAGTCCCGCAGGTGCTTGCTCTCCTCCTGGGTCCACTCCTCCATCCCCTTCCGGCCCATGCCGAAGTCCCTCAGGGTGGACAGGGTGAAGCGCCGCAGCTGCCTCCAGCGTTCCCCGTTGCTAATCCCCAAACCTGGCGAGAGGAGGGGTTAAGACCTGAGCAGGACATGGGTCACGGGCTGAGGAGCTACCGTAGCCTCGGGTTGCCTTCAGCAGGAAAGGCAGCGGTCCTCTGCCCGTGAAGTCGTCCGTCTGGTCCACCAGCGCCTCCTTCACCGCGTCGTGACCCACCAGAACCACGGCCCGCTGCCAGCCCAGGTACAGCGTCATCACCGGACCGTAGCTCCTGCTCATCTGCAGAAGCGGTACCAGCCGTCAGCCGCAAACCCTGACGCGGACTCGAGCACGCGGTCTCACCTCCATCAGGGTTTTGAAGGGAAACTTCTTGTCCAGCTGAAGCACATTCCCGACGACAGGCAGAGCCCTCGGTCCCGGAGGCAGGCGACTGTCTCTGGCTCGGTCCTTCACGATCCAGATTAGAACCAGGATCAGCCCGGCCAGAACCGCGGTGGTGACGAGCTCCATGCTGCTCAGACTCTGAGCCGCTCCGAGGCGGGGCCCCACCTTTATATAACGCGGGAGTTGACCCCTCACCAGAGCTGGCAGCGCGCCTGCACTCTCACCTGATGCCGCTCCCTCTGGCTCCGGTCCAGCTGAGGCCAAAGGCAGCGGCCCCGCGGGGATCGATGCGTTCAGAAAAGGCGACGTAAAGCTCGGGTTGACTGACATAAGGAAACGCGCTCTCTAGTGTTATCGAACCTGTAGTTATCCAACAGTGACTCGTGATCTCAAGAGAACTTCCTTTTTTGTTACGTCTTTTTATGGAACGTAAACAAACAAAAACAAACTTTAGGTCGCGTCGGTGTATTAAAATATAACAAAACTGAAATATCTGGACCGTTGTTGGCTAGAAAACAAAGGGGAGAAATGGAAAAATAAACCGTGAAAAAAGGAATATTAAAGAGGAACTGGGAATACAGACGTCAGTTTAGAGCCATCGCAACCCCAGTTATTATCTGTAGAGCGCGTACACCGGAGCTATGCAGGCTGGTCAGGTGAACGACTCACACAAAGATAACAGCGTTACGTTGAAAAGAAGCACATTCACCCCCCTTTTTTTGCCTGATCAGCTCAAGCAAATAGCACAAGTAGCTTGAAACACGGTGCCTGAAATGGACTGAAAGGTGACGCTCAGGAGGCCTTGGAAATTTCACTTAAAACATGCAATAAGATAAACCTGGTGAGCCGTTCATACAGTTCGAGTGCAACCAACTGCAGACTTTGCAGTGGACACGCAGGAGACGGAAGACAATTTCTTTTCAAAATAAAAAAAAGAAAGAAATGCACAAAAGCATTATAAAAATAAGAAGCCTGTTGGGCGATACTGTATGGTCCCAAGCTGATATTGGGATCAAACACCTGGACGTTCTTGAGAAACAAAACTTTTTTTAATTAGGAATGTTAAAATAAGTGGAATAGCTCAACAGATCTTCGAGTTTTTTTTTGTTAGTCAATTTATTAAAGCAGACAGGTGCTCGTGAGCAAAATCGCTTGTACTACTGAAGTGCAAAAATAAATTTAAAAAATGAGGAATTTGAAAAGTGAGAATAAGTAGCATAGCTCAAGCAGGTTTTTTTTTTTCTGTGCCTAATGAAAAATGCAAATATTTAGAGCCAGGACGGTGAGTCTAAACATAACCAGAAATGCACAGCACCGTAATGGTTTTAACTTCATAATCGCACCTGAAATTCAACTGCGATCATGAATTCAAACATCAGTGGCCAGCAGGTGGCTGTGGCATGGAGGCGTCCAGGTAGACGTGTCTGCGGTGATGACTAATCGTGTCCCATGATGAACATGGAAGTTCAATTGGAATCAGCGCATATGATGACTGATGCGATCAAAACGAAATAGTGATGGTGAGCAACCAATCTGATAAAACAGCCGCATCTCTCCTCCCTCTCCCACCTCCACAAACCATCTGTCTTCCTTAACTCCCCCTCACATCCCTCTGATAGACTCATTGCAGATCGTGTGCGTCCTCCCACTGACAGACTCAGTATCTTCATCTTCAACTCTCATTTGATTTTCTTCTGTTTCTATCTTCATTTGAATCAGCTCCTGATCAACAGTGATTTGGGAAGCGACCTCAGCGAGGCGTGGCCATCAGCTCGTGCTCAGGAGCCACGTTGGTCATCATGATGTACTCTGGCACCAGGTTGACGCTGTCGGGTCCCCCCGGGCAGGAGAAGGTGAACTTCTGCACCAGCGACACCATGAAGAGGAAGAGCTCCATCCTGGCCAGCGACTCACCCAGGCAGACCCGCCTCCCTGTGAGAGGGAGAGCGGTGAACACAGCCGGCGCACGCCTTACAACTCCAGATGATTCACCAGCAGAGAAGGCCAGGAAGGCTGGGTTTTTCTTGAAGCTGCCGTCAGGGTTCAGGAAGTTATCAGGACTGAAGGACCAGGGAGTCTTCCAGTGCTTCTCCTCTCTCAGCACCGAGTGCAGTAGTGGGATGATGGCTGTATCCTGAGAGGACCACACGCTGCGCATCACAATAAAATAACTAACAATGTCATCACCAATCGTAGAGCTGAGCTGGTAAACGGCAGAAAAATAGAAGTTAACTCAGCTTTAGTGAGGGCCTTCAAAAGTGGCCCCTCAAGTCCACCTCTCTGTCGCAAGTGAATTGAACCCATATTTTGTAATGAAATACCCGATGTCGATCCTACCTTGGGAATGGTGTATCCTCGGAAGGAGATGTCCGTGAGCGAGTGGTGAGGGACGCTGTAGGGAGCAATGTCCAGGCAGCGCTGAACTTCGTGAATGACGGCATCTGAGAAAGGCATCAACTTCCTGTCGGACACGTTGGGAGCTCGGTCTTTCCCGATCACTCCGTCGATCTCCTTCTGCATCCTCTCTGAATAGGAGGCACCACCATGGTCAGCGCAGCGATTCAGGCGTCATGAAGAAGCCAGACTGACCTTGAACCTCGGGGTACTTCATCAGAACTCCCAGGGCGTACCGTATGGTTGAGCTGGTGGTTTCGGTTCCGGCCAGAAACAGAGCCAGCAGCATCCCAATCAAGTTTTGGTGATGGAACTCGCTGGTGTGGTCGTCCTTGTCCTGAATGACGTGAAGATGTCAGAGACCACAGCTGACTCGGGGTGAGTCAAAGAACAAGTTGAAACTGAGTCAAACACCACCATCAGCATGGTCAAACTTCTTACACGTCAAGCACATAGCTTTACTGTGCTGACAGCCTTTATCACAGAGAGACTTGGAGACCATCAACCCCCAAATCTTCATCACTGGCAGGAGAAGCACATTGCGAAGGTTGGAGAGAGTTGATTCTGTCAGTAGGGAAGAGCAATGTTGAGGTGTTTTGAGCTGGGCTGGCTAGGACTGAGCAGCCTGGTGGTCTCTCTCTGTCACTGACAGTCACAGCTGGTTTGGAGTGAAACAACTAGCCTTCTAACTCCACTAAAATTGTTCTCCGGCTTTGAGCATCATAAACATAACTCCCACTGCATTGCGCTCTCTATCTGGATCTGCCTCTGTAAATTCATTGGTGCAGCTATGAGCAGTGCAACTCTTGTCTTCTGCTTTCAGGGAGCGTTGGAATTCTTTTCATGACACCATCCGATCAGGAGTTAATGGTCTGACAAGCCCGCATAACTCTTGAAGTCTGACGCAGGCAGAAGCACAATGCAGCAGTTCTCTTCTTTCTGAGACAATTCAGTTTGAACCACCTACATGTGAACACCATGCGGGAGAGTTAGTCATTCACAATGTGGGCCAAAAATAATCGGATGGCGAGCCAGGTTCGGCCCTCAATTAGTTACCCTTCAACAGAAGTCACTAATCCCTATCTGACTTCTTATCACCGAGCTACGAATGAAGCTACCTGCTCGATCTGGATCAGAAAGGAGTCGATGTAGTCCCTCGGTGAGTTCGGATCCAAAGTCTCAGCGTGCTTCGTGACCTCTGATCGCACAAAGGTTTGAAACTCACTTATGAGAGCAAAAAGATTCCGGAGGCGTCCAGAGATGAAGCCCATCACAGTGGGGAACAAGTTGTAGATCTGAAGTGAGAGAGAAGATCAGAGTCCAGTGACATTCACCGGCGCACAGTCTCGCCCACCTGGCCCAGTGGGCTGCTGCTGATCTCCATGATCTCATTCAAGATGTGAAAGAGTCGCAGGAATTGTTTGTCGCCGTGATCGAAGCGGCGCCCAAAAACAAGGCAACAGATGACGTTGGCCACCGAGCACCCCACAATGGCCTTGGGGTTGAAGACGGAGCCTGGAAGAGGAGAAGAAATATGACCATTCCTCCATCAGTCAGGAGCTGCAGCTCCTCACCTCATGCTGATAAACCTTCTAAAATGGACAGAAGGACAAGCAAACCTTTGAAGGAGTCCATCTTGTTGCACAAATGTCTGGCTTCGTTCTGAATCCACTCCTCCATACCCTTGCGTCCCATCCCGAAGTCTCTCAGGGTGGACAAAGTAAAGCGTCTGAGCTGGCGAGTGCGCTCACCATTGCTGAGGAATACACCTGCAGAAGACAGACGGTGACAGGATCACCAAGGTGACGCGAGGAGACAAAGCCTTACCGTAGCCGTTGGTTAATTTATTCAGAAGCTGCCGGTTTCCTCTTCCTGCGAAGTCCTCTGCCTGTTCCACCAGAGCTTCCTTTACTGCGTCATAGCCCACCAGAACCACGACCCGTTGCAGGCCCATGTGCACCGTGAACACGGGACCGTAGGTCTTACTGAGCTGGAACAATAAGAAACAGACTCACTGAGCAGCTTGGTGGACTCTTGTGTTGTGGTCTCACCTCCAGAAAGGTTTTAAAAGGAGCCTTGCGGTCGAGCTGAAGCAGGTTCCCGAGAAGAGGAAGTCCAGTGGGCCCAGGAGGACGCTTAGACTTATGCCTGATGTTTCCACTAAACCACCAGATCAGAACCAGGATCAGCCCTGCCACGACCACTGAGAAAACCATTGTCCCCGTCTTCTCCTCTGCTCAGAGCAGCTCCTCGGCAAGTTTATATTTGAGAGGAGTTAAACACTCACTAGAGACAAACCCCAAATGATGAAACCCACAGGATGGCACACGCCCAGCACTGAGGAACTGGAAAACAGCAAAATGACTGAGCCTTTACTCGCCCCTCCCACCATGGGTCCTCCACCTTCATCACCCTCTATTCCAGTGATTCGGGCCGGGGCCCATGGTTGGGCCGCGACTGCCTCCTAGAGGGCCAGTTTTTTTGTTTTACACCTTTGGGCCCGTGACGGCGGCGAGACGCTCATTTTTAATACATTACCCACATATGGTGGCAGTTGTGTGTCACTGAATTGTCTTGACAGCTGCAAATCTGTGATAGTTAACAACTATGGAGAAGTTCTTGAAAAGAAAAAAATGATCAAGAAAGTGATGCTTCCCCCAACAGTAAAACATGTTCATGAAAGCACCTGTTGAAGCAGTTTTGAAAAGTAATTGGAACATTTTATGGCGATACTTTGATTAAGCTTAACTTGTAAGCTAAATATTTTTTTTATTATATGATGTTTAATAATGGTTTTATTATATTTATTTTATTCAGAATTGTTTTTCACCTTGTCCAATTTTCTCAACAGTCTGCGTCAAGTGTATTTTTTTCCTTTTTTTAGTAAATTTGATGAATATGACTTGCGTCTGGTTCTGCTGCTGGTTGGACTCGATATCCTTGCAGTGATCACATGGTTTCATGTCAAGGTTTTGCTTTGTTTACGTGCAAGTTGAATAAAGATAGTTGTAGATCACAAATGAAATCAAGAGTAATGAATCAGTTCTATTGACTGGGCCCCAGGCCCATTTGTTCTGGGGAAGGTGGGCCCTGAGATCAAAAAGGTGAAGAACCCCTGCTCTAGTCTTCATGTCCTCTCTCATCATGAACCACATCCTCTTCTCCAACAGATTCTCCCCTCTCCACGAGCTCAAACCATCTAGCCTCCCTAGTTTTATCTGCCCTGCCTGCACTCTCTTCTTCACCTCACTACCTTCACTGTGTTCACCACTGCTCCCTGCATCATGGAGAAGCAATTGTTCATCACTAAAAACTTTGGTTGACGGTAAAAACAATGCAACTACCCCAGTTGAACCTCCTATCTTTGCAGGTCAGAACCACAGCCTAAGTCTTGGGCAGACTTGAAGAGATCCAGCATGACTCTCTGCATCTCAGCAAGAGCTCTTGCATCAGTTTTACTTTGTGATGTTGAGTCGGATTTAAGATTTTCAGGCAGATTAACGCCACTAATCCTCCTCCAGATCCAGATTTCAGGCTCGGGGTCGTTTCATCCGTGGGGGGGGGAAGCTGGGTTCACTGACCATCAGGGAGTGCCTCTTTTCATTTGGAAGGAAGGGACCGGCGGATGCCACCCTTCACTCTCAGTCACATTGTTGGACCGACACTTGTTGTTGTAAAAGAAAAAAAAATCACAGAAAGAGTTGAACACTTTTTTATTTACAAAACTACATCCATTCATCACATTTCGTAGACCAGGGGTCTCACGCCGGTCCTCACAGGGCCGCAGTGGGTCCAGGTTTCTGCTCCAACCAAGCAAGAGCACATAGCTCACATTAAATAACAAGGTGTGAATCAAGTGTGTCTCTTAAGCGGTTGGTACAAAAATGTGGATTCACTGTGCCCGTGGTGGATGGGTTTCAGACCCCTGAATTATGCTCAACTGGACCACGTGTCGGTGTTGTTAGAAGACTGGACAATGGAGTGACACATGGGGAGAAGAGCCAAACAAAGGGTTATTCAAGTGTCACTGTCAGACTGAAGTTTGGGATTCTATGGGTCCAGCACCGTCGGATCCAGAACTTCAACCCCTCCACCCCAGCGACTGAACGACAAAATCATAAAAGTAATAAGTAGTCACTGTTCACTGTACTTACTCAAATCCGAGGTGTGTTCTCTCCTCTGAGTGCCACAGAACACATGACTCCACAGGGAAACAAGCCAACACACAGCCGCCACTTCCTGCTTGGACAATAACGAAAAATCAGGATGGTGGAGTGAGCGATGAGGTTGAGAGGAAAACTGAAGAACCATTTTGGGACTAAAACGCAAACCCTCCACAGTCAAACGCATCAAAGTCAGAATCGCCTTCGAAGTCGAAGCTGCTGAATTGTGGGGAGTCCGTGTCCTGGCTGCAGGCGTGAAAGGAGCCGGCGGAGGACAGGTCCGACAGCCCGCCGTTGGTGTGGGGGATCTCTGGCGCTCTGGTGGCGAGCGGCGAGGACGGCGAGCAGGAGTTGAGGTACCCCAGAGCAGAGGAGGCTGCCGCCCCTCCCATCAGCAGACACACGGCCCTCACCGCCCGAGCGTCGCTGCTGTTGCCGTGCCGGAGGCAGTCGGACACACGGTGAGGGGGTGCCATGGAGACGCTGCGAAGGGGGCCGCGGGGCGAGCCGCCTGGGGGCACACGTGCAGCCGCATTACTTCATCTTTCTCCCACAGCTGAGGTGGATGACCAGTCACAAATGAAGTCCATAATCACATTTAACTGTGAAACCTGATTCACTCTGAGGTAGAAGACATGTTTTATGTTTTTATAAACGTTACCAAACACGAACAGTAACGTCCACGTTAGAAAGATTCAAAATTTGAGGATTGAGCTTTGCAGTTTACTTATGGACTGAGACACACATTTTCACTTCAATAAAGTCATTTATTGCACTCAAGGTGATTCCATCCTAGAAATAGTGCCATATTTCGGCATCTGGGGAGCAAGTGAGCGAAGACACTACTTCAAAGAATCAAGGTGAAAATCTTTGTGATGAATTTAGGAACCTATTTCTCAATGGGTTAAAGAGATTTGAGGTTCAAAGTTGAGAACTACTCTTTTAGTATATATGAGAAATGACTCCATATATTAGGTCACATGGGTTCTGATTGGTCACATGGTCATTCACTCTTGAACCCACCTTGATTCTGGCGTCTGTCTCTCAGAGAACCTCCTCGCTCCGTGACCTGAGGCGGTGGTGGGGTGCCCTCGCTGACCTTGGGTGACCCCGGTTCTTTATCGCTGGAGGAGTCCGGCAGTGGCTCTCGGTCTGTGATGCAGGGCGTGAGGCTGCGCTGCCTCTGCAGGGTCATAGGCGACATGACACCCTGGACCAAAAGAAGAAAATGCATTTCTCAACTGTTGAATCTTCCGGACACTTTGCTGATCACACTGGAGGAGATGATGATTCAGTCATGACGATGAAGTTAAAGACTGGAATCTTTCCAGTGATCTATGATGATGACGATCAGAACATCTCCTGCCTCCATGAACTGTGAAGCTCTGGCTGCACTGTCAGACTTGTCCAGTAACTTCACGATTGCCTCCTCTAGTTGAAGGCTTTCACCTGTGACCTTGAACTCAGTTCTGTGCCCGTCTCAGATGTGCAACAAGAAAAAGACAGCACTCTCCTGGGTCCTAAGTTTGACCATTCAGTCTGAGGAAAACAAGCAGAACCCACACGTGATGAAACAGCGTCAAGAGTTTTCAGCAGGAAGAGACTGACAGGACGTCACACTCAAGAGTTTGTAGTTGTAAGTTGTGCAGACTGCCAGGTTCTTCACATTCACATCAAAGACTCATGCAACAGTTTAACAGGAGAGTAGCTCACAATTCTGAGACACGAAACCAACAGTTCTGTTTCAGTGATCAATATGCCTGATGACCGCCTCTTGCCCTGAGTAGCTGGGACAGACATTCATCTGAGACAATCTTTTTAAACCAAATTACCCACTAACCTAAACACGTTTCAGTACACTACACTCTTTCAAACGCAGTAAACTTTGTTTGTTATCAGTATTTTTAAACGCTGTAATCAAAACGTGCAGAACTTTTTAACGTCTCAACTAAAAAAATAAACCAAACGCCTCCATTGTCACACACAAACTGCTCTTGAATAAAACTGGAGCGTGCATGCTACCTTCATTGCTCTCCTTTTATTACATTTTCACTAATAAACCACAGAAAACTCTGGAAAATGTAGCGGACATATTTGTGAATTGAGGTCTGAAAGTTGTTAATAAGTCTGTTATTGTTAGTGATTTGATCTGCCTGAGCACAGAACTTCCTCAATGCCTTTAATTTGTTTTTGTTTGCCAATATCAAACCCATTTTTAATTTTCTTTATGTTCCATACAATCCATGACCAGTGGTGAAACTGTGGTGATTTCCCTCTACATGTCCTCAGTACGACAGCAGGTGGTTGTAGGTTGCTGACTCACCTCTCTGACTTTCCTGATCAGCTTCAGCCACAGACTGCAAACAAAAACAGGCCGTTAAAATGGGACCAAATCAGTGTGTGTGTGTGTCAGTGGGAAAGAAGTGTGTCGCTGACATGAGCGGCAGGGGGTGAAGGTTCAACTGCAGGAGGTTGTGAGCTGCAGGGGCCACGAGGTGATGCAACAACAAGTGTGTTTTGGTCGTAGGAAACTCACAGAACATTAACAGAATTAAAGCAGTAAATCATAACAAAGGTCACATGGTTTCATCATTAACTCACTTGAATTTATACGGTATCACAGTGAAATATTTACAGCTGTTAATAGCAACAAGGTGAAGAACTGGTCGCTGTTATCTGCCGAAAATAACGTACTGTAGGTGGAGGTCTGCACACGACTTCATCACACAAGTCATAGACATCAGCTCACAGAGCAAGTCGTCTGCAATAGTATTACAGTCATTATTTAAATATGTATCAATAATATTTTTTTGTCATTGTTGTTACTATTATTGTTGTCATATTCACTCATGTATTGAAATACGATTATTTTTAAAACAGTCATGGACACTTATGTTATTATTATTGAATTGAAGTAACTTACTTATTATTGTTTGTTATTCTACTTTATTTTCAATGAGGAAAAAAAAAAACAGTCCAGGTGTTGCCATGTCAAACTAGAAACTCATTTAGACGTGGAGAACTTGAAAGCTCTCCTATCACACAGAACTGACTTGCAGTCGTCGGGGCTGTCGGTCAGCAGCAGCAGGTACTTGTTCTGGGGCAGGATGAGGGCGAAGCAGCAGTCCCTGCGGCCCCCTGCAGGCAGCTTGGGCAGGTCCAGGATCTCCCTCCCCTCTGCGATCGCTTCACAGCTGCTGTGCAGTGCTATGATCAGGTCCGGAGGAGAATCAGCGTCTCTGCAGACCAGCAGGCTTCCCTCCATGGACAGGACCAGGTACCGCTCCTTCCACTGTTTGAACATGAAGCCCCCTGCAGGATCGACGCTGTCATTACAGAGGCGAACGAAAAATAGCACGAGCAAAACGGCCCCGCCATTGTTGGATCACAAACATTTCCATTAAACAAGCATAAATGATCAACCATAAATATTGCAAGACATTTTTTCAGTGGTGCATATCTAGAAAACTAGGGGTAAAACACTGTTATGTAAAGGCACTTAAGACTTACTTTTGAGTGACAAAAACCCAGTTTAATGACAAAAAAAGGAATGAATGTAGCACTGGAAAATACGGGACTGATGAAAAAATGTTTCAAAATTTACCTTGATGTCTGTAATGTAAATATTTCCTCAAAGCAATGTTTAATTTTATATTATAATAACGTTTGACTTGGTCTATAACAGCATTGTGTTTCTTTATAACTGTTTCTCTAACTAATAATTTTTGATATACCTTATTTTATCTTTTTTACCAACAGCACATTGTTTTCATATTTGTTTGTTTTTAAATTCCTTTTTTTTTCCACTGCCATTTTTAATCAATAACTTATTTTACACCCCAAAAATATAGGTTCCATTGCTTTGACTTTTTTTGGGGCATTAATAATTTTCAGTTTTACACATCTCCATTGCAATATTCATAAATTCATCCCAGATGTAATATTTGCTTTTACATTAAAATGATAGGGAATCCTCATGTGATTCCTTCCCGACTAAAGTGACTTCCTTCTTTTATTTCACTGTATATTAATAATTGTATTTTATTAACCATTTTTTCAACCATTTTGTGATGAGTCAACACCTGATTTCTGTGAGATAATTGGTGGACAAAAACAATTACACAACACGGTGACCACTTCCCGTCCTGTGTGCAGATTAGGATTACGTCTCACTGAGTCTGATTGCTAACAATCCCACGACCAGGGTCAAAGTGTGACGGCTGAGAGCGTGTTTGACCATCGGGCCGGGCGCAACTGAGCTGCACACTCTGATCCTGAAAGATGACCCTGTTCTGTGTTTGTTGTTGCCTGTAGCCTCTTCAGTGTAGAATTATGTCCACTGCTGGATTAAACTCAGTTTTCAGGACGGACCGACACACACAACACACACATACACTCATACACAACACAATGGCCCAATTCTCCACTCATAGGATTAAAAGTGAAATTAGGATTTTATTTTGGGGTTAAGGAGCTACAAACAGACTCAGTGAAGTTTAGATCTGGTTGATGGTGATGCGATGGATGTAGAGATGGGACAGCAGAACAGTTGCTGTTCAAAAGCCAGTCAGATGGATGGATGAAGGACTGACAGATATAGGTATGGGTGAGTGAATGGATTATGGATTGAAGGCGGATGGATAAAACTCTGGATGGTGGTGGTTAATAAATGGACGGATGAATGAATGTTAGACCAGAGCACCTAGTCTGGAATGAAAGGGTGATTGGACAGACATGGATGGATGAACAAGTGATCATGAGAAGAATGTACGGATACATCTATAAAAAAAAACAAACCTGGTCCTCGATACGAGATGAATGGATGAATGAAAGGTAGATGATGGTGCAGGGTCATGTATCAAAAAGTTGTGATTGAAGGTTTCTGTGAGACTTTCAAACCTGTGGTCGGATGGAAGGTTGGACAAGTGAACGGATGAATGTCCGGGGATGGATGAACAGGTGAATGCATGAATGGAAGGTCACGGGAGTGGAGGACTTCCTACCATATTTCTTCAGGTATCCTCGATGAACTCCGACGGTGCTCATGTCTGTGTTCATGAACGCAGCAGCTGATGATGATGATGATGATGATGACGATGATGCGAGACGCCGAGCATCTGAGCTGGGAAATTATGAGGCAGACAGACAGAGAGAGAGAGAGAAAGAGAGAGAGAGAGTGTAATCCTCACTAACTGGGCCGCCCCGGCTGCACTCTACTGTCTCTCCCCGGTGACGGTAAATCCAGCGCCGCTGCTCACACTTGGGAGAGACAATGGAAGAGACCTGCGGCCGGTGCTTCCTTCCGCTGCCGCAGATTAACATGCAGAGATTATCATCGGTATTCTTACACATCTGGACACTCTAATCGCTTCAGACTCAAGTCACCTGTCGCGCTGACTCGTGACGGTGACGTAACGGCAGCTAGAAGGTCGCGACCTTGTGGATCAAACAATCATCTGAGCGGAACAGATTAACACCTGAGGAACCCACTAATGACCCCCAGTGTCAGGCATTCACTCACTCTCTGATCCATCAGAACTGACTCCCTCTGCACAAAGAGATTCTCCGGCGCATCCCAGAGCTCCAGGTCCAGCAAGAGGGAGGGAGGCTTGTTTACAGACTGAAGTGAAATAAATGCATTTCAAAATGTAATAATCCACTATATGCAGAGTGGTGACTTTGAACATATTCTATTAGTTAGTAACTGCTCACTCTGCTGCCATTTATAGATTTATAGAGAACATTCACCTTTGTGTCGATGAGAAGATTCAGGCAAAAGGTTGAGCACAAACACACAGTTACACAATCATCGACAGTCGCCTGAAAACACCTCACAGCACTCACACATACTGCGGAGCTCCTCTTCTCTCTGGGCCATGGAACTCTCTGCGGGACTGTTTCTGGGGCTTCTGTTCCTGATCCTGCTGTGGCTCTTCACCCTGAAGACCCGCAGGACTCTCAACCTGCCCCCCGGACCCGCCGGACTCCCTCTGATCGGAAACCTGCTGCAGCTGGACAAGAACGCTCCTTTCAAAAGTTTGGTTCAGGTCAGAGCTTCTTCTCAGAACTTCGTCAACGCATGTCCAGAAGCAAGTTTGCTTCGGTTAAAATTGATTTTCAGATTAAATTCCTTTTGAATTTTTGAATGCAAGGAGGTTTTCTCAAGACATTTAAGTAAAGAATACAAAAGAATGCAACAATAATACAAACATGTAATGTCAAAACTAGATTAAAAAATAGGATTTTTCAAAGGAAACAAAACAACAAATAAGAATGTTAGAAAATAAGGCAAGAAAAGCAAAAATAAATATGAGGCACTTCACAAACCAGCTATATTTTTTTTAGACTAAAAGAATAAATAAATAAATATGTACTTAAATACTATTAAATTATAAATCAAAACTATCAATTCTTTTCTGTTGCGCCCCATTATCATATACCTATAAAATTATTATAATTACACCGCATAACATTGTATCCTTGTTAACATTAAAGAAAAGAAAAAAGAAAGTAATATAGATCAACTTCCAATAAAGAAGAACTTCATCAACATTGTTTTTGTCTGTAACAGAAAAGACTTAGATTGGATCAATTTGCCTGAAATTCAAAAAAAGAAAAAAATCATTCTAGTACGGCAAAAAAGTATTTTCGGAGGTCATATACGCCCCCCTCCAAATAAATACTAATACTACTGCTGATATCAAATACACACTAAAACTAAAACATTGTTGATGGTTTTTTTTCAGAAGGGAAACAAAAAATGCGGGTTTTTTGAGCGTCACAACAAACATAGCTACCCATTAAAATGTTTCTTGAATTCAAATTTGCCTCGCACCAGTGGACATGTAGGTCCCAATTTGGACAATATCTGGATTTCAACAAGCATCGATCTCATCCCGGGTCTGCCCCGTGGCTCCCGCCCTGACAGGACGCCTGACTGCACCTCATCACAGTGGACACCTACAGCCTTCCACTCATTTGCCACTTGTTTCCCACCAGCTGAGTAAAACCTACGGACCGGTGGTGACCGTGTACCTGGGTCCTCAGAGGGTTGTGTTTCTGATGGGCTACGACGCTGTGAAGGAGGCCCTGGTGGACCAGGCGGAGGACTTCACTGGCCGGGCTCCATTTCCTTTCTTGATGAAAGTTACAAAAGGATATGGTAACTGAATCTAACATTGACTTCCTAACCCTCTACAACAATCTTAATGCTCTCACCTCCGTCTGGGATGGATTTTCTGTTTCCTCATGTGAAGGTTTGGGGATCAGCAATGGGGAACGCTGGCGGCAGCTGCGGCGCTTCACCCTTTCGACTCTCCGAGACTTTGGAATGGGACGGAAGGGAATGGAGGCTTGGATCCAGGAGGAGAGCAGACACCTGGTGGCCAGGATTAAAAATACACAAAGTGAGCGACTTCATCCCCAAACTACTGTTGGTTTTTGTTTTTCAATACAACATTATGATCTTCCGTCAGGTGGTCACAATATAATGGCTACCTGGCAAGTATGTAGCTGCAGATTCTGCTTTAATCCCCTGCAGCATCACCCTTTGAACCCACCTACTTCCTGAGCTGCTCTGTGTCCAACGTGATCTGCTGCCTGGTGTTCGGTCAACGCTTCGAGTACGAGGACGAGCACTTCCTGCACCTGCTGAAGATCATCTCAGAGGCCCTGAGGTTCGGGAGCACCCCCAGAGGACAGGTGAGGGTCCCACCCTCCATGTAACTGTCTTGTCCTGTAACCAGGCTCCTCTCTCCTCCACAGTTGTACAACGTCTTCCCTCGGCTGATGGAGATCCTCCCGGGTTATCATCACACCGTCTTCAACCTGATTCAGGAGCTCAGGGGTTTCGTCATGACCAAGATCCAGGAGCACCAGGACTCCCTGGACCCGGCTTCGCCCCGGGACTACATTGATCGCTTCCTCACTAGACTCCACCAGGTGGGTGGGAACTGAGGTTTCTTCCTGTTCCTCTGAGGACCCTCATGAATGACCTGCTGCCAACCTCTGCATGCTTCTGCTTTGATCGTGCTCCATCATCTAGAGATGTTCTTCTGAATAGACTCTGACCTCTGTGATCATACAGGAGAAGCAGGACCCCTCCTCAGAGTTCCACCACGAGAACCTGGTGGGGACGGTCTTCAATCTGTTCCTGGCTGGAACAGAAACCACCAGCTCCACCATCAGATACGCCCTCAACGTCCTCATCAAGTACCCCAAAATACAAGGTGAGTCAGCAGCTGAGTCATGTTTGTCAGGTTGTGACTCTGCATCAACCTGCAGAGGAGATGCAGCAGGAGATCGACTCGGTGGTGGGGCGACAGCGCTCTCCCTTCATGGAAGACAGGAAGTCGCTCCCGTTCACCGACGCCGTCATCCACGAGATCCAGAGGATGATGGACATTGTTCCGTTCGGGCTTCCTCACTACGCCCTCAAAGACATTTCCTTCAGAGGCTTCAACATTCCCAAGGTTCGTTCCTGGCATCATTCATGGAGAACAAACGTGAGCAACCAGCTGGTGTCTCTTCAGGGCACCTTCATTTTTGCACTGTTGCACTCAGTGCTGAAGAGTGAGAAGAGTTGGGAGTCACCGCTTGACTTTAACCCTCAACACTTCCTGGATCAGAACGGAAACTTCAAGAAGAATCCAGCCTTCCTGCCTTTTTCTGCTGGTAAGCCGACTCATCTGAACGAAATAAACATGATACCTGAACAACTCAATTCAATGTTGGAAGTCATAAAATTACCCTTATTCCACTTTTAATATTTTTTTTAATCAGTAGGTAGTTTTGACTCCGAGGTTCTGACCAACCAGTTTTTTAAATACGTTTTCAGTTGATAATTTCATATTCATCATCACTTTTAATACAATTCCCCATGGTTTTACTTTGAGTTCCAGAATTCGCTCTTTTCTTCAGCATCGCTAGCCATGCTACCCTCATATTAAATTGTGTCTCTGAATCAACAACGCTACCTGAGACTTTCATTCTACTTCACTTACGAGTAAAGCTGCACTTGTTTAATGAACTTGTGAAGCCATCAAACTGCCACTGTAGAAACCCACCAACAACGTCAGGTGACAGAAGCCGTGACGCTGATTGGCTCTCTCGCAGGTAAGCGGGCGTGCGTGGGAGAGTCGCTGGCCAGGATGGAGCTCTTCCTCTTCATGGTGTCGCTGCTGCAGAGCTTCACCTTCTCCTGCCCGGGGGGACCCGACAGCGTGGACCTGAACCCCGAGTACAGCAGCTTCGCCAACCTGCCGCGCAGGAACCAGATCATAGCCACGCCCCGTTGTTGATGACGTAACGCCGACGTCAGCGCGTGCAGAAATAATATCAGAATCAGAATTTAATTTATTGCCATGGTCAGTGGGGAGCCCACCAAAAAAGTGAAAGTGTTTTGGAATGAAGTGCTGACAGAAAAAAAGTAGAATAAAATAAACAACAAAGGCTGTTCACGAATTCAACAGTCTGAGAGCCTTTATTTTTTTTTTTTTCAATCACATTTAATATAAAGATATTGGATAATCCAGGAGCATGTAGTTTATTCTTAGAACTAATGATCATTTGAGGAAAACTTTCACCTTTGTGTTGACGAAATAACTTAGGCGAAGGGTTGAACTTAAACACGCGCAGTTACACACCGTACTACCGACAGCGAGACGCTTCTTCCTGAGCTCGCCGTACTCCAGACCTCCCCATCTGTCCCGAATCCGGATCATGGAACTCTCCTCCGGACTGGTTCCGGGGCTTCTGTTCCTGATCCTGCTGTGGCTTTACAAACTAAAGAGCCGCAGGACCCCCGGCGCTCCCTCTGATCGGAAACCTGCTGCCGCTGGACAGGAAGACTCTTTTCAAGACTTTCGTTCGGGTCAGAGCTTCTTCTGGTCGTGCGCTCTGATCATCCGGAACTTTCCTGCCAAGTGTCGGGACATCAATGTTATTAAACCTGGAGTTAAATCTGGTATTACTTTTCTTAAAGAACACCTTTTAGAACACTGTATTATGTAAACGGATTAAACATATACATGTGTCGAATAAAGATAAACAATCTACTAATTTCTTCACAGGTTTTAAATTTGTACTGCTTTGTGTGCGTAAAAACCATCGTCACATAACACTAAACATTCGGCATCGCTTCCGTTATTATCAGCAGCAAACGATGGTCCATAACAAAATGAAAAAAATGCTCCTCGGAGAATAACGGATGACGCGCTCAACAGAGTAGTATCAAATTCAACATTTGAGACTTTCGAACCCTGGCGGCGACCTGAATACTGACAAGACTGACAAGAAGCGCCAAACATCGGAGGCACTCTGCCTCCAACATCACTTTTAACCCCGAAATCCAACTGTCAGAAGACCGTCTGTGGCGTCATGACCACAACAACGCAAGAGCGCATGCTCGTCAGTGCCTCTTCTTCATTGCTTGTGAGTGCGATACAGCGCCGCTTGCAGTACTGGCCTCTGTATTACAACACGTCGTTTTCAACTTGTACATATCATCATTTTACCACAGCTTAGTCCTGGTCCGTGTTCCAAAAAGTGCTGGAGCTTATCCTGGCAGCCATTGGGTGAGAGGTGGGAATACACCCTGGACAGGTCGCCAGTCCATCACAGGGCACACACAGACACACACCATTCACACACACACGGACACCAAGGGACAATTTTAGAGTGTCCGTTAACCTAGTGAGCATGTCTTTGGGCTGTGGGAGGAAACCGGAGAACCCGGAGAAAACCCACACGCACACTGGGAGAATATGCAAACTCTGTGCAGAAAGGTGGTCCGACTCGGGCATCGAACGGCACTTGTCTGAAAGGTAAATTTGAAGGATTTGGCAGGTAAAATAAAATAAAATATTAGTTTAAAAAGAAAAATGAAATGAATGTGAGGGACTTTACAAATTAACATAAAAGGCATCTAATTTTAAAGTGGTGTAAATGAAAAATAATGAAATACATAAATGATAAAACAATTTCACTAACTTTTTCATGTAAATAAATCAATAACAAACACTGATCTACTGTATACTGTAAAAAAAAATCACAACAGAAACCATGACTATTTAGTCATATTTCGATCAATCTAACCCGTCGGCTGAGTCAAACATACAGACCTTCTTCTGACCTCTGTGATCATACAGGAGAAGCAGGACCCCTCCTCAGAGTCTTCAATCTGTTCCTGGCTGGAACAGAAACCACCAGCTCCACCATCAGATACGCCCTCAACGTCCTCATCAAGTACCCCAAAATACAAGGTGAGTTAGCAGCTGAGTCATGTTTGTCAGGTGGTGACTCATCAACCTGCAGGAGTTCGACTCGGTGGTGGGGCGACAGCGCTCTCCCTCCATGGAGGACAGGAAGTCGCTCCCGTTCACCGACGCCGTCATCCATGAGATCCAGAGGATGATGGACATTGTTCCGTTTGGGCTTCCTCACTACGCCCTCAAAGACATTTCCTTCAGAGGCTTCAACATTCCTAAGGTTCATTCCTGGCATCATTCATGGAGAACAAACGTGAGCAACCAGCTGGTGTCTCTTCAGTGCATCTTCATTTTTGCACTGTTGCACTCAGTGCTGAAAAGCGAAAAGATTTGGGAGTCACCTATGGACTTCAACCCTCAACACTTCCTGGACCACAAGGGAAACTTCAAGAGTAATCCAGCGTTACTGCCGTTTTCTGCTGGTAAATCGACTCTTCCTCAGATGATGAAGATGATGACGAATGAAATATACAGGCACACTTCAACCTCTTAAATTTTTCGTTTTTCCAAATAAGATATAATTGGCCAAACATCATTCTCTTTGCTCGCTATAAAATTATTTTATACATTTGTTGACTGTTGTCTGTTACTTTGCTTTTTAAATGATCCAAATACAGCCTATTTTTTGTTTCATTGCTTATGCAGTACATATTTTCGTCAGTATTCTTGCATTCTTTTGAACACAAAAACTACAAATGTTTCACATTTATTTTGAATAAAACTGTTTAGTTGATCCTGGAATGATGACGAGTTGATTCTGTAGACTCCTGGGCTCGACCCTCACATTGTGAAGTTAAGTGTTTCTGAGCGCCCTCTCGTGGTATGGCTCTCTACTGCCAGTTATCATTCGGGTCAAACTTTTTGTCACCTTTGATCGATAAAAAGCTTGAGGCAAAAGGTTGAACACAAAAACACAGTTGCCCAATCACCTGGAAACGTTTCAGAACATTAGTCCCTGGCTCTGCACACTGCAGAGCTCCTCTTCTCTCTGGGCCATGGAACTCTCTGCGGGACTGTTTCTGGGGCTTCTGTTCCTGATCCTGCTGTGGCTCTTCACCCTGAAGACCCGCAGGACTCTCAACCTGCCCCCCGGACCCGCCGGACTCCCTCTGATCGGAAACCTGCTGCAGCTGGACAAGAACGCTCCTTTCAAAAGTTTGGTTCAGGTCATAGCTTCTTCTCTTCGACAGCTGCAGCGAAGCTCCCAGTGACGATTCTCAGTAACTTTTATATTATTTCTTAGGTTGAATCCAGAACAGTTTGTTATTTAAATGAATAAAAATTACAATATTGATGTCATGGAGAATTAATGAACACAATTTAGTAAAACAGGAAATGCCAAAAAAAAATAAAAATAAAAATTATTGTTTATCAATGTTGTGAACTGAAAATAAAAAGGCAAGTTGACATTAAAACAAACCAATATCACATGAACATGAACTGGATACATTCAGCAATGTAAACAACGTCTCCACATATTGATTTGTTTCACAATTCTAACCCACCAGCTGAGTAAAACCTACGGACCAGTGGTGACCGTGTACTTGGGTCCTCGGAGGGTTGTGGTTCTGATGGGCTATGAGGCTGTGAAAGAGGCCCTGGTGGACCAGGCGGAGGACTTCACCGGCCGGGCTCCATTTCCTTTCCTGACGAAAGTGACAAAAGGCTACGGTAACATTCTCCATCTGGGACTGTTTAAGTTTCCTGGAGCCTCTTTTGAGTCTCTTGAAGTTTCATAGGAACGGAAGTTGACTAGAGACTCGAAGACATGAATTAAATACTCAGTTTTGAACCAAGGTAGATACAAACCTTGATGCTCTGCTCCCCGCCATGAGTTGTGAAATGAAAAGGGTGCCTTCTGGCTCAGCTCAGTCGTCCACACCTCCAACTCACCTCTGCCATTATTGATAAATTTTCTGTTTCCGCGTGTGAAGGTTTGGCGATCAGCAATGGGGAACGCTGGCGGCAGCTGCGGCGCTTCACCCTGACGACGCTCAGAGACTTCGGAATGGGACGGAGGGGGATGGAAGCCTGGATCCAGGAGGAGAGCAGACACCTGGTGGCCAGGATCAAAACTACACAATGTGAGCGACTTCTTGATCAAATAACAGGTTCAAGAACAAAGGCAGAAAATCCAGTTTTTATAAACGACAGTCAGTGATGACATTACAACCACTGATCTGGCAGTCTTTGAACTGCACAATCCTGTTGACCGCAGACTGATGACCATTCACCAGGAGGTCTGCTTCGTCCATGTTTACTGTGGAGACTGAAATCCAGATTCACCCTCTCACGTTCTAGCTGATATGTTTATATCAGTGAAATAAAAAGAGTCAGCGCTCGTCCTCCATCGTGACTTTGAAATCAGAAAATGGACATCAATGTTTCAATAACAGCTGTGTGAGACAGTGGTCATAATGTAGTGGCCAAGCTTGCATGTGGCTGCAGATTCTGCTTTAATCCCCTGCAGCATCACTCTTTGAACCCACCTACTTCCTGAGCTGCTCCGTGTCCAATGTGATCTGCTGCCTGGTGTTCGGTCAACGCTTCGAGTACGAGGACGAGCGTTTCCTGCACCTGCTGAAGATCATCTCAGAGGTCCTGAGGTTCGGGAGCACCCCCAGAGGACAGGTGAGGGTCCCACCCTCCATTCAGAGGGCTGTAACGAGGCCCAAGTCTGTCTCGACTCCCCCGGGTATCTCATCCTTCATCACTCTCTGGGCTGGGTCCCACTATTGGGGGCGCTGTTAAACACATTTTGGAAGCCCAATATTCCACACCATCTTGATGCTGTGGTCTACTCTGTCTGCACTGAAGAAGACTCTTCACCAGCCTTCAGACGAAAAGAATGTCGCTGGCACTGTAGACTTGAAGTCATGAGTGGATCTCAGCCTCAGATGTAGAGAATACACAGAACATAAGTAAGACACTGGGACAGTGCGGACCTCCACCAAGCCTGGCTCCTCTCTTCTCCACAGTTGTACAACATCTTTCCTTGGCTAATGGACATCATCCCGGGTCGCCATCACACCGTCTTCAGCCTGATGCAGGAGCTAAATCATTTCATCATGATCAAGATCCAGGAGCATCAGGACTCACTGGACCCGGCCTCACCCCGGGACCTCATTGACTGCTTCCTCACCAGACTCTACCAGGTGCGTGACCTCAAACCATCTAACACCCTGGATTGAGAACCGTTAAGACATTCCTCTGAATAGATCTTAACCCTTTGGTCCTCCAGGAGAAGCAGGATCCCTCCACAGAGTTCCACCACGAGAACCTGGTGGGGACGGTCTTCGATCTGTTCCTGGCTGGAACAGAAACCACCGCCTCCACAATCACGTACGCCCTCAACGTCCTCATCAAGTACCCCAAAATACAAGGTGAGTCAGCAGCTGAGTCATGTTTGTCAGGTGGTGACTTTGCATCAACCTGCAGAGGAGACGCAGCAGGAGATCGACTCGGTGGTGGGGCGACAGCGCTCTCCCTCCATGGAGGACAGGAAGTCGCTCCCGTTCACCGACGCCGTCATCCATGAGATCCAGAGGATGGTGGACCTTACCCCGCTGGGGGTTCCTCACTACACCCTCAAAGACATTTCCTTCAGAGGCTTCAACATTCCCAAGGTTCGTTCCTGACATCATTCATTGAGAACAAACGTGAGCAACCAGCTGGTGTCTCTTCAGGGCACCGTCATTATACCGCTGCTGCACTCAGTGCTGAAGAGTGAGAAGAGTTGGGAGTCACCGCTTGACTTCAACCCTCAACACTTCCTGGACCAGAACGGAAACTTCAAGAGTAATCCAGCCTTCCTGCCGTTTTCTCAGATGATGACTTTAAACTGCACAGACTTCTAATATTTCATTAAAATTGTAAAACTGTCCGTTCTTGAATGTCAGGTGACAGAAGTCGTGACACTCATTGGCTCTCTCGCAGGTAAGCGGGCGTGCGTGGGAGAGTCGCTGGCCAGGATGGAGCTCTTCCTCTTCATGGTGTCGCTGCTGCAGAGCTTCACCTTCTCCTGCCCGGGGGGACCCGACAGCGTGGACCTGAACCCCGAGTACAGCAGCTTCGCCAACCTGCCGCGCAGGAACCAGATCATAGCCACGCCCCGTTGTTGATGACGCCATTCACTCATTCATGAATGTGAATATAAAGGCACTGGGCGATCCTGAAATATTACCGCCCTCTAGTGGTCCAACAAGAAAGTAAAGGGCTAGAATTTGGAAATAAAAGCGAAAAAAATAAACAGAAACAAAAGTGCATTGTTTGCTCCCGAAGGATGAATTATCACATCAGACATGTAGTATCTTAAAGGAGGTTGAAATTTATTGATTTAATTTTTATTTTGGGGGGTGTTGTATCATAACATACAAAATGTGTGTGTGTGTGGGGTGGGTGTCAGGAAGCATCGCCTCGATGTCGAGTCTGTAACATGAGGAGTCTGTGGTCAAGTGATCAGTCAAACTGTTGGTTTCAGTGAGTTATCGATCCATCGCCAGTGTTGCCAAGACACCGAGCAGGATCAGCTGTCAGGGGATTCCAACAAAACCCACTCTCCTAAAGTGACCTCAACATCTGACCCTCTGTAATTGGAACTTTTTTTTTTATTTACGATCATCCAAGTGGTTAAAACAACTACATTTGAAGGTGTTTCGTCGCTCCCCCGGGAGGTCGTTCTTGCAGTGACAAGGAGTACAACATGAATGTAAACAAATAACCAACGCATATTCACAAGAAGAAAAGTGAAAAATTAGAGACATTTAAGCGTTTTTAAGTAATAACTATGATGACAAAATAGTGTTCATAATCATTACAATTCATTTCTGAAAAGACCGAGGATGATGTGGACGCTGGATCAATGAAAAATGTTTTGTTTTGTTTTTCACTGTCATGGCAGGAGAATGAATAGTGCTGCATCCAGAGGGAAACCGTTTCAGACTGATGGTAGTGTCACAATTCAGAAATAACTGAAAATATTAATGCTATGAACATGAATAACATAATAACATAAATGAACCTTTCCACTTTTATCCCATTTCCTCATTTATCTACTATAAATTTAGTTTATTTCCAATTATAGTACTTCCCTCATGCCAACGTGTTTAAAAAAACATTCATGCTAGTATTAGATAACATTAATAATAGATTTTGAATTTAATATTGTTATTCATCAGAATGATTTAAACACTTCAGATGAGATGGTGTGTGAAAACAGAACTATATTAGGAGTTAATTTGCAGCTGAATTCAAGTGACAAGTGTAAATAGCAACACTGTTTAGTATCATTACTCATCTGAGAATATTGTCTCGATTCTTTTTTATTTTTACCTTGCTTGGCAGTGTAGACTCACTGCAGTTGTCGTAAGTCTCTGGTTCTCCGGTGCAGAGTGAAGCTCTCGCAGCAACTTAGCTGCGAGTCTCTGGACCGTCAGTCTCAGCTGCTCTGTGGTGGTGACATGTCCGTCCGAGCCTCTGCACTGTTAGCGTTATATTAGATGTATTTACATCCACTTGCAGAGATGACAGGACTAGTTTTTGGGCCACATGACAGATGGTCAGATGTTGGGCAGGTGATACTTGTGCTTCACCTGCTTCTTCACGTCTGGAGCTGGTGAGATGTTGCTGTGCGGCAGCTGGGGGAGGTACTGAGCCTAGAGGGAAGGGGGTCGGGGGTCAACAAGTGGTTACATGAGTGGCTCTTGTGTCATGGCATGTCTTGGAGAACACTGACCCCCGTGTGTCGGCGTCTGGACCCTCGCTCGTGTCTCCGCCCAGCACGGTCCCCGTCACGGCCCCAGCTACTCCCCGACTCCTCCTGGAAGTACGGCAGCTCCAGCAGCTCCTCGCAGGAGAGTCGCATGGAAGGATCCATCACCAGACAGGACTAGTTGCACACAGAGCGGGGTCAACACTCCAGTGCTCGGTCAGCGGCTCCAGCCCGGGTCACCTACCTTCATCACCTGCAGGGTGTGAGGCGAGGCGCAGTAGAAGCGCTTCTCCAGCGGCTCCTGTCGGGCGAGGAAAACTTACTGGTTCGACTCTGCTGCTGACAAGTGCGTGTGTGTGTCGTACCGTGGCATCTGGCTCCGGAATGCTGACGCCACTGAAGAAGACGTTGGATCGGAAAACCTGCTGGTGACGAGGGATCAGGTCTCCTGAGACGAGAGGAAATTCATCAGGAATTTAATTCATGTAAAATAAATATTAATCTGCTCATTGGCGCCACCTAAGGTTTTCCGAATGAGATACAGCTGGTCAACATCCGACTTCCCGGGCCAGAGGGGGCTTCCGTTCAGCAGCTCCGCGAAGACACAGCCCAGTGCCCAAACGTCCACTGGAGGGCCGTACTGCGTGTCGCCCACCAGAAGCTCGGGGGCTCTGTACCAGCGGGTCGCCACGTAGTCAGTGTAGTCGTCCTCTGGTCCCGCTGAAACCAGAACACAAGGCTGAGGAATAACAGTCCAGGCTGCTGCTCATGGTGGTTGTTTGAACGTCACCTAGTGGGCAAGGGTAAAATATACTGTATACAGTGGTACCTCGGTTCTCGCAATCCGCTCCAGACGGCCTTTCGAGAAGCGAATTGTTCGAAATCTGAATCCGTTTTTCCCATTACAATGAATGGAAAAAGAAATAATGCGTTCCTAACCTTAAAATAGTCTTTTGTAGGAGTGAATGTAGAGTGTCTGCTGCAGGTGCGCTGTTCCTCTATGTGTGTGGCCGCTGCATGTGGGAGGGGTTGCCGAGTGAGTGACGTCTCTCCAGAAGGGAAGAGGTGCCCGGTGCGTGTCCAGCTCTGAATGTGCGCTTCTGTGCAGTTTGGCTGTGACAAAGTCATAAACCAAGTAACGCTTGGGCGTTCGAGTTCTGGATTTTTGTTCGAAATCAGAAGCAGAAAAATCTCTAAAATTTTGTTCAAACTCCTTTGTTCGAATTCCGGGACGTTCGAAAACTGAGGTACCACTGTGAAACACGGGTTTAAATAATAAAATCATTTTTCCCACACTAGACAATATCAAATGCTAAACTGTCAGTGATGCTCATGATCAGTGAAAAACATGAATGAGCAAATCAAAAATTACTTTTTTGTTTATTTAGGTCAAAATGTGGGTAAAATGAGAAAATAATAATAATAATAATAAACATGAGACCGACAAAAAACCATTAGGATTAGAAATAAAATAGAATTGAATGAAGAGTTTTGAAAAAAAAAAAGATAAATAATACCAATATTTAGTGATAAAAAAAAAAAAATGAAAAGACCACTTAAAGCAAACATATTTGGGATTTGGCGGGAAGAAGGAGGCTACATCAGCAACTGGAGGCAGAGCTGAAGTCCCCACCGACCCAGCCATCAGGTCTGAGCGGGATGACACGTCCCGCTGAGTGTCCTCATGTTAATGTATAGTAAGGGGAGACTGGAACACGAGTCGGGTAAACGGAGCCCTCGCGGAGCCACTTACTGTCTGAAAGTGAGGAGGCAGCAGTGGATCTCGGCACTGCATTAATCATGAGAGAAACTTTTGCGACTAAATGCAGGTAAACGCGGCGGCGCATCACCTACTGAGGATGCGGGCGAAGCCGAAGTCGCAGAGCTTGATGACTCCGGTCTTGTTGAGGAGGATGTTCTCGGGCTTCACATCACGGTGGATGCACTGAAACAAAGAGTGAGGAGCGGGATTAGGATTAGGATTAGGCCGCGCGGTGGCGGCAGATTAGAAACATTTAAACTAAGGATGCACCGAACATTCGGTGGGAAAAAAAAGGCAACACTCGGCTTCGGTGGCGAAGAGCCTGAACGACCATTTTCACGTCTAATCGACAACACATATAATAAAACCTGTTTATTGAATACAAAAATACGTCTCTACTGAACCGCTGACGAAATTCTGGCAACCCACGTGCCCAAACTTATTTTCACTTTCCGACCCATGTATCACACCTTTCCTCTATTTGAACATGTCACTGTTGTCCACGTTGTTAAGTATTAAGCGCGGCCAGTTCGCACCGTCGTTAAGGCGACGCTTCTGTGCTGGGAATCATCCAAAGTCTACATTCGATGTTGACGTTTTGGGTTCTTTTAGTGTTGGAGAGTGATAATTTGTGTTGTTTTTTTTAAATATTATTATTTGAAAAGGAAAAAAAAATCCATCATCTAAACATTGACTTTCTTTGACAAATGTATGTAAATATATTCGACTTTCTGCAACATTAAAAAAATAATAATATTAAAAAAATGTATTCGGTATTCAGCCAAGTATTTAATTTTTTTTCATTGAGACTGGGGACCTTGTGCGGTAATCTCAGATTTGACTGCTGAGTTCAAACTACATCACCAGATCAAGGATGAATGTCAAGCGACAGAAACTGAACAAATAACATTCACGTCTCTCAGCTCAAGTTACTTTTGGAACACCATCTTCACTGGAGGGGAAGAGTTCAAGTGAAATAGGGAAAGATTCTACAGGAAATCTCATAATGGGGACAGAGCATTAAAATCTAAAAAAAAAACCCTTAAAATCTGAAGATAAAACTCAGTTACAGTGAGAAGTACAAATGGATTTTGCCTGTATTTCACCGAACTAGTCGCAGCCCTACACCACATACACTGACACGAGTGAATGTGGAGATAACAACAAGCACATGAGGGCGATTGTGACAGCATCTTCAACTGGTTCAGCCTTCACTGCTCCTCAGCAGCCTCCACACAGACAGTCGTGAAAAACCCACCTGCGAAAGCATCTGACCCTCAGCCACTCTGAACTCACATTGTGCTTGTGGCAGAAGTTGACGGCCTGCAGCGTCTGCCACACTATACTCTTCAGCTGAGCTTCAGGAACCCTGCGGCAGACAAAGACACAGCCGTGGTCACGCACTGCTGTCATACCTGCCGAACAAGAGAGGACGCGGTGCTTTCCAGTGACCTGGCGTCACCTCAGTAACCTCTTTGTTTGCAGCAGCAGCTCGAGTTTCTGACCCTGGTCAAAGAAAGAGGCCAGGAGACGCTCTTTGTCGATGATGATTGCTGTTTGATTTGAAATGAGGTCACGACCGTGAACACTTGGGGTGACCTTGTGACCCGGGTGAGCTCAGTACTACTGAAGGAAACACTGTCCTCTGCTCCTGTAAGGACTGGATGTGGGGCAGAGGAAGTCCCACACAAACTCCATGATGGCTTCAGAACACCCGTCCACAGCTCAGCAACAAAGAAAGAGCCTGAGGACTTACCCTCGAGGGTGCTTGTCCAGCTCGTTCAGGACGGTCTGCTCGCAGAACTCGAAGACCAGGTGGAGGCGGCGCTTCCTCCTGAAGACCTCCAGCAGGTTCACCAGGTTCACATGTTTCAGCTGCTGCAGGACGGAAGAGAAGACAAGGTCACAGTCTGAGCCAGCTTAGTCTTTGCTCACTCAAACTCCACGCCGGGCCCTGAACAGGAACCGTGACCTGGAAAATTGGTGTCTCAATTTCTATGAGTCAGAATTGATTGTTACCTATAAAATGTTCCAAGAGACCCACCCAGCGACCATTTGGGCCAAAGTTTTTTTGTTTATTTAAGTTAAAATTTGCTAGCTTAGTAAACACAAGACAGACACAAAAACATCATTATGGTTAGTCATAAAATAGAGTTGAATGAAGAGTTTTGAAAAAAAAAAAGATTAAAATGGGAAAATAATATCAATATTTAGTGATAAATAATGAAATGACAAAAGTTCAAAGAGTCCCACCCAGTGACCATGTGGGCCAGACTTAGAGCGACCTATAGCTTCTCTTCATGTATCATTTGTGTCTCTCCTGCTATTCAAGTTTATAAAATTGCAAACACCAGAACAAAGTTCAATACACACCAGACAGTCTGTCTGTTTTTGAAACACTCAGTGTTTCCACGGGGAAGGACATTCGCAAGGTATTTAACTACTTTTGTCATCACAAAACACAAGCCAAATTCTCCTTTCGGACATAGGCAAATCTCAGCTACAGCAGAGGAGCAACTTTACATCATGATGAGAAAGTCCTTCATGTTTGCATGCGATTGTTAGTGCTGGAGGTCCACCACAAGGTCACACATCTCCACTCCGGCGCTCTCACCTTCAGCATGCGTATCTCACGCAGGGCAATCTTCTTGATGACCGGGTCGTCTTCAGATTCCACAAACTTCTTGATGGCCACAATCTGACCCGTGTCTCTGTTCCTGCACTTGAACACCACGCCGTAGGAACCCTCGCCAATTTTGGCCAGCTTCTCATACTTCTCCATGGGGCAGTCAGCGCTGGTGCACCTGCAGGAGGAAATTAAAAACAAGGTACATACATTGCATCAAGTAGCACAAATGCACAGAACTAACTGTTGTCCAAACATGTGAAGCTATGAATTATACTGCACAAAAACGACAATCAAACTTAACTGGAAGGATTTAATCCTAAAAACGTGTCATTTTGTGGTAAACAACGATACAAATGAACACTAACAGAGGTCTATTAAAGCACAGAACGAACCACATTTGATCACTTACCAGTCAGGTTAATAAAAACACCTCTATATGCACTTGCAGGTGCTTCATCCACGACCTGTGGATGGGTTAAAACAAAGAGACGTCGATAAAAACTTAGGTACAGCCTCTTTTTCACGCACCTTACGCCAGACAAAACTGTGTCGAAAAGGTTTCCTCCTCTTATCTGCCGGTATTCCAGGTGAAACCTCTGCAAGTTTGGTCGGAGTTCATGATGATAGGACGCTGAAATAACCCACGAACACGAGAACCGTGACCTTTCGATCCACGGCGTCTCACTCGCCTCCTGGCAACGACGTCGAGAAGAGATTCACAAAGAGGTTTACGACGTGCAGCCTGCGCGTATATTTACGCAGTTCAAATACAACTTATGTCATGCAAATATGTCATTACGAGTCGTATTCGTCGTTACTTATCGTGTTTTTTTTCATCTACAAAGATGTACGATAAATAAATAAACGTATGTGTTGAAACGCACTAAGACTACGGTCATCAAAAACAAGAAGAACAATGATGGAAAACGTAGAATTTACATTTCAACAAATCGCCACAATAGAATTTCTTTCAAATTCATAATAATTCTGTCATTTATTTGAATAGTAGCGTGGATTCCTTGTGGGGTGCGCCGGGGAATAAGGTCCGTGTTGAAACAAGACAAGTTCCTCTCGTTGTGTATATTTTCATCGTTGGTCGATAAAAGATACTGTAACGTTAAGTCATAATAATCTGTTATCAACGTTAAAATTTAAACGAAACATACGACATAAAACGGTTCGCCTTTGCAACATGTTATTTGGCGTAAGGCTGAGTTGGGTGCAAGGTTTGAACACATTTTCTTTTAACAGAAAAAAGATATTTTATTTCGATATGTGCACAAAACTTAGGAGTACATTTTATATCGTGCATTTAGGTTTTGGTTAGGTTGTCAACGGACTTTGCCAACTTATATCCTCGGTTACAATAGTAATAAAAAAACAACAACCTCAAAATAACTTAATAAAACTTATTGGGGAAAAAACTCATCATAAAGCTCATTTTAAAATAATATATTTACCCAGAGATGTGTTAACAATATATTCAACACTTAAAAATATTTTTATATTTATAATTATCTGGATATTCTTTCAACAAAATGCATAATAAATGACATATCAGCAAGTGGTATATTCAAGCACATAATGTCATCGTATGCAGTGATTAATTTTAACACAGTAACACATATTTTAATGATAATATTATTATTGAAGAGGTCTATTATTGAAAAGCCGTGGTTGCTGTAATTGTTTACAAGAAACAGTAAATTCTTGACAGTTTCAAAATGTCTGTTCTCAAGATCGTCCATATCAAAGTCGAAACTGAAAATGAATAAATAAATAAAGCATCACTTTACTAATTTTTTATTATTTTTTTTTACACAGTAGAACGCATGCAGGGCCCGAACTTTTTAACCCCTGTATTGCATTATTACACCGTATTTCCTATTTTCTCCTGGATATAATAATATTTCAAGTCAAAATAAAGAGCCTTTTTCTAAGGTCCGTCCGTCCGTAAGTGCGCGCCCTGAGCTGAGGTCACCACAGCGATGAGGACTGTCTGTGGCCACGGGGCGGCGTCGCCCCCTCACTCACGCGGCTCCTCCTGCTTTAACTACGAACTTCGCTTCGTTTTTGTTTGGGTCGGTTCGCACGCGGGCAGCTCGGGGATTTTTTTTTAATTCTCTTTTGGTTTCGTGTCGTTACCTAAAAGTCCCGAACAGCAGCGAGACGGTCATATATCACTTCCTGAGTGAGTCAGTGACCCGGCAGACACTCTTGTTCGACTCTTCTTGAGGAGATGACACGCTTGGAAAACACACTTGTCTCCTGTTCCATTCTTAGCGGGCAGAGCTGTTTCCTGATGCGCAAGAGGCGGCGGCAGATGTTTGACTTCCTGGGCGGGGGCGCGCTATGAGACCCAGTTAGTGAGTGAGTGTGAGTGAGTGTGTGTGTGTGTTAGCGAGCCCCACTAGAGCGTTAAATAGACGGGAGCCGCGGAGGAGCCCGTCGGTGGATGGATGCGGGACGATTGCAACACGCGAACCCTCTGATCACGTGCTCTCCTCGCCGGGACTGTCGTGCCCTCTGACCTCCCGATGACGGCGGACATCTCAGCCTAGTTGGACCTTCTTCGGTGTTTTGAGGAAATCATCTGATCGCTGTGATCTGCTCAGACGGATGGAGAGGCGGTGGTGATCAGTCAGCTGAGGAGCCTCGGGAAAACATGTGAGAGGAGAGAAGCCCTGCTCGGTCACATGTT
This sequence comes from Synchiropus splendidus, assembly GCF_027744825.2. NCBI lineage: Eukaryota > Metazoa > Chordata > Actinopteri > Syngnathiformes > Callionymidae > Synchiropus > Synchiropus splendidus. Next base: position 16,016,270 of record NC_071341.1, on the reverse strand, counting down.
GGCTCGGTTTGACAGTTCTATCTGAACCTTGGCTGCTGAGTCAGAGCTGGCTCACCCCTCTCTCTCTCCACCTGTGAGGAGCATCACAAGTCCTGAGCGTCCGACACAGTCGCCACTGACTGCCCTGCTCTGCCAAGACAAGCCAGTCTCCACTCCTCTCCAGGCCAGTCAGCACCATGAAGCTCGCCCTGCTGGCGGTCCTGGTGCTCTACATGGTGGGCAGAGGGAGCAGCATGTCCACGTGTAAGACGCTGGACTTGGAGATGGTGAAGAAGAAGAGGATCGAAGCCATCCGGAGCCAGATCCTCAGCAAGCTGCGACTTCCCAAGGAGCCGGAGTCGGAGCGCACGGCGGACGAGGAGGAGATCCCCACCGAACTCCTGTCCCTCTACAACAGCACCAAGGACCTGCTGAAGGAGCAGCAGGCTCAAGTCCAGACCGAAGTGTCCACGGAGCAGGAGGAGGAGGAGTACTTCGCCAAAGTTCTTCACAAGTTCAACATGACCGGTGAGTGGCTTCACCACAGGGCTCTGCAACCTGCCTCACCGGGCCCTTCCAACCTCTGGATTCTCCTCTATATCTTTCATTTCACACTGAGAAACTAGTGTGAAATTCTGTCATGTTCTTTGGCTCCAATAGGTTAGACTGCCTTTAATACATACAGTATGTTTCCCATCTTTTCTGTGACAAAATGTATTTCTCGTGACTCCCAAAAGTAGTAGAACTTTCTGACACAAAGACATCAAGTCAGCACTGAAAAAAGATTTTTAAAATAATGAAAAGCACATTTTAGATTAATGTAAAGTATGTTGTTAGCTTCAGATATTTTTTTTATTTTTTGGCAAAAACATGGCCAAATAAATGTAGCAAAACCCCTACTCCACTGCTACCATAACTGTCTCTTAGCTGAATTCTACAATGCTCCTGACCCAAAGCAATTTTATGTCAAAATTCCCAAATGTATTCCTCACAGTTTCCACTCTCCCTGATGGCGACGTCATATCAGAAACTTTTCCTTGTCATATTGCTGGTTTATCCTCAGCAAGACAGTCTGAAATGTTGAAATAGATGCAGCAAAATTCTGGAAGAAAAATCATGTTTATCAATGAGCCTAGTAGAGGAACATGAGGAGACGTTCAGGTTCAGACAGGTGAGACCTCGAGGGTCGTGATGAAGGTGAGACTGAGGAGGATGAAGATAGATGCGGGTGGCAACTCTGAATGGCAACTGAGCAACAAGAAGAAGAGGTCTTGATGTTTGACTTTCTGGGGCCAACAAGGAAGTCCAGAGTTATACACAGTACAGTTCCATGTAACAAAGATTCCCTTCCTCTTTCTCTGTGATTCAGAGGTTTCAGCTTCCATTTCACACAAACACGTGTCACATTTCTTGTTGGAAAACTGCTCACGCTGGTTTTATCGAGACAATTCAGTCAAATTCCCCGTAATCACTCGTGTTGTTTCGAGGGAAATTCCAATTTCAATCAGGAAATGTTGTGATGAATTCGTTCTTTGAGTCCAACAGATGATGACGATCAGAGCTGTGCAAACAAACAGACCTTCACTGTGACACTGAAATACATTCTTTAACTCAGTCAGACAGCAGACGCCAACACACACTCTCTAAACCCCATATTCCTTCATGGTGCTCACCAGCTGAGATGAACTAGCCATTTCTAGTCTCCCTAAAGGTGTGAGTCATGAAGTGGACCATGTTAGAACCATGACCAATAGACCCTGACCTCATGAGCCCCAAAGTCCTGACTCTTTTTAGCGACTCAGATTCTCCACTTTAAAAAGATAAACTCACGTTTGCCTCCTTTTATAGATAGATTCAAGTAGGAGCCACTGATGGCTAGAGTTGATGTCACTGTGATGTCACCAGTTGGTGCCCTAGCTCCGCTAAAGTTTCTTCGTCTGACACTGTCGCCCTCTGGTGGCAGCCTCTGAAACCTCCATGTGTGCGAACGCCATTCCTTTCCTGTGCGGAACGTGATGCTCCACAACTCCATCCACCTTTGTTGCGTTTGCGCCTCTAAAAGTGGGTCTCAGCATGAGTCAACACATTTCTGAGCGACTCTGTAAAGCAGTTTGGCCGGTCGAGGAGAGCGAAAATGAATCCACATCTCCTTCATCTCCTGCTGCAGTTCCAGGCCGTAAAGCCCCCTGAACATGTGCGCCTCCCTCTGATCTCCTCCCAACATCTTCAGGCAACATCAGAAAGTTCAGGGATCACACGCGCAACAAGCTTGCATCTGCCACGATGAGATCAGGACTTTTACTGCTGCTTGATCTGCCGCCAGGTAGTTGGATTGCACTTTGATGAGGAGTTTATTGGCCACGGCCAACATGCCGCGATGAAGAAGAACCAGGAGGAGAACACTAGATGCCACTCAGGGCTCCTCACACTGGCACAGCTTCGTGCTGGTTCCGGTTCCTGAACTCAGTTTTGAACTGGCCAGCAGGTAGTCGGTTCATGGTTGCAACCAAAAGTAGTTCGGGGTGTTGTATTCTCTGTTTACAAAATGAGACGGATGTCGAGGATATAGTGGAAAGTATGTTAAATTGAATGAAACATATGTTTTGTTTGCTCTGGTGTTGGACGTTCTTGCCCTCTGCGTCCCCTCATCGTCTAAAGCTGCATTCGTGGTTGTTGGATGAAAACAAATAGTCCCAGTTAAGTCACAAGCGAAGGTGTTTTCCCATTTCCCACTTTAATTCCTCTTAAACCTTAAAACTCGGGCTGGTTCATAGAGAGCACTGAGGTTCAGAGGTTCACCGCTTCCAGAACCAGAACCGTGTCGGTGTGAAAGGCCTCATTGCGGGGTCGTCCTGATGGGAAGCACTTTTGTCAATTCACTTTTGACACTGAAGATAGAGATGATGACGGAAGCGCAGCTGCTGTAGTGAAGCGACTAAAAAAGATGCTCACCTTCTCACTGGCCCCTCAAGCCTGTCATATCTGGGTCCTCCATCTTCGACTCTCAGCTCGAGCTGCTTCCTCAGCCTGTTATCGGGGTGTTTGCACGCTGATGTTCGTGACGGAGCAGTCAGGCAGGAAGGAAGGCCATGCACGGCCACTGAGATCCGGAGTGACTCAGACCCGGTGCCCGGGGGGAGGAGGGGGAGCGCCGGCTTCCCTAGTCCTCAGTGGAATGCCAGAGACCCCGGTGGAGACGCTCAGCAGGGCTTCCTCTCCAACTTCCACCAGCTCAGGAAGAGTGAAGTGTTTGGGTATCGGCCTGACGGGAAATATTTGGCAATTATTAGAAAAAAAACCAGGGCGTGGGAGACGACCCGGCTTCTGCTGGACTGGGGAGGCCCACATGAGGATCAGTCGGAGCAAACAGGATCCAGCAGGAATGCTCATTAGCAAGCTCAAATAACAACCGGCCCCGAAATGTAAGATCTCATCTGGACAGACGGACGGTCCTTCACTGAGAGGGAGCGTCCGTCTGAGAGCAAAACCACACCTGACTCTCGAGAAACATCGCAAACCACAAAACACTGGGAACAAACTTGTTAGTGAAGCAAGCCGTTTCACACCAAACACATTGTCGACTTCCTGCTGCCTCGACCAATCACAGAAGAGCGTCAGGCCTTGTTCTTGTTGTTTGCAAGTTATGATTGTGTTTAGCAATAATGCTTTGTGTTGTTGTAGTGTGTCACAACATTTAGCGTCAAGTTGCTGGGTGTGTCTGCGATGTGTTTGACAGCAAGTTGTGTTGTTCAGAAAGACATCGGTGCTGTGTATCGGCAGGTATCAGCAGCGATGCGATACGTATCACGATGCAGGAGTGGTGATATGATGCAACACGATATATTGTGATACTGTTTCAACAATTGGGGCGTTTTAAGAATGGAAATCAGATAATGCAGTACCATATGACGTGCATGAGTTTATTGTTATAATGCGTCTCCTTTAATCAACAACATAAAAGATAAAAACAATTATGCCACAAATAGAACAACACATCGAAGTATCTACGTATTAAATATCGATATATGACAATAGCAGACAATCCATTATTGCGATGTTTGAGTGTATCAATATTTTCTTTGGTCTTTTTGTGTATTAGTAGATGCTAGTTGGGAGACGTACTTCACATGTCATTTGTGTTTAATGCAGTGCAATTCAATGGTCCAGTCCAATGGTGTGTTTCACATGACTTGTTGGTGTTGAGAATTCACTTGTGCCTTGGCTGTGGTGCGTCATAATTGTTTTTGTATGGCGGTTTAGCGATCGATTTGTCTTCATTACAGTTGTGTTCAATCGTTTGCTGTGGAGGTCTGATCCTGAGTTGAATGATTATTTTTGTTTTTGTCATTTCTGTTTAGTGACTTGTTTGTTTGTTATTCAGCATAGTTCCGAGTCATGATGTTTGTTTTGTGAGTGGTTATTTTTCTGTGTATTATTTGTGTTGAGTGACTCTTGTCTTTATAATTGTTGGCTGATTTTCAGCACCGTCCTGATCATGAAAGAAAAACCAGAGTGAAAAGGAAGCCGGAAAACATTCTATCCCATATGAAACATTCCGTCCGGAATAAATCATTTGTCTGCATTTTGTTTTCCAGCGGAGCCCGGCTCCTGCGATTCTGTGAGGTGACCGACATTCCTTCCTTCTGAAACCTTCTCGTGGTTCGCTTTTCCTCCGCTCTATCAGGGCCAAAGCCACAGGACGGGGGTCGCGCTCAGGTCTCCGTCGCACAATCATTCACCAGTGGAAACAGTTTTCAAACCAGACAGACATCAGCCGCCGTCTGACGCTCACCACACACAGCGTTGTTGTGGCCTCCCTCTTTTAAAAGTCAGCTGTGTTGAGTAATTTGTTAGTATTTGGCGACACATTTGATGTGTTTTTCTGTTGTTTTTGTGGGATTAGTGATGGCTTCTGTGTCAGCCTTGTGATTAGTTGCGTTCACTGACTCGTCCTGACACTCAAAGATCAGTCAGACTGGAAAGCTACGTGTGGTGAAGCCCTCCAACCACAGCCATGTTGATCTTTCACACAGACACACAGCATCAGGATGGGATTCAAACTGCCAACCCTCCGATTGTCTGGCGACCTGCCTCACCTTCTGAAGCCCCTTTATCTTGTTGTTGCGTCATTGTGTTGAGTGATACATGTTGGGTGTGATATTTTTATTGTTAGTCAAGTCTTTTTGCTTAGTGGTGAACTGTGTTTTTTCTCACTGTATGAGAACTTTGCTTTATTTTTAGATGTTGTGTCTTGATGAGTGTTCGTTCGTCGAGTGTTGTTGCTGTTTTTGTGTAGTGTTGTGCATCAATTATTTTTTTCTCGTATTTATTTTTAGCAATGTTTTTATGTTGTAGAATTTCTGTTTTGCTACAATGCAGTTATGAATCAATTACTATGTTTTGAATACTAATGTCTAATGGTGGATTTGCAGTTGTGTTTCATGATTTGCTGTTGTTTCTGTGTTCCATGACATGATCATTGTTGTGTTATTGTTGACACACTGATCCGTCTAATGCATTAGCGATGGTGTTGGCTGTGTTTGGGAATTGTTCTGTTGTGCTGAATGAGTTGTTGTGCTGCAGTGCGTTGTGAGTCGACAGGGATGTTGGCTTTGTCATTGCTTCACCATTAATCCTGGCGCTAGTTCTGAGTGTGATCTGTTGTGTTTAGTTTTGTGAATTGTGACGTATCCTTTCATCATTTCAGTCATATTTATGAGTTACGTTTTTGTTGTCGTGTCAAGTGACTCCCTGTTGTGTTTACTGTATTATGGCATGAACTAACTGGTGTGTGAGAGCTCTCTAGGTGTCAGTTGTGTAGGGATGAGGGTCAAGGTTGCTGTGAAGTTGGGACAGAAGCTGAGCATCAAGACAGCAAAGTCGTTGGAAGACGGAGCGTTCTTTTAAGAGCAAATAAAGGAAGTAGTATTTGCCAAGGGGCTGCTTCAGGACCGTGGAGGCGAAAGGTCATGTGTAAAGCGCAGTTACGAGGCGCGTTAACGAGACATGGCCGGTCTGCGGGTGGGTGGAGTCCGGAGTGTGAAGGAGGCAGGTATTTAGGCTGTTGCAGGAATCTTGTTCCTCCCTCTGGTAATTACAGATCTGTCTCCCTACCTGTCACAACAGCTGTCCCGGGCTTACCAGGAGATAGGCTGGGGATTCAGTGCTCAAATCCACCCACACCCAAGTGGCTGCAAAGCTCTGGGTGTTATCTCCAAACCTTCATGTGAGAGCCCAGCACGCACTCCAAGCCCTGCGGAAGACAATGCTTCAACACACACACGCTGGCCTTCCCTGAGGATGTGACCTCATTTCCTGTTTTTCAAGTGTTTCTCTTTACCCGGAGCACATTTGACTGGAGTGGCATCGTCCACTCTGGGAGCCCTGCTGCCAGTCTGGGTGCGACCGCTGAGCCGTCTCCATGTTTCAGTTTCACGTGGTTATGGCCGCGTCCAGCGCTATTCCCTTCAGGTGCAGAAGTCGGCCTCAAGCAAAACAAGAGCTCGGTCACAGGTATAATCTGGTAATGATCTGTCCTGCGGTTCAAGGGCCGGACGCCAGGTCAAGTAGCAGAGACACACAAAGAAACAGGAAATATGGTGACAGAATTGGAGCTAACAGGAAGTGATCATGACACATATCTGGCACACTTCACCAAAGAACCGAGTTCACAAGAGTGACGAGCTCAAGCAAAAAAGGAAGCGAGTTGTGGTGTGAAAGACGTTGGTTCCCCACCCTCCTCTGAAAACTGGCAGCACGGCCTTGTGACTGGTCCAGATGCTCAGCCTGCTACTGTCAAATGCAACCACTTGTCTGGCGTTGTTTTTAAAGTCTCTGAAATATTGTGTTGACTTACATGATCCGCATTTAGTGTCGATGAAGTCAGAATCATGACATTGCTGGGGTGGAGGTGCAAGTTGCTTGGGGTTTCAACCACACGCATCTGTTCTGCAGAAATGCTCAAAATGAAGCTGAGGGGGGTCAGTGAAGGTGGCTTCAATGTCTTGTCTGGATGCCTCCTGGACGGCACCATGGGGGGGATAGGGAACATCTGGCTGACAGGTCTGGTCTTGCTGACTAACAGTGAAGGTCAGATGCAGTTCGATTAAACCTAAACCTGGCACCAGAAGCTTCCTGTCCAAAAATGGGTGATAGACTCCATGCACCTCAGTCAGACTGTCAGTCAAGATGGTTCGCGTCTTATTAAGGTCAGCACAAGTAACAGCGCATAATCCTGTAAGCGATACAGGAGTGGCCGGATCCTTGCACGGCCTGGATCATCCCGGCAGCACAAGCATGCCAGACTGTCAGAGAGTAATTCCTGGACCCGAGACGTAGTTGAGCGTTTGGGCCGGAGCCAGACCTCAGTCACGCTCCATTCATATCCATCTCCAGTGGACACTCAAACACCGTCCTCTCCCTCAGAGCCGTGCGCCATACATTCCCCACTTTTGCTGTTTTCCTGGAGTGTCACACACCTCTGTCTGCACCGGAGCTCCGGCACTTCTGAGCGTCTTCACTCTTGCGCCGGCGTTCAGCACATCACTGATAGGAGATTGAGTCACTGAAAGATTTATGGTGCTTAGCTCGGAAGAATCCTGGCTCTGTTTTCCATCAGGCTGTGCAAGGGAATGTTCCAGCTGTCATGAAATATAGGAACGTACATGTGGGCAGCGGGAGACACCCGTGACGGTCAGCCCAGAGTTTGACCGAGGTCAGCCAGAGTGAACCCTTGGATTGGGCTCACCTGCATGAAGCATCCTGAAGATATCCAGATGTTTATGACAAGTTGTTGCCTTCAGTTTAGCTTAGCTTCAGCTTAGTTTTCTGAGTGCATGCAACAGAGAGGAGTCACCCATGCCTCTGAATCTACCTGATGAATATCTGCCAGGTAGAGAGCCGGCTGCATAACTCCCCACAGAGATGGACCAAACCACCCCCGATCTACGGTCATTACTGGACGTCTTGTCTACACGTCAGACATAGCGTTTGACACTTTGGGAATCAGGAGCCATCGGGAACTGAGGACGTTTCTGTGATGAGATATTTTGGATCTAGACATCAGACACCTTTACCGGAGGTTGGGGAGGTCATGACCTGTCAGCTATCTCTGGGATGTTCTTTGGCAGTGCTGTCGACAAATCCACAGCGAACCCCTGGACCTTGTACAGAGATTGCCTTCAGAAAGTCTGAGAACATAGTGAAGGTGTGAAGCAGTTGTTGCCAGGGTATTGCACTGCAGGAATCTCTGCCCCACTTCCTTTGCTGGGCCTCTTCCCAAGTCTTCCCAAGAGATTGTTCCCACCAGATTCCCCACCTATTAATCCAGAGTTGCCTGGCTTTGTGGTGTCTGACTTTTCTTTTTTCGTTTTATTACCTCTTCCAAGTAGGGTTATGTTTTTGTCAGCATGTTTTTGTCAACTGAGAGCTCTGTTCTTGTGTTCTATAGGAAGATGCGTGTCCCTGAATTATCTTTTCATTTCTACTCACAGCCAGAAACAACTCAACAATCAACCAGAATTCCAAGACCATCCCCATGCACTTCGACCTCTCGGAGATCCGGGCGAGTGTCGGGGATCACGGGCTTCTGACTAGCGCCGAGTTACGGATGCTCATCAAGCAACCCACGATTCTTTCCGAGCAGCGAGTGGAGCTGTACGAGGGAGTCGGGTCCTCAGCCCGCTACCTCACGTCCCGCTTCATCACCAACCAGTGGCGGGACAAGTGGCTGTCGTTCGACGTGACGAAAACCCTGAGGACGTGGCTCCAAGGCTCGGGTGAGTTCATCGAGACTGGTCGCTGAAGCACACGCTCCACCCAAGTCTCACACTTGTCTGCTGTCATCACAGAGGACGAGCAGGGATTCCAACTCCGGCTGTTCTGCGAGTGTGACCAGACCACGGCGGACAACACTTTCAGATTCTCCATTTCTGGAATCGCCAATAAGAGAGGCGACACGGGGCCGTTACTGATGAGAACGCAACAACCGCCATACCTATTGACCATGTCCATCCCTCAAAACGTCAGCAGCCCTCAGACGTCGTCGCGCAAGAGACGCGCCACAGACGTGAGGGACACCTGCACCTCGTATGTGCTCCACTCAAACTTCAACTAAGCTACAGAGCAAAAGTTGCATCATCCACTGTGAGATGTCTATAGTTGCGCTTTTGTGTCCCGCAGGCAAACAGAAAGCTGCTGCGTGCGGAGCTTGTACATCGATTTTCGGAAAGATCTGGGCTGGAAGTGGATTCACAAGCCGACAGGTTACCACGCCAACTACTGCATGGGCTCCTGCACCTACATCTGGAATACCGAAAACAAATATTCCCAGGTAAGTCGCCATGTTTCACCTCGCCTGAGCGGCGAGAAGGCGACTGACAGACGATTAAGAGTACGCGAGAGAAATAGCTAGCATTCTTGGGAATCAGTTTCCTCAGGGATCATTTCTCAGGACCGGGAGAGGAATCTGACGTTGTCGCCCGGAGCTCCGGCCATTTGTGCCAACTCTTTGACATGTTACTTTCAGGCTTGTTGACGTGGCGACACCTGTAATTACAGGTGATAGCAGCTTGTGTGGTTTAATATTACACTCGCTCGACATTTAATAGCAGCCTGCCGGTGCCGCTCCTGCCCGGGGTCGACTGCTGCGTCGTGTGAAACGGAATCCTTCGCTTGCTCAGGAGAGAAGTCTGCAACCTTTGCCGCTTAAGCACTTGTTTTTGGACCCGGTCCCGGCAACTGAACTTGATCCAGACCTGCTCCAGGGAGTGAAAATAAAAACCAAACAGCAGCAAAGTTTGAACCTGCTAAAACTGATTTTTGGTCACAAATTGAGCAGAAATCGACTGAGATGGGGACCCCTGACAGGCCCCCCCCGTCTCTTCAATTTACAGACTTTTTCGACTGTGGGAGGAAACCGGAGCACCTAAAGGAAACACAACACATGCAAGTTGATGCAACCTGGAATCTATTATTTTTTTAAATATATTTTAGGTATTTTATTCTCCCATGTTTCCTTCATGTTCAACTATTTCATAGTTGCTTTTTCATGTATACGATGTTTATCAGGCATTTTATTTTCTATTACATCGCATTTGACTGGTTTCAGCGTCGATTCTTCTGCTCATAGGGAGGGTGTTCTCACTGAAAAAGCTTTCTGAAGTTGCTAAAGGCGGTGGGAGTAGATGTTTATTTAGGTGAAGTTTTTATTGGCTACTGCTCCTGAGATGTAATCTCTGTGATAAACTCTGTTGAAGACCACACAGATGAAACCTTTGCGCTCAGATATGGAGTCTGCTAACTCACCAGTGAAACACAGGGCTGCGATGCCGTGAGCATTTTCCCAGCCATGTGGGAAGTGATCCCTGCCATCATCACAGGCCCCTAAAGTTGAAGATGTCACGTGACCATCCCACCCTCACCATTCACACCGGTGCGGACCTCTGACCTTCTCACCAACTGTGCCACCAAACAGCCTCGGGAAGCGTCATCCTCCCCTGGCGGTGGAGCGTCACCGTAAAATGTCCCGTGAAGATGCGGCCGAGAGAGTGACGCGACACTATCAGTTTGTTTTTCAGCCCAGATGAAAAGGACGGCTGTATTCCTGCCCACGGCGGACAAGCCTTTCCAACCGCAAGCCTTGACCTTTTATAGCCACGTGGGTTTGATTTAGTGGAACTCACTGCGCCAGTTGTCGGTTCTTATTACCAACCACACATATCATACTGACCTCGCAGCTCTATATGACATGGATGGACGTGTGCTCTCTGCTGAACTAGCTCTTTACCTGCCGAGGGCCCGTCGACCATCGTGAGCCTCTCAACAGAGATGAGCTGAATGAGAGGTGACTCACTCTTCGCCGACTTCCACGATGGAAAAAATGATGTGTTTAATTCGATCTGGACGAGTGGGCTGTGAGATTTACAAGCCCATTGCGGCATTTAGCTTTCCTCCAAGGCAACTTTACTGCGGAGCCTTAGATTAAATCAGCACTCTGTGGCAAATTCGAGTAATTAAATGAGAGTCCGTGTCTTTGTTTTGGTCCCAGCTTGCAGCGATCGTGCAGCAAATCATCAGCGGATCACTTATCCATGGTTTTCTGAGCAGTTCAGATGCTATTGTTTCTCTCCCACAAGCATCAGCGGAGGTCTGACTTTTTTCTTTCTCTGTAATTGCTCTCAGATTTTGGCCTTGTACAAGCATCACAACCCGGGAGCATCTGCGCAGCCCTGCTGCGTTCCTCAAGCGCTGGAGCCGCTTCCCATCCTCTACTACGTGGGTCGGCAACACAAGGTACCAGCTCTCTCTGTTCGAACCAGACTTTAAACTAATCCCCCAGTCCTTCGTTGGCTTGTCGCGCAGCTGCGCTCTTGTGTGCTCAGACTCCAGCTTGATAATACCAGCAGAACAGATGAGGAACCAAGCGGTGCTGTTTGAACAGTAAGACATTTCAGACACCAATCCAACTGGAATGGATCAGCAGGAAGCACCGAGGCACACGGGTCATCTGCTGCTGCAGTGTTTTCCTCAGACACAATTCACTTCAAAAGTGGCACAGCAATCACACATAGAGGGCGCTCATGCATGATCGACTAATATTTTTTAAACCCCCTTCTCCTTCACTGGCTACTTCCACCATTACGATGGGTGCCATTCAACTACTCTCCAGCTCAGACCTCAAACCGCTCCCTAATTTCACCATTGTGTCCGTCCATCATCCTGGTCTTGAAGAAGTTGGCCAGTGATGGTGACCAGTGCAAGCTGGCTCTTGGTCTGAACCAGATGGTTGATGGGTCATGAAGCGAATGCTGTGTGCCATCAACGTTCAACTTAAGCCTTTGTTTCCGTTCCAGGTGGAGCAGCTGTCCAACATGATCGTGAAGTCCTGCAAGTGCAGCTAAAACCTCCACAACTCAGACTGTTTGAAGGCGCTCCGGCCATCACCTTGCTGGAGGACAACCATGAACTTCTTCGACATCGAAGAGACTTCTACTGTATATAGGACTTTTTACGCAGTAAAATATCTTCCTCTAAATTTATTAATTTATTTGTTGGAACTCCAAAGGACGCTCACACCTGTACATACTGTACTCTGGGAAAGATGTTGCCTGAGGACAATCGATGGACGTAGCTCAAAATGTGGCTCTTCTTGGAAGCATAAAAGGAATTTGACTTTGGTTGCTACAGAGTGAATCAAGTCCAGGCCTGGGAAAAAAAAGCTTTCTTCAGAGACCTGCGAAAACATGGGACCACCACAGGGACTGACGGAGGATTGGACCGGGGCCACATTGTTGTTCCACTTTGTTTATTTTCCTAAAACCACACGATGACTCTCTTTTCTTTACGTAACTGAATGCATTCCGTGCTGTCACGGCTGTGACTAACATCAGCGGCTGAATAAGTGGTGATGGCCTGTTTTCTCTCTCCGGAGAGTGACGGTCGACTTGTTTTCTCTGGTTTTCAGTGGCAGTTCTTGATGCTCGGCGGAATACACACATTTGTTTTAATCACTGTGCTTCTTTAGGGCTCACTTGTTGCCTTCACTCTCTTCTGACGACTTGCAGCTTTCACCAGAGAACTGGTGACATCAGCGTCTGAATGTAAACAAGTGAATAAAAAGTGATGTTGAATGATCTCTGTGGGACAACTGTGACAGGAGGATGGTTTGAGTTGTCTTCACCAAAAAGAACAAATCAGTTTTTAAGAAATGTTTTGTTTATCTTCACTAGAATTTAAAGGTTTGGAGGATTGTTTCAGCTAAATCTAGTTCCAACAACTGTCGATTCAGGGCTTGTGGGACGAGTCGTCTCAACTTCTGACACTCTACAGTCAGAAAGTACTTGAGAGTTGAAGTGTTTGCTAGAGACGCATCTAGATGTCCGATCATCACAGTAGATCCTGGGGAAATGTTCAGACGCCATCTTGAAAGGCAGACACACAGAAACAGCTACGAGTCAGTGGTTAGCGGCCGTTGACGCTCCGTGCAGAGCGGAATCTCTGTGAGTGATGGGCAAATAAATAAACATTTCCATTTACTGGAACTCTATTGTTGCTTTGGTTGTTAATGGAAACACTTGCGGAGTAAAGGTGCCCCCAGTGGTCGGCCTAATGCTCCCCGTTAAACTTCAGAGCTGCTTCCATTACCCTCTCATCTGGGTTCGATCATGTGACTGGGCGAACCCGACAGATTTGGGAACAACAGAGTTTGTTATCTAATAAACCAGGCCGGCAGTGTAGAGAGCAGCTCAGCAAAAGCCCGAACACAACTCCAGTCATCAGAAGAACAAGGTCCAGGAAACAAGGTTGAAGGTCAGGAACACAGGAAGAGAAGGAATGGAACCGGGTTTATAAAGATGCAGCCATTTCAGGTGCCACTAGAGAAGCACCCGTGGGATGAAACCCAACAGTCAGGCGGGTTTCCAAATCCGCCCTTAGAACATCAACAGCAGAATCCAGTAATTATTGCTTGCACCGTCAGAAGTTGATGTGGGACACGGGCAGGTTTTCACACCATGGTGAGCTTCTGGTGTGGCTGCAGTTTGCAGTCCATGGTTGAACCCAAAAAGATGTGGGTTGTCAATCGCAAATGACAAACCTGGGTGTTTCATGCACAAGTGACAAAAATCTCGTCCTGAGTTTCCTGCAGCAGCGGAAAAGGACTCCGGCTGAGGAAGTTCACTGTCAAACTTTCTTTTGTGGAACCCTCAGCTGAGCTCATATTTCTTCCCATGGCAGCAGAAACGATGCCGTTTTGTATTTCAGCCTTCAACTCCAAATGCAGCAGGACAAGCGTTTTATGAGGAACTTCTTTCACACTAGATGAGGTGGTTGGGTGAACACTGGTATCAGGTCGCCCCATGATTGTGCGGGTTTCACCAGAGGCTCCAGTTACTCAGCCAGCAGGTTCACAGCACTCTTAGTTATGAGTGTGATTTTCAAGTCATGAACTCCAGCTCTCAGTCACCCAACATGACCTGGAGCTTCACGGCTCTAAATATAACTTGCTGGTGGGACACGCCACACTGAGCATGTGAATAACACTTTTTATTTGAAACGTCTTTGCGTCCAGCCTCAGTAGAGACGTCCACCAGTGGAAAAGTGAGGCTGGCCAGGTGTGTGTGGTCTATTCCTGGCCGACCACTGGATGCCTGTTTGCTCTGGCCCGGCTGAGGGCTGACTGAGGAAGAACAGCGCCTGAGCTAGCGCTCCTGGATGCACAGCCCCGCTCTTGGCACCGGTGCGTGGACGCGTGCCATACGCACATATTTCTACTATCTCCGGCACCTAGTCCATCTCCACCCCCACCGACAGGCCCCACCCCTCTCCCTCAGTTCTCCAGGGATTACTGGCAGCCCACGAGGCTGGAGTGGGAATGAGGCGAGCAGGTCCAGACCCGTTGGTAAGATGCAGACTTAAGGGCAGTGACTGCATGGAAAATTAAACACACACACACACTGTACACATGAAAACAGTGAACCCACTGACACACGGCAGCAGCTCCGGCGCGACCGAGGCAAATACCTGTCCTAAGCTTTGTCTTAGCTGCGGTGGACATGCGATCTGCACCATCTTGTTCTGCAGCAGCTCGCATTACCCTGGGGAAAACATATTCCTGCGGTGCTCCCCGTTGGAATCTCCTCGACCCAACTCACAAACAAGGCAGCCACGTGAAACACGATCAGCGTACTTGAACCTGCTCCCATCTCACCTCACCTCTTCTTGATCTGCAGCCAAGTGGTGTTCTGCGTCATCTCAGGTGGAATGATGAGCACATTCTATCGCCACGAAAACAAGCTCATTAGCTGCCTTGACAAGACAACACCACTTTGGTTTGGGCGACAAGAATATGAAACTTCTGAGCCGTTCCCAGCGGGAGGCAGCTTCAAGACGCTCATAAATCTTCTGCAGGGTTGTGGAATGGTCCTGGAGGGAAGTCAAAGTCAAGTAGGCTTATCCTTCGAGTCAGTGTTTTTCAGCAGCTGCTTCCTTTGAGCCCTTGGGCTTTTTGATGGTCCTGAAACAAACTGCTGACACCTCCTGCCACAGATCGAAGCCCAGCCCAGAACATGCTGCTTCCTCTGAAAACAAACTGGGGCCGGGGAACGTGTTACACAAGATGTGCACGCTTCACACTGACAATGGAGCAGGTGTTCTTTTATCACTAACACGATCCTCATGGCGAGTTTATACGACCGATCCTTGCTGCACTTCATGTCTTTCAGCGTAATAGTGTCCAGGTGTTTCTCCCTTTCATGTGCAGATCAATTTATGATTCACTTTTATTGAAAGCAGTTCCGTTCGAGGCATAATGACCAATGAAAGTGTGATCAAACGATTTGAAGCTGCTAGCTTGTAAAGCCTGTTCTACATGAAGGCTCATCAGCCCATCACTGCCTCTCTCAGGGTCCTCTCAGGTAATGGCCCAAGTCCGTTTCCCTCCAGTCGTGCCTCTACACACTCTGTGTGTATTGTTTGGACGTATGCAGCTGGAGCTGTTAGTTCAAACCTTCACAGTGCTTCTGCTTGAGATGTCCACATCAAACTCTACATCACCAGAGGAACTCAAGTTTGGGGCGAAGGTCCAATTGGTTTGTGTTCACACACATTCAACCCATGCAAGATGGGAAAGGTGTCTTGCCAAAAGGTGCCACGACAGCGAGACAGAGAGATGAAGCAGGCGTTTGTACCATTCTTGCCCCTGGAGTTCGCCTTCAGGTAAGACAAAGGTTAAACAACAAAGGCTTTTCGTCCACACACATTTTCATTCATGGAACCACATTTGGTTACAGAGGAGATAGATTCTTTGTCGGAATGACCTAATGTTCTGAAAGTGATGATGTAAGCCCCAATCTCTTTAGTCTTTTGTCTCTCCACAAGAAGCACAGAGTAGTTGGGCTGGGTGTGTGGACAGACGTTTCACCATGTAAATCTGGACTGACTCGGTGGAGAATGACTTCAGAACCACGATGAAGGCGAAAGTTCTTGGTAGGGCTCCGTTCTTAAGAAATGCATATCCATATAGTGTCAAGTCGAATAACGTCCAGTCTACCCCTACTTAGATGGGTCTACTAACCCATAAGCTGCCTCACGTCAATTTAAGCGAGAGCATTACAAACAAGTGTGGCATGTGTATTACGGTTTCATGTCGATGCCTGAAGTGGAAAAAGATCGAGCAATAAGAATAGCAGTGAGAACATGTTGCCGAAAAACACCTTTTATGCCACTCAGCAGTGAAGCCTGAAGCACGAACCTAGAGTCATCAGAACTAAAACCCTCTATCTGGTGTGAAGAGGCAAACAAATATGGTGGAAGAAAATATATCTGGAAGAATTGAAACTATCTGATCTGAATCGCTGCATGTGGCTGCTTTCCAAAGGCTATTTTAAGCGATGACTTTAGCGATTACACGTCCGCTGCCCCAACCGGTGTTTAAGAGTGGAGCAGTGAAGAGGCCTGATGCTGTTCCTGTGGACTCAGCTAGAGCTGACGGTGTCCTGCTGCTGCTCAGTTCTGCTGCACAAACACACAGCTGCTCAAAGGCCATTGTTGCTTCAGGTGCCTAAACTGTATAAACACACACGGTTGTCAACGCCGGCCTCCTCATAGTGACTGACTTACATAACTCTTATCTTTTCAGCGCAACAAGGTTGTGATGAGGCACCAGATTCTGGATTAGGACACATTGGTATTGCCGCTTCTATCACTATAATTATCTTTTACTGGTCCCAGAGCCTGTCACAGCAGCTCCCACAACTTTTTACCATCACCCTCTTTCAAGCCGCTGTCATTCAGAGATTCAGGCACTGACAGGCACATTGGTGTAACCAGGCATGACTGGAGAAAACTGTCGTGGCACATTGCATTTTCAACCAAAAATCTGAGCTCAAGAAAAGATTGAATACATTGCTCATAAACAATGTGTTCGTTCTGACAGAGCTCAAACATGGATGAAAGGAAGCCGTCTGGTGTGGGTTTGGAAGTAGTTGTAGATGTCCCAATTGAAAGCCATTCTGTCTTGTTTCCACTGGGTGGGCAGGGTTGGTTGGTCTTGGGTGGTTACCCATATAAAGTGTTTTCACTGCCAAAAGGGCGCATACCCAAACCCAGATCATCTGTAAGTATGATTTGCCAGTGGTCCCAAAGAGGCAGATAAGGGTACTAATATCTGTCATCACGGTCCTCATCCCCCAAAAAGGGTGCTACACCAAAGTGGGACACCAAAGAGGCCAAGGGTAACACCCCATCCTCACTCCCATGGCGTAATGTCAATGCATTGACATGCTAGTTGTGAGTACAGAATGTTTTCCTTCCGGCGTAGCTTTCCAGGCAGGGGGGCTGTGCGAGATGCGTGGCACACGAGGCACAGGAAAATGTTCTCTTCACTGAATTACATCGGATGCCACTGTCGGTATCAACTGGCTGGCCTCCTCACCGTGCTGTTTGAGGGGATGTAACTGGCAATTGACACATTGTTGAGTATGGAGCGAAAGAAGTGCCATCCCATGGTTGACCTAACTCCATCCTCTGCCTTTCTTTTACGTGACGTGCTGCAGAACAAGTGCTTCAATTGAAAACCTAATGTGTCAACACTGCAACACTGAAGACTGCCTTTGGCGTCGGCATTGGATGCAAAGGTCCACTTTCCCAGCATCAACATACCAACCATGGGAGTGAGGATGGGTCAGATACCTGAGACAGTAGTCACCGTCCTGAGACAAAGCTACCCATAACCCCTTGGTGGAAACACGGTATCAACAAAGGGCTTTTTCCATGAGCTTTGCCAGTCAGTGTAACGTACATCAAAGTATCACGGCTCACCTTCCGTGAGCTTTTGCGTCCTAATAAATCTAAGATGTTGCTGTGAGTCATCAGGCCCCATGTTCAGTTTTATAAGGCCGGCTACTCCTGGTAGACCACACTGGAGCCCAAAGAGGCCTCACTGGGCTGGGGCTGGGCCTGGGCGAGGAGCTTGTGGGCGAGCACCTTCTGGCTGTCGGATCAAGCCCTCCGGAAAAAATGATGTAAAACAGTTGAGAACTCCGCATATCCTCAAGGACCGTGGTAACATGAGAGCCAGTCTGGGATGTCATTCTTGCTGTGAGACATCAAGGTTGTTTGTCAGTCCTCTGTCCTTTGAATGACAGACGGAAACAATAGAATCCACCAATGAGTAGAGCTCAATTGCCTGCTGTGGTGGATAACTCAAACACCCTGTCCATGACTTATAACACCGCACTGAACAATACAGGAAAAAGTGGATAAGATTAAAGAGGTGCCCTCCCATTTTTAAGGGGCCAGGTGGGCCACAATGCCTTTGAACAATACAGTTAACTCAAAATGAAAAACAAATTTCAAGTGCTCACTGTTCAATTTACCATTCAAAGGTGGGAGTAATGAATTCGCTCCTCCTAGAGTTTTTGTCCTTCATACAATGACTGACTGGAATGGCCTGATTCCTTTATGATGAAGTTAGGTTGACTGTCTCACAGTGATGTGTTGATGCAGCACAGGGGTGTTTTCGGCACTGCTGATGGGGCTTTCCCTGGTCCACCTGTCTGCTGCCGTCCCTCTCACTTCACACCTGCAGCTTCAGCTCAAGATGGTTATCAGCGCGTGAGTCAGAGGGCCACTTTGCTTCTCTTTGCTGCTCTCTCACATCTCATTGTCAGCTCTTTGAAGACAGAGGATTTGAGTTATTGCTCCAACAAAGCAAGTTGAAGCAATAGGGGAGAGAGGAGATGAAGGCGAGCGGACGAATGAGGGCGAGGCAGGACCACACACCTCCACTGTCTTCGCTCAACAAGCACACAAAGTTGCAGTGAGGCTGAATCGAAATGGAGAGCCCTGGACACGTAGGCATGCAGTAGCTCCTATCACATGTGAAGACGGAGCAGATCAAAGGCGCCGAGGGAACTTGAAACCTCTTCAAAGGGAAAAGTACAAAGAGGACTTGCGGTTAAAAACACACAAAGCAGTGAGTCATTTTGTGGACTTCGGTGAATGAGCAGCGTTTTCTAAAAAAGGAAAGGTACCAATTACATTTCTGGCTCCTTTTTATGGTCCCACCCCTCCATTTCCTCCTTCCTTTCCTCTCTACCCCCCGTCCCGGGACTCAGGGGAACAAATCTGCCCTATAAACGGCTACATCTGTGCCGGGCCAACAGAGGACAGGATCTGAATCAGGGGTCCGGTGGGACGAAAAATTCCAGCAAAATAGAAGTTAGATCTTACAGCCTGGACAGACAAATGTCTCCCTGGAGGAGCTCAAACAAATTTGATCATGTCTTTAACATCTGTCTTTTTGAGCAGCAGATTTTGTAAATAGTGTCAGCTCAACCTTAGGCTGGTGAATTACAAGTGAGCCTGGAACAGTGTGGCAGATTTCTTTACATGAAACACAGTTTGCCAGGTTTCTGTGCACCATGAATTTCAACATGGCTCATGTACAATACCGTCGAGCAGCTAAAGAAACCAAAAACGGAGGTCCAAAAGTGGAAACAGTCTTTTCAAATTTGAAAATGACCTTCAAGGCAAACACTAGAAAGAGAAAATGAAAAAAGCAAAAAAAAAAAAAGTTCTGAGAGTCAAAAAAGAACTGAATGAAGAGCAGTTCAGCAAAGCAACAACGACACAGCGAACAAAACAGACGAGCAAGACATAAGCTCCAGGTACTACGAGGGCCTCGCAAACATGAACCGCCATCTTTTCCTATCTCACCTTTACCCGGCTGTTCTAAAACCAAAAAGATGAAGCTGCTTCAGGCATCCACAGGGAAAGATGTAGCACAGACCTGTACATGGTCTCTAGAGGAAAAAATAAGGAGAAGAAATAAAAAGTCGTAGTTTGGTTGTACAAATGAAGATACAAATTTAGCGTTTCAAATCTTTACACTCAAATGACTGACTTGACCTTGGCATGACCGAGTCCAAAACTACGCCAGACAAACTCTGTGGCAAACTGCATGTGACTGGAGTGAGTAAAAAGACTGCTGACCTGTGCGCTGCTCCTCAGAGTAGAACGCCAGCTTGCAGGCCACTTGCATGGTAGACTAGTCTAGAACAACATCACCGGTAGGTAGGTCCTTCCACGATTGAAGACTTTTTTAATACATGTACAACTGCATGCAACTTTCTTAAATGTCAAAAAACGTCGCTGTTTCGCAAGGGTATAAACAACCTTTAACAAGAGTTGTTGTCCAGAGAGTGAAAAACCTCTTCATGGCAACACATGGAGTCAGACAGAAGGATAAAAGGCTAGCAAGTGTCCACGGGTCCAGGTGGCACCATAAACCTTGTGGTCAACAAGGTTGTAACCCTCACCGGAGTGAGTAAACTGCACTTCAATCACACACGATTACTCATCACTTTCTTGGCCTTCTGACACATGCACCGCTGATGTGACTCATGAGGAACTGACAGCAGAACATAAACGGCAGCGTCAGCACCACATGGTCGTCCTACTGGGGGGCACCAGGGGAGTGGAGGTCTGAGGGCAGTCCTGTTTTAGATTATGGGGCAGTGATCTGTGGCTGGCCGTGTCAGAGGTGCTTGCTGATGGACCGATAGTCAGACAAGAGTTGTGACACTGGGGGATCAGGGGGCCATCACCCCGACCTCCGAAGACTTCCCCAAAGAACAACACATTCCTGCCTCTCAGTCGCTCTGTTTATGAAGCACCGTTCTTTAAAAGAGTGTGTGTGTGGCCATGTTTTGCCATACTTGTGAGTACCGACAAGTCACCTTCTTGTGAGGACATTTTGCTTTGTGAGGACATTTTGCTTTGTGAGGACATTTTGGTCAGTCCAGGTTTAGAACCTCAGTGAAAGTAGTTTATTGTAACTGAGTTTCAGTTTGGTTTATATCCTGGTTAAGGCTAGCTATGTGTTTAGGATGGTTAGGTTTAGGGAGAGAGGCTGGGGAAAGGGTTATAGCAATGAGAGGTCGACACAAAGATGGGTCAACAAACCTGTGTGTGTGTGAGAAGTGATGGGGAAAAAAGTGTGCTTCTGCCTGGAGCCTTGTCCAACAAAAAATGCTTCGCCATGGTAACATGTGGTGCACCTGAGCAGGTTGTCAGTGTCTGTGTGGCAGATGTTTTCAAAAGCAGAGTCAAGGCCGGGCGACTCATCCCAGAGAGCATGAGAGGGGACGGAGGAGAAAGCTGTGAGTCATGACGGCCACGAGCGGTGGGCCGTGCCGGGACAAACCGGGTGTTGGGACGTACCAAAACAAACAATCACAGGTCTAATTAAAGGCGGGGCCCCGGGGTGACGGAGGTCAGAGGAGTCACTCCTCTTTACACCCACTTCCTGTGACACGCTGAGATCAGACGTGAGTTCGTGTGATCCCAGAGTTCTTAAAGACACAACCACGAAGAAGGAAAACTACAAGTTACATATTTTACACTGTAGCTGGCTGTGTTTGCTACTTGCTGCTGCTGACCAGAATGACATGTAATGACATGGAGGCATGATTTTAAACTGAAACCTATTTTTTTCCAAGGTCAAGATGAAGGTCATAGTTATATTTTTCACCACATTTTTTTCTGTCTTGACCGGCAGGTTCTTTCTTTTCCCCCGCTGGATAAAATCCAGTCTTCATTCTAGTTGATCTGACGTGAACCTGAGTCCTTCCATTCTATAAGCTCTCCCTGTGCTTGAGTAGGTGCTCTGATTTCCTCCTACAATCCTGGAAGAGTTGAATTGTCAACTACAAATTATGTGTGTGAGTGGTTGTCTGCATCCTACAATGGAGAGGGAGCTGTCCAGGGTGCCCCCCACACCACTCCTCTAGATGGACAGTAGTTCTTGCTCACCCTTTCTGGTTGTATAGTTTCACTTTCCTTTTTTCTTCTTTCAAGGATCATGTTTTTTAGGGGTGCGAAAGTTAACTGCACGTGTGTCTTTCCTTATCAGGAGCCTTAAAGAACTGCATAAGATACGAGGAATCAGGATGAAAACTGACTCCAACACGACTCTCGCTGAGAACACTAGAGACTAAATGAAACAATCCACGTAGATTAAATCTGAAAGGAAGTTTGAAGCTGTATGGGAAAGAGAAATCATTTCTTGAGCTCACGACAGCTTAGATTACCTCCTTTTTTTCTCTGAGGAATAAGAGTTTTGGGGGGTCATCTTGTATCCTACACATTGGAGGCTGGGGAGGCTTTTATGCAAAGGTTAAAACCTGCTCATGACTGAAGTGATTTCACTGGACCCCAGCTCCCCAGCCAATTGAAATGCTTTGAAGTGAAACAGTTCAGCATTACTGGAGACATCTGTGCAGAGGACGAGCGCCTTCGTACGAGCACGGATGACAGGTCAAAAAAATGAGCATCTGCTCCCAGTCTGATCTTTTGTTCCAGCTGAGTCAGCGAGCTAATCTTACCGACATCTCAGAAATGTTTGGTGGGATTCATCAGGAGCTCATTGGTTGGACTCTCTGGTTACTAATATGAGAACAAACCTGGTTGGGAAACCTCAGAGTGTGCCATGTCTGCTCTGCAGGAGCGCGGAGATCTGGCGCCGACTCCCCTGCCCGGCCACCCAGGTGCTCAGGATGTGATGTAATTCTTCACTGTGAGGGATCGGACTCCCCAGAGATAGAGGACGACACCCAAAGCTCGACAGCGGCAGGACGGTGCAGCAACAGGAAGAGGAAGCTCGCCCCCACGACATCCTGGAGGGCCCGACTCTGGATATTTTCAGGCCCGCTTGGTTTGTGGGTTTGTATCTGGGCAGCTGACATGTCTTTCTGGTGAAATCTGTGTGGCATCTGTGTTCCAGTTTAGTGACCGTTGGTTAATGTGGAAAAGGAATGTTATACTCACAGATTATTTTGTAAACGTGTGACGTGGTCGCTGCTATTTTTGTTACTGCCGTCTCGCCACATCACATCACTCTGCCTCACGTCACTCCACCGAGTCGGCCACTGGTTGTCCTCAGAGAAACAAAAAGATTTTGGAACCAGAATAGCTCACATCATCTCACGCCACTTTGGTTTTGTGAAGAAGCCAGACAAGGCCACACAATGGCTGCAGGTCAACAAGCCACGAGGCCAGGGAATATTCAGTGGTCTTTCAATGGTTTGGAACACGTCTTGTCAGAATGTTTCAGAATTGGAATCAGAAAACTTTATTACTCCTGAGGGAAATTCTGTTCGTAACATGCTCTGTACACAACATATTCTCATATAACTATAAAATGAAATATAAAATAAATAACGATAATATGAAAAATAAAATTAATGCCCATGATGGTTCACGTCTTGGGGTCCCAGACGGCGACAGATTTCTTATTTGAATCTCAGTTAAACACGATTCAGTATGAATTTTTTTAGGCTCAATAAATACTTGAATACCTTCAAGTTAACCTATTAACACTGATATTTTATATTTTATTCAATTAAATCATCGCATATCCCATTAATTATCCAACAATTGAAATATTTTTCAGTATTTCTAGTCCCTAAAAAAAAAAAAAAAAAGAAAACCAAACGTGATGTCATGAGTGACCCCCTCTCTTCCTGGTGTCATACCTGACGTGTGAACAAGATCCAGAGATGCTTGAACTTTTCCATGACATTAGCATAACATCAAACAAATCAGAGACAGCTGGTCAGGAGTCATTGATGAGGCATGGACACAGTCAACACTCGGGCAATTTAAACTCACCCTTGCTCCAGGAGAGTCCCGACACCCTCTGAAGGAGACTCATTTTGGCTGCTTGTGTCCATGAATTTCCTCTTTCAGTCACTACAAAACACCATTGTGGTTCTCTTCCTACAACTCTTCCTACAACAAAACAGATAAATAAATGTTGATCTCAAGCTCCCACATCGAGAAAAGCCCATTTGGAAGGATGCCCTGGGTCCAACCCAGGAACCTTTATCAGGACACATTTCATCTTAACTTGACTTAACTCTGAGGAGTTTTCTGGGGAGAGGGGAGTCTGGACCTTTTTGGTGCCTGAGACCTTAACCTCAGATCTACTGAATAGATGCTCCATTCATGACGAATTTGCCCCTTAAAAACTTCAGACAAGATGATGACAAATAAAGTCACGAATTTAAGTGGCACTCCACTTCCTCTGGGTCAAGGCCGGGGCTGGTCATAATAAAAAAAACCACTCAACTGTTTTCTTCCCTCAATATACTTTTACTCTTTCCTTCCTTTCATCCTGTTTTTCAGGGGACTCTTTCAAAATGAGGTTTCTCTTTCAAGTGCCACAGTCATCTCACGGTCAGAGCGTGTTCACCCAGACATCCTGAGTCACTCGTGAGGCAGGTCCCACACTGTGGGAAAGCTCGACCATATGTGTGACACTTGCTCATTCATCGCACGTAAACAGATGGGGCTAGGTAAAATAAACTAGTTGCCGCTACATGTCAGCGCTACCGTCGACTGGCGCTCCCACGCAGCAGGATGAAAGGACAGCGGCGCTGTGCTGCTGCGCCACCGTGGCTTTGATAGATAATCCTCGGAGTCTGTCTTGTTTTATGAGCTCAACCGCCAAAGGGTGGCCGTCTAGCACATTAGTACAAGTATGGGGTGTGGGTGCTAATGCCCGGCCGGTCCCAGGCCTGGCGCTACCTCAAGAAGAAGTGAGCTAATACACGGTGTCTGAGTCCACAGCCTGAAATCATCAGGTCCAGCTGAAAAATAACAACATGGCAGGGTATTAATAAACTGAACTGAGTGGCGGCTGTTTAATGGTTTAGCAGATTAAGTGTTGTGTGTGCTTCCTAAGTGAATGTCTTAAACTTGAACGATGTTCTGGCATTAGAGCGCAGTCAGACTAGTGCAGCCACAAGGTTGAAAGGTTGCTCTGTTGAACAAGGTGAGCTAAAAGATTGTTTTAATGTCTTGGACATACTGTGGTTCAGAAGAATATTCAGACTGTTCTCTTTGTTGAGTGGAACTTAAAGATCAAAGCTGGAGAGACTCCAGTGTCATATAGCGCAGTGATGTGGGGGAACACAAAGACTTCAGCCACTTTCTGAATCGCAGCCATGTTTGTTTTCGGCATGGACTTGGTTGGATTCTACTCTTCATGTTGTTTCCTCCATCAGGAACGTCATGCACATTGGCAGTCTAGGGGGCAGTCCGACACTCATGAACACACCACCTGCATGGATTCGAGATACGTTGGTTTATTTCAGCCTGATCAGCTCAAGCAGGTTGCGCTTGTAGCTTGATCTACGGTGGCCTCAAGTGGACAAAAAGTCTCACCAAAGAAGGAAAACAGTGATATTTCACTTTAAATATGTAGTAAGGCTGTGTGGCAGATGCTTTAATCGTAGCCTACAACCTATTATAATCATTGTCAGCGGAACAAACTCTACAGCTTTGGTCATGTGATCATCTGAGTCTTCCTGTCTGTCAAAAGCAAGAGATTTCACGTTTTCATGATTTGCTGGTGATCTGGACGACCATCCGGATCCACGAAGGTTTCATGTCGAGAGCAGCAGCACTATCTTCTTCACTCCTGTAGCAGGTGTGAGCGAGTCCCAGAACTTGGCTGCCACCTCTGTCCCAGTGACCTCTGGCTATCAGTGATAATCATCAAACTTAAGGTTGAATTGACATAAACTTATAGGGCAAAAAAACCCAACAAGATATGGGTGCTAATGCTTCACTTGGTGGAGGTCTGCTCGCTCGGTGCTTTTCTAGTTTATGCTGTTTTCGTTTCAAATGAAAGTGTGGCGAACACAGCTGCCACTCTTTACCAAAACTGCAATCTCTCATGGACATCCGGCATGTTTCACCAGATGAGACGACTGGAACAACCATCGTCTTCTCTTAATCTCAAAGCCAGCCAGATAGCATTGTCCATGAGGCTTGTAAATTTGCCAGATCAACACTCAAGAGTTAAGCAAACAGAAAGGGAAAGAATGAGACATAACTCTTGTATCTGCTGAGAAAACTCCTCCGTGTGAGCAACGCTCATCGATGGTGGTCTCTTCATAGCGTCATAACTGGGTGTCTTTCTGTCGTCCATCTCTTAGTCAGATTCTAACAAACGTTTAACCTCAAACCTCCTGTTTCAGAGTGTCTCTTTCACATCCTCTTGTCTGCTGCACTTTATCTGTATTCCTCGCTCTGCACTTCTGCGCCAGGTCTTTGGTTGAATTTCTCATTTCCTGTTTGGGGTGTGTATCAGTCCTCTTGTCCTCCTGCGTGGCACACACCAAACACTCAGAGGACAGACACATGGCATGTTAACAAAAACATCAATGAAGAGAAGGATGACAGTGAGTGGCAAAAGTCATCCATCGACCTGAGGCAGCTCTAGTCTGAGCTCAAAACACTGGTGCCTCGAATCGCAGCGTAAACCAGAACATTTACAGTTCTGCTTTTTATATCTCGCTCTGGAAGATAAATTGAAGCTTCTCAGCATGTTCATTGTCAACGAGACAAGTCTGTGGGTGCAGCTGGTCACAGAGGGAGTCATGCCCCAGCAGGACAGGCCAGAGAGCCACTGCTGCTATTTAGCCTTGACTTGAACATTTAGACTTTTCCACCAATCAAAGTTATTTTTTTTATGTTGTGGCTTTATATTAGTTCAACCCAAACCTGGTCCGACCCTTCCGTCAAACCTTAGACTGTTGTTGCGGTTGACAGAATGAGGCTTCTAGGCACCTGCAAACATTGGGGTTTGTGCCCTTAACCTCTGGACAAAATCATTCCTGCTCACCGGGTTTCAAGCACCAGGACGAAGACTGCCATGATCACCATTGAACCTACACGAGTGCGACAGCAAACATTTAATCTGGCAACTGAAAACCACAGAAGTGAAGTCTGTGATAGCAACCTCACGGTGAATGGGTTCCAAATGGGGGAAACTGAATGCTCAGAGTTTCCGAAGGTTTCCTCATAAAGCGAGGCCAATTATCAGTACGATGTCATGGAAGTGTGAGGGTGAAACACCCCCAACCTCTAACAGGTTGTTTTCCACATTAGCTGAGATGAAGGAGGTTCCCTCCAAAATGGAGCTTGCCAAAATCCCAGCAACAGATTGTGGATTGGTGTTTGATATGACAAAAGACAAAATTGTTTGCAAAAGAAGTCAATTTAAATTTTGCGAATTTAGAATTTTTTTGTTTGAAATGTTTTAAATGTGTTTGGCTGTTTGTAAAATCGCTCCAATAGTTTGTAAATTTGTTTCAAAAGTTTGTGAGTGTGTTTTGCACTTCTCAGCCACCGTACAAATCTCAAACACAGAGGAGGTCTAGCCAAAGTTCACACCTGGCAACCAAACAGGAAAAAAAAAGAACTAGAGAATACAGCATCAGTTGCCCAGTTAACCTGTGTTTGCCAGCCAGTTGCAGGCCCAAGCTTGAACACTCATCTTTGTCGGTCAAGATATTGTCATGCTTTGCTGGTTCTGGTGCATTTTAGATTAGTTTAGAATTCTATTTCTTTTTTTTTTTTATAAAGTCATGGAGCAGTGGTGGAGACCCTGCTGGTGAAGTAGCAACAAGTGACAAACAGGGGAAACGAGGGAGAATTAAACTGTGATAAAATTCCCAGAATTGCTGAATGTGATTGTTATTTTCGTCCTCGCTTCCTGAACCAGTTTGTGTTAATTTGCCGTAATAGCCTATTTAGTTGGCCGATCTGCCTCACTCCCTGAAACACGCCGCGGGTGCCAGGTTTGGAGTTGACGGGCTCGAGCTGTTAAAAACAGCCGTGTCTGCAAAAAGCAAGGAGAGGAATGTGTTCCCGGGGGTGGGGGGTACGGAGCTGTGGTCCTCGTCGCTAATGGAGCTACTCACAGGGTTTGGAGGGAAAGTGTTAAATAATAAGAGTCACATGTGCCTCTTTTCAGTGCCTCAACCCCAGCAGTTCTGCTCCCACACCAGTGCTGAATGGGGCTCTGAGGACAACCCTTTGATCCGGTCCCTACTTCTGCTGGTCCTGACCACAACAATGGCGAACCGAGCGTCTCCCAAACATGTCCGTGCTGAGAGCTGAACATCTTGCACTGTGGGCTTCTTCAGCTTCATCATGCACACACAGCAGGAAATAAGGACTGTCCTACAAGAGAAGCTCGCCCAAGCAATACGGCCACCTGAAGATACCTTCACCCAAAGGTTCCCAGTTTCTCACCCACCTCTAAAGAAGTGTTAGAAAAGTTGGTCAGACTGGGAGGAGTGTTCTGGACAGCATGGTGGATCAGAGTGGCACAAATCTTAATCTCGGCAGCGTCTCTGGATCCATAAGCTATCGGTGTCCCCTGAAACCGTTGCCCCAAACGTGACCCAACCCAACAGCTTGCTGCTCAAGACACCCAGCGATTTGGGCCAAAACGATCTTCTGATGGGTCGTCACCTCAGGTTCTGAGAAATCCTGGAGGACTCAAGCATTTATCTGAAAGTGGGCAGACTGAACTCTGAGGTGAAGATGCTTATTATAGATACGAGAAAAACATCTGAAACATTAAGAAGAACAAGCCATCGTGGGAGTATGTGGAGAGAGTTTCATGTGGTCACGGCGGCTGCGGCTTGCTGCACCTCAATGTCCAGTTTGTTCCTGGCGTTGCTTCGCTTTGGAGAGGACGCTCAGACCGACCGAGAGTTGATGGTGGAACCATCTGATTTCCAACCGTTTAAAGCAACGTGTCTATAAGCGGCTCATCTGGAGCATTGGCACCGTGTGAGGACGTTTCGTCAGATGTTTTCTAAACCTGCCCAGTCAGCGTTTCGTCTTAGACTTCTCTTTTTTTGCAACAATCCAACTGTCCCAGAGTTGTTTGCAAGTGGACTGGTATTTATTTGCTCCTTTCTTCAGTTGCACAACTTCCAAACACGTTCAACATCCAGTCCAAATACAAGTATATACTACAGTATAACTGTAAAACATTGACTCAGACCTATAGTGAAACTCTGATTAACTCTGGTGAAAACAATCATAGTCCTACAGATTGAAATCCCCTCACAACAAATCCATCCTGGTCAAGAACACAGGGACACCACAAGCCAGTTCCCAGCCTCATCAACAGTTCAGAACTCAAGAGTTATTTGAGCTCGGATGATCACATGGCACTGGTAGTGAAAGCTGTGAAGTTGTCGAATAGCTGCAGAAACGGAACTGCTGTGTGTCCAAAAACATCACCCAAAATATCCCATTGTGAAATCTTAACATTCCAATAATGAAGTGGCAGTGTCTGGATCAGTTTATGATGATTCAAACCTCAATATTCTCATCAAAGCATGCAAGTCCGGAATCATTGCTCGGGTCTTTGCCAGGAGACTGTAGGATAAATACCGTGGTGGTCGGCTCACTCACTTGGCTGCTGCACAAAGTAAACGAAGAGAAGAAGAAAGCAAAATGCTTGACAGCACAGACAACTTTGTTTCATTCAACTTTTATTGTAGACCAACTTTCTCAAGGTTTTGTTTCAGGCGCCTCAAACGTGGACTCAAGAGATGAGCATAGTGCCAGAGCCAACAGCATCACACCGACAAAGGTCAGCCTGCGTCTGTGTACTTTCAACAGTCACGAGGGAGTATAGTCACGGTTTTCCATTTCAGGTCAAGTTTTACATGACATTTGGGTTTTTTTGACTGACCTTTTGTTGTTTTTGTTTCTGAGTGTGTGTTTTTTGGATTTTCTCCATCTTACTTCAAGCAACAGCCTTCTTGGAAGAATTGCTGACTTTCTGTTTATTTTTTTGCATATGACCAATGTATGTGTGAGTCATCTAACAACAATTCAATCCAGATTTCAGAAATCGCAGACCTATGTCAAGGTCAATAATTTTAGCGTTTAAAGTCTCACCGACACCAACCTTAACCAGTACATCATTAGAAAGTACTGGAATTTCATTCCGTCTATAAAAAAAGAATTCAATAGAATTTTGCTTCTACATCCTGCCAAAAAACCAATCGAGATTCTGATGAGGTTGAATCGGTGGAAGTAGCTGCAATATCAACCAATAATGAGGGGTTTGTCAACGTTTTTTGAGGAAGAAGAGCAGCAGTTAATGTTAATGTCCCAAGGACTTTGGAACTTTTGATTCCAACCATGTTGTTGTGGAAGCGCTGACTCAGACTATTGTGAGAGTTAAACAGTGCAACTGACTGGGTACAAGTAACATCCGACTTACGACCTGCTGGACTTACGTCCACCTGTACTTACGACCACGGCCAGCAGATGTTTTTTTTTAATTTTATTTTTTTATTCAATGTCTGCCACCGTAGCACGTAGCAGCCCGGCAACATGTTCGACAGTTACGGCAGCACAGTATCCCAGCATCTCACTCTCACACAGCGATCTACCACTACAGTGGCACCTATAACCCTCGCGTCGGCTATTTTGAATGGCATTCGACTTATGTCCAATCTGACTTACGGCCGGTTGGTCGGAACCGATCCCAGTCCTAAGTCAGATGTTACTTGTATTTTACCAGCGAGTATTGAGGCCTCCTCACCCATGTTTTTGATGGCTTCTCTGCTGTTTTGATTTGGTTGCTGTCATCGCTTGTTTGCAGTTGGTTTCAAAACTTTGAGGCAAACTTTCAGGGCAAAATAATTCTTCATAATGCTTCACTGAAACCATTAGAACATCCATCCATTTCTCCTCTGATACTGAAGCTGAACAGCTTTTCTACCTGCACTCCAATGCTGCGCCGACAGGCCCCACCTCCAGTGAGGACTCAGAGGCTTGTGTCCAGTTCTGGCTTTGATACACTCAGAACTAGATTTACACTTATTCAGCCTCGTAATTCAGCAGTACAACCTCTGTGGACGAGAGATGATCATTTCATGCTGCATATTTATGCATCGTTCCAGAGGCTCAGTTGGACCCAAGGTGGCAGAGGTTTTCTGGGACCCGCTCGCACAATACTTCAACCGAGGAAGAAAGATCAACTCTCCCTTGACTAGGTGCGGAACCCTCCGGAAGATTCCCAAATCACAACTGTTCCCTTAAATCTGTTTTTTGAGTTATTTTGCTAACGGCCAGATAGACGGCGACTATTACATCACCTCCTTTGGCGGGATGAAACCACTTCCCAAAACACCGTGGGAGTTGCAATCATAGGTACTCGCAGTCTAACAGAGAGAAGATCTGTTTCACACTCCGTTGTAACTGTGACTAATATCGCAGATGATTGCTTACTAAACACTTCAATCACTCCTACGAGGGAAATGTAAACAGTGGCTGCACAAAATATGATCCACCCTGCCCCGGTTCCGACCCGCCCTGGTTACCAATCCAACAAACACACAAGAAAACAGTTTTAATGTGGAAAGGGGTAAAGTCAGAGCTTTTTTTCAGGCAGGTACGAAACACCTTTCTGTTTTTTCCGCTGACATGAAGTTTCCAGCTGCTCGCTCCAGCAGCCTGTCAGGATCGGCCAGCGGTTCCATCAACAGTGGGGGGCCACCGTGAGCAATCCGTGCGTGTGAGGAGGAGGGGTCAGCATCTGGGGGGGTGATGCTGCTCTAGAGGATAAATGGTCGACTTAATTTATCCTTAATTCTGCTTTAAGCCCCTGCCGGCGAGGAAGACATATGTTTCGAATAAGTGCGACCCCCCACGTGTTCCCGAGGCGCAGCTCTCATTACTGAATTATTTGGAGAGAGTGCGGCAGAGGAGGTGAAACACGCTGGTAGTTCAGCTCCTATAAAATATTGGCAAGGTGCGACGTGATCGGTGGGGAGTTAAAAGAGAGGGCTTAAAACACTGGGGGGAGGGGGGACGTCAAGGGGGGGATGTATGTAACATATACGACTTACTCGGCAACCTCATCATTCACTGGCTCCCGGCGCTGGAATGTCACTCACGTTCCCGCCGACCTTCATCTCTAGTGTCTCTGGTTGCTCGTATATCTCCCCTGCTACTCCATTTATGTTTGTTATGAGTTTCTCAGGACCCCTCCACGGCCCACGCTCTGGCATCCAGTCCCGGTCCGCTCCCTCCCACTCACTGTCTGAGTTTACTGGCTCGCGTGTGGAAGCTACGTCACGGCTGTTCATGACCACTGAAAGCATAACTAGTAAAACAGTGGAGTTAGACATGTTGTGGCTCAGAGAGGGAGGCGAGTCATTTAAATTCTGCTCAGGGAAAGTGACCTAACACTCCAGGGTGTCGGATCCGAAGGGTCATGGTGAGTCACCGGAGTGTTTCGCCTCTTACTCTTTTGTGTGGAAGCTTTGCTGTGAGTCACTGAAGTCTCGGAGGGAAACTCTGAGGAAAAATGTATTTCACAACATATTAACACACTGGTCTGGGTGTCAGTCCAGACAAGTCGACGCAGTGCTTCTCAGTCCACTTCCGACAAAAACACTTTTGATGAAGAGAAAGAAAACAACAACACTGAAGGCAGATTTGTTGAAGAACCGGTGCAGAAATCATGTCATTTTCATTCTTGACTGCCACAACTACTCCTCCACTGCTACCTGTCCGGGAAACTAACTGTCCTCCATCTGAACTGTCAGCAAACCCCTGACTGAGTAAAATCCTCCACACAGCCGCCACTCTTCTCTTCTTCTGGATGATTTACCACAAATTCTTGACCTTTGCTCCCTGCATCGTTGCTCTTCCGCCTGTCCTCTCCTGTGTATGCTCACTTTGAAACACCATATCATCAGCAAACATCATCGCCGTCAGCCCCCCAGCACAGCCAATCGGAAGCAATCTCACTCTCAGTTTGAGGAGCTCACCTCACCGCTGACCTCATACAAGTCCTGCGCCACCCTCGCATGACTTCGCAGATGTTCCAGGTGTTCCTCTTCCTTTGCTGCTCTGGTGATGTCATGGGACACATGTTTTACTTTGAAGCATAAAGCAGGTCTAACAGAGCTCTGAAGGATGTTCCTCGGTGTGAAGTTCCAGTGCATAACTGTGGACTCAGACTCAGTTTTTCCTCAGAGAACTGAGTCTCAGAGTCTGCTTCTAGTTCAGATTGCGTGAGGCTTGGGTCGGGGGTGCGTCAGCTCCAAGTGTGTGAGTAAAGTTGTGTAAATGAGCACCTGTGCCACATTTGTCGCTGCGGCGCTTGCCTCAAGCGACCGCAGCCTCCACATGGCCCAAAACATCCACCACAACATCCGCAAGAGTCCAGACAGCTGGAGGAGGATGAGTAAAGCAGCTCGGGATTCATCTGCTGTTCACAGTGATGATGCCATTCCTGCGAGCATCCATGCAGCAGAACAAGCATCCACCAAAACATTTCATTACTAAGAAAGAACCCTGATATCCATAAAGACAACCCTCTTCAGCAGAAGTGTGATGTGTTGCAGGAGCATGAGGTCCTCTACTGACACCCTCTGGACGCCTGTCAGCTAATGTCCAGAACTTATAAACAAGATCTACAAATCATCTGCTTTAGAAAAATGTCACATATTGTTGTTAATATGGAGCAAAAAGGAAAGCAAAGTTGATGTGTCTGAAACACAGATCTGAAACTCAGACCAGAACAAGACTGCATTCATGACAGTGGGATCTTGTCAAAAACAGCTGCTGCATAGTTGAATAATACTTTTTTCTAAAGTTGCTGTGCTGACGGGCCACAAAGGATACGTTTCATGACAGGGCCACGTGAAACCGGATCAAGGGCTGCAAACGGCCCCCAGGCTGGACTTTGAACACGCCTGTTCATGTTCATGATGGATGCGGATGGAAATCTGTGTTTTTCACTGTTCTACTTTTAAATGTAACCTCTTGTTTTAGATGTTGTGTGAAACTGGAAGGACAAACTGATGTGATGTTACAGCTTGATTAGGATGAGGAAGAGGGGAAATAGTAGGAAACAAGAACAGACTATCCACTCACAAAAAAGCTGCATCAGCAGAAATCAAGTGAAATGCCCCCCAACACACACACACTATGGATTCACCTCAGTTCTGCAGACGGACAACAAATAACATGCTTTTAATCATGACGTTTTCCTACAGGCCACACACAAATACAAACAAATAACCCCACTCTCTCGTCATCACTGCTTTTTGAACGCGTTGAACTTTTATTCATGTTTTACAACTTGGACTATAGTGACACCTGCTGGATGAAATACGATAAAGCTGCGTTCGAGCTGCATTTTCGACACAGATTCACATGACTTGATTATAGTTTTCATCATCCTATATAATCCAGAATATGTACCGTAGAAATTATTATTACTGCAAATGTTGAATCTCATGAACGTAATACACAATTTTCATTCAGTAAATATTCACCGTACATTGAATACAATGATCAAGGTTCCATCAGGTTATTTACAGACTGAGTTATAAAAATGAAATTAAGACAGCAAAGGCGCTCAAAACCAGAAGTTTTGGATTTCAGTCAAGTCAATAGAAAATTATGTATTTCATTGTCACTACAAGACATTTAGCGACCCCTGCTGTTTAAAAGGCAGAATGTCTTGAAGGAAATCCAACTAAAAAAAGTGTATGACGAATGCTACATTATATTGTATTGAAATATAATTTTTGGAATTGCAATTAAAAAAATGCAAAACAGTATAAAAGATTAATTGCAAACGTTCCTGTAAACCGCTAAACTGAACTGCAAAGCAACACAGACACAGGCGGTTTTCTAGTGATTCAGACTAGTTGACAAGACTAGACTCTACTGCTTTATTCTTACGTGTGTATTTGTATTTTAAGAGACCAGTATGGTTCATACCATGCTAATAAAAATGTCGCTTCCGTGTTAAATTGTGTTTTGGCTTTTAAAACGAATTCAAGTTCAAGTTCAAAATGAACAACACTCACCATTCCTTCAAAACTCCTGACGTCTGACAGCAGCTCGTTCTTTGCACATGTTGTGATCCAGGTGTCGCTTTCGCACTTTTATTACGTAGTTTGAGTGAGAAAACTAGTTTGCGTCAATGATGGCGCAAGATTCGAACTACGTCAGTGAGAAGATGGCGGATGGAGGCAGCGAGAATGATGCGGAGCTACTCAAGGAGAAGGCGAATAAGTTCTTTAAAGGTGAGGTGACAGCGCTGGCAAGTGAATGGCTCAAATCAGCGATTCAAAATATATTAGTTTGTTGGGCCTGTTGCCTGCGGGGGTTTATTTGCGTCGACTGCGTTCCACTAAAGAGCCGGTGACAAGCTAAGCTAATGTTAGCCTGCTAACCATTCATTGGATTACTGTGCTGTTGGAGCTAATGCGGCTAAGGCTAACAACTCATTCCGTCACACATGTGTGGCGCTTATCGTTTTCATATCTGCTTCGGGTATTCTAAACGAGATCCTGGGGTCAGTACCTAGATATTTGTCTGCAATATAATTCAACTCCTCGTGACGCTCGTGTTAGACTCGAACTTTGTGTCACCCAGCGAGAGCATGTGAGCGGCAGCATGTGAGTCTCTGCTATTCTGCTTTACGGTTGTTCCATCTGATGTATTGGACAACAAGCGGCCAGAGTGGCGTATATTTATGTCTAAACACACACGCCGACTGTGTGTGTGTAACTTGGTGTTGGTCTTGGGTGTGGAGTGAAGTCGAGTTCCTGGAACCAATCTAACTGTCCAGGTACTCTTTCCTAGAGCTTTAGTTTAGCTTTGTGATCCTCTCAACAATCCACCTTTTCACCAGGAGACATTTGAGACCTCAACTGTGAACAAACTCTACAAGTACTTCTTGTAGTAGTTATACTTGTAAACAGCATTCATTCAGAACAATCGCATACATGGATGTATTATGTATTGGAGGCCAGATGTGTTCTCATCTCAACACACAGGGACTTTGTACTCGTGCCCGGCCAAATAATGTTGTTTAGTATAGCTGAAGAATAAAGTTCCTCCACTATGCTACTGTAGCTCCACCTGGAAGAACCTGGATGCTCCTGATCTGCAGACATTGGGTGTCAGACAGGGTGACAGCTGGAGGTGAGGGTCATATCGTGAAGCCCTTTGTGCTCAGATCTCCTGTACTTTAGTGGACAAAAACAACTAGTTCATTTGTGGTCTACCTAATGATTCATTACTTTACTGAATTCCACCTTCATCTTTGAGTGTTTGGAGCACCGTTATCTTGTTCAGCAGTTCGAATCACTTCTCATTCTCTATTGGCGATGACATAGACTTGATGTTCCTCTTCTAAGAATATCAATGTTGTATTTACAGCACAGGCAAGAAAGAAGCAATGATATGCGTCTAACAAGGAAGTACGCTAATTGTTACGGTTGAATCTGGTGACCTCAGTGTCTGTAATGGCTCTTTCTTCAGCCAAGATCCATGTGTCAGATTGTGTCTGCATGCTGGTCTTATAGCTGTCGGCGCCAAGCAGCACCAAGGCTCTTTGTCGCCTGCAGTTCACCACAGCTGGGAGTCCCAGCTTCTCTGTAAAAGTTCTCATTTTGTCTTTTGCTGTTGAGGTGCGTTGTGGGTTGAGTTTAGCAAACTGCAAATGTGTGTTCATCCTGAAAAGTACTGACGAACGCAACATTCTCCTCTTTTCAGATAAAGACTATGACAATGCAATCAAGTACTACACAGAGGCGTTGGAGCTCAATCCCAACAATGCCATCTACTACAGCAACCGGAGCCTGGCGTACCTGCGCACCGAGTGCTACGGCTACGCTCTGGCTGACGCCACCAAAGCTCTGGATATAGACAAGAACTACATCAAGGGTTATTATCGGAGAGCCACGTCCAACATGGCGCTGGGCAAGTTCAAGGCTGCGCTCAAAGACTATGAGACGGTAGGTGTTTGGCGGAATGAAGTTGGTTGACTACTTGAAATTCATGCTCAGATTTATTGACACCAAAATCATTTTCATCTTAAAAACAAGTACAAGTTTTTGGGGACATACTTGGGGTCAAAAGTTTTTAACCCTGACTTTCCCACTCTCTACATGGGGACCATGTCTCCACCCAGATGTGGTTTAGTGGGATCAATGATTCTCCCGCTGCGGCACGCAGCACTATTTTAGCTGCAACAGCGCTAGCACACATCTTGCAGTAGGTTGTGGTTCATTCATATCGGGCGCCTTGAAACAAGGAGATGCAGTTATTATCCCTGTTGTTCTGTTGTCATCTGACAGGTCGTCCGAGTTCGACCGAACGACAAGGACGCCAGGATGAAGTATCAGGAATGTAACAAGATTGTCAAACAGAAAGCCTTCGAGCGAGCCATCGCCAGCGACGAGCTCAAGAAGTCAGTCGTCGACTCTTTAGACATCGAAAACATGAGTGAGTCGTCGAACTTGAGTGGCCTTCACTTCCTCACACTTGTATCGATTGAGTCTGACTTGTTGTGGATGTTGTTCTTCCAGCTATCGAGGACGACTACTCGGGCCCCAAACTTGAAGATGGGAAAGTCACGGTCAAGTTCATGAAGGAAATGATGGAGTGGTTCAAAGATCAGAAGAAGCTGCACAGGAAGTGCGCTTACCAGGTTTGTTATGGTTTGTGTTTGTTGTGGACGTACATGCAGAGGAGGCTTGAACTGAGGTGTCTTTGTTGAACGTGTTCATTTGAGTGATACCTCTGCTTCCGTTCCAGATTTTGATCCAAGTTAAGGATCTTTTATCCAAACTTCCAAGCCTTGTGGAAATCACAATAAAAGATGTGAGTCTGTCTGTAAACCTGGAATACAACAGTGACATTTGGATGCGTTTAACGTGCCCTGGACCTCTTCTTGTTTCCACAGACAGAAAAAATAACCATTTGTGGCGACACACACGGACAGTTCTACGACCTTCTAAACATCTTTGAGTTGAACGGTCTGCCGTCAGAAGTCAACCCTTATGTATCTTTGCCCTAGCAGTGGGTCACGCAAAGGTCCCAGAAAAATGGAACCATAAATCAGATTCTGTTGAAATGTGATATTGGGAATCAGCTTCTCCTCTGTTGCACTGATGTTAACCTTAACCTCCACATTCAGTTGTTTAACGGGGATTTTGTGGATCGTGGCTCTTTCTCTGTGGAAGTCATCCTGACCCTCTTTGGCTTCAAACTATTGTGGCCCGAAAACTTCCACTTGCTGCGAGGTGAGAGCCACTTCTCATACAAAGTCATGCCTTTTCATCCCTCTACTCAACCTTGATCTCACAGGAAACCACGAGACGGACAACATGAACCAGATGTACGGCTTCGAGGGCGAGGTGAAGGCCAAGTACACGGCCCAGATGTTCCAGCTGTTCAGCGAAGTCTTCCAGTGGCTGCCGCTGGCACAGTGCATCAACAGCAAGATTCTGGTGAGAGGCTGGTCTTTCTGGAGTGTGACTGATGTGAGGGTCACAGGTTCTTTGACTTGGAACTGAGAAGCCTTGTCTGCACTGTGAGAGTCACTTATTTCAGGAGAGAAGGTCATGAGGAGAAGTTTGGAGACCAAGGTAGGGAGGTCAGATGGTTTGTGAAGGAGAGACAGAGTTGGATGGAGGATGTTGCAAATGAGGAGGACCACAGCGAGGTTCATTATCAAGGTGTGACTGGAGGTGGTGGTGATGGGAAATGACCAGAGAAGACATGTCGTTCAGGGAACCAGCAGCTGGTGGTGTGAGTCCAGGTCTGGGAGAAGAATTAGTCCACTGAATGAATGGAGTGAGCGGCGAGTGAGTGTGTGTGAGAACGTGATTTCAAAAGTGTGTCAGTGTGCGAGGGAATGACTGAGTTACTCCAGTGCGTGTGAGAGAAAGATGTTCTCGAGTGTGTGGCTGTGTGAGGGTGGCCATTTCTGGGTTGAAGTCCTTAAACTCTATTGATGCAGATTGTCTAAAGGTTTGTTCAAACCGACGATTTAAGCGACTGATTTACATGTTGAGCGAATGTAGAGGCTGATTCCCTGTGACACACTGTTGTGCTACAGTATGGGCGTCAGGGACCCGACACATTGTGGCGTCAGAACACTTGCCTTGGAAACCAGTGACTGTTCAGGTGTGAGCTGTGTCGGCGGAGTCTCGTTTGTACCGTAATGTGCATGAAACTTGGCCCGTGTTGTCATGTGATTAGTAAGAATTGAGAATGAGGAGATGAAAGAGTGAACTGGGTCAGTCTGAAGCCTCTGAGTTCTGCGGACTTTTTGCAGGTGATGCACGGCGGACTCTTCAGTGAAGATGGAGTCACGCTGGATGACCTGCGGAAGATCGAGAGGAACAGACAGCCGCCTGACTCGGGTCGGTCAGGCGCCGCCACGGTACATCGCTGCTCTGAAGCACTCATCCTCATGTTCTGTTTCTCTCTGACAGGTCCGATGTGTGACCTCCTGTGGTCCGACCCGCAGCCTCAGGTAGGTCCAGCTCGGAGGCGGGCTCTTGAACACCGTCGTTGACCTTCTGTCTCCTTCCTTCCAGAACGGACGCTCCATCAGCAAGCGTGGTGTGAGCTGCCAGTTTGGGCCGGATGTTACCGAGCGTTTCCTGGAGCAGAACAAGCTGGACCTGATCATCCGCAGTCACGAGGTCAAGGCTGAGGGCTACGAGGTCACTCACTCAGGGAAGTGCATCACCGTGTTCTCTGCTCCAAACTACTGGTGAGTCACCCCACCCGTCGCCCACCCCGCCTCTGTACTGCTGAGTCGGCCCGCGCCACTAACTGCTGTTTCACGACCCCCCACCAGTGACCAGATGGGAAACAAAGGCGCTTACATCCACCTCAGGGGATCTGACCTCAAGCCAGAATTTCACCAGTTCACTGCTGTGGTCAGTCGGCTTCATTTGACTTGTGTGTCGTGTGGCGACTTCAGTCGTAATGTTTTTTTAATTTTTTCCCCGCTCTGCCGCAGCCTCATCCGAATGTCAAGCCCATGGCGTACGCCAACACGCTCATGCAGCTGGGGATGATGTAGACGCTCCGTCTGCCTGAACTTCTGACCACGACTTCACTCCCTCTAGTGTTCGGACGTCGACCCAAAGCCCCGCCCCCTCCCCTCCAAGAGTTTGGCTAGTCGTTCCTCCAACGTAGGAAAGCACTTAGACTGTCCCTCACATCTCCACCGGATCAACCCGAGAGTCTGTGGCTCGGTTCTGACGATCAAACTCAGCAGACGGGATCAAGTTTGTGGTTCGTACCAAAGATCAGTATCTCCATAACGATTGTCGGGTTCTCGCCGGGAACCCCAGGACTCTGGAGCGTCGTCCTGTCAGATAAACGCGTTGTGAAGTGGGTCAGAGCAGCCTGTGGATCAGTGTCAGCCCCCGCCCTCCCTCGCCCCACCACAGTGTGATCAGAACCGATCTGGGTCCGGTCCGTTTCAGCAGCAGCATGTGGTTTTTGCACTGTTTCCTGTTGATCTTGTCTCTACATCCTCCAGCAGCTTCACACCGGTAACTTCATCAACACTAGCGCGTGCACACACACACACACACACACACACACGTGGACTCAGCACACTGACGTCCTGAAAAAAATGCAATTTGTCTTGAACGCACAGCTGCATCGTCTGCCAACCCTCGACTTTTTAGATAAAGATACACTGATGTGTATGTAAATATACTGTATCATTTATCATGTTTCTGTGTCATGTTTGAGAAAATATTGAATAAAAAAAATCAGTCCAGTGATTTTTTTTTTTTTTGAAAAGACTTCAAAATCACTCTTCTTGTGCGTCTCGCGGATTATTCAAGGACCTGAAATATGCCTCAGCGTCAGTCCCGTTCATGATGAAACCTTGAGTCGATATGGAAATACATGGCCTTCATCGCTGCTTATGATGCTCTTAAAATAATAGAATATTAGAATGTCTTATTCACACAATCGTACAGAATCATGTGTTGACTGTGTTTATGTACGACATAAAATAATAAGAGACTTATGATGAATGTTGACTTTGAGAGCAATGTTTTAGCAAAGAGGATTTTCTGAGGAAAAATGTATCCAGTAATGTTTTAGAATTAGCTGAAATGTGTGTGTATATAAAGGAAAAAAATGATATCCATTAAAATATGTTATGTTAACTTGTTGGATAAAGTATGACCTGTAAGACTAGTATAAAAAGTAGTAAAAGTAACAGTAAAATAATTTAATCAGAAAAGGACATCTAGTGGTAGAGAAGTGGAGCTGGCTGAAAAATGATTGGCAGCTGGATGATGTAGCTGTGTGAAAAGTATTGCTGCAATTCCTAGACGTTTTCACCTCAAAAAGGCGGGGTGGCGTTTGAAAAAGATGTAGTAGCAACTGCAATCGCACGGGGGCGATGTTACCTGGAGCAATGGGCAGGTACACAAACGCAAGACAAGTTTTTCCTCTTGAACAGTTAAACATTTTACTTGAACTTTTTCCACTAAAAATTAAACTTAAAAAAAGTGTCAAAGAGAAGTCTGGCTCTTCATCATAATCATCATCATCATCATCACAGCAGCATCTCCTTCATGTAGAAAATATAACACTATTTTACAGAAGAACAAAACAGCCA
Source organism: Synchiropus splendidus (assembly GCF_027744825.2). NCBI lineage: Eukaryota > Metazoa > Chordata > Actinopteri > Syngnathiformes > Callionymidae > Synchiropus > Synchiropus splendidus. Next base: position 15,974,980 of record NC_071341.1, on the reverse strand, counting down.
GAAGAGTATGTACAACAGGGGCGTCGCAGTCCAACTGCCGAGTCCAGAACCGGACGAAGGAAACGCTCAGAATCTGCTATGGTCTAAAAATCCTCAAAAGTGATATCAGCAATCCGTCATCGTAATGAAAATGAAATATTAGTTTCTGTTTTCAAGCGGCTCGAGTCCACCTACAGGGGGCGACGACGGCCAGCTGGACCAAACCTTGATGTACCAGAGATGTGGTGTCATTTAATTCCCACGGGCAAAATATCTTGTCTTACTCTGAGTTCAGAGTCGAAGCAGAGGTTTTTCTCCTCTCATCAAGTCTCGGCGTTCTGCATGAGTTTTTGGAAGTTTCTGGATAATTGACATCAATGCTCTTCGAAACAGCCTGAAGCAACAAGGCTGGACCACTGAGATCTTCACAATATTGTCGAGCTGCAGCTAAAGGTCACATGACATGACCTGGCGGGCCAGATTTGGCCCTCGGGCCCCTGGTTTGACACTTGATTTGGGAGACCGTTCCTGGAGACAGCAGAGGAGCCTGTGCTTCCTCCAAAATAAAATGCCACAGGAACATTTCCTGTCTCAAAAAAATAGACCAAAAAAAAATATTCAGTGTCACTTTCTCCAGCGCAGTCGCTGTGTCAATAATATTTGGCATTTGATCGGCACATTTTCACCAAAATCTTTTCCTGTTTGACTCCACATTGAAATCTTTTAGATTAACTCATAATTCTAGAGGATCACATGTTTATTGTGATGTTTTAACACTATTATTTACATGTACGACTCGTCGCTGAGGCCAAGTCACATGACTCCAGGTGAATCTGATGCCCACTGCCTGAGTTTCTGACCTTAAGCAAGTCAAGATTTAATCAGATTAACACTTTATTAATCTGATGAACCCAGATGAGAATGATAATCTGCCGTACAACAGATTAAGTTCATAATCTTTCTTGTCACCAGTCGAAGACGTGAAGTTATTAGTGTTTTTCTTGACCTGGGATTCTGTCTGTTCACTGGCCACGTGGTTCACGGTGGGTTTCTGCTTCAGAGGAGGCTGAAGGAACGGTGCCTCAACTGAACAGTTGCCGGGCCGACCGGGTCCACCGCCCCAACTCTGAGACCAAGGCTGCGTCACGGGAGTTTCAGAAGCCGGGAACCACCAGCGGGTCCGGAATGTTTGGTGCGGTGGTGACGGCCAGTCACACACGGGCTGAGGAGGGGCGTGTGGACCAGAACCGGGGGTGGCGTGTTGAAGAGGGCAGAACTCCACCACCACACGACAGCAACAAAGAAGAAGAAGGGGTAAACACTGGCTGGTGACATCACGACTGCGGGCTGTTCTGGTCCGAGTGTACCGAGTCCGTCCGTCCCGTCCCCTCGCCGCCCTCGTCCTCCTCCTGTGTCGGTCCATTGTGTTTGTCCAGCTCACCACTGTCCTTTGGAGCATCAGAAGTCCTGCAGGACTGAGATCCATGCGATGGAGGCGAGGCATGACCCGCCTCCTTTACCTGAGCTTCATCATTCCCGTCCTTCTCCTCCTCTTCGTCGTCGTCGTCCTCCTCTTCGTCCTCGTCATCATCAGAGTCGATGCGGTTCAGTCTCTTCCGCACCGGACGGTCCTCCGAGGACGTGGACTCGGAGTCGTCAGACTCTGACTCGTCCTCGTCCGTGGAGGGTCGCCGTTTCTTTAGCATCTGCGCGAGTCTCTTCCGCCGCTGCAGCATCAGGATCTCCCTCCTCTTCCCCCGGCCCATCTTCTCCGGGTCCTCCACGTCGGTCCTTGCTCTGCTCCTCTTCTCTTCGTCCTCCAGCTTTCCCAACATTTTCCTCTTGTGCAGCCGTCTGCGCTCTTCGTCCCGCTGCTGCTTCCGGTCCAAGTCCTCGTCCTCCCTTCTCCTCCGTCCTCTGCCTTCATCTTCATCCTCGTCCTGGTAGTCTTCCTCCGAGTCTCTGGACGAAGTCGACGCTGTAGAGAGACCCGACGTGAGGTGACGGCGTCACCATGCAGCTCAGCTCCACACAGACAACCGAGACTGACCGTCACTGTAGTCTGAGGACAGGCGCTCCTTCCGGGGCCGACCACGAGGCCTCGCCTGCTTCACCTTCTTGTTGGAGCCGCAGGAGTTGTCAGAGGAGTCCGAAGTCTCGCGGTAGTTGACCTGCTGGCGGTGTCCGCGCCTCAGACCGCCTCTCTTCTTGTCAGCGTCACTGTCTGACCGGTCACTGTACTGGTCCGAGTCTGGGGGAGGACCAGAACCACGAGGTGAAACAAAGCCAGGTTTGACAGCTGCAGTCTATGGTGTCTCACCGATGTCTTCGTCAGTGTCCTCCTCCTCCTCAGAGGAATGTCGCCGTCGCCCCCGGCGCCGGCCTTTCTGCTGCATCCGTCCGGGTTTGGTTCCGGTCTTGGCTGTCCCCCTGGATCGCTTGGTACCGTCCCAGCTCCCCCCATCGCTTCCTGCATCTTCCTCCTCCTCATCTTCCTCTCCAGCTGAAGCAGCGAAATCCTCCTCCGAGCTGCGGGAGTGATGACCGTGAGTGCTTCTCTCAGCGCCCCCTAGTGCTGGAGGTGCTACCTGTTGCTCAGCATGAACTCGTCTTCGCTCTCCACTGCCGTGCTGTCACTCTCCAGGTCGTTCAGCCGCCGCCTCTTCTTGCTCTGGGTGGAGCGAGCGGGAGACGAGGCCGGCCCTCGCTTCTCACTCGCAGACAGGACGGCGGCGAGCCGTCGTCCTGGCACTGAGCGGGAAGAAGTCATGGACATGGAAGTCAGAGTCGGACCTGTTGGGAGCTGGGATCAAATCAGACGCTCACCACTGCAGTCGTCGTCCTCCACGATGGCCTCGTCGATGGCGTCGTCAAAGTCATCGAACCTGCAGGCAAAAAGACCAACTCCAGTTCATTCTAGGTCGGGTCAGAACCTTCCTTCACTGTGCCTGCGTCTTCTCACCTGTAGCTGATGTTCTTCCTGGTTCTGGTGGAGCGCCGACCCAGATTTTTACTTTTCTTGGGGTCCTTCTTCTTCAGGAACTTCTCCTCCTCCGCCTCCTCCCCGTCCTGAGAACACACAGGTGAGTGTCACGTTGTCCATGGTTGCATCTCGTGCTTCTCAGAGGGTCACACTCACAGGGTTGATGATGTTCTCCACACTGATGCCCACGTACACCAGCCGCTCTCTCCTGCGCACAACGACCAGTCAGTCTTTCCCCATGAGGTTCAGCCTCAATTTGAGGATGAAGACTTCAAAATAACTGGGTTTCAGTTTGGTTCAGAGTTCTGGTTAAGGTTAGCCATGTGTTTTGGATGGTTAAGTTTAGGGTAAGAGGCTGGGCAAGGGGTTATGTCAATGAGAGGTCCCCACAAAGACGTGTAACAAACGTGTGTGTGTGTGTGTGTGTGTGTAGGCATGTTTTGCCACACTTGTGAGTAGTCTTGACAAGCCACCTTCTTGTGAGGACATGTAGCTTTGCGAGGACATTTTGGCTTGTCCTCAGGAGGTTTCAAGGGTTAAAACCTCAGTAAAAGTCGTTCATGATAACTGGGTTTCAGTTTGGTTCAGAGTCCTGGTTAAGGTTAGCCATGTGTTTTGGGTGGTTTAGTTAAGGATCAGAGGCTGGGGAATGGGTTATGGCAGCGGTTCTCACGAAGATAGGAAGACAAGTATGTGTGTGTGCATGTGTGAGACAGGGTGAGAGGCTGGGGAATAGGTTATGGCAAAGAGGGTTCCCCACAAGGACAGAGACAGCGACGTGTGTGTGCACCAATATGCAGTCGCTGAACATGTGGCTGCCATTACTGAAACAGTGAGTTCAGTTTGGTCAGTAAAATGCGTCTCAGGTAACAAGAGTGAGTGTGTGTGTGATGTGAGTCCACGTGCCTCCTCTCTGCTCGCTCCTTCTTCTTCAGAACACTGTCCAGGTTCTGCAGCTGCTCCTCCAGTCTCTCACACAGGAGCTTCTGCCGATGGAAACACCAGAACCAGCGAACGATAAGCACAAAGTCTGGTCATTTGTTGGTCACACTTCTGTAAAGGTTAGTTTGAAACACAACCACCGGAGAGGCTGATCAGGACGAAGTGTTCAAACACAGTACTTTGCTGCAATGTTAAGTCCCTTTGAGAAAGTGGCTTTCGGGAGGCAAATGTGTCTGTTTGCGTCAGCCTTAGCACCATCATTCAGAGCGAAAGAGAGCGAGCTGGGACAGTCTCACTCGTGCTGCTTACATGTTGGCAGGGCGGGCAGAACCACTCTCCGTCTGGAATCAGCATGAGCGGCGGGCGCAGGCACGCCGTGTGGTAGCCATGGTCGCAGGAGTCGCAGAGCAGGATCTGAGGACGAGAGCGTGGTCATGTGGCGTCACCTTTGGAGTCTGCACTGAGAGTCTCTCACCAGCTCCGGGTGGTTCGGGAGGCCACAGTGCGAGCAGGCGTCCTCGCTGGGGATCTCCTCCAGCTTACAGGACTGCTCCGACCCACTCCCACCTTCACTCTGCTCCCCCCGGTCCTCGTCCTCATTGGGCTTCTGTCGCTTGGCTCGGATGTTGGTCCACCGCGGCCGCCGGTTCCTCTTCCGACCCTGAAGACGACCGGAGGAGCCGTAAGAATGGAGGGAGAGGGGAGGTGACAACGTGCGGCAGGTGGTTACCCTGCGCTTCCCACTGGACTCTGCTGGTTCTGGTTTGTTTTGGTTTCTGGATCGTGGCTCCTCCTCCCGCTCCTCCTCTTCTTCTTCTTCCTCGTCTTCTTTCTTGCTTTTCTTCGACTGCTTCTTCTCAGGTTTCTCCTTCTGGTCGTCCGATGCTTTGGGACTCGGCCTGAGACGACAACCAACCAACCGACATTATGACGCACTCACAGTGAGTCAGTCAGGAAACACAACTGCTGTCACCAGGTCACTCAAAGCCCCGCTAACTTAAGTCAGATGAGCCGAACCGAGGTGGTACCTGGATATCCGGGCAGACCTCCTCAGACTCGCCCCCTCCTCTGAGGCGCTTTGCTCCTTCGCCACCTTCTCCTTCCTCTTGTTCCTGCGATGCGGAGGAATCTTGATCTTCAGTCGGATTCCTTCCTTCTGCAGCTCCGACGAGGCCTGCTCCCGGCCCGCCTTGGACCCAGACTCCTTTGCCCGATTCTGGGTCGCCACCCCTCCATTGACCCCCTTGCTTCCCCCCTCCCCCTGCACCTCTGTGGAGGTAAAACTCACAGTGGAGTCCTCTGCTTCCTGCTTTTCTAAAGTGCTTCCAGTCTCTTCATGGTTATGTTCCTCTTTCTGCTCAGGGTCCAGTTTGTCTTTCTCCGCATCTACACCAGGACCTGACCCAGTTTGGACTGAGTTTGGACTGCTCGCCTCCTTGTCCTGCTGTCCCCCATCTTCAGCTTCTCCCGTGGGGATCTTGGACTCTTCAGACACTTGACACTTCCTGACCAGCACGGACTGCCGACTGCCCTCCATCTCCTCATCAGGACCTCTGCAGCTCTGATGCTCCGGCCCGTTCTGCAGCTCTGCTGCAGGGATCCTGGAGAGCTCCGGAGCGCTGCGGATGACCCCCACGTGCCCCACATGACCAATGATGACTCCGTTCTGTGCCTCTTTATGCGACAGCAGAACGGACGCCCGACCGTTCGTGAGCTCCGGTCGGTTCCCCGGCGGCTGCTGTGTCGCTGCCAGTCCACTGGGAGGCGCTGCTGCGACCTGGCTGTCCTGGGTCTGGATCACAGACGGGTTACACACGATTATACTGCTGCTGTTGTTAGTGTTGTTGAGGTGGTTGCTATGGAAACTCTCGGCCAGCTTCAGCTCCCTCTTCTTCAGTGGGATCTTGGCCTGCTGGTTGCTCCTGACGACGGCTCGCTCCGCCTCCTCCCCCTTGCTCACTTCCTGTTTTGGCACCACCGATCCCGGCGGCATCACCACGGAAACTGCGTTTTTCAGAGCGTCGCAGTCTCTGGACTCCGACTTGACGACAGTTATGGTGCTGACGCGGTTATCGACGGACGGCACCTCCAGGTCCTTCCTGTCCTCTGCCGAGTTTTCCTGCTTGATGCTCGCCGCTGCAGAGTCTGGTGAGACTGCAAACACACAAACAAGTCAACAACAAGTCAGGGATTAATATAGTGAAAAACATATGTTTATCTTTACATACTTCAACTCTTTCATGACCAAACAAATTCTGCATTATTGATTTAAAAATAAGTCCAATTTTCGAGCATCACTGAGAACTTTTAAAAATGTTAATTATGTTTTCACGGATAATAAGTTATGGCCTAAATTTGGTTCAAGTTTGGAATAGTTTTCCACGTATTCAGTGTTTAAATCCAACAGAACTTTGTAGACGATACACAATCATTTCATTCATAACATCTTTCCAGAAAACAACCACAGAAAACACTTGAAGAGTTTCAGTCTGTGCTTTTGATATGTTTGTGGAATGTTGAAAACAGGTACCTTGTGTGAGAGCGCCCTCTTCCTTCACAACCTTCTTTTCACCCTCCTCTGTGGTGGGTCCTGCCGTGCTTCCCACACACTTGTCGCCTGAGTGACAACAAATCAGTCAGCAGTCCGTTCATCAGCAGCTCTTTCCTGACAACTTGCCTTCTGCAGCTCTCTCCGTGGGGCTGCCGCTCCCCGACAACGCTTGTTCCTGATCCTGGTTCTGGGTCTGTTCAGGACTCAGCTGTGACTTGAGCAGCTCCAGCGCATCAGCCAGGTCATTTCGAGTCCTGCGGAGACTCACACAAGTGAGATGCTGCTTCGACCGAGAGGGTTATCTGTGGATGTCGAGCCGTACGTCTACCTCACGATGCACTGCCATGTGGACCCGTCGATGTCGTCCTGCTCCTCCGTGTACAGCCGGATGTTCTGCTCTTGGTCCAGCTGCAGCCAGTACATCAGACCCTGGCGGTCGCGGCCGATGGGCTGCAGGCGCATCTTCTCCGGCTCCTCTTCATTGATCGCCATCTTGAACTTGAGGTTGTCGTCAAACTGGCACTCGCACAGATACTGAACACAGAGAGAACAAGCACGTGAACTGGAGCTCCAGAGAACCGCGGGGGTGGCGCTGTAGCTGCCGTACTTTGAGGATGCTGGACTTGCACTCTATGGACATTTCCTGGTAGCCGTTCTGCTCCAGTTCCCAGGCCCAGGTGCTGTTCAGGTCCTGACACATCTGCAGCAGGACACCGACAACCTCAGTGCATCCGCTCCGTCACTTTGAAACGCCACGTGTTTAGGTAACCACTCAGCCAAACATCTTACCTTGGCCAGGTATTTCTCCCAGCGGTCCGGCGTGACAGACTTCCCCAGTTTTCGGAGCAGCTTAACGTGAAGTTCAATCAGGGGTTTGGGAACTGGGGAACACAATGAGTTTCACAAACCTCAGAGCTCTGTCTGCATGATACTGTGCAGAAATAGAACACAGTTGACTGTCAACAATGAATGATGGAAAAAAAATGTGTGGTTTACTGCGTTGTAATATGTTAAAAAGCTGCAAGCATGCTTACAAAACATGTTCATCATCTAAACATGAAACGCTATGAAACTCGCAACATGTTTAATAGAGTCCGTTTACGTGAATCATTTTGATTTAAAAGCGCTCGTGAACAGTAAATACAGAAACAATAATAGTGTGAACCGCATCGGTGAGGTCTGAGTCGTGTACATATTTAACTCAACTTGTCGGATGTTTACACTTTCACTTCGGTCCTCGAACTATGCGGGGGACACGATTAAACTAGCATAAATGTTTACATCAAAATGATGCCACATGGCCGGTGAAATGTGAAATGATAATATGTATATGAAACAATCTCTGTGTCTGGAGAAAAGGGGGTGATTTAAGTGATATTAGCATCATGAGCTAAGAGGCTAGCGGATGCGGTCGCTATTGCGCAAGCGCGAGTGACGTGTGAACTCAAACTTGATATCTTCACTAAATAAAGTATTTTTCAACACGATCAAACGTCATCAATACCCAAACACAGAATCAAAAGACACATAATTCTGAGGAATATGATGAGAACATTCTTAGAACTATTCCTAGAAATAAATCCTGTTATGTGGTTTAATGTTGCTTTAACAAAACACTAAATATCCCACAGCTTCATCCGTGAAGTACACAGTAGTTTACATATGTCTTGGACGAGCTCACATCAGCACATCCATAACTGAAACGATCCCTCAGGCAGCCTTTAACAACTGATCAACGTCTTGAGCATTATTTAGGAGAGTGATAAACAAAAATAATTGAGAGCAATACAGTGCAATGTAAGTTCAGCTAGAGAGAAAACATGGTCTGTTCAGTTCTGTCAGTCAGGACTTGTGTCAGGCCCGAGAGCAGATCCATCAGTCATTGCAGAAAGAGACATTCTTATGCAAAGTTTTAAGAATACAGTCTTCAGTAGTCAGGGTTTACTTTGATTTTTGTGGGATACTGCTGGAGTTGGACTGTAAAGGCCGTAGCTCTAAACTATGCCACTTATGAAACACTGACTACAACATAAAATGGCCCTTCTACTGTACCATGGTGTCATCTCAACAATGTCTCCAACTAACTGAGATGAGATGCACAGTGTCAGATCATGCCATATTTCATTTGAGTCAGTGCAAAACAAGACACTATCTACATGTTTACAGAGCCTGCTTTATTGTGTAGCATTTATTGTTATTTTATGATACAATGTTTTTGTTTTAAAAGCACCTAGTGAGTGACTATACGACGGCAGTAACTTCTATCCATCTATCCATCACAAATGACCCGAGAGGCAGCTGCTCTAGTCGTCTGAAGATGACCAAGCTTTTACTCGCTCAGCTGCTGTAATTGCTGATAAAAGGGAAAGTAGAAATGTTCGTCCTCTTGTCACTCATCTCTGGAAAACATCCTGCCCCATTGCCTTTCGCATGCAGACAAGATCCCAACATTGTAAAGTACTTCCACCTCAGTTGTGTTTCCAAGAAATGAAGAACTCTGTGCAGAAAAATCCCTCAGGATGAAGCTGGATGGAAGAGAGGTCCCTCTGCTGACTATCCAAAGTAGGTTATTTATACATATTAATTGTCGGTTACGGTAATTAATTGTGAACCACAGAAAATGAATTATTTATGACAGGGTTATTACTCAACTACAGATAAATCAGTGCCATAGTAACAGTCATAATAATGTAATTACAATGCATTGTTTGCAATTATTACATAATGCCCCAAACTATTTTTAACTTGGCATAAATACAAATACATTTCCAAATAATCTATTATTTAGGCTTCAAAAAAAGTTGCTCCTGGGAGTCAGTTAATTTTTGGTCTGGTTTCAGACAGGTGGAGCTGGTGTTTGACACCTCTATTGCTGGGAAACACTTCCCACTTCACAGTCTTCCATGTTTACTGCTCAAATCCCTGAACTACAAATGTTGAAAAACATTGATAAATTCCTCAGCTAATTGGAAGTTTTCATTAAAACCTGGTAGACTGGATTGTCGTTTAAATGCATGTCGTTTTCTGCAGTGGCCCCTGGAGTATCCGGAGTTTGGGGACCCCTGTGAGCGGTTCACGTAACTCTTCAGGGCCCCGATGGGTTGTGAGAGGCTCGAATTTAATAACGTGATGTTGTTTTTGCGTCAGCGCTCTGTGCGCGGCACCTCGTCCATTTGGACAGGAGCAAACGTCGTCACGATAAAGGTAAACGTCGGATCTAGGACGGTGGTTGAGGACCAGGATGCCTGACCACACACACACACACCGATGACGGTCATCACCCTCATCCCGCTGGTGATGGTGGTGGTCGCCCCCTGTTCCTCCTCCAGTGTCGCAGCTCCCCACTTACCTGTCGTCTTGTCCCGGAGATACTCCTCCATCTCCGGGAAGGTCATCTCGGGAAGGTCCAGCGCGGCTCCGTACCGCTCCAGGAACGAACAGACCACAGCGAAGCTCGGGCAGAGCGCCGGGCCGGAGCTGCTCACCACCGGCGTAGCAGCCATCTTTCCGAGCGGAGAGGAACAGGAGGGGCGGGGCCGCGGCTGGACCCGAGCGAGAACCAATCAAATGAATGGAAAGAATGACGTCATCCACTAGTCAAGTTGAAGTGTTCGGGAAAAAGCAACATCCGTTTCCGGACGCGCTAATTTTCTGATATTCAGAATGTTTCACACCCAAAAACAACAATGCCACACGAAAAGCAGTGAAAGCGATAGGATCACGAGTGTGGAACTGGATGCAGGATGCATCATCGATAGAATAGAATAGTCTTTTATTGTCACCATGAACAGGAGCTATATATACTGTACATACAATGAGATTGAATTGTAGTAGTGCAGAAAAAAACATCTAAACAATTAACGGTTCTTAAAATAAGTGATCCAAAGATTGTATAAATAAGATAAATAAGTAAAACAGTCCCAAATAAATATGATATTCCCGAATAACAGATAAAATACAAAAATATAAAGGAAAAATATATGTTCTCTCTCAGATGTTGGAGTTCAGAAAACATAGCTTTTGGAGAAAAATGTTTTTTAAATCTTTTAGTCCCGGTGCTGATGCACCTGTAGCGCCTCCCTGAGGGCAATAGTCAAACAGCCAAGGCTGCCTTATCAGAATCAGAATCAGAATAGAATTTATTGCCATGGTCAGTGGGGTCCCACCAACTAGGAAAGTGCTTCAAAATAAAGTGCTGTTAATAAAATAAAATAACAAAGGCTGATCACAAATCTAACAGTCTATATAGGGTACATGACTAAGCGGTGGTTAAATGACGATATGTGTGTTCTTTATTCACCAGCACATGGGAAACTATATTAGATGTCCTTTTGATAAATGAAGAGATGATGAAACAAGTTGGTAGTTGTAGAAAAATTGTCGCTTGACTTGCGAGGCAGTGCTGAATTTAATTAAATTTAATTTAATGGTCATTATCGCTTATCTAAATAACTAATCTAGTTTTGAAGTGGTCGTGAATATTATATTCCAATACAATCACACACACAAAAAAAACAAATCTCGTCATTCCACACATCTCATTATTAGAAATAATGTGATTTTCATCAGAATCAGAATCAGAATCAGAAGTGTCGTCTGTAATGTATATGCTTCAATTATAAAGTAAAACTATTGCAATAAAAAAGGATATTCCAGAATATTAAGGGGTTGTTATTTATTTATTCAAGTTTGTTCAACTTTAACTAACATCAGTCATATAGTTAAGAAAGGGCGTCACTCTGCAGTGGTTGCGGTAGTGTTTCCTGAACGCATCATTGGAGGCGCTGCTCTGAGTTTACGTGCTGCACTTGAATGCATCTGTTTTGAAGCAGAGCGGAAGGAGTCTCCAGCGGACAGGAACTGGGTTCAATCCGAAACTTATGTTCGTCGGTCGTGGCTCCTGTTGGGCCGCTGCTGCTCACCTGAACTCACCTTTCCTCAAACTAATGCCATGGTCTTATAGCGGATTGACTCTCACAGGTACGAAATCATATACCTTTGTTTTGCCAATTTGTGAAATCAACTTTAAGAGCGGGGCGATAGTACGTTCAAGCGCCGTTCTCATTGTGCGTTTACGAAAGTGAGAATGAGCTCAACTAAACTCCTGACTTCAGAATGTGCGCAAACCCTGGGAGCTGGAGCTGCTTTGTTTTGTGAATGAGTCCCAACTTGCCAGGAGCTGATTTAAATATAGACTGTTGCCGGGGACGAGCTGGAGTTCGGCGGAACTCACACCGGGGTTGTTTTGCATCTTCTACACAACAAGTGCAGCTAATAAAACGAGTCCAAAACGCGTCATTTGACTCATAAAATAAAACAGGCGAAATAAAAAAAACAGGCGATTAAAGGACGCTATGGAAATGAATGTTGGAGAATCACTACAACAACAAACAAGTGCGATTCTGCTGATAATATTGACACAAGTTCAGAGAGAGATTTGTTTGAACGCTAACGTGCAACTAGACTAAGGACGTGATTTCACTCGTGGAGAAATGGTGATGTCGAATGTGGTGGTCAATTTAGAAGAGATACTGTGGGACAGCGTGATGTTTTATGTATGTTGTTGATCTTTGTAATTAGAACAGTGTGAGGCGTGCACTGTCCAGTAAAGTTTGTCATTTAAAGGGTTTATTTAGGGTATTGTAACATCCTAAATGGTGTGTCGATTTCACACAGCATTATATAAATGAATAAGAGTGATTTCCTTGGTTTAAGAAGCCAAAATGTCGCCCAACCAAATGAAGGAATCAAGAGCGAACCAGGAATGATTCATCCTGATTGTTGCCTCTTTATGTTTTGACTTGAATCTTCTTGTGGGAAATGAACCTTCAGGTGCTACATTGTACGCAGGAGTGGGAGGAGCCTCAGAAAAAAGGAGAAGTCATTGTCCAGCGTGAAACAGCTCTGGCCTGTTAAATCGGACCATGTAACTGCTTCCACTTTCATCTGAGCTGTGAGTGTGTCCTGGTCTTCTGCAGGTGAACTCTGCTGAGCGGCAACATGGCCATCGCTCACGTGGCTACCGAGTACGTCTTCAGTGATTTCCTGCTGAAGGAGCCGAACCAGAACCGGTACCGGAGCGCCCGCACCGAGCTGGTGGTGGACAAAATGGTGACCTGTGTGGCTGTGGGGCTTCCACTGTTGCTCATCTCTCTGGCGTTCGCTCAGGAAGTGTCCGTGGGTGAGTCTGGAGATACTCATGTACACTTTAGTCACGCACTTCTGGCTTGCAGACCAATGAGTAGACAACATTTTTGGATCAATTTGGAATGCATTTCTTTAAATTTTGCTTAAAATAAGACTTTGGTTTAGTTGGTTTGGGGTGGGCAGCACAATCATTTGTACTAAAGAGGAAGAAGCTGATCATTCACGTCATGTGATAGACGTCATGAAGACACTGACCAGAACTCACAAGGCGTTTGAGTTCACGCAAGCCTTGTGAGGCTTCTGTTGCAGGGCAAACAGGAAGAAGGATCATTTTGAAACAAGTAAAAATCCGGGGGCGACCTCACTCGCTGGTCAGGCTTAAGTCCAGAACATTGTTCAAATGACAGTCCGAACACAGGTTATTTGTGTATTAGAGTCTAGGACTGTAAATGCCACTGCATCTGTTTGATTTATTTTTTTGGCTTATTCTGTATTTTTTTTTGTATAATTCATGATCTCACTGTGTTGGACCAAACCAAGCTGACATGGAAACACCATTCTAGTGTCCTCAGAGAACCAAGGTGACTTGGGCCTTCAGTTTGAATGGTCTTTTGGCTCCATCTAGTGGAGCTCTCCACCCATCGCAAACGCTTTGGCAGCCCCATGCGAAGTGGCTGGATCCTCAGAGTCTGAGGGTGTAACAAGGCAAAGCTGGACCTGTTGATCAAAATTCCTTTCCTCACCTGTACTCATGAGATGTTCGAGTGACCAGGAGACCTGAAAGGAGTTTTCCTTGTCAAGTGTCTGTATCCTATCAAGAGATTGAACCACAGGAACCAGGAGAGTGAACTGTGTGGGAGATGCTGGAGTGAGTGTCGTCTGGTTTCCCTTGTGCATGTGAGCTGAGATGGGTGTCTGAGCTGGGCCTCTTTGGTTCGATCGCTGCCACTGCAGTCCGATCTTAATGACAGAAATGAAATTTGTGGTTTCTTCATTCCAATGTGGAGAGTGGTGGCTGTGCCAGATGTTGTAACCTCTGTCTTGTGTTCATCCCCCAGGAACTCAGATCAGCTGCTTCGCTCCGTCAAACTTCTCCTGGAGGCAGGCAGCGTATGTGGACTCCTACTGTTGGGCCAACGTCCATGCACACACTCTCAATTTGTGGTTGCACAAGGTACACATGCACACACACACCTGTTTGTTTTGCTGCTTTTGTGAGGACCTCTCATTGAGAAAACACACACACACACACACACACACACACACACTCATGCTTTTATTAAACAGAACCTTCTTTTCAAGGCTGCGTCATGGGGGCAGCAGCCCAGCTAAAGATGTCCATGCTTCCCTCGTCCTAGAAAGCTCCTGTGAGAACAATGCGTCAGAAATGTAAAGCTCCGATCGTTGGACAGTCTCAGGGTGTTGTCTGAACCAGGTTTTGGAAGTGTGTTCTGAGGCGCAGGAATGTGCCAGCTGAGTTTATTTTAAGCAGCTGAAGAGCAGTGTGTTTTTACATTCCTGCTGTGTGTGCTGAGGTCGACTGGGGAGGAACCTTCATGGAACATCGGGATCACAACTAGAGATGCACCCATCTGACTTTAATGGTTGGGGACACCAGTGTTTAATGGATTTACCTTCTTCCCCCGGTGTGGGATAACACTGGTCGTGCATTGATTAAAGATCAACAATGACTTCATGTGGAGTGACAAACTTGGTGTTTATTCAAACAAAGTGTGAAATGCCGCCTGTGCAACTGAACCGCTACTGTGAAACCACCCCCCCAACCTCTCACCCTAACCCTAAAATACCTGATACCAGGACCGGAATCGGTGCATCGCTAATCCCAACTAAAGGATCCTAAAACTCTTGTATGGAGCTTTCAGGGACTTGAAAGGTTCTTGTGGACAGTGTCTCTCTAAGATGCTGTTGTCTGTATGAGTCACTGAGTGACACATAGAAGGGACATTTCTGTGCTAAAATATTGGATATTTAGTGTCCTCTGAAACGTCCTGAAATTCTTCTGTCCTCATCTGGTTCCTGTGAGTTTATGTCTGGATCTAAATGGACCAGCTTTCATCTATGTTGGGTTTGTGCGCCTCAGTTCTTCCCGTACATCCTTCTGCTGGTGGCTGTGATGATGTACACTCCGGCTCTCTTCTGGAGGTTCTCAGCGGCGCCGCTGCTGCAGTCAGACCTCAGCTTCATCATGGAGGAACTGGACCGGAGCTACAATCGGGCCGTAAAGCTCTCCAAGAGCATGGCTACCAATGAGAGGTGCGCTCACATGGTCAGGTCCCAACGGAATCCTACCACTGACTAGCGACAGGGAGTTCAGGGAGGTGCACCGCCTCTGACTGTGCTTCGCTGTCGTCTCCAGCACCGACCCGACCGAGGGCTGCTTCAACTACCCGCTGGTGGAGAAGTTCCTGATGACCAAGCGCTGCAGCCGCGTGCTCCTCCTCCGCTACCTGCTGTGTCGGGGACTGACTCTGGTCACGCTGATCAGCGCCTGCGTCTACCTGGGCTACTACCTGCGCCTGGCCACACAGGGCGACGAGTTTCGCTGCAAGCTGCGCGTGGGCCTGCTGGAGTCCGACCCCGGGATCCCAGAGCAGGTCCAGTGTAAGCTGGTGGCTGTGGGAGTCTTCTTTCTGCTCAGGTGTGGGACTCTGCTCCGTAGAACTCAGGATGTCGTCATATTCGTCCCCACTGACGGTCATTTCCCTGCAGTCTGGTCAACCTTGTGGTGTTCATCGCTCTGGTCCCGGTGGTGTTCTACGCCAGCCTGCGCCCGCTGTTGTTCCACGGATACGCCCGCTTCCTGGAGGCCTACCTGTCCCTGCCCACGGTCAGCGTCATGCCCATGCCTGACGGTCACTGGGACGACCTGTCTCTCTACCTGCTCTTCCTGGAGGAGAACGTCAGCGAGCTCAAGTCCTACAAGTATATCAAGGTGAGGTTCTCTGCGCCCTCTGCTGGCTCAGATGAAGTAGCTCTGACACATGCTTCAATGTTCATTTCCTGGTTTAGAATCACAATGGACAATAAAATGATCAACTTATGTTGCAAAATCAGCTCTGATCTGAATGTCAACTCAGAAATGAATGAATGCTGTTCCTGCTGCTTCCATCTTCTATGGCAGTGTTTTTCAACCTTTTCCAAGCTCCGGCACCTTTGCTTCATTGAAAAAAATCCCAGGGATGTTGGAATGTTTTTAAAGCCAATTCAATTTCAAAACAAAGAACCCTCTCCACTCGAGTCGCAGGAACCGACGTCTGACTCACAACTGGTTAGCTTAGTGGCTAATGCTACAAACAGACTCTGTTACACCTCAGCAGGTGCTCCACCTTCACCTTGGTCAGCCTTCCTAATCACACCTTCTGGCCTGCACAAATTTGTCCCCAAAGTTCTCCACATACTCATTTCTGGTCTTGTCCTTTCTCAGAAGGACCACCTCAGTGTTTTCATCTCTTCTGGCTGGCTGCAAATTAATCGACACCTTGTGACCCGCTGTAGTGTCTGCAGGTGCTGGAGCTGCTGAAACGGCGAGGGGAGTGCGCCGGGGAGGGCTTCGATGCCATGGGTCTGCTGCAGACTCTCGGCCAGGTCAAGATGGACACGATAGACGGGAAGAAACCACAGCCAGCCAAAGCCGACGAGTGCGACGGCGGCTCCAAGGGTCTGAACTCTGGAGAGTGTAGGTTGGAGATGAGAGGTGAGAAGTGCAGTGATCCAGCTGGAGCTTGACTCCAGTGACTTGGCTCAACTGATCTGCTGTGACGGTTCTCTAACCGAAGCAACATCTTCCTCAGAACTGGCACCTCTGCTGACCGGGAACAGTGAGTCTGCGAGCAGCGGCGACGCTAACCTCCGGCAGCGAGCCATGTGACCCACATCCCCTCTCCTGGCCGGGGGTCGCTCAGAGAGTTCAGCGCACTCGAATGTGTTTGGACGAAGAGACGAAAGAAAATGTCTCGACCCTCGCAGCGTTTTATTTATTCACCCTGTTTGAGTCAGAAGATGCTTTTTTTAGTCATTTATACAACACAAGCATCTTTTTATTCTTCTCATCTTCAGTTCACATCAAGTATGAGATGCTGTCAAGGGAGTGTCTTTGTCACCCCAGTCACTCCTCACTGTTTCAGTGTGTCCTTCTTTGCCTCTGTACAAAACAAGTCTTCGGGACACTCAACTGTAGATAATCCCTCTGAAAAGATGCTTCTAAAAGAAGCTTCTATTCACGAATGGACCGAGCACTAAGACAAGGGGTTGTTTAAACGTGCGTGATCGATTTTCATAAAGAGCATGTCATCTGAGCTCTGATCCGTTTCATCCATAGATCAGTGTTATTTCCCGATGGGAATGTAATCGCATTTTCTGCTCAGAACCCGGCAAACATCTGTGCTCCCAGTCCCCAGTTTCCCAGAGTGTCCCCAAGTGCCTGACAGCTCGGTTCAGCTCCATCGCTCCAGGTCTGTCAGAATCAGAGAAGCTCATCAAAAAAAAGATGCATAAATAGCTGGGAATTCTTACAAAGGTTCATAAAACACAGAAACACAGTCTTGCCAGTGAGCTGGAATTCCCTCCCCTCCGACGCCTGAACTTCCGGATGAGCTCTGAGGGTTTGTTTGGAGCTGGACTGAGAGGTTCACTTGGTGCTTGGCTCAACCTTGTTTTCATTCAAGAGCTGACAGGGAAGCTGTTATTTCAAAGCAAATGGATCTCAAACTTGACTCATTTCAGCTGCTGACTCTGGAAGGTTGTCGGCGCGTGCATGTGTTAACTTGTTAGTGGCTTGTTGAAAGGAAAAGCTGCCTCTTGCTGAGTGATGTTTGGAGGATCTCAGGGATCTGGATGTCTCACTGCATCAAACAGGTTTATGTAAAGTTTTTTTTCCGCTTGGGTACTTTGATACAGTCACGAGTTCTCAGATCGAGATAATAATCATCCGGGCGCTGCCTCTGACTTCAGCACGTTTTGTTTATGTTGAGATTTGTTAAGATGTATTTCTGTGAAATAATGCAGCGATGGTGCAATGGCTTCTGCGTGGAATGTGTACTTTGTCAAAACTGTTTGATACTGTTGATAAATTTGTGTGTTGGAATAATCGTGATCAGCCTGGATTTCTCCTCATTTCTCCTCAACACCTTCAAGATGCTCAACTGAAAACTAAAATGTTTTAGCTGTGACTAAGCTGAGCTTCTCAATATATTTATCACAACAATGTTTACAATCGTGTACCTGAGACACATGTTGAGAACACGATGCAATACATTCTTGAAACTGACTTTCGTACCGTGAAAGTATTTTTCAAGGACTTGCTGTAGCTTATTTTGAAGGAACCGGAAATGCTGCCAACTTTCATTTTGAAGGATGCGAATATACTCTGGCATCTTTAAATTGTGTTTAGTCTCAGTTTATTTTGCACACAGGTGACTTGTTCTTCACAATTTGAACCTTTAGCTTTTATCGAAATTTGTCCTGGAATTTATTAATTCAGTTGGGTTTCAGGCTCACAAGAGAAGACCTGTGTATGCTTCATGTCCTCATGACATTAAATCAATGTAGCTTCACTCTTGCTTACTTCCTCCTTCCAGTACAAAAGGAAAAAAAATGTTTTTACAAATTTTCAATGTAGTGTATTGTGAAAATGGAAATTTTGGGGAGCAGTCTTGTCATTGATTTATTAATTCTTCTTGTGGTCTCACTTTCACTACAGATTAAAAATATATATTTGATCAACAAGCTATATAGAAAATTTATGGGGTTTTGTAAAATCATCATTCTATTTCACTGATGCCGAGATGTAAAAGGTGAACAGATAGTCATGTGATGTTTCATCCCGGATAGCTCAGTCGGTAGAGCATCAGACTTTTAATCTGAGGGTCCAGGGTTCAAAGTCCCTGTTCGGGCGTTGCTACTTTCTTAGATATTCACTGGGCCTTAAACTCCTGACCCCGCCCAGCTTCCATTCTTCCATCATGGCACCCATGTGAACAAGCCAATATGCATCACAAACATTCACCAGGACCATGTTTTCAACTGACAACTTTGCTTTTCATGGACTCTTTTTTTCCCCCAGCATTTATGTTGACTGTTGAATTTGCTGCTGGGCCTTCAACTTCTTTAAATAATGAAAAAACAACAATTGAAAGAGAAAAACAAATTTCTTATTTTTCCTGTTCGTTGTCACCAAAGGCAGGTCCAGGGTTCTAGAAGAGTGGGGAGGAACCGAGGGCTCTGTGGCGCAATGGATAGCGCGTTGGACTTCTAGTTGAGACATTGTGGAAGCAGCAATTCAAAGGTTGTGGGTTCGAGTCCCACCAGAGTCGCTTTTGTGCTCTGTCCAACCTGCAGCAGGAAGATCCTCTTCAAATCAAGAGTGAATTAGGTCTGGAGCCAGTCCCAGTCTCTCTGGCCACAGAAACACACTTGTTCGTTGGATCGTCCATTCCTGACCGATACACTCTGAATGCCTCATAAAACCACGACCTACTTCGTCCATAAAACCTGCTTTACATTTTCAGACGAAAAAAACGAAGAAATTGATTAAAATGCAAAATTGAAATTTTGGTGAATTTTTGAAAAATTGGTTGAGACAGTGATCACAGTGCTGGACCTGACAAAAGTGCCTCAAAAAAATGACATTTTTTCAAAACTCATAAAATGACTTGTCTGGCATCCTTGGACGTCGTGAACATCAAGGAAAGCGACGAAATTGATTAAAATGCAAAAGTGGAATTTTTCAAAAATTGGTTGACACAGAATAACGACAGCGCTGGACCTGACAAAAATGTCAAAAAATGACATTTTTTCAAAACTCAAAAAATTACCTGATAACGTCATGTCTGGCAGCCTTGGACCACGTGAACATCAAGGAAAGCGACGGAATTGATTAAAATGAAAAAGTAGAATTTTGGTGAATTTTTGAAAATTTGGTTGAGGCAGAGTGACGACAGCACCGGACCTGACAAAAGTGCCCAAAAATTGATGTTTTGTCAAAACTCGTAAAACTCTGTTGAGTTTCAGGCTTACAAGAGAAGACCTGTGTATGTTTCATGTCCTCATGACATTAAATCAATGTAGCTTCACTCTTGCTTACTTCCTGCTTCCAGTACAAAATGACTTTATTAAGAGTCTTTCAACATCTTAGGAAAAAAAAGGTTTTTACAAATTTTCAATGTAGTGTATTGTGAAAATGGAAATTTTGGGGAGCAGTCTTGTCATTGATTTATTAATTCTTCTAGCGGTCTCACTATCAGTACAGATTAAAAATATGTATTTGACCAACAAGCTATATTGAAAATTTATGGGTTTGTTTTTAATCATATTTCACTGATGCCGAGATGTAAAAGGTGAACAGATAGTCATGTGATGTTTCAGCCAGAGCCCGGATAGCTCAGTCGGTAGAGCATCAGACTTTTAATCTGAGGGTCCAGGGTTCAAGTCCCTGTTCGGGCGTTGCTACTTTATTAGTTATTCAGTGGGCCTCAAACTCCTGACCCTGCCCAGCTTCCATTCTTCCATCATGGCACCCATGTGAACAAGCCAATATGCATCACAAACATTCACCAGGACCATGTTTTCAACTGACAACTTTGCTTTTCATGGACTCTTTTTTTCCCCCAGCATTTATGTTGACTGTTGAATTTGCTGCTGGGCCTTCAACTTCTTTAAATATTGAAAAAACAACAATTGAAAGAGAAAAACAAATTTCTTATTTTTCCTGTTCGTTGTCACCAAAGGCAGGTCCAGGGTTCTAGAAGAGTGGGGAGGAACCGAGGGCTCTGTGGCGCAATGGATAGCGCGTTGGACTTCTAGTTGAGACATTGTGGAAGCAGCAATTCAAAGGTTGTGGGTTCGAGTCCCACCAGAGTCGCTTTTGTGCTCTGTCCAACCTTCAGCAGAAAAGTCCTCTTTAAATCAAGAGTGAATTAGGTCTGGAGCCAGTCCCAGTCTCTCTGGCCACAGAAACACACTTGTTCGTTGGATCGTCCATTCCTGACCGATACACTCTGAATGCCTCATAAAACCACGACCTACTTCGTCCATAAAACCTGCTTTGCATTTTCAGACGAAAAAAACGAAGAAATTGATTAAAATGCAAAATTGAAATTTTGGTGAATTTTTGAAAAATTGGTTGAGACAGTGATCACAGTGCTGGACCTGACAAAAGTGCCTCAAAAAAATGACATTTTTTCAAAACTCATAAAATGACTTGTCTGGCATCCTTGGACGTCGTGAACATCAAGGAAAGCGACGAAATTGATTAAAATGCAAAAGTGGAATTTTTTAAAAATTGGTTGAGACAGAATGACGACAGCGCTGGACCTGACAAAAATGTCAAAAAATGACATTTTTTCAAAACTCAAAAAATTACCTGATAACGTCATGTCTGGCAGCCTTGGACCACGTGAACATCAAGGAAAGCGACGGAATTGATTAAAATGCAAAAGTAGAATTTTGGTGAATTTTTGAAAATTTGGTTGAGGCAGAGTGACGACAGCGCCGGACCTGACAAAAGTGCCCAAAAATTGATGTTTTGTCAAAACTCGTAAAACTCTGTTGAGTTTCAGGCTTACAAGAGAAGACCTGTGTATGTTTCATGTCCTCATGACATTAAATCAATGTAGCTTCACTCTTGCTTACTTCCTGCTTCCAGTACAAAATGACTTTATTAAGAGTCTTTCAACATCTTAGGAAAAAAAAGGTTTTTACAAATTTTCAATGTAGTGTATTGTAAAAATGGAAATATTGGGGAGCAGTCTTGTCATTGATTTATTAATTCTTCTAGTGGTCTCACTTTCAGTACAGATTAAAAATATGTATTTGACCAACAAGCTATATTGAAAATTTATGGGTTTGTTTTTAATCATATTTCACTGTTGCCGAGATGTAAAAGGTGAACAGATAGTCATGTGATGTTTTCATCCAGAGCCCGGATAGCTCAGTCGGTAGAGCATCAGACTTTTAATCTGAGGGTCCAGGGTTCAAGTCCCTGTTCGGGCGTTGCTACTTTATTAGTTATTCAGTGGGCCTCAAACTCCTGACCCTGCCCAGCTTCCATTCTTCCATCATGGCACCCATGTGAACAAGCCAATATGCATCACAAACATTCACCAGGACCATGTTTTCAACTGACAACTTTGCTTTTCATGGACTCTTTTTTTCCCCCAGCATTTATGTTGACTGTTGAATTTGCTGCTGGGCCTTCAACTTCTTTAAATAATGAAAAAACAACAACAATTGAAAGAGAAAAACAAATTTCTGATTTTTCCTGTTCGTTGTCAGTAAAGGGAGGTCCAGGGTTCTAGAACAGTGGGGAGGAACCGAGGGCTCTGTGGCGCAATGGATAGCGCGTTGGACTTCTAGTTGAGACATTGTGGAAGCAGCAATTCAAAGGTTGTGGGTTCGAGTCCCACCAGAGTCGCTTTTGTGCTCTGTCCAACCTGCAGCAGAAAAGTCCTCTTTAAATCAAGAGTGAATTAGGTCTGGAGCCAGTCCCAGTCTCTCTGGCCACAGAAACACACTTGATTGTTGGATCGTCCATTCTTGACCGATACACTCCGAATGCCTCATAAAACCGCGACCTACTTCGTCCATAAAACCTGCTTTGCATTTTCAGACGAAGAAACGAAGAAATTCATTAAAATACAAATTTGGAATTTTGGTGAATTTTTGAAAAATTGGTTGCGACCAAGTGATCGGACCTGACAAAAATGTCAAAAATGTCATTTTCTCAAAGCTCAGAAAATTACTTTTCTGGCATCCTTGAGCCACGTGAACGTCAAGGAAAGTGAAGTTGAATTTTGGAAAAATCGGTCGAGACAGAATGACGACAGGGCGTGTACATGTACATGTTTTTTTTTGTTTTTGCTTTCAGATGATGATGTAATCCCAATGTAAGGCCTAATTTATTACAACACTGCATTACCACATTAAATGCATCAACACCATTAGACTCACTGCATGGTCTCATAAAGAGCTTCAATCCTCGTGATGGAGCTTCATGAAACCGCGTCTTCACTGTCAGAGCTCAGTCGGCGGCGCCCTGTTATTTCTAACATGAAAATACTTGTTCTGACACTGTGGAGCTGAGAGCGCCCTCTAGTGGAAAGGTTTCGTGACACTTCAGCGAGCACTCGGTCATTACTACAGTAAATGTGAGGAATGTAATAAGAAGTGAAATAGTGTTGAGGAAAATGTCTTAACTTTCAGCGGCCACAAGATGGCGCTCTTGGTTTTGTGAGGCTTCAGTGAATTTATTGTTCCAAGTCCTGACGTGTCACAGCAGACAGTGCCACCTGGTGGCCTCTGAAAATCAACTGTCTCTTCAACCCACCACTGAAAGAAGCGTTTCGGTGACGTCACACCAGTGAACAACAGTCATGTTGTGAGAGCATTTTTCATGACAATCGTTTATTAAATCATTGAGACACTTTTTACATGAAGTTAATTTTGTAATCCATAAAAAAAAAAAAAAAAAACAGCAGCATTTGTCCATATATTTTCAACGACATGAGAGAAACGGATTTTGTTTTTGTTTTCACACATGAATGCAGCGGACTTCAGTAGAATCACAGGCAAACAGTTAAATTAAACATATTCGTGTTCAATATTTCCGCGAGGATTAAAAAAAATAGAGCTAAACTTCTATACAAAACAAATGTGCAGCAGAAACGGTGGATCGCTGAAGAGGAAAGCGGTTTCACAGTACATAAAAAGCATCAAACAACAAAATTCAAGTAAAACAGGATCATGTTAACTTAAGTCCCTAAAAGCCGTCAACAACAAAATGGCTGTAAAACAAACACGAAAGAAGGTTCCTCCGACAGTGTATATCCACCTGAACTGTACAGTTTCTAAGGACAAATAAGAATAATAATACAGAGCCCTTAACTAAGACACGATCTCTGAGTCACAAAACACAACGTCCTCACGATTCCCTAATTTGGCAAAGGCAGGTTTCGGAGCGCTGCCCGAATGTGCAAACCCATCAAAGCAAATGGTTCCATGATTGTACCGATAGTTCATCGCAACAGTGTTGGGGGCCAAGTTCCTCTCTGGACATGAGCTTCAGCAAACGTATGGAAGGACAGCATCTTGGGCTGCACGCTATACGCTCATGCGTCGTCGATGGATGAAGGCTGTTCTACGTGCTGCAGTCAGGGGAGCAACCTGAGGACTCGCGGCGCACCCAGACCTCGCTTTGATTCTCAGCGTCGTCCTCGAAAGACTGCGTCAAGTCCTCCGTCGTCTCGCAGGAAGCGGGAGACTTCAAGCTCTCCTCTGTCTCCTCCCCTTCCAGGGACAACGCCATGATGGGACGCTCCAGCTCGCCGGGCGTCCTGGGCGTCTCGTCGTCCTCGTCGCTCAGGATGTCCGTCTCCTTCACCTCCTCCCGGTCCTCGTACTCCTCCAGGTCGAACTGCTCTTCCACCCAGCGATCTGTGTCGCCCGAGACCTCAGACGACTGCCTCTGATCTGGTCGCTTGTGGTCGGGGTCTACCTCCGGAGGGGAGACCGAGTCCGGCTCTCCGTCAAAGACGATGTCTGTGTCAATGGTGAATCGGTTGCGTACCAGCTTCCGCCGGCCGAGAGTCCGTGTCGGAGCAGAGGCTGGAAAAAACAAAGCAGAAAATGACCACTACAACTGTGGAGAACTTCAATGCAAAAGTACATCTGAGATCAATAAGCATGGAGCTTCAGTCAGTCAGTCAAGACACTCCTGTATTAACTGGCCTCTCTGTATCTCTTTGGAAATGGGAGCAGTTTGTCCAAAAAAGAAGCTTCAGAATCTGCAGATTCCTTTTGGTTTTTCCGGCTCCAGACGTACCGGCTCTGTTGATAGTGGGACGAGCCCCCTTGAGGGCGCAGAGTCTCTTTCCTCCGAAGGGCACGTACTGCTGGCTCAGGGGGAGACTCTCGGTCTTCAGGAGCTGCCGTCGGTGCTTCTCCCTCAGGATGGAGTGGACCGTCTTCAGGAAGTCCTTCCTGCTCTCCGCCGTGCTGTCGAGGAGACACTATCAGCGGGAGACGGCAGCTTTCCGGACGCTGTCTGCAGTGACGCCCGGAGACACTCACCTACAGCACAGCTGAAACGGCCTCTCGGGTCGACCTTCCGACTCGGACTTGGTGTGGACAATCTCGCACACGGCCGAGCTCTCGCCGTCTGCGGAGGGAACATCAATCAAGGGGTTATTTTGGGAACTGGTGGAGAGCTGAACTGGACAGAGAGCTCACGCACCAGCGTTGGCCAGAGATCGGACTTGAAGCGCGCTGGTCGGGATCATGTGTCGGTATCGGAACGGATCTTTGTCCTCGGAGGAGATGGACATCCGATGGGAGCCGACCTTTGACAAAAGAGAGTGGGGCGTGAGTTTGAGCGAACCTTTAACACGGAAGGAAGGTGGGACTCACTTTCTTTTTCAGTTTGGCGCCATCTTTGCAAACAAACACCACGGCTGTTTTAAACACTGCAACAGACAATCAAAAGTCACTCTTCAGTTCGGACCATCTGGAGTTCATCTTCCTCGTACCGAACGCTGCAATCTGAGGCTCCTTCTTCCATTTTCCCAGGGAAGCCGGAGGATTTAGCCAAGTCACGCTGGTGTGGAGGAGCAGGTCGCCCATGGACAGGTCGGCCACCTGCTCATGATAGACACACATCCGTCAGTCTTCTCTGAGACGGAGCACTTGAGCCCAACTGCTGGGACCTACCTCCTTCTTCTCTCCGCTCTGCTCCGTGATGAGAAGGTCGAACACCACCCCAAACTCCTCGTGGATCTTCTGCATCTCGTTGATATGGCTGGCCACTTTGTTCATCGCCTTCATGGCCACTGTGGACAACACTGGAGGTCAGTCACGTTCCTCCATCAGCTGCGCTGCAGGAGACGCACCGTCCAGGTGGTAGTGCTCCTCGCTCTCCGGGTCGGTCAGAGAGTAGAGCTCCCTCAGCAGCAGGGGATACTTCAGCACTCGCTGGATGGGCTTAATCAGGTAGGACTCCAGCGTGGACGAGTGCTGCTGCTTGGGATTGCGTTCGTCCAGGAAGGCTTTGAAATCGGCATCTGTTTTGGCTGCAGCGTGAAGAAGAGGCTCGAATAACCAAGCAGCGGGGAGAGGTCAAATAGACAATTGCTTCGCCGACAACTACGGAGGAGATTTATGGAACCCTGCCGGGGTGCGGCAGATGGCCCATGTCTAAACACTGCGCCTTTGAGCCAAGCAGCAACCCTAAAAGACTCACCTTTCACAAGGACCTTCGGGACTTTAGTGTGGCTGGCGCAGAACGCACTGTAGATCTTGAAGCGGTCGGCGTAGTAGAGGAAGGAGCCACCCAGAGAGAAGAGGATTTTCTGAAGAGAGAGAGACGGTTTTGGTGGAGAAGCAGTGAGACATTCTGAATCAACATCATGTACGTGAGTGTCTTCTTCCGCATACTACAGAGAGGAAAGAGAATGTGTGCGATTGTTGCGTGGGCAGCGAAGTGAGTGAGATGAGGTGAGGTGCTACTCCAGACGCGCCAGGGCCGTGGCCTCCAGAGCAGTGAGATGTAGGTTGTGCTGTGTGGGCAGTGAGAAGACGATCTGTACTCTGGTTGTTGCCGTGGAGAACTCCGTCACCTCCGTGTCTGAATCTGCAGCCGGTGTTTACCTTAAACTGGTCCACTCGCTCCAGCTTCTCCAGGTCTGGCACCAGTCTGGTCCCATCCTCAAGGGTCTTGAGGAACTCCACCTGGAAGTCCACCATTTCTGGCAAGTTCCCAAAGAGAACGTCCAGCTATGCGACAGGAAAGATCCACGTCATCACTTGATTCATTGATACTGAGACGGCAGCGTGAAGAAGACGTTGAAGATACCTCATCCTGAGTGAGGAAGGTCTCCTTCTGCAGGGGGGTCAGATATCTCCCGATCAGACAGTTCAGGTCCTGAAAGAGGAGCTCCGTTAAAGCTCAGAGTCACAGAGTGAAGTGGAGACTCACAACTTCAGTCTTTTGAAAATTCACTTGGTTTTACATGCCATCCTGGACGTGCCACCCCGTAACACTTGCGTCTTATGGATGTGCCACCTATGTAACGCTTGCATGTTCTGGATGTGCCACCTATGTAACGCTTGCATGTTCTGTATGTGCCACCTATGTAACACTTGCATGTTCTGTATGTGCCACCTATGTAACACTTGCATGTTCTGGATGTGCCACCTATGTAACACTTGCATGTTCCGGATGCGTCACCTATGTAACACTTGCATGTTCCGGATGTGCCACCCCGTAACACTTGCATGTTCTGGATGTGCCACCCCGTAACATTTGCATGTTCTGGATGTGCCACCTAGGTAGCACTCGCATGTTCCGGACGCGTCACCTATGTAACACTTGCATGTTCCGGATGTGCCACCCCGTAACACTTGCATGTTCTGTATATGCCACCTATGGAACACTTGTATGGTCTGCATGTGCCACCTATGTAGCACTTGCATGTTCCGGATGTGCCACCTATGTAGCACTTGCATGTTCCAGATGTGCCACCCCGTAACACATATGACTGCACAGTGGCTACAAATGTAGCTTGGTGTGACTGAGTCTTGAATGGGCAATGGCTTCTCTGGTGCTATATAAATACATGAAAGCCAGTTTGCAGTTGTCTTGCATGATATGAATGTTTTTCGAAAGTGGGAGGAAATTGGAGTTCCAAGAGCGAACACAGGCTGAACGTACAAATAGGAAGGAGTCGAACCTGTGACCTACATAAATGTGGTCATCCCACAAAAAGCTCCTCAGGTAAATAAGGCATGAACGCGTGGCCATCGCGACCGTCCGGCGGCTGGTAACTGGGACAAATGGCCAAGTCTCCAACAGTGGCCTTTAAAGCTGCGGCGATCGATCACGTGCAATTAGATTAGTGGAATAGGCTTTACATGTGCCCCAGTAATGAGCTGTAATATTTTCGATGCCACTGTGGTCGGCCTCCCCTCACGTCTGCCTCTAACCCAGTTTGTTCTGCGGCAGCGCCGTGGCACCGGCCTGTAAAGGATGAGCCAATATCTCCAGGCAAGGGCACAGCTGCGGCCCCTCCACCTCTCCTGGGACGCTCGGATAAATATGGATTGCGGTGGAGAAGATGGACCAAACACAGACTGATGCAGGGAAAGAACAAAACACCATCTGCCCCCAGAAAGAAGAGATACTGACTTTGACGTAGGTGCGCTCCGTCTCCACCAGCTCACAGATGACTTTGCGCAGCTTGTCGGCGTCGGAGAGCTGGCGGAGGGCGGCGGGAGGCGGGTAGGGGGAGTCCGGGCTCGGAGACGAGGAGACACACTCCGAGGGATTCATGTCATGGAGACTGCGGCAGAAGGCGGCGACCTGCTCGGTGCTCTGAAACACAGAAGACCTGGGTTTTAACTTCCTTTCCTCGGGCTGAGTGACTCACGAG
The DNA here is from genome assembly GCF_027744825.2 of Synchiropus splendidus. Lineage (NCBI taxonomy): Eukaryota > Metazoa > Chordata > Actinopteri > Syngnathiformes > Callionymidae > Synchiropus > Synchiropus splendidus. Next base: position 15,946,941 of record NC_071341.1, on the reverse strand, counting down.
ATCAGACGATTCTGGAAGAGAAGCCAAATGGTTCAGTCTATTTCCAGTGAGTCAAAACAATCACCTTTCTCGCTCTACGGCGCAGCGCTCTCCTCCTACTGGCAGCTTTTGTACTGATTCATCTCTCATACAATCAAAACCCATATCAGTGCTCTTACAGTAGAAAGGTTGCCGTGGAGACCGGCCCTGATGTGGATCATCACTTCAAGCAGAAGAATAGAGCCCAGTCAGGACCGGCCCACGTCGCAGAATGAAGGGTTCTGGCTTCCATGACACCAAATCACACACAATATAACAACATATTCAGTACGTGTGAAGCGAATCCTTGGTCTGGAAAGTGACTTTTCGTGTTAAAAGTTGTGGCAAGTCTGTTTAGAGGTGATGACCAGTTGGGCTTCAAGGTGCCCCTCAGAACAGGACCTTGACTCTGTCTGGGTGAAACATCAGCCGAGGCCAGACCTGGGCAAAGTGCAGCACGGGGGCCACATGTGGCCCTTTGCCTGTATTTGCGTGGCCCTCATGAGGTCAGACAAAAAAAAAATGATACAATTGACAAGTTGTTTTCTGTCGTTTCCGTTTCAGCCACTAGTGGTTCAACAGACGGACACAACAACACATTCATGACTACATTTTTGTTTCTTCTTTCAGTTTATCAGTTCATGTTTTAGATGAATCTTATCTGAAAATACTATTTTTATAGGTATCATGCCATATTTACACTTCAAATATCCTTGCTTACATTGAATATTTAATAGTTCCGTCCACATTATTGATGATTTTTCTTCCGTCACGTTACGTAGCCATCGGCGCCTTTGTTTTGGCATGGAGGCCCCTCACAACAGTCACAGTTTATAATGTGGCCCTTTAAGAAATTTAACTGCCCACCTCTGTCCGAGACGGACAGCAGTTCTGAGTATGGGGCACAGCTGTCTTGAAGGCGCCAATAGGGTCCAATACAAACCCTATATTTCACATTTTCTTGGGTCGCCTTGGTCTTGTGGAACTTCAGGGGCCCTCTGAATGATTTGGACCCCTTCAGGCACAGGGGTAAGCACTGATTTTTTAGGTTCCCGGTCTGGTGGGTTTTTGTGGTACAACACTACAGGAAGACATATGGCCCTGTGAGGGTTGGAGCTTGACCTGATTTCTGGCATAATGAGGACCTCAGGGAGCCTCCAAGATGTCTCCAGCAGTGACCTATGCAGGTGGAAGCATAGGTGGTTCCCGGAGTTAAAGTCTTGCCTCAGGAGGGTCGGCACAAAGCCTGGGGGCTGGTGAGTAAAGGGCGAGTCCGCCTGGACCGATCGCTCCGGGCCTCAAAGGCCTTACCAGTTTCTCATCTCCTCCTCAATGAGCAGACAAAAGGGGATTCAGAAGCAAATGTGTTTTTGGAAAACACGATTTCCCTTTTTTAAAAACGCCTGAACGAATCAAACACGGATTATGACGCACTCCTGGCGACACTTCACAGCCGTGCCACCGATCGGAGCGTCAAAATAAAAGCTGTCGCGTGACGATTAGGGAGTTTACACATCAGGGAAAGGCAATTTGGCCCGTCACACTTGCACACTCCCCTGGGGGAAACATCCAGAAAGCAAGGGAAGAAGATGCATCAGCACACCCAGGCACGCTGCTGAAGAATAGAATACATTTATAGCCTTGTGTTCAACCACTGAAATAGGCTGCGGCGCTTCTGTTTACACCTTATAAAGTCTTGTTAGTTTCATCCTCAAATTCAAAAGCGTTGAGTCCAGGAGTTCTGAGAATGAGTGGGTTGTATGGCTGACAGTAGATAAATAAAAAACACAAAAGCCAGTAGTTATTGGGCAAAGTTGGGCTGCAGAAAGCCTTCTTTGGGGAGCCGCAGATGACCTTTCCTTATGGTGGAAGAAGCCCATTCCCTTCATTTCTCTGAGCTCATCTGTTCATTTCCGATGATGAAACAGCTGCATGTCGATGAGAACTTGAGTGGCATCATGAGCGGTCGACAGATGTCGAGCTAAGAAGCTACAGAGGTGGAGGGAAAAAGGTCCTTGGTTACTGAGTCTAAAGGCTCTAATAGAGGATGGGGCATGAAATGGCAACAAAACCGAGAGAAAGAACAATGGTATTGAGGGTCGGGTGTCATTTTGGAAAAGCTCTTGTATAAATGTACATGTGAGAATAGAGCCACTTCAATCAGCTTCCAACTGGAATGACCCAAAAATGCTCTTCATCGAAGCACAGTGAGCGTTTCGGGAGCTTCATCGTCGTCGTTCTCCTCCTCCTCGCAGACACACTCTTAGCAGCACAGATGGTTCAGTTCCTCTCAACAATGAACCCGAATCACGAGCAGGACCAGCAAATGGACTCGGAGGTGCTTCGGCGCGAGCCCCGTTTTCCATTTCACATGTTCTGTTCATCAAATGGCATTTTTATACAGCGTCAAGTTCAGGTTCAAAGGTTTGAATTATTCAACGGAAAGATAAAATGCTGCTTCATAAGTTGGAGCTGCACATCTCTTTAACTCTTACATAATTAAAATGACAATATGAAATATATTTTATTCATTTCTTATGGGATATGACTTCACGTACCAAAACAAGAGCAACTGGCTCAAAGTTCATGCAGCAAACGCAATACAGAGAATAGAGAAGATAAAAACAGCACTATTTCATAGCCTTTAAATGACTACCGCCAATTTTCTGATGTAATTCACATAAGTGACATCAATAATTCACTTTATTTGGGACTTTGAGGTTTTTTTTTTTTTTTTTTAACATTCTGTTGCCATTTTCAATTCAAATAATTTCTTAAATGAATTATTTTAATGTTAATATTATATATATTTATATAACTGAAATACACATTTATTATTCAAATTAAGTTTTTAATATTCTTTTTAAATTGCTGCCATCATACTATTATTAGTCATATCTACTATTCATTTCTAATATTTTACTTAAATTATTTTCTGCAAAATGTAAATGTTGGTTTCCACAAACATAATTTGGCACTAAACCAGGAAGAAAAGTTAAAAACATACAAAATTCTAGGCCACAACTAGAGTGTTCCGCTCATCTAAATCCTCGTTCACATAACTGCGAAGTGATGATCAAGAAGCAACATCCAGGCTCGAGTGGTGGTTGGAGTCAGACTTGGGAATCTGCTGCAGCAGGAAGTTCCATCTGTCACCGACTCATTTGTTCCCGCTCATTAAGTCAAAGGAGATCAAGCTCTTGTTCTGCGATAAACGTTCCTGTCATGGCTGCTGCCGTCACCCTACAGGCTCATTTGCACCCGGAGCACCGCGGACGCTCGTGACACAATGTGAGAAGACAAACATGCGAGGGAGGAAGGAGGAGGCGGGGCTTGAGGAGACGGTGGTCACAACAGATTAAAGAGAGACTCGGGAAGACGGTCGCCGACTCCAGAGTGAGGACTGGAGTTTCGCGTTCCGAACACAAGAGCGCAGGGAATAATGGAGGAATATAACCTGGACAAAGAGACAATGACCAAGTCGGAGAGAACAAACGACAGGTTTGATGTTCAGAATCAAAAGTAGACATTTCTCATAGCAACTGCACAGACAAGTCAGTGGTCGAAAATGACTTGTCTCCAACCAGAATATTAACTGCCATCAACAACCAACCTACATAATAAACCAGAAAGTAGGCGGGGCTAATTACAGTTGACAAGATTTTGCATGTTGCTAACACTACCTAACGAGTCGCTTGACGACACTCAAGCTAGCGACAACTGATGCGACAGTTGGCGACAAACAAGGATGACAGAATAAAAAGGCTCAGTTTGTTGAGCGTCTCCAGTTATTCTTATGAAGGCAACAAAAGTCACTTTCAGAATCTACTTTTTAGCCGTGACAGCTACTGACCACTGCACACCCTCAGGAGCTGGTGTTTTGGAGGCAAGAAAGCATCTTGTTGTCAGGCTGGTGGTCATAATGTTAAGCACCGATGACCACGAGGAGAGCTGAGCCAAAAGACTCAATCGATTTCAGGTGTCGCCTGCTGTCTCCAGCATCAGACCCCGTCTGGACAACTCTGCGACGGCAAGGTGACTCACTGCTTCCTGTTCAGCTAAACACTGACCTCCAACACACCCGCGGCAGCACCGAGAGCCCGAAAGTAAAGCCTCACCAGATGGAGCATGTCGTAGATGGAGTCGGCCGAGCGCTTGCTGTGCTTGCTCCACTTGTGAAGAGCCATGGCTGAAGCAGGAGACACTTCAGGAGGCTTCAGTTCGACGCATCTCAGCTGGTTAACAGAAGGTGCAGCGAGATGAAGGATGAAGCCGCTCAGCCTCCTCCTCCTCCTCTCCGCCCACTCGCAGCCTCCCAACTCCTGATTCTCACAGTCTGCCGTACTTCTGTCTGTTCTCCCTCTCTTCCCCGCGAGTGTGAAGGTCTGGCCGACGGCAGCAGGAGCGGATCGGACTCCAGGTCGAGGAGGGAAAGACTGGCTGCAGTAGCAGAAAGTTGAAGGCTGCAGTGGAATATGAACGCAGGAGTCGCAGGGAGCTGCAGGCGTTCATCATCTTCACTTCCTTCATAGATCAGCCATCGTCCAGGATGGCTCTCGCTGCTGCGCCTCGAAAACACTTTTTGGTTTTCATATCCAGACAGATGTAGCTTCACTACTGGTTCATGCTAATCCTCGTTCATGGACACATAGCCACTAAAGATCAATGAATGTGCCGGAATTAAATTGTGGTGAAGAACCTATCAAATTTAATAATTTCAAAGTTTAAATACAGTCAATGCAATATAAAAAAAAATGATTCTTCCAAATTGTTCCAAAATTTAATTTGCAAAATGTGTAATGATTTTTATTTAGATTAAATATTTATAAATATTCCCTGATTATGACCTAAAATTGTAATGGTCATTTGTGAAATCATCTATTAAAAGATTATTATATAATAAGTATATTTTGAGGTTTATGTGAGAAGATTGGCAGGAAAAAAAAGAAAATGTCCTACTTTTCTTTAAATGAAATATGTGAAGTCTGTATAAACAGTAATACTGCATCCGAAGAGCCAAGTCATCACGGCGGTCAGTTTGCTCCCCTTCTTCCAATACCTGCCAGGTTTTCTTCCCTCCTCCTGCCGCTTCCTTGCTTTGCAGTCACATGACAGGGTCGACATCAATCATCAGCCTGACACCTCACAAATGAGACGGCGAAGTAGCGCGGAGATGAATTCTGCTTCATTTCACGTCCAAATGATTCAGATATTTGCAGCGCTGCGGAGCATTTCTGCATCATCTGGAGCTTCTGAGCCCCAGTTTTTCCATGAATGTTGGCCCCGGCATGAACCTCACTTTTTGAGGCATTTAAAACCAAAACAATTCCTTCCAGGGAATGTTCCTCCACCACCAGACAAACGCGACACCTGGAGGCTGATAGAGTGGAGGACTGTGAAGCGACCACAGGTTCAGGACACAAAATGCTTCTCATGCTGGTCTCCAGCAGCGCTGCCAACTTGGGTGCTGAAATCTCACTCTCAGTGGAACCAAATGTTGCGTCTGAGAGGACGATCGCACCGAGCAGCGTGTTCAGGGAGCAATGTCAACGCGCCTATAAGAACAGTGGATGGACTCCAGAAAACATTGACCCGTCTGGAGTCGACAGTTTGATCACAGATAAACCACAATTCTACAACCATCGACTCCAAACCTCTCCAGGAGAAACTGGCATCCTGCCATCTTCAGTGTCTCTCAGGACGACCCTCAGACGGTTGCCAAGTAGAGCAGAAAAAAAGTTTTTACCTTTCGGCACTCGAACTCCGAGTCGTCGTCCAGACTGTCTCCAGAGCTCTCCAGCAACAGGCCCACGCCGTCGTCCAGGATCTCCTCTGCAAGGAAGTCGACTGCACGTCAGCTCACACTGGCGTGCAAGAACATCACTTCTTAAAAGTCAATCTTGTAACTGCGCTGACCTTGACTCTGGGAGAAGATGTCCGTGTAGAGGTCGTCGGCGGCGCCAGAGCGGCGCGGTGGCAGGTAGCAGAGCTGCCGGCGCTCCACCGACGGAAGCGTGTTGACGGTCAGAGCCAGCGACGACTGCGAGAACGCGGCTTTCATGTCTGAGAAGTTGAGACTGCAGGAGTCTTTACCGTTGAGCTGCAGGATCTCGTCTCCTGCGTTCAGACCTGTGGAACGGAAAACAGAACCACCTCGTGTTGAGACCAGGATGAAACATTATGACCAGGGAACTTGATAAAGTGAATTTGTCTTCAGTATTAAGGTCTAAAGGACTGCTTTGCTTTTTTTCTATTTTACATTGAAATAGCATGTCTGTTTTATTAACATCAATTTAATTAACGTAATTCACCAATTTTAGTTGACATTTTTCTAAAACACTTATCTTTGTCACATTTGATTGCATTTACTCCACTGGTTTTATTATTTAACTGATTTTATAAAGTAACAGTATTAGTAGTATTAATGCCAACATTAGCATAGCATAACATTAATGCAATTTTCCTTTAAAAAAAATGAATTTCAATCAAATAAAAACATTGTTTCGATATCATTTTCAGGCTGTCTCCTCCCTAGCAAGTGAGCTTTTTATGGTGTATTCAGTAACAGACAATAACGTTTTCATTTTAAAGTCACGGTGTTGTTCACAATAAAAATTGAGGTCAGGCTACCTTCACGCTCAAATGTATATAAACAACACAAAACACTTTGCAGAGGTTCACTTCCACTTTCTACTGCTGCTCTCCCACATAAACAGTCAGCGCTGCGGCCGAATTCATGTGCTTCAGATGATGCCAGCGGGTCACTATCACACTGGCGGTTCTAACTCGGTGATCAATGATCCTTTCCATCTAAACCTGTGCGCGGGGGGGTAGACGTGAGAACACAAACAGCCGCCCCGTGGAGACGGCGACCTTCTGATCAACACAAATACTGTTCATCTCTGCAAACATGCAGCGAGTGGGTTTGAACCGCGGGTCGTTTCTCTGCCGGCTGATGCGGTGAGTCAGACGATGGAAATGAAGGGTAATGAACCTTTGGCGAAGGCTAATCCGCCCGCCCTCACATCGGTGATGTAGAGCTGCTGCACGCCGTCCTCCTCCACCACAGAGATGGAGAAACCTGGAGGAGGACAAGCGGGACTGGTTACATAAAACACAGGAGGGGGACGCAGCCGGGGGGTCGGGAGCTCACCGTAGCCGATCATGCACGACTCGTCGCGGTCAAACTGGATGACTTTAGTGATTTTGGAGCAGAGTTCGATTTCTTTGTAGAGCTGTAACCACAAATACAACTTGGTCAGCTTCATCTTCAAAAAACTTGATCTGTTGTATATTTTCATGTGTCAGTGTTTTACCAGGTCGCACACGTCCTCCTCTGGCTTGGGGATGTAGAATTGCACTTGGTTCTCGATCAGGAACTTGAGACGGAGATAGTGTTTGGTGGGGTCGAGCTGGTGAGCCTGCGAGACATAAGGCGGGTCAGAACTCATGACAGGCAGGTAAAAATTAAAGCCCTGTCAGCCCAGAAACCGGAGCTCGGGTCGGCACTCACCTTGCAGATGGTTTCCAGGACACACAGAGCGGACTCCCCCGGCTGGATGATGGTCAGGACCGGCTGGTCGTTGGGCAGGCACACCCAGGACGGAGTCAGGTGGTCCGGGACCCACATGTCGCTCTCGGTGCTGGCTCGTGGAAGACTTTTCACCGGACCCTGCTCCCCGCTCTGTGAGACAGAACGGCAGGTCAAAAACTCTGTAGACTCAGTCAAGCACAGAGTCAGGCTTTTTATCAACCTAAACGTTTGACTAAGAAACAGGCGTTTTCTCTATTTGACATCACTGTTGAATTAAAAATAAAAAAAATATATACATAATAAAAATAAAAGTTAAAAAGTAAAATAAATGTCAACCGAATTTGTTTGGTGAGAAAAATGAAAGAAAAGATGTCAATTTATAATTTATTTTTTGTTAATTTGCTTGAATGCTAAAGTGCCATTGTTAGAAATTATTTAACAAAATTATTTCAGTACATTTAAACTAATGAATTATTTTACCTTCACATTCACAGTATTTTCAAAATGTTACCATTTTTGTGTTGCCACTTATTATTGATATAATTTCCTGGTTTTAATGACCATTGTATTAATTACAAATATATATTCTATCACGTCATTAACACTATTTTTATCAGTAAGTTACAATAAACATAAAATTACAGACTGCTATTATTATTATTATTATTCAGGATGCAATTTTACCATGTTTATGAATCAGGCTTTACAGGTGCCAAGAGATTTAATTGCTTCCTAGTTTTTGTCAATTTTTGCTAAATTAATAGTGAAATATTTTTGCAAACAGTCATAATATAAGTCGATTCTGTTCTAATGAACACTTTAGCACATTATTAAAGTGTTACATTAAGAATGTCCAGTTTAGATGGAGAGGAATGGAGCAATATCGAGTTTCCGTCCTGTAGGTGTCACTCTTGAGCAACGATGAATAATGTGGTCCAACTGAAAAATGAAACTCAAACTGCACCACTTCTTCTACACCAGGCTGTTTCATCATCATCAGTTTCCTACCAAGTTCTCCTTGGCAGCCTCCAGGTAGACGCTGTCATCCGAGTTCTTCACCAGTTCATCTCCGTCTGCGAAGACCTGCAGCAGCCAGAGCAGTTACCTCAGATGTTTGGGGTTGCCTAGCAACAGAGCAGCATATAAAGAACCTGCAGCCGACCTGGTTGATGCTGGGGTGGGCTTTGGTCTTCTTCTTGGAGGTGGTGTCCAGACCCCAGAGGGAGGAGAACCGGCTCTTCCGCTTGCTGCAGGAGCGGGACATGGCCTGCGTCCGCCGCCTCACACCGGTCTCTGTGCGGGCGGCCACCTGAGGAGACACACGAGGTTCCACTGAGGATCGAGACAGTCAGGCGGCTCCTCTCTAGAACTGAGGTTCACTTCTGAGTGGTCCACATCCAGGAGTCTTTTCAGGGCCCAATTTATTCACGTTCAACATCACACTCTCCAGCGTTTGTGGAGAAATTCACTTAATTCTGACAACAACCAGATCAGCGAGCTAAGTGGATGCAGAGAGAGAACTACAGCTCAAACATAAATATTTCAGTCAAGTTTGTGGTAGTGACACGTCACAAAGTTCTGGCTCCCTGTTATGCATTCAGGACCCACAGATACGGACTCAGATTTCCCTTCATATTCTGTATAATTGAAATGAATAAGAAGAAATTCAGAATTCACATAGAGTGCATCGTATTTCAGTCATAACTGGGACCAAATTGAGATAAAAGAAATAAAAAATAATATTTATAAATTGATAAAATAACAATAAAACCTTGCTTCAAATATGTGTGAGTGAAATAAACTCAATATGATTAATGAAAAATATATTAAAATCATTTAAATATGAAATATGATGTTCTCAAAATGTACAAAAAATATTTATACACAAAGTAATTTCCATATTCATCTCTCTTGTCTGAAAATAATCTAGTATAATTAGTTATTATAAATAAGGAAAAAAATGAATAAATAATGAACACAAAATAAAACATGTTTCAGCATAAAGATAATTATTGTGGATGAATCTTGTTTGATTAAATGAGAAAATGAACATGGCAAGAGGGTGAAACATTTTTGGGTCCCACTTCAGTCCATCTAGTCACAGTTCCTGATGAAGCTGAGACACGTAGAAGTGGTCCCGGTGCTTACCAGGGCGTGGAAGGACGAGACGGAGAAGATACCCAGGCGGCCCATGGCCAGCTTGGTGGGGCGCGAGGCGAAGGCCAGCAGGCGTTTGGGGTTGGGCAGCTCTCCACCCTGCAGACTGGCCAGGTAGCACCTGAAGCGGAACAGGTCCATGTGAAACTGCTCCAGGTTCTGCTCCCACAAGAAGATCTGCGGACGACAAGATCCAGGAGCAGGTTAGACGGCGCTCCCCGCCTCTCTGCCATCCCGCCGGGTGTTTACTGGGGCAGTGGAGCAGGAAACGGCTGATTATCCACAGTCCGGTTCTGGACCGCGATGCTGGTTCTGCGTGTCTGCCAAGTCGCCCGGAGACGAGCTGGAAACAATACGACACATTCCTCTGGCAGATAGGAGCTGGGAGCGCAGGAGCGGACCCAGATCCATTCACAAGTGCACAATGTGGAACCCGACACTGCCAAACAGAACCGAGCCCAAACTCCAGGCCCAAACAAAGGGCACTTGATCGCCTCTGCTGCAAACAAACCTTTTAAAGAGCTGCTCTTTCTAGCGGATAGATGCCTGGGTGGTATTTAATGTGTCGGGTCACGGCCAGAACTCAAACTGCCATCTGCTTCACCTGAGCCGAGTCACATGTGCCATCTGCATCCCGCGCAAATCTTGTCACTTAATCTGACCGCTCAGTTTCACGCCCTCATATCCAACTGTAAACAACAGCCACATGGTGCACAACTGGAGACACAACCTCATTAGGCGAGCAGTGGTAGCAGCAGCGGTGCTTCTGCTGCTGAATACCTCCAGCAACAACTGATACTGAGGAAGCCGATACAACTTGGCTCGACCTCCAACTACTACACTCACGGGTGAAAGTCCACAGGGTTTGCAGTACAATTAATTCGACTGGGTCAGATGGTTATAAAGACTACTACTTTAACTACTGCATGCACAGTTCCACTGGCACTAGCAGAAGTAACTGCAGCATTACAGTAGGTTCAAAATCCAGTTGGAGCAAAGCATGCTGGGACGCGACTGTCTCACATGAAGTACTACATGCAGTAGTTAAAGTAGTAGTGTATATAACCATCTGACCCAGTCAAAATAGTTTACTACAAACCAAGTGGAGCTGCAGGTTTTTAGCAGGGAAAGCAGTGTTAGTACTTTGACTTTCTGTTGCAATAGATACATTTTAGCATTTGAAATGTACTTGAAAGCAATGAGCCCAATATTGCAGGAGGTGGCGGTAGCATCCAGGAACTCTCTAGCACCACATGAACACAAGGCCTCCACAGTGATGAATGCCTCATAAGAGCTGTGGATCCAGATGTTCATCAGCGACACCATCAATTTGACCCTGCAGTCATGGCCTGGGCCGTTTCCCTCGGAGGCTCTGATGAAGCGGGGACCACTGACCTGGTCCAGGATGGTCTTCCTCTTCTTGGTGTCACTGACGCTCTTCAGCTGCATGTCGCCCATTTTCTTCATCTTCTCGTCCATGTCGATCTTCTGCTCCAGCTTCTTGATCTCGGCCCGGAGGAGCCGCACCGTGTCCTCCCTGTGGTGCTGGCGGGCCACGGCGGTGGCACACGCCGAGTGGATGGCCGTGATCCAGTTCTCCAGCTCCGTCTGGCTGCAGGTCTGCACCGGTTCAGAGGTTAGAACCGCTGGAGCCGAAGCATGAAAGGTGATAGGAAGGGACTCACCTGGAACAAGAAGGCGTCACCGAGGGAGTTGCTGAGACAGAAGACAAAGTCCTTCTTGGGGTGTTCCGGCACGGCCTGCACGATGCTGTTCTCCACCCAGATGGCGTGTTTTGGAACGCTGTTGTTGTCGATCCCCGACCGCTCGTCGGTCTCATAGAAGTACAAGGTGCAACCTGAGGAGCCCAAACACACCAGGAGTCAGAACCGATTGATGAACTAGTTCATTCTGCTCCCTGGTGGTCACTTGAGTGAAGTGCAGCATCACTATTAAATGAGCTGAGCTCATCAGGCGAAATTGAAGTGATTTTTTTTTTTTAATTCAAGATCAACCCCTCCATAGACCTTATTCTGAAAGTGTTCATTCCTATGCAAAACATCGTTTATGCTTAAAAACTTTTGTCTATATCTACTTTAATGTATTGATTTTATGATTAAAACGATAAATATTTTTTTAATATTCTCTAGTAATTTTGTCAGATTCCCAAGATTTTCCCAAAATAATGAAAAAAAATCTTTAGTTTTGTACTGAACATCACGAAAAGCTTTTACGTTTTAGTCCTTTAGAGTGAGGGAGATGGCAAACCTTTCAGTGACACCCAGTAGCTCTTCCACTTGCGTCTGGTGGCCGACTCCACCTTCTTGCTCTTCTTGTGCACGAGGAAGTTCTTGACTGCAAGCCTCCCGGCCTTGCGGACCATCCCCTGGGCGACGCTGAGCAGCTGGTCCGACTGGTAGGCGGAGCTCATGGTGCTCTGCTCGTCGCTCACGGCCGACCCCGCCTCCTCCAAACTCTCCGTCTGACACGAGCTCATCTCCAGCTCCTGGCGGAAGTTCTCATACACGCCCTGTACGGCGGCGGTGGCGGCGGCGCCCCCTCCGGTGCTGCTGCCACTGTCGCTCCCGGCGAACAGGCCGCGGCCCGTCGTGGAGCACATGGAGAAGGAGGCGGACATGGTCTTGTATCGCCGGGACTGGTGGTCCAAGTCTGCTGTGACTCCATCGATGCCGCTGTCCTCATATTCGCTGCCCTCGGCCGTGACGTCCTGTGCCAAAGCAGGAGACAGGTTAGTCGGCATGCTGACCACCATGGGAACACGCAGCTCCTCATATCAGGAGAATTCTGCTCCGCGGTGCAGCTCCCTGTGGCACCACAGGGTCTGCCTGCCCCGGCCCACATGGGCAAAGGCTCCTGGGAGATAAAGGGGGCAACACCAAAGTTGGTATCTCCATGTGGTCACGTGTCCCAATCACGCGCTCCACCGCTCCATTCAGAGGAGCGGACAGTGCCCGCAGTGACAAGGCCACCGTGCACGTTTCACTGTTACACTCCGGCTCAGGCCTCTGCGCTCATTAGCATAACAAAAGCTGTAGGCATTTCAAACAGGCACTGACTTTACCCCCCCCACACTCCTCTCCCTCCCCTCCATCAAAACGCGTCTCAGAAGAAAAACAACAGTCTCATCAGTTAATGCTCCCTGGACGCTTCCTTCACTTAATCTGTTGAAGCAGCAAATTATCTGGGCTCTGGATGCAGGCGAGGTGCAGGAGGGAGAGGAGGCACAGGGGAGTCGGGTGGGGGGGTGGGTGGGTGAGGTCGTCATATTGCTAATGGCACCACCTGCATTAAGATTCTGCACCAGGCTTCAGCTCACGGAGAACCATGACACAGCTCTGGCAGAGCTCAACACTAACAGATTCCATTAAAACCGGAAGGATGACAAAGAGGACTCCCGGGGAGTCTCGGAGCGTCACGCCTCAGGGGCTTCCTCAAAACGCTGCCTGAATTTGTGATTCAGTCTTTTCACTTGGACACACTAGCAGGAGTGACTTCAGAGGCTGTGGAGTCGAGGCGGCGCACGGCTTCATAGCCTCATCAGACTCGGCGTTTCAATGACCAGTGAAACAATAGAACTGGAAATGAGCTGTTCCGAGGTAATTCGTTATTTGGGAAAGATAAAGGAGGACGTACCTGGATGGTCTGAGCCCGCCTGCCCTGCATGCTGGCACACATCGGACCCTGGTGGTTGCCGAGGCCTTCCGAAAGGCAGTGGGAACGTCGGCACGGAAGGGTGTACGCCCCATATGAAGTCGTGTCCTCCTCTGAGGGGGACAGCATTTTATCGTCCTCTCCTTCTCGGATTATCCGATTCGCATCGTGCCACTTGGCGTAGCGCCTCCGGGCGTGACCCTTCTGACTATACAGCTCGTCCAGAGAGTTGGCGCGGTCGGTGGAGTCGGTCGGGCTGCACTGCAAGTCGTTCGCCGGGTCGATGATCTCCTCCGTGCTGGTCAGGTGCTCCTGACTCAGGTCGGACATGGAGAACTCCAGGCTGTCGTCTCTCCACATGTCCGCCGACTTGGACCTCTTCTTCTTAAAGCTTCCAGGCTCTGCTGAGTTATCACGAGTTTTCTGGAGATACGTCACCTCATCGGTGTAAATGTCCACTTCGTCATGCCCCTCCTCTGCCGTGGGACCGGGTAGGGTGATGTGCATGGCGGTCATGTGGGCGGATGGGCTGGCCAGGTCTGTGTGGAAGGACATGGGCCGCAGGTTCATGGCCACGCGGTCCACCCAAATAGGGCTGCCGAAGTCTGGAAGGATGTTGGTCTCGTTGAAGGGTTCGAGTCCATGGTCGGCGAGCGACTGCGGGATGCTGGGGGTGCTGCTGGAGCGCGTGCTCGTCTCAGAGTTCCGGTGCTCTATTTTTCCTGACGGGGAATGTCTGGGGTGCCGGGACTGCTTGTTGGAGATGCGAAGAGACCGCGACATGTGCTTACGTGACAGGTGGCCATGTTGGTTACCGAAGTGGGCATGGTCGCCGATCTGGCTCTCCACATTTCCCATGATTCAGACGCTAAAAAGAGACGGGAAAGGTTGGATTTGGAAGGTTAGCTTTCTTTGTGTACAGCCTGGATGTGTGCAGACCTGCGGGTGTGCGAGGATTCTTCAGACATCTTGTACATCACCAACAATCAGGCCGTTCCCTCCGTCAACTGCTGGTATGATCACAAAAGTCCTAAAAAAGAGAAACAAGTGTAAAGGTCTTTGAAGCAGCAACAGTGACGCAATCCACGGGGTGATTTTCAGAAAGCTTTCGTGCTCGGAATACTTTCATGAACTCGTCTGACAAGTCAGATTTAGACAGCAAATATTCGGAAGAGGGTGCACGCACGGAAAGAAAGAAAGAGCAGTGGAGCAAATCAAACACTTATTTTGGGCTTCTACTTGAGCTTTTAGTGAGGGGAAAGTGGGTTCTGTCTGATAAAGATTAGCATCATTCTGACAGCGCGAGTGATCCTCTCTGCTTGTTTTAGCACGAATATGAGCTCGGATGAAGTGGGGGGTGAACAACAACAGCATTAACAGGCGTGTTCCACACATGAGAATAAAAGTGAACTGAAGTCGCACACGCCAACTAAGATATACCAGAGGGAACAACACAGAACGCTCCGTGTTCCGTCTTGACTCTACAACAGTGAAATATTGATGGACTAGTCCATAAAAAAGTCAAGCCACTGAAGGGGAAGATTTCTTGATAGAAAAATAACTTGCATGGCTTGAAAAACAGGGCGCTCTCCTGGTCAGTGTCGACTGGATTAGATGCCCTTTATTTGCCCCACAGTGGGGACAACAGAGGGCACAACTGACACACAAACCTCAGTTCACCAGAAAGGCTTTTAAATGAATTGGCGACCGAAGTCTTTCCTAAAACATGATTCAACAACAAGGCTAGTTGTAATGCTATTTCAGATGACTGATGAAACTGAGCTTGTGCTTGAGGGGCGAAGAGAACGCCTGCAAAATGTCTTCAATCAATTTAGAATCAAGCCTGATGCAGTCGGAGATGTGAGTGTGCGCACTCAACGTGTCAGAGCGGATCAAGTATTCCACATAAAACTGCACTTAAACCGTCCAGAAGGCTGAACGCAGCTCGAGTGCCACTTCACTGCAGTGAAACTTTCAAGACGTTTTGTGACGTTGTCTGCGCTCGCTTGGTGACGTCGGGACAGCAGCTCAACAGCAACAGTTGCGTCCACTTGTGAGCACTAAAGGGCCCCGGAGCCGAGGGGAAGACATTTGGACGTGAGCTGCCTCCAGGCTGCTAACTCTCTGAAACATGGGAGCTTCACCAGATGGGGCTGGAGATTAAACTGGACTGTCCTCTAATGTGTGCTCGTGTGCTTTCAGGACGGAGCCCATCGGGGGTGGGGTGCAGTGATTTTGTAGTGCGCCCCACAGGCGAGTGGGAGTCCAAGCCTCTGCTGCATCAGGCACTCACGCTCGCAGGAAAAGAGGGGTGGGGGGGCATTACGTAAACCGGCACTGACCCCGTTTTCTACCTCGTGTGGCATCCTTACTGACTTGATTCTGCTCTCCCATCACGCGGCTCTATCTATAGTCTGACAGTTGTTTGGTCCAGAAAGGAGGCAGCTTGAGTCCAACTACACGCTTGACAAGGCGGCAGAGTGGCGCTGATGACATGGCTAGCTTTGTCCCATCCCAAATGACCTCCTACTTCACTTACCTGACACTGAAGAGTGTTTTTTCTCAGCAATGGAAGACGAAACTTGGTGCAGTCCTACACTTGCTAATGTATCAGACAAGTTTCTATTCCCAAAATACACCTGTACTCCAGTCACACAATACTAGAGACGGTCACACACTGTAAGATGCGGGGACACGTATGTACACACAGATGGATGTGCAAACTGAGAGGCGTAGGTGAATCAACACGCACAGGTCGGACGGCTCACAATGTACTGCAGGTACGGCGACACAAACGTACGTATAAAGGCAGACGCTTGGAGGCATATATGCACAAGGGGACGCACAATGGCAGGGCCTAAAGATGCACACACTGAGGCACAAATACACACACAAGCATGGACCGGTGCACAGCGGCACACACTCTCAAGGGCAAGATGCACAATGTATCTCCTTAACAAGTTAAATCTGAGATACCAAAGTCTGGCACGTAATCTTCATCAGACCAGCTAATTCAGTGGGATTAGCCAGATTAAATCTCAGGGTAAACCCCCTACCACTCGACCCCTGCATGATTCCTCAGACTTCTTTTTTACTGCAACACACTTCGGCGCAGTTTTCATGAATTAATAAGCAACTTTCACCTTTGAGGAGATAACAGCAGCGTTTGCCCTCTGGGCTTTTTTAAAAGAGCCCAGAATAGTGGGAGTTATGAAACATTCATGGGTGAATGAAGCCGCAGCTGTAGATCTGCAAGGCTATTTTGGACGTCAGGATGTCCAGATTTACATTAGTTACATTTGGCTATCAGGGTCAGTATATGGAGGGGTCTATAGATGTGCCTCCATTGGTAATGCATCAGTGGGGTTCATACACCTTCTCTAGTCCGACTTAAGGTGAAGCAAATATAATACAAGTGGTTTGCTGAAGGGCTGGGCATTGGCAGGTATGTCGCGATACAATATCCCGATACAAGAGCGGCGATACAACACGATAGCGCAAGTTTAGCAGTATATTGTGAATGAGTCGCTCTGCTAATAAAATAACTCCAGTGTACAAAAACAAAAAGTCTGACAAATGCAGCAGCATATCCAAGTATCTATGTATTGAATATCAATAAAGACAACTGAAAAAAAAAAGATACAATATCAGACAACAAAGTATTGCAATATTTAAGGAAAAATATTGATACAATACCTGTATAGTGGAACCAAGCATCGCTATATTAAAGCCTATCGACACCTTCTTACACCCAGTTCACTACATATTGTTCAATTGAAGACACAAAATCCAAACGAAACTGACAGTTTCATCTGTTGTACTTAGAGATCAGCTCTGGCCACTTTCCAGAGGAAGCACAAGGAAAGTGTCGCAGGGTTGTGGCGAGCATTCTTCTGCTGCTTCTTAGTAACTAAAGACAACTGATGACAGAGCAGCGCTGCAGGTAAATTGTGGCGTGACAAAGAGCAGCCCCTCCTAAACGGGTCATCTCTCATTTCCAGCGCGCAACATAATGAGAGCCGAGCGCAGCACAAATTCAGGCGCATCCGTCTCGGCTCTTTAATGAACCGCAAACCCACAGGAAGTTGTCATCTCTCAGCAACAGACACATGAGGTTTGCAGAGAAAAAGTTGGAAAACCAGAGCCGCCGACAGCTTTCCGGATGTTCTCAGTTGCATTCCAGCACGGTGGGATTCTGTCAACCCCAAGAATGTGCGACAGGTAGATTTACAATCCTTTTGTTATTAAAGAGGCGTTTAGAGCTGCGAGTCTGTTTGGCAAATATTTGGGCCTGTCGTAACACAGGCCGAGACCTCCACCTGCTCCTTAAAACCCCTCAAGATGTCATGTTACCTTTTGAAGAGACGATGAGAAATATTTTCCCCGCAGCCCAAATTTGACGTACGACTTTGAGAAAACGTGTGAAGAATCAGAGCGACTTTACAAACGCAGGTTCACATTCAAGAAATTCATTTGCGCAGTCATGAGTTGAAGAGGATTAACATTTTGGTCTCAATTTTAGCTCCTTGTTTTTTCAACTCTGCAACTCCAATCAACATTTCCATTTTTTTTTTAAACACAGATAGAAAGCATCACAGTTATCAAATTTTTGTTATCCATGTATTATCTTTTCCCAAAAAACTGTTGCAAGCAATTATAATTATATATATATTTTTTCATCTAAGAAAGTGGACCATCCCCTTTGTTTCTGCTAAAACTGCTTTTATGCTGGTGATGCTAAATGTTAGCAACCAACTTTTCCCTCCTTTTTTTAAACAATGGCATAAAGCATCGCAGTAATCTTGTTTTTTTTTTAACTTTCATTATTTTCCTAAAAACAACAAATGCAATGAATTTTATATATATATATATATATATATATATATATATATTTTTTTTTTTTTTTTTTCATGTAAGAAAGTGCACTATCCCTCTTTCTCTGATGCTAAAATATTTGATGGAAGTAATGCCAAATGTTTTTTTCCTCTCTTCTTTTTTAATGATTAATTTAGGTTTTAATGCTACAAAGTCTGTTCACGTTGACAGATATTTTGTGTGTTGACAAATCCGTAAAGTACGCTACAATTCGGCGAACAATTGGCAATGGTAATTTCACAGAAACACAACATGTTGTGTATTTTTTTCACTTGACAAAGTAATACATTTAGGACTAAATCTATTCACTACTATTAGCAGATTTTATCACAGTGAATTTTCCCAAGTTTATCTAAATAAGAAGTGTGAAAAGGTAAAAAAAAAAAAAAGGTGCGCTGGGTATGAATAATTTTATGCCCCAAACAAAGTGCATAGAGAAATAAGAGTTCCGCCTTTCAAATAATCTGTTGTTCACAGCCAAACCTTCGAGACAGTAACTCGATCAGCTGTGAGTTTCCAAACTGAGTCTTAATATTGTGACACTGACACTGTGACAAACACATTCCCATCACCTGATCGGACTGGAAACGGTGAAAGGAAAAAATGTAGCGAACAACTGGTGACAAGCTGCAACACAACAGGCCTGTAATCTGAACACTCGGGTAATAATACAGGTGGATGCTGGGTGGTGGGGTCACCCTGCTGACAGACCCAGGACCACTCGCATGTTTCTGCAGGAGGTTTGGAGGCAACCGATAATTTTGTTCTCCTCTCCGGAGTGTTTACGGATCCGATCTGCCGCGAGGGATTCACAGAACTGAATTGTGTCAACATCCGATGAAGAGCCGCGTTCTGTCATTAAAGAGAGGAGGGGCCCCACGACACAAGACCTGCTGGTAAACAAGAAAGTTGAGAGGCAGAAAGGCAACTTAAGGTCTTTCTTTCAAAACGCATGGGGGGAGGGAACCAGATTTGGATTTACATCAATAACTGGCAGCGGAACGTCTGTGGAGCCCGGTGTCACAACGCAAGTTGACATTAGTTGAGGAGCAAAACATTTTCTGCCTTCTGGCTCAGCTCTTTTTATCCATCTCAAGATCAGACTTCTCCCAACCCATCAACTTCACATGAATGCTTCAGCTCTCCAGAGGCTCCACAGTACGGTGGCTGGGAAAGCTCACAGCAAATGCAAAACGGCGCAACAAATACAAACACGGAAACACAGCAACATTAACACCCAACACATCTTGTCGTTTATGTCGTAATGTTGAGGCTGGTGTCATTGTGTTGTAGCACTTTGATTTTGCAGATGTGTTGTGAGTTAATGCTGCTGTACTACGGACCTGCTTGAACCCTCATTTACATTATTGAGGCGCAGACAAAGCTTCAGTACGTGTCTCCAGACAACAGCCAACTGAGGCGGAGGATTATTTAAAGAGACAGGTGCCGTGTCTGCTCCTGAATAAGACTTCTCACTAATCATTTGCTGCAGTTCGGTGACCAAGACTCAGTTTTGCTTCGGGTATTTTGGGGGGAGAATTTTTTTTTTCATTAAAATGAGGTCCAAATGAGCAGCAGCTGGTTTTGTTTGGCTGAGTGTCCGCGAGCTGTTTTCTCAGGGTCAGGGCGAGAGCAGAGGTCAGCACTTGTCTGCTGCTCCACCAACACGGGTTTCTCTCAGCAACACAGTCAGTTACGGAAAATTCAGAGGGTTTAGTCGAGAGGTTTTTTTTTATTTCAGTGAGAAGATGGAAGTCATATTTGATGTTAGTTGCCCTGTAAGCTATAATCTTAGATGGTAAAACAACCAATAATAGCAATATGATGGCATATAGTTTTCAAGAATATTAAAATAGAAATATATTTTTAAAAAATATACTAAAACATTGTGAATAAAATTCTCTAATATTAAATCATTTTGAAATCTAAAAATGTCAGGATGGTTTCATGCACTTAATTTAATTTGGAAGGGGCGCAGGTCATTTTACTACTGATATTCTCGAAAAAAGGAAGAAAAAAAATCCAGTTTTCATAAAATAAAAAAAGAATGTGTCCGACACAACACTGCCAAACTTACCTTTACCCTTAAAAAAAATAAATAAATAAATGTTGAAATGTGAAAAATGTCGGGTGCTTAATAACTACAATTGATTAAAAATGTATATAAAAATTGTTCACCAGTAAAAAAAAAAAACAAGCAATTATAGCCAAGACTTTCCCATGAGCATCAACTAAATGGAAAAAATATGAACACTAGAATATATAATGCAATGAATAAACAATTTTCAAAAATGAATAAACATTCTAAGTGTAGACATGAATAAAAAGGTAATACAATACATAACTTATAAAATAGGGAAAATAATTTTCAGGAAATAATAAAATAAATAAATTACAATGTGATAAAGACCAGTGCACAGATTTTATGGAGCATCCCATCAGACAGGCAAAACTGTTCCTCCACAGTTGTTAGCACAGGCGCCTCCCTCCAGGTGTCAACTGACCACTTCCTGTTTTCAGCTCTTTAGCTCCTCATTGGCAAACTTTGAAGTTTTTAACAGCTGATAACTGCAGCTCACACACACACGCACACACACCTCAGAGGAGACAAAAGGCGGCGGATGATGGGGGGGAGGGATCGAAGGACAGTCTATGACGGAGCGTTACGGCTGATTTAAGAACGTGTGTGAGTTCATGTTCCAAAACAAGTAGACAGGATCAGAGAAAGGAAATACTTCATTCTTAAGAAAAAAAAAAAAAAAAAAAAAAAAAAAAAAATTTAAAAGCCACTTCAAGACCATGTTCCAAAAATGGCTCATGAAAAGAAATGATGAACTTGGATTTAATGGTGTTTAATGACTATGAGCTGACCTCTCGCACGGTGAGACAAGTACGAATAAAGAATCTCATCACCTTGTGCACACATCATCCTGTCAGACTGGGGTGTTACATTTCACGCAATTAAATTTCCAATTCCCGTCCCCCGGCGTCCCGAGTAGATTTGATTGTAATTGGTTTGTTATGAACAAAAAGGGCGACGGCGGCGTGACAAAATATTGTCGGGGACTTCACAGCTTGACCTTCTCACCGCATGTAACTGTCAGCGGCGGTGAAAAGGTCTCCGGGGCGACGCATGGCATCAGCACGGGTCTGCTTTTACGTGAGACACATTCTGGGCTTCTTTCTTTCACCAGGGCAGCGAGTGTGTTTGGCGCTTTTATGGTCATGGATGTGCCACCAGCACCTGCGGGTCATGCTTAGCCCAAATATGACCCAGCTGTACTGCAACTATTCCAACAAATATGCAGGACATCACATCACCTACGACATGTTGGTGCAACTCACGCTCTCTGCTTCAATAACAACGACAACTAGCATGCACTTTTTTCATTTTCTAATGACTATTTACAACACTATACCCAGACAAGTCGGTGCACAAGTCAACCGACACGCATCATATGCCAGTAACTGTTAAGCTAGTCCTGACTAGTCGAAGATGGTTGTAATTGATCTGGTGTTTACATGAAAGTGCATCCATTTTCCGTTTTCTCGTGACTATGTCATTATGTTCTTCAACCTGTTCGCTAACCGTTGAGCTAGTCGGCGACAGGTCATAGTTGTGAGTTGCAGCACAACACGGTTCCGCTAACTGACATGCTAAGTTAAGCACATACATCAAGAGATGCTACAACCATAGTTGTAAGACACGTCACTACACACAAGACTCACACACAACCATATTGGTCTGTTATGGTGGTTTGTGATGTGACTAGTGCAACTCGGAGGACGCAAGTCAGACGTATGGGCCTCAGCTAATCCATGAGCGAGAAGGACTCCATTAGATCTGTAGCACTCAGCGAGTCCACATGTCAGTTTTTTTGTGATAAAAAATTAATTCCCTATAAATTGCGCTAAAAATACCAAGTCACTCGAGCCTTGTATTTAAAATAACCAGCTCTTTCATTTTGGACCGAAACATCCCTGAGGAGTCACAGCCCGAGGACAACTCGGATCCATTCGCCCTCCGCTCCCCGTCACGAGCCTGAGAGCTGAAAAACGAGGCTGAACATGTCTTAGCTGCATGTCTTCTTCCACTGAGGTGACCATTCACTTCCAGGTCAGTGAGTAGCGACGCCAAGCTTCACTCACATTTCAGGAGGTTCAATAAACTCCCGCCCCGAAAGTACAAACATCTGGATCAAGACCCTTCAGGTTCGTCTTCACACCGAAGTTTCCGAGCACAGAAAGACTACGTCTGTTGTTCACACGCTCCAGGGAGATGTAGCGGTAGCGCCGCACTGAGCATGTGCAGAAGTTCCCCCCCTCGAGCTTTACCTCAACCATAAACACCCGCGGGCTTCTTCTCGCTGTGCAGCGGAGCAGAGACGAGTCGATTCCTGACACACATGACTACACAAAGCTGGCTACAAAAATGTGTCGACTGGCCCGCGGCGCTCCTGATGACGGTTTACAGTGAGAGAAATCTTCCAAAATAGCAGTGAGATGAGTCTTATTGTGACCGTGTGGCAGCTTCACTTGACTGATGAACCGTCCGGTTGGAAACGGAAACAGAAGAATCATCCGCTTTCACTTGAGACATAGAGACATATTCAGTGGCAAGTCAGGAAAGGCATGAGAGCTGCGTTGGCCCACCTTCAAATTCACACATCAAAAGTGGCTCTTGCCTTCCTCTGTGCATTAGCAGAGCAGCTATTTAACACTTGCACTCCATAAGCAAACGTTGATGCCGCCGCTACATTAGCATCAGTCCACAATACACGTGTATATAGAAGGAACACATGAACACACACTAAAGTCACGCTACAACAAAGTCAGCAAAGCACATTAGCATTCAAGCTAGCAAGCGCGTCACATTACTTACGCATGCTACATTAGCACAAGCTAAAAATGACACGGGAATTCCAGTAGTAATAAATAAGGTAATATAAGATAATTTCCCACTTTTTTTTAACTTATCAAATTTGCATTGTGACTAGTTTGCAAGACACTCCAGAAAAATAACAGCCGTTTAACATAATGAATCCAACAATATCCAAACAATATTTATAGCTTAGCAATTTTCTCCAGACGGGGCAACGTATATGTCTGGGGCGTAATATATACACAAAAATGTTAAACAAAACATTTATACGTTTGCTCATGCCGTTATTTGCGTTCGTAGAAACAGCATGTGAAGCGCTAAAATGTTTTGAAAGTGTATGATAAACTAAAAGGAAAAACTACTGCAAACAATGACATTAAATACAACAAAAAAAACTAAAAAAAAAAAAAAACTATATACAACAGTTAAACATACAAAAAAACAAGAATGAACAACGGTATTTAATATCTAGTTACATTCGCCTGTGACTTTGACTCTTTTCCGGTGAAATCAAAGGAAAAGCAACACACCAGTTTCTGAAGCTAAGGTAAATTAGCACACAACTGCTTCAGGAAAACTGTATTAGCATACAGGCCTTTTCACAGCAACAAGTACCACCAATGAGACCTTTACTAAGGTCATAAAAGAAAACTTGTGTTTGCAATTTAGCAACAATAGCAAGCAATATAGCACACCACTTGACTCAGCTCAGCAACTCAGCACTCCAGCTGTCAGCAAACCACATTACTGCGATGTTTAATATGTAGTTTGGGCCTAACAGTTCTAGCATTTTATAGACTCCACAACAATGAATGCAAATGCACGACTCTTTATACAGAGCTTGTTAGCTAGTTTAACATCAGCTTCATTAGCATAGAAGCCCCTTATTTACATTAGCCAGCATGCTAATTTCAAGACGAGCATGGCCAGTGAAAACCTGCAGGATATATAAACAAGCAATGGAGCACGACATGAAACAGGTGGGGGGTTCAAAACAGAGTTGAAACTAAGATAAGGAGGTAACCTCAAGAGGTCAATTAGCATAACATCCCACTGACTAGAAATTCACTGACACAGAACAGCTAATGTGTTAGCCTGAAACTATATCTATAAACTGGCCTTACTTTTTAAGGCGCCACGCGGCATTTAAACAAGCCAAGCCGCACACATGAAGCCTGTTGGAGTTACTGCTTTACACAAGTAGATGGCAGATACCTGTAGTTTTGATCTGAGCAACTTTTGAGTTTGTTTCTATCACAGGTCCACGAGCATCTCACACTGGTGTGTCGCCATGTCTGGACCGTGGTGGAGGTCAAAGTGGCACCGTGCTAGCTTGCGATGCTACTCTGTTACAGTGCAGTGTGAATGAGAAGCTTGCTGGGACTCGCAGCAACAACAATGGCGACACTAAAGGAGGTGTGTGTGTGTGTGTCTAGGGGAAGCTCTCTCTCCGCCATCGTGCTTTATATAGAGCTGAACTTTTGAAATCAGCCAAGCCTCAGTGCGGCACCTGATCCCAGATCAACTCCACAATGTCACCTTTGTTTGTGCGCACACAGACTTTGCCATTAGCCCGAGCTTATGACATAAAACCATGAAAACCGATCAAGTCCTCCGTCTCTGGAGAATTATTCCGGTGTTTCTCTTTCAGGCAGCGAGGGCGGTGACTGGCTGTCCTGTGGGCATCATAACAGAGGTATCGTGGAGATTTATGAGCCCGAGCGTGGCGACCTGACCTCCTGTCCCGCTAAGCCTCCAACAGTCAATACATTTCCATAACTATGACACCAGATGACCATTTCTCCCCACGGCGGGAGTGAGGCAACAAAAACACACAGCTGGGATTTCAAATGAACTTCATATCAAGTCCCCTCTGTATCCCCTCCCCCCCCATGAAGGATGCGCTGCGGGAGCTCTCCTTGACTTTGACCAACTCCGGCATTTGCAATTCATCAAATGATCAGCATCACAAAACCAGCCGCGACACCGCCACCTTTGTCATTACAACGGCAGACACGCGCTGGAGTGTTTGCGTCTCACTGTGAGGCAGAAGAGGGCCATTGTTGTGGGTCGCCGCTCTAGGTGCTACAGGTAGAAACAGGAGGTGGAAACCCCACCCAGGCCAGAAAGACCCCGGGACATGGAAACACTAGCCTTCAAATCAGAGTCTCAGTGGGAGAAGTTTCTGCCTCGCATTCTCTGGAATCTAATGGTGACAAATGACCTGAGGATGTCAGAGGGTTTGGCTTTTAAACAGAGGTTTCAAAAGTCAACCTTTTTACAAAGGAAAAGAATGAACCTTTAAGCTGATTTTTCTTTTTTTATGAAAATAATGAAATAAGTCAGACGGTGCATTCAAAGCAACTGTATACTCAGCTGTACTTCTTTCAAAAAAGGTTTTGAAACTAGAAGCCATTGACTCAAAAGAAAATCTATTTTTTTGTTTTCCTGAGTACTGTAATGCTGCAGTCAATAGCTTCCACTAATTTTCCATCAAACTTCTTATCAGGCTCACACCCAGTGATGCGTTCACTGACCCCTGGAGTTACAGCTCTACAACAAATTAGCTGAAACAATCACAAGAGGACTTAAAAAAATGCAGCATTTAACACCACAAAATCACCATATGTGACCATCATTTAAAAGATCAAAACATCAAAGCAGAGATGTTTATTAATTTGATAATTTCCCTGAAAAAAAACACGCTTGTTCTTCACATTATAAATGTTAAAATACATCTGCATTGTTGCGTACGACTGATTTTTTACCACCAGTGTCTTAAAAACTAAGCATCACATTATTAGAAAAACAGGTTATTTTCTGAAGCAGCAACGCAATAAAAACACCCCACAGATGTTCCCTACATTGACGTTCCCTCCTGCCTCCTTCAGAACCAGCTTGTCTTATCCGGACTGGAAACACTTCCAGGCTGCAGGGGGCTGAACGGACCACTTGGCACCTCGTTCAGGAGTTTCCCTGATGAGCCATTTGTTTCCCAACAAACAACAATAACTTACTGTTTCCACTGAACCGGCGGCGGCTGCTAGGAAATATTCCGATCCAATCCCTTGCATCAGCGGATATAAATCTCCCAAGAACTGATACTCCTGCTGTTGCGCGTCCAGACTGTGACTCCTCTCTGCTGGGATGAGTTGGAGAAGTGAAGGAGGGAGGAGGAGTGACTGTTTGTAAACCCCCCCCCTCCCAGCCAACTCCCCCTCCCGATTTCACACCCCCCCTCCCATCTCCACTGCCACCCCCTAAACTCCTGGCAGCAGGAATGTGCTCCCTCCCTCCTCTGTCTGCGCCGTAATTGCTCCTCCACTCCTCACTCAGGAGCATCATGTTTACACTCACATGTAGCTTCTTTGTCGTGCAGACTGAAGCTCACAGGCAGGTTCTGAACCTGTGGATAGTGAAGAGGAGGAAGAGGAAGAGGAGGGGGGGTGGTAAATGACGAGGCATCGCTAGAAACGTTCTGCCCAAAATGGACCGGGGCGGCTGTTGTCATAGCACCGGTGATGTCGTGGGGCCGCGCCGACGTCAGCAGTGACAGCGGTGCAGGATTCGCTTGTAGGCAATGGAAGACGGGGGAGCGGCGGCAGAGTGGCGGCGTTCACACGACTGAGGTTTAACTGCATCACGTTCATTTAACAAGTCGATCAGAGTCATGGCTCCAGCAGAAGCGACCGGAGAAAGCCACCAAGCAGAAGCCAAATACTTCAATAATGTATAGTCATGGAAGGTGGGTCACCTAGCCAATCAGCTGCCAGGATGCTGGTCAGCTGATCTCATTGTGTCATCCATCAGCCAAGAGATGGCCAAATCATTGTCGAGTCATTTGTAGCGGGCATTTTATGAAGCAGAAAACTATGTTTAAATTCAAAGGAGTTACACAATGCTATAGAAAACCTGTGACATAAACTTCAAAAACCTTTGAAACGCCTTTGTTCCATCATTGAACTTGCAGAATGAGAGGCAACATTGTTTTTCATACTGAATGTCAGTAGAATTTTTTGGGCTAAAACCCTCGCAGACACACGAAGCAGCAGAGGATCATTGCTCTTCTGTCAGAGTCCAGCAGAGAAGGCCAGAATTACTTATGAGAGATTAGAGGAGTGACTCTTAATGTCTAGACACTGAGATGAGTAATAGCGAAATAAAGCTTCCTCTGCACTGTGGTCAGCCCGGCTCGCCGCCGCTTCATGTCCAGCCAAGGTTGCGACCCCGATATTAAACCTCTGAGGCGACACGGTAAACACAAGCATGAATCGCGGCACGGCACATGTAATAACTGGAGTTCACGTCCGACCCTGCAGCTCTGTTTGGCTAATCTGGCCAGCTGCACAGAAGACGTCACGCCAGCTCTTCCTCTCTGCGATCGGGGAACGGTCCAACGACAACAAGGTGGCGAAACGGTCAGCACTTCTTATGACCTGGGATTCAAATGGATTCAACTTAACGTTGCCCTGAAGATATTTATTTCAATAAAGTAAGATAAATAGACTGACTGGGTGGAGTCTGTCCCAGCTAGTCTGGGCGAGAGGCAGGAGGTCCCATGGACTGGTCTCCATTCTGAGACAGGTCAACCACCCACTCACACAGAGAGGCAATTCAACTTCTTTAGAGAGTGGGAGGAAACCTGAGTCCAAAGAAGGAAGGGGAGAACAAAGAATCCCAATTCAAACCTGCAACAACTAGTTAACTATAATCGACTGGAATAACGGATTAGTCGCAAACAGAATATTCAAACTAGGGACGTTATGAATATCGATAATCTCAAATATCGCGATAGTTGACCGCACAATATGGTAGCGATAATTTTGCTGAAATATCACATTACTTGATTGTGTGATATTGTCTTGATATTGTCAACTTTATCGATATTTAATATGCAAGTACTTGTACACGCCGCTGCATTTGTGACTTGTGTTTTATTTCTGTTCATATTTTGTTGATTAAGGCAGCTGCTCATTGCTCCGTTGGACTGACTTCATAACAAGAAACTGATTTTTATGAACAGAATATTGTACTTTATTATCTGAATTCCCACCTTAAAATGACAGCTCATTGGCAAATATTACAATGCAATAGAGAACTTACAGTATCGCATCGTATCACCACTCCTAACAGGATACGCATTGTATCGCAAGACGCCTGCCGTGATTCAAACCACATTTCGCGCAATTAAAATGTTATGTTTCAAAACAGGACTTAACACTGTACAAGTATCTACTATTTACAACATGACATGATTCACAACACGAGTCGCGTGTTCGTCACATGGCGACAAGTCGATTAATCATTCGTGAGAACAACCAGTGTTTACGACAAGTGATACATTTTGTGCGAAGAAAAAGTTTTGTTTACATCGTAGCCACTAGCCTCTCTGTTAAAGCACATTTCCTCCCAGAGTTGAAGTGATTTAAAACTCAGGAGGGAAGTATTTTAAAAAAAATCCTCTGATACAAGTTGCGTACAACTAGAGACAACACAACATGTAGAAGCTGACATGCTGAGTTATGTGTTCAGTACCAGTTTCAAGCAAGAAATTCTCATCGTGCTCACTGTACCTTATTCGCCAAGTCAACTGCTACGCCACGTGCTAGATAGCGCAGATGCTAATTAGCGTGGCGGAGGATGACCGAGTGTGACGTCACATGTCGCCATGTGCGACTCGCCTGCCGTGCAACCCGTGCAGAAAGACGTCTGAACGCACACACACGTGCTTCTTGTCAGCGCTTCCTGTGGAACACAGCTTTATCTCCGGACTGAAAACAGAGTGGCGCAGTGACGCAGGCCGGTCATCCATCAGCGAGATGTGGCTGAACCACCCTGCAGGCTGTGGAGATGGAGACAGGACTCACTCTGCTTCCTCATCACTGGCAGCAGGCCATCACGCCCACCACTGTCTGCTCTCCCCAGCTGATTCAGCCCCACACGGACGTGGCGCTGCAGAGGCAGGTGAGAGGCACACGCCACTCCTGACGCCTGGTGTGGTCACCCTGTCGCCACCGGAGCCGCCACTCATCTCCAGACCCGGAGAGATGGAGATGGAGGGAGAGAGCACACTTGAGAAGCAGCTGCTCTTCCTATTGATGGCTTCTAATGACATAATTGCAGCCACACAAGCTCAGACTGGAGCATGGAAGAATGTTTGGGAGCAAAACGACATCAGCCCCTTTTAAACTCCTTTCCACGGTGTGTCGCCCCCCCCCACCACTCGCCAACTAGCTGGGACCGGCTCCAGCCGCCGTGACCCCATCACAGGGAAAACGAATGAATGTTTTTGCTTCAGTAAAGAGTGACTGGGACTTTCCTGGTTACAGTCACATGACTAGTTCGTAGCCTTAGATGGCAGGTACTTTTGTATGGGTTGTGTATTATAGGGAGCATGAATTAGTTTCAGTTTATTTAGAGTCAAGTATGAAGCAAACTGATCTCACTGTTTTCTCACTCTTTACACCTCAGGATGTGAATTTCATGTATAAATATCCTGCCATTCATTTACATAAACATAGATTTTATTAAATTATTAGCATCAAAAGAGGTTACAAAATACGGAAATAGGAAAGAAAATAAATGTGGAAATACACCAATAAACAGAAATAAAAATGAAAATGAGCTGAAATAGAATTAGATGCTAATCTGGGTTCAATTTCTTTTCACTCTAACATGATATTGATGTGTAAATGTTTGTCATTTATTTACATATTGAATGTTGACACAAGTATTAAGGGAAAAGAAAGGTTTTCATTGAAATGTATTCGTAAACAAATCTTTATTTTGCTGCGTGTCGCCAGAAATCATAGACAAATGAATACGTGATTGAAGTGGCATGACAAAAGTCAAGAATTCTAACAGCACTTGAACGCATCATGGTTCACTACCTGACCGGGGTCTACCAAGGTTGCTCAAAACCTGACCCCGATATGAGCGAGTGCAGGAGCTGACCTGAGCGTGTGAACTGGCAGTTGGAATCCAGCGCTCGCCTTGCTCATTCTGTCAGGCAGATACTAGCGCCACACTAGTGCGAGCCACTCAGCTCAGCGCAAACATTGATGACATCACAAGACGTGTATATGCTCAGTTTTCGCAGCAGTTTCGCCTATTACGACCAGACGAAAGCGCAGCCTGGGGCCCAGATACGGCCCGATGCCTCTGTTTATCCAACACAGTCAACAACTTGCAGTGGAACTTCAAAGCTAAAAACATAGCATCATTCCACACCTATACAACTTCCGTGTCTGATCTTTTTCTCACTATAAAGCAGGGTTCCCGCTACATGTAAACAAGTGTGGTGCAGCGCCACAGCTTAAATAAGAGCCCACACACCTTCAGAAAAATTCTCTCAAGATGAACAGTCACGGTGACCAAACGTATTGAGGTGGAAACATGAAAACAAGGAGAGGACACAGCGCATCATGGAGGTGGACAGCAACATCAGAGTGCTATTCACAGAAAAATCCAG
Source organism: Synchiropus splendidus (assembly GCF_027744825.2). Lineage (NCBI taxonomy): Eukaryota > Metazoa > Chordata > Actinopteri > Syngnathiformes > Callionymidae > Synchiropus > Synchiropus splendidus. The sequence goes on along the minus strand of NC_071341.1, from coordinate 15,916,332 downwards.
AAAGAAACAATGACTGAAGCCTGTTACCGGCGGAACTGAAGTCGCGCATGACAGCTGGACAAACAAGAGATGGACCGCTGCTGATGGGAGAGAGATTTACTTCATGATTTAAAAATGTTTTTATTGTCACCAATTCAGCAAATCTGTCACCTCTGATTCCTCCGCCACAGTTTCAAACACGTCAACATTTGATCATCCATTTCTACAAACAACCTCCCATCATATTAATGCCACTTTTCAACGCCTTCATGATTTCACCCAAAAAAAAACCCCAGAATATCAAACATTATTTTGGTATATAATATTTTGTACAAAACAAAGCCAACAGGACGGATGTGAAGTTTCCCGTCCACGTGTCAGGAGAGAGGAACTTTTCCAGCAGATGTTTGCGGTTCACCCAAAATGAAGATTCACCCAGCGCTGTCTCTCACACAAATCCACACCCAACACGACCCGCTATCTGAGAAGACGTCAGAAGCAGCGGGCGACTGCAGAACATCCATCACCAGAAGCGATTATTTTCTTCACGACCTTAATCCACAACAACATGGGAAACTCTGCTCAGGAAACAGATGATCCATTGTACACTTGAAGAAATGGTACAGTGATATCCGCGGAGGAGAGCGCTGCGGCTACAAGAGACATGAAAGCGCGGGAGTCGGCGCGGGGAGGGATCATTAGCCGAGGCTCCAGAGGTCTCCAGCAGAGAGTTGCTTCTCAAGTGTCGACTTCAAAGCCACGGATCAGAGACGCGGATCACGCAGAGGGAGAGTCTGGGATTGATTGGTCGGGACTCGACCTACACAGAGGAGAGGCCGTCGCAGTATTAGTTATTGAAGGAGATACTGAGAGAATATTAAAGAGCAGATCACCAGCTGCTCGCGGAGCTTCTCTTCACGGGCCGGGTCAAACGCAGTAGCAGCTGCTTCTCTGGAGCCTCCTACAGGAGTCTGTTGCTAGCATGAAGCTAAAGCACCAGCATACTTCCTGTTTCTGCAGTTTTGTAAGCTCACTTTTTACATCACGGCATATGGCAGGATGTGGCCCGATGGCAACTTGGATCCAGTTCCAAAGACCTCAGTTAGGAACCCGATTATGCAGAAATGTTTCTAGATGTTAAGAGTTTCACTCATTCCCAGGAAGTAGATAGGCGGAGTCTAACCTAGTGACTTGGGGCGGATCCCCTAGAAAGCTCTGCAGTCTGTCACCGGGTTTATTGGACAGTCGGACTGAGGGAGGAAACCAGAGTGCCTCCACATATGCTAGTGAGGACACCAAAGGCGAAGGGCGCCGCACCTTTGAGGCACCAGAGGGAAGATACAACCAAGGCTTCCTGCAAAAGTCAGGGACCAGAGCTCCCACCCTTGAACCTCCAAGATTTTAGCCAGCGAGGTCCTAAACAGCTCCAGACAAAACCAAACGATTAGAGGCCTCGAATCCATTTCTCTGATCTTACTTCAGGTGTAACAAAAGGTCCATGTCACGACATGTTGTGAAGGGTTGTCGCCCCCCGCCTTCCTGGCTCCCACTTAAAACTTCCATTTTCACCATTTATGGAGGAATTTTCCCACCAATCTTTTGTCTACAAATAACTCAATACCTTCGGCAGAATTTTTCTCCAGGAGTTGCACAACAGTCCTCATTTTCAGAGAATAAAGTGCCCATGCCTGACTGGACTGGGTCTGCAGCCAAGTGGGAAGGAAGCAGCTTACGCTCCTCCAAATCTGAGCGATGTGTTCGCTAACATCAGGTCAGATCATGACAGCGGACGGGGGTGTATTTAAGCCTGTAATAAGAGGCGGCTTACGTCATTATTTATGCAGAATTTAAGGCTGGTTCAGACTAGCAAATGCGTCGTGTGTGAGGAGAGGAACCGTCAGGGATTTTCACCATTCCGGGTCGCAGCTGCGCGACGTGCGATCGCTGCCAGAGGAGGAGGAGGCTTGTCCTCTGAGTTTATCTGGGATCATATTTTTGGCAACCCACGGCGACGCTCCCGCAGATTAGGCCGACTATCGGCAAAAGATTCATCGTCTCTGACATCAGCGGGTCGGATGTTGGAGTTTGGGGAGACGTCCAGCTGAGCGCGACAAATGAGGAGGCGGAATCGGAAGAGACAAATATTTAACGGACAAAATGTTTGGGTTTCATTCTCGACCACGTCGCGGTATTGAGTTCAGATCAGCTAATTTCCAATCTAATAGTCAAGTTTAGCTAAAACCTTCAAAGGTCACATGACCTTCAGAATACTCAGCAAACCTACATTTGACAAAAGGCATCTTGGTTCTACATCGTTTTGGAATTATATAAAACCATAAATATATAAACCGCATCGTCTATGGGGGTTCAAATAAACAAAAACAACTTTAAACATATATTAAAATATATATTTAAAAACATATGGCCAATTAATTATTATACATTTGCTAATCAAATAAGACAATGAATACAAATACACAAAATGTGTAAAATTGTAAATTCAAGAAATTACAAATACATGAATAAAATATATATATATGGTCTGTAGAAAAATGTATACTGTGGTGAATATTTTTTTATTCAGAAAAAATAAAATAAAATCTTAAAAACAGCTAGAATTAAATTCTTTTAATAGAAGAAACGCACAAACACCATATAACACCACAACACTACATACATTTTATAAATATCAATTATGAAAAAAAAAATACATTAAATTAGTAGATTGTGCGAACATGTTTCATTCGGGGGGAAATGTTATGATAAAATTGCTAAAATAAAAAAAAATAAAAAAAGATTTTGAGATGCAAAATGGAGGGAGAAAAGGGGTGGCGTGGGATCTCCTAAACATTTACACAAACATTTTTGAAACGGAGACAAAAAAACAATGCTGAAACAGAGTAGTGTCACACTGTAATTTGACCCACAGAGGTCAAACAAAGGCCAACCGCAGCCACAGGGCTGACAGCACAGTGTCGTCCTACAACAACACTGTGTTCCGGGTCGTACTCCGAGAAGACGCCACCTACTGAGGAGCAGCATGTCGACTCTGGGTTCAACAAAATGCCTGCTTGTGGAGAACAATGGGCGTCTTCTGAAGGGGTTCGATGGTGACAGTCCAACGCACTGATGGAGACGGACGAGCAGTCAAAGCTGGAGTCCATTGTGACGTGAGGACAGGAGACATGCCGGGCGTCGCTCCCCACACTGAGCTTCCTCCTGCTCTTTACCGAGCTTCCTGTCTGTCCAGGAGCAGGATAACACGCCATGTACGCTACTGTGAGCTCAGGTTCTGAAACCTTCTGAATCATCACAAAGAGCAGCGCTCAAACTTTATGGTCCTAATATTGACACACCTCCTGCTGAACACACACACACAAACACCGGCCCGGGGGCCCACAGGTGACCGTGGTCCTGACATGTCAAGTCAAACTCCACACTAGAGGTGCAGGGGCAAGAAGGACTTGAATTCTAGGAGCAAAAAGATGGTCCGAGACGTAAGGCGGATGCAATAAAAGAATGAAAGACAAAAGGTCAAAACAGAACCGAGGTTCCACAGAAGGCTGTTTAAAGTACATGATGTTCTGACTGGAAGCTGTCAACACACTGGACGTGGCAATATTTACCGTTTCTAACAGGAAGTCAGGTGGACGTTGAGCCACTTCTGCTCCCAACAGTCCACTCTTCCTAAAAGACGTTTACGTGGCAACAACAGTGCGTATCGGACCAACGTCATGTGACACAACCTCGCGTGTTTACATGAATGATGGCGGCGTGGGACGAGCATGAATAGATCTCACACAGCGAATCAAGCTCCTTGAATGTTGGTGGAGCACTTGGACACACTTGTCAGGACAAAGGCGGGAATTGTGCTGGCAACTTTAGAATTAGCATTAGAGTGTGGAATTCTTTGTTGTGTGGTCGTCGACTAAACACTTCAGGGGGAAAGAGACTAGTCTGGACTCGAGTCCCAGCCAGAGGGCTTCAGCGGGGGAAGGAGGAGGGGGACACCCGGGTGGGCTCCCGTTACCCGCCTACGACCTACCTACTTCCAGAGGTTCAGATGAGCGACCTCTGACCCTCAGACATCTTTCAAACCTCCGGCTCTGACAGCGAGAGTGAAGCTGTCACAGACATTAGGATGTTTAAGGTTCCAGCCTGAAGACAGTTTGCACTTTTACAGGCCACAGTAAAACATTCATGAGACTTTCACTCGCCGAGCTGCAAGACCAAGTCGCTGATCTGACGTCCTGTCCAGATTCATTAGGACTCAGCACGTCCCACAACAGGTTAGTGCAGGCCCGAAATATGAAGCAGAACACGTCACACAAGTCTGACCCTTCACCAGAAATTTTCTTCTTCTTTTTGTTTTTTTTTTTTAATCAAAATATGCTTGCGCATGAAAATTAACATGTTCACAACATGAATTCGGGTGGACGGACGGGTGGACGGACAGATGGATGGACGGATGGATGGACGGTGAGATGGATGGAAGGATGGATAATAGGTGGGTGCATGGTGGACAGATGGACAATAGGTGGATGAACGGACAATGAGTGGATGGATGGATGGAGGGTTGATTGATGGGTTGACTGGTGGATGGATGGGTGGATAATGGATTGATGGATGGAAGGTTGGATGGATGATGGCCAGAATGAAGGATGGACGATAGGTGGATGGACAGACGATAGGTGGATGGATGGATGGATTATGGCCAGAATAAAGGATGGAAGGATGGATGATAGGTGGATGGATGGATGGATGATGGCCAGATGGAAGGATGGACGGACGGACAATAGGTGGCTGGATGGAAGGAAGGATGCAGGGAGGGATAAGCTTTCTCTCCATTTCTCCATTCGACCAAAGATTCATCTCATAAATGTCACTGAAAGTGACGACTTATTCATTTCAACATGGATTTGGTGACCAGCTTGATCAGCAGCCGTAACGTGTCACTGCCGTCTTGAATACAGTCTGAGAGTCAGGTTCTCCTCACCACTTCCTTTTTTTCCTTCCAATAACAACAGACCCATCATAGTTACGCAACAGCAGGGACTTCTAACCATAAGATATTGCTCATCCCAGGAGGGAGCGGTTATGAATTAGGGAAATGGATCTGCGCTCGCCATTTTTCCCTCAACTCCAACAGTGACTCAGCAGTATTTCTACAAGTTGGGAAACGCAATTTCAAAGTCCTGTTTCGGACTAAATGTACATGTAATGGAAAAGGTTGGACATATAGGAGCACAATTACGGTCAAGACCCCGGGGAACGACAGGGTGGTTAGCTCACCATTTAGCATCATGTGGCCGTTTTTTCTTACTAGCTTGGTTGTGATCAATATTTGTGATGTTGTGTTATTAAAATCATTCCAACTTTGAACTGCATTTGATGACATTCATCTGGTCAGATCAGCAGCTAGGTTTTCAAGTTGCTGACTCATCCCCCTGATAATAAACAATGTAACCTTTTCACAGCTAGCAATGTTGTGTTTAGCATCACTACTGACAAAGACGTTTTATTAGTGGAACACTAACAAGCTAGCCACGTCGCACGTCCAAAAAACGGTGCCGTCAGAATATTAAATGTCTGTCTCATGACAAGCAGGATGTAGCAACGCTAGGTTTTAGCATCAGCCGTTTAACTTCGCTGTCGCTAGCCAAGTCATCCAAGTTGCGATATGTTTAATTGGTGCCGAACTGACTGACTGACTGTAGAACTCTGCTTTGGTGTTGTAAAATGTCTGAAGAAGGAACATAGTTGCTTAGCTGGTGCCACAGTAGCGTGCGTTGCTAAAGCGAAAAGGTTGCGAGTTCAAATGAAGGTGCTTTCTATTTAACATGGAAGTCAGAACTCGGAGCTGTGAATGACGTTGGTGCCGAGCTCGGTGTCTTCCAGATACCGAAGGCTAGCGATAGCATTGTTAGCTGATACAGCATGAACATTTACAATTACACTAGAGAAACATTTCAACTGATTCAAAAACTAGCTGGAAGTCGAACATACCCAATATAACAAGAGCTCTACTCACTGCTGAGCAGCCATCTTGGATTGTGAACCTCCACTTAGAGGGGCAAATGGAACGCACTACAAGGCTTGATGCAACATGCTTCCTCTAGGGACTCTGGTTTCCTCCCACAGTTCAAAAACATACACAGGTTAATTGACAGTAAATTGGCCAGTAGGGTCGTGGGTCAGTGGACACCAGTGCAGCTGATCGTCCCTGACTGGCCCCCGGGCCTCACCTTCGACACTCAGAATGATGGAGGTCACCCATGAAAAACGACTTTCCCGGCGACCTAACAAGCTGCTGACGGAGACCGAAACCGCGGAGGTGACTCCTCTGCTCCAGTCATCTGACCGAGAGCGTCCACCGCTAAAGGACAAACGCGATTACAACGGACGGAAGATCCACCTGACGGACGCGGGGCGACAGTGAAGGACGCGCAGCGAAGTTCACCGCGGCTCGGCCACCCGGGCTCCCGCGGCGGCGGAGGGTCGCAGGTGTGTTGGAGGCGAAGCACAATGTGCTGCGCATTGCTGTTGCTGCAGCGTCATCCTCGCCGTCTGCTCCACATTTCTGGCTACAACCGCCGCCGCCGCCGCCGCAGGAACTTGTCCGCCTCGCACACTCGCGTCTCGGATTCGCAGACGGACCGTGGAGCGCGGGTCTCGGTTTCCTCACCTGCGACGGTCCGCTTCTGTATCCCGCCGGACCGAGTCGTTCATGTTGATCCACGCCGGTGTGGAAGCTCCGTGAGTCCGCGCTGCTCCACGGTCTGTTTCCACAGACCATGCGTGGATTCCCCGCCGCTCAGATGGGCGGAACCGCCGGCGACTGACTGGACCGTCGTGACGTCAATTAATCGTCTCCGCAGCCAATCGCAGCGCTCCGCCGTTAAATCGCGTTTTAATTGTGTTGCGTCGTCGTTTGTTTTTCTTATTGGAGTTATTTGGTCAGGCACTTCCGGTTCAATAATGCTATGGATTTTTTTCAGAGGAAAAATCTCATTTATGATATGAGCCAACGAATCTGTGACAGAACTGATCTTGTGAGGACATTTTGAATTTGAATCTTTATTGTTTACATTTGTTTTGGATGGTTAAGTTTAGACAACGGGAGGTCCTCACAAAGATAGAGATACAAACGTATGTGATTATTCCCTTAATATTCCTTGCTTCCCAAAATATTTTCATTGAAAATCCTAAAGGTAATCTTTAAAGTAATATGTTTGTTAAAATGCATTTACACAAAAAAATACATTTTAAACAATTAGCAGTTTCAGCATCTTTTGTCCCTCAAAATAAATAAAAGTATTGAAGTAAATGACCCTTTTAAAATCATATTTATATGTATCACCCAAAGTTCTGTTGCCGAGCTGTTCAACACTTAAGATCTACTGCAATGATGATGATTTACATTTTGAATGTTTAAATAAACTGAATAAATATCGACTTGAATTACATATAATTACACATTTCCCCTTTTTTGAAAATAATAAGTTACAAAAGATTTATATTTTTTTGGCTTGACAGCTCCTTGTCACAGGAGATCCAAACTTTAAATTTGGAACTCAGTCAGAGATATATCAAGTCTTGTTTTCATCACTTTTATTTTTCTAATTTAACCCACAGTGATTCCCATTCTATTCAGGTCCAAACTTTCCTCTCGACTGCTGGGAATATCGAGGTCTTCCCAGCTCATGTGAGACACCATTTCTGGTTCTCTACCTAACTATTCCAGAGCCATCCTGACAGTGGCATCTCATCTCTACTCCAAGTCCCTCCCAGATGACTGCACTTAAACCATAAGTCTGAACCCCACACAGAGCAAAGTAATGTAGCCGCTGATATCTTTGAGTCACTACAAAGCTGGTGACCACAGTTGAGAGGAGGGCAGGGCCCAAGCGAGGAACGCAACACCTGAGGAAGTAGCTAATCTTCAGCTGGGACTGGACGCTGCATCCAAGAGAAAGAAGCTCTTGAATTGAGCTGATCTCCATCCGCGCTGTGACCTGCAGCAGTGAGAACTGATGGTCACCAGCACCACTTCATCATGGGGTTCATAAGAATTCTGAGGCGACCATTTTGGTCCGTTCATTCTCCAGAAAAATCACCAAAACCTTTTTAATTTAAAAATAAGTTCCTTGGATCCAAAGCAGAAAAGAACAAAAACTAGATTGTCATTTTTTTTAATCACTAAACATGATCTTCTTACAAATCATAGTCTGCCTGAAGCTCTTCGTCGTGGCGGAACATCAAGAACAAAAGTCCCAAAAACAAACGTGCTAGTTGTCGTCTATGTACAAAAACGCAGCCAGTTAAAACATCTGAAGAGTCGGTGGCGAGCCGAATATACAAAGGTGAAGTCCATCAGCTCTACCAGGTTCCCCTCTGGAATGGTGGAGGCGGTCCGAACCCGGGCCTCAAGTTTCGGAAAGGCATCCCGGGCCGCAGGTTGATGCCGTCGGACCGCATGGGTCGAGGGAAGGGCGGTCCTGCGGGCGGGAAGTTCATGGGCATTCTGAAGCGGTTGGCCATGAACATGTTGGGCGGCATCATGTGAGGCGGCATGTTGGGAGGGGGGAGGAACGGGGGCATCCCGGGAGGGGGCTGCATGGGGGGAGGCAAACCCGGTCTGGGAAGACCAGCGGGCGTCACCCCGGGTCCTGGAGGGGAACCCAGCTCTGGGTTCAGATTGGGTGGCTTTTCCATCTTCACTTCCTCCGGAGGGTTCGCATTACCTGCTGCAGAGCGAGAGAGAGAGAGAGAGAGACCATCTTTAGTAACACAGTTCGACAGGTTTAACCCGGGTCTGCTAAGCACTCTGGTTTCCTCCTGCACTCCAGGATTCAGGATAGTTGAATAGCAAATCGTCACTAGCAGAGCCACTCCTGTGCTTCCTTGTAAATTTGCAGAACTGGCTTCCATGTGGAAGGAAGTAACTGGTGAGCTGGAGGGTATTTTGGAATGATTCTTCACAAACTGGACAGGAGAATTGTCTCACCTCCAGGTAGGTTCGCCGGCGCCAGCTCCGCAGGGATGAACGAAGGCGGCACAACAGGTGGCATGGATGTGGGCGACATCATGATGGGACTGGAGAACCCAGGACTCCCCAAAGGGGGCGTGGCCTGCTGAACTGGAGGCACCTGAAACACAACAAATCAATGCACCGCATGAGACATGAATGGGTTCAATTGCCAACCTGACTGGGTCCTTGAGCAAGACAGGAAACCACAGTTGCTCCTGGTGCCACTTCGATGCCATCAACAGATTTTACCACGAGAAAAACAACAATCTGACACATTTTTTTTATTCAGAATCATGGAACTGTACAAGGATATTTCGACTTAAACCACAGTAGAAGCTTTTGAAATTATTTTTATCAAGTCATTTCTGACAACCAACTCACTGAACCTGCTCACAATACTCTTTGAATAATTCAAATCTGATCATTTGGGAATTTATTTAAATCCCTGTCACACCTGGAGGCCATTTTTTTTCAAGCTGATTTCAATCGATTCTTTAACAGTCAGAATATTATTAAACCGTTTTCACCAGCTGTTTTAATGAACAGTTTTGTCCACTTAAATCACATATTCCAGTTGCTTTTTGCTATTTATTAAACATCTCAGGATGTCGTTCACTAGGTTTTCTGGATTGTTAGCATCACTGCAGAAAAGAAAAGAAAAACAAAAAACATTCAAATTCTGTAGTATGAGCATTAAAGTAAAATATTTAAATAATATTTGACACATTTTTTTCAGAGTAGTAAAAATATATTTATAGTTTTAATCGTGGAGAAAAGCCAAATGATTTAACCGGGTGTTCTTCAAATATTTTTTCCTTTCTTCACTGACTACCTTGCCGTCCCATCCAGACCTTTGTTTTTTCCTGCTAATGTGTGACTGTATTCAGGACTTTTCCCTCCCTCTGAGAGGCCAGAGGTTCCTGGTTGTGGTAAACATGAAGAGGTGTGACTGGAGAAGGAGCAAGGTGTCGGACTTGCTGTGACAATCCCGGATGGGAAATGCCCAACTAAGATGAGGACAGTGGAGCTTTGTTTCCTTCCTGTCGCTCCTCACACGGCTGTAATTCTCCTTGCACTCTAGTCAACGCTTGTCCCAGCACAAACACAAGAGGCTCATCCGTTCACACATGTTGAACCTGCTGACCTTCCATAGCTGGGTCAACTCCAGGTACGGATGATCTACTCTACATCATCAGTTGGCCTTTTATCTTTTTCAGAATCTCTCGGACATGAAAGACCAGATGAAACGGTTAACACCAGTCCAACAGGAGTGAAAGAGAGATCGATTCAAATGAACACTTCACTTGATGCATCCACACTTTATACCATTACGCTCTGAATGAGACGTGCAGGAATCTTGTTACGGCTTGTGTGTTGTCGCGTGTGTTTTTCAGGCGTCAGTTGGAGCAGTGCTTTTCCACACCCTAAAATCTGTCCCTCTTTGATGAACTGTGGACTCGTATATCAGAACTCCTTGTAGCTCAGCTCTTTCTTTATTCACCGCCACGTCACAAGTCCGGACTTGTCTGTGCTGAGCTTCATCCTTTACAGTCAAGTGTGGAACCAAGGACACCGTGTGATGTGCCACTGCTTGTTTATGAACTAAAGTGAGGACGATAAAATGATGTGATCGGACACGACCTCAACTGAACACACAGAAGCATCACGTGAAAGTAGAGGGAGGTTTTATGGGAACAGATAAGGACAAATAGCTGAGTCGAAACGTCCCAGCAGAGGTTTTGGATGAAGCATCAGGGAGGAAGATGACGACGGAAGAGAGATGCTGAAACGTGAGAGATCAGTTGTGGCAGAGTCTCCAGCAGGCCACAGCTCCGTGAGAGGAAAACAGACACCAGGAATAAAGACTTATTATTGCGCGCTTCAGTTAAGGCATGTATTTAATGAGAATATAAAGAAAGAGCTTGTAAACTAGTGAGTGAACTGAAGCATTTTCTGATCTACAAACAACACAGAAAAACAAACACCAGAGTGCAGTGGTCAGTACCTGTCCACAGCCAGTGAGGACTGCACATCGGTATTGTTCCTTGCAAGAAGAAAAGGCTCTTTCAAATGGTTTAAGGATGAGTTTTAAATGTACTTGAAACAGATCGAGTTTGAAATATGTGTCAGTCAAAATTTCGAGAGATACAATTTCACTCTCGTAACAGTGTTCCGGTACAGTGATGGTGCAATACCTGTTCTCATCAGTGTAGGGCGAAAGAGGACACCAAACAAAAAAGATGTCTGTACAGAGTGTGGCGGGAGGTTCTTTACTAGATTAGCTAGCAACAGAACCACAAGCCCAAAAAGCTCAAGCGTTTTCATCCTTCATACTGGGGGCGGAATTTATTCACCACTGTACAAACCGTCACCAAAACTCACTGAAGAAAGCAAGCGTTTTTACTGTGGTGATGATCGCAACGCAACTAGCTTAGCATCATGGCGTCAGGGTTACGCTGCGGCGGGAGAGTGGCGAGGACGATTCTGGATGGTTGGTACTGGCATTACGACAAAGCTTACTGTAATATTGCAGCCTTGCAACGGCTTGACAAAAAAACTCAAAAGAGTTTGGACTTAAGCTTTTAAGATTTTGGTTTCAAGTTACTTGCCAAACTTTAGAGTCACATTTAATTTTAGTTATTTTTTTATGTGTGTGTGTGATTAAAATGTTGAAGTGACAACGGTTTACGTCATGAGGGATGCTAGCGATTAGCAACTAACTCACTAACAACTTCCCTCCCTAGTGCATCGACGTCTTGGGAAGTTCTATATTAAACGCTGGGAGTCATAATCTGTGCTGCACAACAGCCTCAAGAAACTTCAACACAGATCTTCGTGAGCCTTGCTAGCGCATTATTAAATGAGAATTTTCAGCTATTTAAAGCAACATCAGATGACGTGTTGAAAGGTCCGATTTGGCCCCAAGAAATGAATCCATCGTTCTCTCGAGTAACATGCTTACAGACCTCAACGTGTTGACTAGAAGAGTTGAAGTGTATGTTGCTGTGAACAGGTGTGGCATTCATTGAAGCCAATTTCACAGGTGTGTTCATCATCTTTCAACTCAGCAGGCAGATGGCGTCGCACCACAGACCTTGCTGAAGGGCTCGCACCCGTAACCTCTGCCCGTGCTGTAATAGCTGCTGCACACAGCTACTCATATTCATAAATATTGGGGCCAAGACCTACAGGCTTACTCTGCTCCTACGACTTGAACACTCAATTTGGAGACACGCCAGAGCAAACATCCATGTTAGACTTCCAGGAGCCGGTTTTTACTACAATATTTACTCTGTAAACCTGCGCGGGAGGGGAGGGGTCAACCGTCCACTTCACAGCGGTAAATCTTCCTCTGAAGAACAGATTCAATAAAATATTAGCCGGTGGATCAATCTTGCTTCGGCACCCCAGCGATAGCCAAACAGGTCAGGTTCTGACCTGAAGGGGCAAGTGTGCTGCGTGCATGAGGAAGAAAATGGATGTGGAAAAACTGGACCAGTAGGAAAGTGAGCTACACTGCTGGGGGCTGAGTTGGTGAGACATATACATATATATATATATATATATATATATATATATAATGTCGAAGATAATAAAGCGTCGTCCTTTGGTTCTTTTCCCCCTATTTGGCTGAGCTAATGTGGAAACGGAACATTAGCGTGTCTCCTCACCAGCATGCTATGACTGGAGTACAACTACGTATACACTAGCCAGAGGCACCTGCTGACATCGACGGGATTAGAACAGGGATGAACACCGTTTAAACCTTGTCGACTAACACACAGTCCGGTTGAACAAGTCGCAGGGCCCGAGTCACACTTGAATAATGGCAGTTTAAACGTACGGTAAATACACACGCAACACGTGGGAAGTCACTTCAGAGCAATATGGCGTTTACATTCAGTTAAAACCAGGCTGCCTTAATCTCGTGCTATTTCAATTAGTGCCGTCATTGTATGTGCGCAAATTGCTTTTTCGGTTCCTGTTAGCTCAGAATGATTTCTTCCCAGCTCCAGTGGACAAGACATGACACTGTATATGTTTCACTTATAACAAGAAAAGAGCTTGAATTTTACTGCCTTGATGAGTTTTCATGCAGCGCCAACAGTCATATCGAATTATGAATATTAGTCAACGCAATAAATGAGACTCTTGGTATCTCAAAACCCTTGAGGTATATATGCTCCGTATATAGGGCATGTTCAAAGCAAACAAGTTCCGACGTTGAGGGACTCCACTAGACTGCTGAGGGTTTATCGTGGCACCAGCAGCAGGTTCTTCCAGTGGGTGTCACAGCAGTTGAACACATTTTCATTCGTCAGCATAGAGACATGAGAACGACTACTGGTGTTCCACAAACCATTCCAGACTCGCTTGGCATCGGGGCAGAAATGGCAGGACGCAACATTTCTGAGCCAAAGCTCATCCTATACTGTCACCCGGTGCGCCACAGAAGTGACACCTCAGGAGCCACTGCTGAGCTGCAGACGTGCAGCGTCCGCTGCTGCTGCTGCCAGGTCAAACTGAAGAACACCGGACCAGAATACCGAGTCATTTCCAGCTTGTTGGCGTTCATATCTGAATATGGAATTTCTCACTCATCAATTCAGAAAATGCAGTGAAAGGATGTGGCTATATTAATGATAACATAGCATACTGGCATATAAACTAGACACTCTTCAACACCATAAAGTTTGAATTAAGGCAAAGCCACTGCCATAACCTTATTTATACTTCTGTAGAGTTAGAAACTGGTTCAGGCAGAAAGTCTGGGTCTCAAACACAAGGCCCGCGGGCCAGGAGAGGCCTGCAGGACAATGTTTTGAGGTTTGACTTCAAAGTTTAGCATTAGCGTGACCCACAAATATTTTGTAAGAACATTTTTTTTGAGTGGTTCGGTGTGCTGTGGGCGTCATTTATTCTCACTATCACACACAGGCTCAGGTTTGCTGCCTACAGCAGCATTTAATGCCAAGTTAGCACTAGCTCTGCAGAGAACTGAACCCCCACCATCCTGAACAGGGATGCTTTTTTTTTTAAGTCCACAACACTTGAATCCTTCCATTTTTCAGGGATCACTCAATGTGGACAGACTCATGTGTTGAATTTGATGTAAAAAAAAAAAAAAAAAAAAAACCTCAAGAAAAAGCGTGAAGAGTTGTTGCAAATTATTAGCATTGAGCTTTTTCAATTGCTGGTACATAGGTTCTGACCACTGCTGACAGGCAACAATGCCATTTTGATCTCGACTGTGAGCCCTTCTAAACCCAACTCACTGTCTCACGACTAATGCCATTCAGCTGGCATCCGACTGGTCATAATGGTCCAGCTGAGCTCGAGTGTTAATGTTCATATTTTAAAGCTGAGCTCTGCTGCTGCACTTCAGGCACTAGAGTCTGATTTTGGACAACAACAAGATGACATACCCCTCACTGATGCTGGATTCACTCTGCCCATGAAAAAGACGTTCAGATCTCTCATCCCCCCTCAATTCACAAAGGAAGCCCCCCACTCTGATCATCTCCTCTTTGAAGTGTTTGGCCAGTCAATAATATTCCCTTTGTTCAGACAGGTGAGGGGTGGGGGGGCATGATGGAGGGAACCACGCCTGAGCTGTTTCATATATTATCATTAATCCCTCAAGACTTCACTTGAGCGACTCTCGACTAAATAATACTCACCTTTGTTGGGCCCACGTCCACAGAGCGCCAGAACCAGGAAAAGATCTTTCAAGTCCACGGCCAGTGAAAGCTTTCCTCAGTTCATATGTCTTTTCGAAAAATAACCTCAATTTCAATGACATTCACAGGAAATATGGAAACGGGTCAGAGAACATGAGTACGTTTGGACGGTGTGAAGAAAACCATCCAGATTCATCGACAGCTTATTTGGCTTCTGGGTTTTTAACAGTCAAAAACATAATGTTACTACATAACTACTTTAGACACCCTAAATAATATACAATAAATAAAAAAAAACTATAATAAAATTGATGTGAAACATACAGTCCCAGAACCAAAGCTCCAGTGAGAGGATGTAGTTTGTTGCCTCAGGGCAGCACTGAGCAGTAGAGGCGCTAACAAGTCAAAATGGGGTCAATGTTGATGTTGCTCTCTCAGGTTGGTGAATCAGGTCAGTGTGTCAATCGATGGGTTTGAACCAAAAGCGAGAGAATACATCAAAGATTTGGGTAAAACGAGTGTTCAGAGCAACACAACATCCACATAGAAGCGACAACACACACATCATTGAAGACGATTTGGAATATGTTCAGTCACATCTTCAAAGATCAAAGGACACTTTTACACCAGGCATTCAAACGTGCGCTAGAATCATTTGGAGACATGAAATTATCTCTCAAGCATCATCACCATCCTCAGCTGTCAAGACACCAAGTCTCATTTCTATTAAGAGCGGAAGATTCCGGGACACATTAGAACCAGGCTGCCTTAACTTTCACATTAACTTGCAAAGCAAAAATGTTTTACATGTGATGTAAAAATTGTTTGTTCTCCAGACTTGTTTTTCTGGTTTAAAGACAAAGGACTGATCAGACTTGTCTGTAAAATGGGTTATGATTGGTCAAATAAAAGTCTAAAAACTGGCTCGAGATATTGGTTCAGGTTTGACTAAAAATACATTACTAGCCGTTCAGAACGGCAGCACTGAACACTGAACAAAAACATGCCCTACCTGCCAGGTTTGAGGTCCAACAGTGTTGGATGTCAGTTCAGTTGGAGGTCAAAAGATGTATCTCCAATATAAGAGGTACGCTTCTTCAAACCAGTCAAGCTACCATGGCAGAGAAGGTGCCAAACCTCGGGCCCAGTTGTGAATGAATGAGAGTAGACTCGTCCAAGAACAGACCTGAGCTGTTGATACACAGGGACTGGAAAAAATAGCGTTTGAACACCGCATGACATCGACAACTGATGGTTTGTTTTTTTGTTCAGTTCTGAACAGTCCGTTTTTGACTCTGATACCAAAAATACTAAGAATTTAGTGTGATTTGTATTAGTGGATCTGCATTACAGCCACACCCATTGGAACACAAAAAAAATATTTTCAACCAATATTTCATTTCATATAGGAGATTGTGCCCGAAAACGTTTTAAAGATACTCTGGAGGTGAGTGAGACGACAGCTGGACTATTCTTCTACAAGGGCGAACGCATGAATGCCAGGAGCAAGAGGTCAATGACTGCCTGGACCAGCTCGCAGGAAGCTTCAGCAAATCATGTTATGAGTAGTAACTGTATATAAAGACAAAGTACTGAGCCAAAACAGAGATGCTACTACAGTAAACAGCCAAGAACCAAGAAGTGAATGAGTAGGGAATGTTCTCTGCTACATCATGAGATGTGAGACGTGTGTTTGACATCTCAAAAGTTCCTCAGATGCATTACACTGATTCAACACTTGTACATTATACAGAAAGCTTTTAGCAGATGTGAAGATGTTTTTTTGAATCAGACTTGTAAAAGCTGAAAATGTATTTGGGCACGTTGTATACAGAACAATGAGATGTAGGTCTGTCAAACAGCTGATCAAAGATGAGGTGCAAATGTGTCACGTAAAGCAGGGTAACACAAACAGGAGGTGCCACCTTGAAGCTCTGCAGACAGCTGAGACACACCGGCACCAGTGCTGCAGGTTTCACTCGGATCATCTGACGGTGTTTGGGTCTAGTCAGTTCTGAGTGTGTCGGTTATAGACGGAGTGGAACTCTTACCTTGTGAGGAAGCTTCTCACGCAGGCCGTCAGATCATGACATCATGAAAAAAATCCATCTTGAAATGGAGCTCGTGGTCCACCTCTCAGGACTTTGATCAATCTCTGAGTCCACTGAGGAACTACTGGTGTCTGGAGAGCTGATAGTAGGTGGTTAACGTAGTCATAAGCCCATTTGGCTCAAGAGAGACCTCTGCCAGTCTCTCAACCACTGTCTGTGCTAATGGAGACCAAGTCACTGGCAAGTGTGAAGAATTTGACCGTGACTTGGGTCGCAAAAAAAAAAATAAAAAAATTTAGTCAGTTTTTGTTTGCCTCTCTGAAATATGTCCAAGACGGGCTTCTCCCCCTTTTTTGATCCCGATGAGAGCACTGAAACACCAGTCATTGTTCAAATCCATACCCTTGAAATATTCCTTATTGAACTTGACAGGATGTGATTGTGTCCTGAACACAGTGTCTCATGAAGTGAAGAACCATTTCCTGAGGTCAGGTTGAACCACAGCTGGAGACGGAGGTGGACAGGACTTCATGTTATCAGCCCTAACTTCCTCATGAGTGCACTACAACTGAAAAGTTGCACGGCTGGGACAGATACAAGTTCATTTCAAGGTTTGTTTATGTTTTTTGGTGTTAACCTCAGGTTTACTAACCGTTTTAAAAACAGATTTTGTTTTGTTTTAAAGAGTTGTTTTGTGTATATTTGTGTAAATAACCTCAAAATTGAGGGAAGGCACGACGAATCATGCAGATATGTGCTGAGGGTTTCATTTTGACCTAAGCTCAAACATGCCAAACCTCAGCATTATATAATACTGCATGATGACAGATGAACTAAGCATATTCATACTGTAGCCTGTGCTCACCGTCACATCTTAAATGTGGAATCATATGTAGAACATTTTTCATGACATATATTCGCGTCCCTATTTAAATATCAATTATTTTGCACTGAGCTGAAGTAGAAACTTTAAACAGGCCTTGAAGATCAAAGTTCTGTGTCAAACCAAACAAAGTGCAGATGAAGCAAACTCATGTCTTCTCCAAAGCTCTGCATTACAATAGATCATAAGGCATCAGGTCGCACTGGGCAAACCAAGTAGCTGCTCAGTAAATCAAGGGTCGGCCTGGGCGTCCCTGGTTTTTTAGCAATAAGATGGCAGCCCATATAGAGACCGACAAGTGGCGCCATGATGTTAAAGAGCTTGATCAGAGGTGTTTCTTGGCTCTGACACAGTCCGTGGACAAGACGACGGTTGTCTTAAGCACTTGCTCCGAGCAGTAATAGCAGGCGCACTGCAACAGTTCATATTGGGTCTGCAACCATTTCAAACACATTTGGATAAACCCCATTTTAAAGACGTCAATAAGAGTGGGATTACATTTGTTAACTGTTGGATTTGCATGGATTTCCAAGCCTTACGTGCACGCTGATAGCCATGGCGGTAATGCAGTGTCAGCGTGAAATGTTTTTATTTTCGCTCCGAAATGCACAACCAATGAACGGAAGCCGTGGCAGACCTCACCTGTGACATCATTCCTCTTTCCGTGACAGAATCGTGACTCGCCACCATTCTAAAAGCACAGGTTTGTAAGGTGAACTGTGCATCTGCTCTCTTGTAGCAACTGTGACTGCCTAGTTACAGTTTTGAACAGCATTTCATTTTAGCTACTTTAGCTAGCGGAACGAAAATAAGTAGCATAAACACTAAATCTATTACACTAGAAGGTAAGAGTTGAATTAAATAAACTTTTTTTCCAATTCTAGAGAACAAAGCCGTTGAAATGTGAGGGTTCATCATGCTGCTCGTGTGCTGTCAGTTTTGACGCAAGTTCCAAGGACAGCATTTTGGGTCACCCAGTGAATCCTCAACAGCAAGCATCACAGTAACTTTACACTTCTGAAGTGCAAATTAACATTTGTCATTGCAGGTTTATAATTAGGTTCACATAGCAATAACCAGCTATGGGGAGGAGAATGAATGATAAACCAAAAACACATTTAAAAATGTAGCCATCAGCGCAGCTGTATCATTACTGGAACACTTGAAGGGCAAAACAGCACCAATGACCCAACTGATTTTGTTCACCTGATATTGGATCCTGTGACCCTCCCGTGTGAGTGCATGTGTCAACGCTTTTGCATAAACCAAACAGGGCATGACCAGCTTTAGCAGCATCACAACCAGACTTCAAACCCTCCATTTCTGCGTCCAGGTGTCATGACATCACACACTATGACAAGCGCCTCACACAGATGGAACAGCACTCCACAGTATAGCGACTCCCTTCCATCTGTGCAGGTTTATGGCCGCTGCAGCTTCCTTACCAGCTGGCAGTCCTCAAATCCCGGCCGTTGCGCTCATCCTTCTCCAGTCGTGAAGTTCCCGATCATGTGATTTCATCATTTTATCAAATGTTTACCTCCACAAATTCTATCAGTTCTATCGTAATGTCATCTTTTAAGCAGCCAAACACACACATGCACACACAAAATGTAATCTAGTAATAGCACAAGAATCACTGTATCTTAACTGTAAGAATATATAGCTTATCCTCATGTATGTGGAAAAGCAAGCATGCAGATATTTCTGTTCTACAATCTTAAAAAAAAAAAAGATTCAGTTCAGAGTACATTCTGTAAAACTTGGACTTACCAGACAACACAAGAAAAACAAAGCAGGTTTGGGAATAAAACAAAAGTTTCTGATTCATGGGGTGTAAAGAGATTCCTGGCAGTGGACCGGGTGTTTGTTGGAGGTCCAGAGGAGCTTTTAAACAAGGGAAGGTGTCAAAACAAGACGGCATCAATTTCCCACATGGGAACGCTTTAGGCACCAGGAGATCTGTTTCAAGCCAACTTGGCAGTCACGTGTCAAGCAGAAAATACCCGAAACTTGATAGAGCCGTGCATCATGGATCCCACAGTAGGAATATGGAGGTGGGAAGGTCATCAAACTACCGACCAGGTGTCCTTTTCCACATTCCTAAACAGACTACACATTTGACTTAGCAGTTGTGAGACTTCTAATCCAGACTTCCTTATCTCAAGTTAAAATATTGCCAATGACTATGTCTAACTACATTAATGTTTTTGGAGCTACTTTATCGACCAAAATGACTCTGTGACATTTTCTACTCATGCATTATTTAAAGACACCAACCAGAGACCAACATTTATGTCTTAACCCAGAAACAGGAGTCGAAAAAGTATGAGCAACACTGCTAATAACTATTCCTCTGTATGGTATTGTGTAAGTAGCAGAAACACATTAACTACTTGTTCAGCTGCCCTCATCAGAAATTGCTTTGGTTTTGTCCATGCACAACGCTACATAGATTCACGCACCAATAATGAGGCTGCAATAGACAAAGGTAGTAATAGAAAAGGAAGCAACGGAAACAAGAGCGTTTATATTTTGTAAAGAAAACGTGAGCAGGAATACAACTATTTGACATAAAACAGTTAATGGTATTTTTGGAAATCCCATTTTATTTGGCAAGAGATTCAGCACAGTACAAAGTTGTGTCGTCAATAGGCACATAAGAAAGAGGAGACGAATGGAGCGCTGATGATGACCTAGCTGAATAGAAGGGGAGCTCATCTGAATGGCTCTAATGTAAACGGGTCCACCACTTTGGAATACTATTAGTCAATTGAACAATTACAAATCCACAAGTTTAGTGACTCTCTTCTAAAAATAGAAAAAAACCTGCCACTAACTGGAACTTTCAGCGATAAGTGAAACATGCAACCATGTCAATAGGAAAAGACATTGAGACCCGCTGAGACGCCGCTTAAACTAGGGCAGAAAAATACATTGACATATAATGTATTGCCATTGTCTGTATGAAGAGTATGAAGATTCAAGATGTTAACATTGCTGAATCAACTATTTCAATTCTTATGCCTGTCCTGCATGGAAAGTGTTGTGCTTGCTCTTCCAATGTCCAGCTGAGATCAACCAACCTGCTTGCTGGTGATTGACAGCTGAAGCCAGGCAGTGTCAAACATCCATATTATTACATCCTTTTGAATCATGGTTTTATTATTTTCTTTATTATTTAAAAAGTCATATCGAATCAGATGGCCATTGAGATAACTGGCATAAATATCAAGATAAGAAATTTCATTCATCTCATTCAGCCCTAGCTTAAAACATCTATGACACTATTTTACAAGGTTGTATTTTCACCACTACATAGCCGACAATATTGTGAGATAGATTTTTGTTATGCGAGTAATAAAATCATCTCGAGGGTCTGTAATAGCATGTCACACTTAAGACATTGTGTTGTGTGTTGTCTTTATTCAAGAGCAAATGACCACTTATCTTTTGTCCTCGTTTATGAATTAAAAAGCATCCGAAGACAAAGATTCCTTGAACTGCATTTAGCGATTGATTTATTTAGCGCCGTACAACCAACTTCGGGGAAAAAAAACAAAACAAAAAAAAATGTAAAAAATTTTTTTTTTCTTGTATGAGAATTAAAGCCCACGTTTCAGATCAGCTCCTCTACTCAAGTGAAAACTTTATTTTCCCTGACAGCCAAAATGTGTGGATGTGAACAATGAAGCAAAGGAGGAGAGAGAGTAGTGTGAGAAGACTGCAGTGTTTTACCTGGACTGGAGCAGTGATGGGGCCATCTGCTGGTAACGTCTCCAACAGTCCGTTCACAGACACCGGCTTATTTACTTCCACGAGGTGTTTCCACTCTGAGCAGACCAGACACACAACAATGAGACCTCCCCGACTCATGGCATGCCAAAGCAGATTGTCCTGTAAGGCTTCCACTATTTACCTGGGCTCAGAGTATCTGGGTCAAACATCCCTCCTTCACGGTAGCTCTCCAACTCATCGACCTTGACTTTACTCCAGGGAATGTAGGTCACTCCTCGCTCCACGTCCCACAACTTTTTGTGTGCCTGTTTTATGCCTTTGTTCAAAGCCCAGGCAATCTAAAGAAACAATGCATGCACTTACTGATACATTATAAACAAAAGCTGATATTAATGTCTTTAAATGAACTTGACTAAATGAACTGACAAGAAGTGAAAAATCAGAACCAGCTATCACCATTTAAATGTATTTAATTTAACTAGTTTAACTTCCTATGGACATATAAACTTCTCAAACATTCTGTTGCAGATAGCGTCCAGGGATTTGGCCATTCCAAAGAATAAATACTGGGCTAATATTTTCGGTTGAAGGAGAGTGGGGGACAGATGTGTAGGGGCCACGTGTGAGCATGAAAACTCAAATTTCATTGCATGATAGGTTTCCAAATACTACATCTAATTGTCCCCAACCCAAGTCCTCTCAAACTTGTACTGACAGCCATCAGCAGGGCATAAAAGATTGCGAGCAGGCAGGAGTGTATTGAGCGATCAAAAGATTGTCAGCTAGCGCAAGGACAACACAAAATGTTACCAGACTAGGCCAGCACATTCAGGCCAAGGCACCTGATCTCAATTCAGAAACAATTCAAACATTGGGCAGGGTTTTCCCTCCATGTAAATGATCGTGGTGCAGCGTCAGGACTTAAATGAGGGCAACCATGTCTTCAGCACAATGGTGTCTTTTAAAAAAAAAAAATCAAATCTCCCATGACAAAATGTATGCAACCAAAGTGGAAACATTGAAACAAACATCATGGAGGTGGACATGATTATGGTGGTTGTGTGCATGTTTTAACGGGAAAAATCCAGAAAGACAGCATAACTAAATGGCAGAAACACGTTCGCTGCTGAAGTATTAAGTCGCACAGCCCACCACACATCTGAAGATACAGACCATGTATGGATGCAGGCAGAGCAGATGCGACCACTGAACGTTCCTTGTTTAACACCTATATATTTAAGCAAACGCACACTAAACTTTAGTTACACAAAACCACGAAAATGTCTTTTACACTTAACAGCCTACTGGGATGAATCATCCTTCAACACGGCCCTCAACAAACATATTCAGATCTTCAGCAGCTTTGTGTAAATAAGTACTTCAGTAGCTTGTCAGCAGAATTAAAACTTGCACAAGACAAGTGTGCGGCTTGATCCATCTCCATATCACATGCCTCCCACCACATATATACTGAACATGCACATGACAGAGACCACAAGGAGAGTATTGTGTGTGTTTTGCACAGCTGAATGGAGTTCTGTGAAAAGGAAGGATTCATTGTGGCCAACAACAACGCAGAACTGAGCGTAAACAAGCCAACACATAGCAAGCTGCCCACAAAAGAGCGTAAAACAATTAGACCGCATTTACCTTGACAGGCTTCTGATTCACTTTGTACGAGCCCCTGCTGAGTTTGTTCAAGGCGGTGTAGGCATCGGTTCGGTGCACCATGACAATGTAGGCGCAGCCCCTAGGAGGAATCATCTACCCACGCACACAGTGAGGTTATACATAGAACAATAGTAACACAAACAAGTGCAGATAAAACTTACATTGATGGACTCAATCTGGCCAAACTCCTCCAGGAGGGATGTGACGTCCGTTTGTTGAGTCTTCTTGTCCAGCTGTCCAACCCACAGAGTTGTGCTGCAAACTGACCACCAGACAATAAACATACACAATGCATGCTTCACTAAAAAGGTCCAAATACATTTGGATAATGAAACAGTGGGTACAATAATAAACAACTCGCATCTGCACTTTTGAAGCATAGCGTCCAGTTTCCACATATAATGAACAGAACATTAACTTAATATAATTGTCCAACTGCTCCTCTTCCACCAAGATGAACAAGAACCCGCAGGTTTTTTCCAAAGTCCTTTTCAAAGGAGACTCAACCGCCTTCACTTCTTGAGAATGTGGCTTTCCCCCCTGTATTTTGAAACATACCGCTGAGAGTCTGGCTCTTGATACTAGGGAGACCCTTCTGTCTGCGCTCTCTTTCCAGCTCCCTTTCGGCCCGGTCCTGGGAACGAGAACGCCTGTGCTCTCTGGTGCGATCTCTGGAGCGAGAGCGAGACCGCCTGTGTCTCGACCGTCTGGAACGGGACGAGGACCTGGACCTTCTTCGTCGTGGGGATCTACAAGCCAAATAATAGATCAGGTTGAGCATAACTGTCATGCGGCCAAAATGCAACAGACTAGCAGCATTTCAATACACATAAATGTTGACAAACCATGCAACCTTTGTGAACATGTTTAAAAAAAACACGTTTAAAGATGGATTTATAGTATTCTTTAACAAAAAGAAATAAGTTTGTTTAGAAATTATATGCAAAGAGTCCATGTTTACCTCACACAGTGGAGTGCAAAAAAATTTCTATAGCTTCCAGAGCATTGACATTTTCACCATATTCAATCACACCAATTATTGTCAATACAGATTAAATGCTTTAAAATGCATTAACGGTTTATATCAGCAATATCAGTAAATATCCAGATTTCAAGAGACCTGACCAGAGAGCTAACAAGAAGTTACAAGTCCGTCACCAGAGAATGACGTTAATGCCACCAACATTGAGACAGACTTGCAACAGTGAATGGCAAATATTTCACACACAACTAAAAAGCTCATGTGTAAATCAGCGTACTTGTCTTGTCCCAACAATGATGCCACCCATCAAAAGCAGAAAAAGTTAACAACATACCAAATATTAATATTAAAGTTATGGGAGCAAACAACAAAACACTGAATGTTGATTATTAAAAACACATGACCTTGTCTTTACAATTAAACAGTATGCTAAAAGATAAAGCCAATCTGCCTGAACATTTTGTTCAACCTTCATAAATATGTCAAATCACAAGCAGATTTACCAAAACATTTCAGCAGGTAACAACAACATGAAACCTTATCAATCAAGCAGAGAAAGAGACCTCTAGCTTATTGATCCTCCATACAAGCTAGCACCATCCTTGATCTTTAACCCACCAAGAAGGCCAATCTCGCACAAACTAACCATGAAGAGTGACACACAAACATCTCCATACACGAGGCATCTGAACAACAGTCTACAGAAGAGTAATTAAAAATATCAGAAACTGGATGTACAATTCAGCCCTCAGTAGTACCGTGCAGTTTGCTGCTGAAACAGATTATTAAAAAACTGTGTAGCGAATATAAACCATCTTTCATGACTGCCAAGAAACAAAGTATGTATAAAAGATTCTGGAGAAATCATCTGCTGGGCTCAGCATCTTACCTGGACCCAGATCTGGATCTCCTGCCGTGTCCTCGATGCCTGTTGTCTCTCCTCGAGGACGAGTCCTCCCTGGAGTTCTCCTGAATGACAAGAGGAAGACACATATTAGGCTCCAGTTGCCACAATGAATGTTTTAAAAATGTAATGTGTTTTAATTTCGTCTTAATTCCTGCAACGAATGAAACAAAGTCGTTTAAGGTTTGAAAACATACCTGCAGCTGTGGAGGAACGTCATTTGGATGGTGGATGTCTGGTATCCTCTGATAGTTGCCATGATTCATCATTCCACCATGCTGAGAACAAAATAGCCTCATTAATAACAGCATTAAACAATTTGCATGCACAAGCCCAATTAGCAATTTTCCCCCCAGAACAGATAAAGAACGTGGATTTGTAAGCGGCTAAATTTGACTACCTCAATGCCGGCCGTCTGTCCCATCAGATGTGGATGAACATTGTGCATGTTGGCCATCGGATGAAACAAATGAGAATTTTCTGGCATCCCTCTGTAATAAACAAATAAGAGGACATACGGTATAAAAATACCACACATTTCACTCATGCATGAGCTATAGCCATGGCAAGCACCCAACAACTGGTTCAGCTGTGCAGTGCCTGTATTGTCCTATTAGGTCACAATTTGATTTAAAATATATATAAAAAAAAAAAGTAGTGAAAATAATTACAGAGTAAGCCAATCATATAAATGACAGCTGAAATAAAGAGAACATGAATGACAACTTGGACTCACTAGGTAGTGGGTATGTGACAGAGCTTCAGTTACTCACTGTGGGTGAAGGGTGATCTCCTTTTTAGGGTCGTCGGGTTCATCGTCATACTCAAATCGGTCCAGAAGTTTCTGAGGGGGTACATGTCATGTTATTATCTCAGTCACATGTTTACATCATGGAGGATAAGGACAGACTCCAATGTTTCCACCTCACCTCAGCTAAGGGGTTTCTTCTCTCTGCATCTGCGCTGTGCTGGGTGAACTGGGGCATCTGTGGAACAGCTTGGGGGATGTTGGACATGTTTGGTACAACAGATCTGTCGGCCTGCTGGATGTTCTGCAGCATTCGTTGAAGCTGTAGCACAGAGACAGAATTAGTTTAATGCAGCAATGTTTTGTTGTCCAGCTTCCTAAATTAATCTCTGACTCACCTCTTGGCCATGAGGGGACTGGAACAGCTGAGCCACTGCAGCTAAAGCGTCAGAACTGGGAAGGTTGGACAGATTGGGAACAGCGGGAGCCGGTGCAACAGCAGGTTCTGGCTGCGGCTCACAGGGAACTGTTCAGAGTAAAAGAGGGTTTATTATTCAGGGTCACATTAAAATGTGGCAAACAGATGCAAAGATCAACATCAAGAACTCAAGTGATAAAAAAAATGTTACTACAAGGTTGACTTTGAGAAAGCCAACATGGATGTGCTGCAAAACAGAGAGAAGGATGTCACACGCTGTTTTGAAAAAATAGGTGTCACGCCCTTTTGCTCACAAACCAGTCGAGCAAGAGGAAACATGAGTTTCTTATCTCATTCAGGGGCATAAAGTAGTTGAAAAAGCAAGTATCAATACAACACAAAGCAGAGTTGTGTTGAAAACTATTGGTTTTCCGAGCCACATTAAACAACCCTCAGTCAAAGAAGTATTATTCAAACTCGCCTTCTGGTACAGGTGAAGGCATCAAAGTTCCGTTGGCCAGGTCCATCAGAGGCTGAAGAATGGCCATGTCAAACACCCCGTTCTTCTGCCACAGGTTCAAGACACGGATGATCTTGCTCTGATTTGAGGAACACAACCAAACATTAACCATCCTCTTAGTATCCAAGAAAGCAGCCAAACCCTCCGTACCTTGTCGTCCTCAGGACAGAGGAACAAATTTTGGAAGGTGTCCGGAAAGTTCTTCAAAAACCTGGGTCCAAAAACGTCCTTTTCCACACCAAACTGGTGACGAGACTGTCGGACGATGGAGTCGACTACGTACAAGCCGGGGACCTTTAATTCTGGTTTGCACTAATGAATCAACCAAAAACAGTTCCTCAAAGACTCTTCTCACAAAATCAACTTTTCCTGATAAAGACTGTGGTCCGTACCTTCTTGATGAACTTCTCAACTATCTGGACGACATGTTTGTAGAGCTAGAAGGAGGGAATACATGCCATCATCACCAGCAAAGCCATCATTCTAACACAGTTGTCACAAACACTTACTTTGGCAAGTTAGACTGTTGAAACTTTAAAAACTTTAATTTTTACTACATTTGCAGTGTTTTAATACAGTTAAAAATCACATAACCACATAAAGAGCTACTGAAACACCATGAGTTAAAATTTGATTTTTACAAATCACTAAACAAAAACCTTATTACTTAATGCTTGTAATGATGGCTGGATAAAACTACAAAATTTCTCCATTTCAATTCTGCAGTACATGTCAAGTAGTCTAAAGCCATGAACAATCACAGGAGCATTACATGGGGAACAGAACATTTACAGACTCTTCAATGTGATAAAGAATTAGTCACCTTGATGGCTTTGATAGCAGATTTGGTAACAGACATCATCTTTGCTCGAGATATTGGGGGCTTCATCTCGATCATGGAGAAGAGCTGGTAGTAAAGAGGGGGAAAACACATCAAATCTATAAGTACTTTTGCCAAAACTTTAATGATCAAAGACAATATAAATTTCAGACACCACTTCAACCACCTAAATGTACATCAGAATTGAATTGCTTATTCACTCAAGCGTCTTATACAGCCAGCTGTACCCAGCTGTGCATTTCAGGACAGCTCATATAATCATGTCAACAAGACAAACCACTGTCAATATAAAAACATCATTGCCTTGCGAGCATTCCCAATATCATAGGGCACAATAAAGGCAATCTAATCTAAAACATAAAGGAGGTTTACATTGGAATGGCCCCTCAACCGTGAGTATTGTTAAAAGCCAAGTACACCGTCTTCAAACATTAAACCAATAAAAGCGGAGTATAGCTGAAGCGTAGCTGTGTTTGTGAAGAAAAATGTAGGCTAGTTAGTTTGCAAAATCTCTTTGTTTCAATGTGTTTGTGCAGTTGCTTTGTCTGTTCAATTAATGTAATAATATAACAAGGCAGTGTAATCTAATCACATGGCATCAGAGGTTGTAACTCTAAGCCAGCCTCCATCTTCTTAACCAATCAGGCTGCGTCTTCTGTGCCACGCCCATCCTCTTCATGAAGAGACTTTCAGTCACCACTTCAAAAGGCTGAAAATGTTATTTTTTTGTTGGATTGCTTTTGCTCCTATGACTCTAAACCTAACACACTGGTCGAATTACTGTGAAATTAGCATCAAATCATCGAACAATGCACAGCTCAATAGTCAATTGGACTCGAATATACACACAAATCAAGGAATAACGAAAATAAAATCAGTTTTTTTTTAAATAGTTACTCGAATAGACCATCTAACAATTGACCCATCAACTTATTTGACAGGAAAATGATGTTCAGGATGCTTATTTTGCAATTAGATTAGATCCGACCCTTCTCACCCTGGTCACGGACTGTTTGTTCCTCTTCCCTCTGGCAGGAGGCTATGGTCCATCCAGACCAGAACCTCCCGTCACAGGAACAGCTTCTTCCCCTCAGCCATCAGACTGTTAAATTTGTGATCAGCGTTTCTTTTTTTTTGTTTTATTTTATTAACAGCACTTTATTTCGAAGCACTTTTCTAGTTGGTGGGACCCCCACTGACCATGACAATAATTTCTATTTTGATTCTGAGACAAGAATAATTAAAGTGACTGTAAGTGCAGTAGTCGCGTCTCTCCAGAATAAAATTTGAACTAAACCTTCGAGACACAACCTTCTGAACCGTACGACTAAGCATCAAATAACAGATTTATTAAAAGCTGGCATGAGAGAGCTGACTCAAAAATGTTTACATTATACAGGCGCTTGAATACTAACACTAATAAATGTATTTTATACAATGGTTGGTGGAGATCTTTCAGAGGTGGCAACAAAAATAAAGATAATAATAGATACGTTAACACATAGAGCCAACATTAGCTTATTCAAGTGGTTAGGCATGATTGAACTAAAGCCATGTATTGGCTAAAGCATGTTACTGACATAATGTCAGTCATTACAAAACGAAAGTGACAGAGTTGGAATAGGTTCGTGTAAAGAGATAGATAAGTGATGTACAGTAGCAAAGCACCACAACCTCAGGCCTCCCAGCACAAACGCAAACTAGCTCACGTCGACGGGAATTCCATCGAGTAAAGTAGACATTTAAACGAATATAATTCCAGGGCAACATTGTCTGCCCAAAATAAAACATTATTTGAGACAACTGCGGCGTTATATTCGAGTATTCTTGGCAACACAATCTACCAGACTTAGCTTAGCACTCGGAACCAGGCACAAACTTTACCTCCATGTTGAACGCGTTCACTGCATCCATTCTTCGTTTGGAAAAACTGTATATAACACGCACAAACTCTGCTACGTCACCACTCCCACCACGGTATGTTTATATTTTTAGGAAAAGACAGGCGACATTTTCAGAAACGGAGCCGTCGTCCAAACCAGCGAGCTAAGCTAACTCAGGCCGACCCGTGACTGTGACAGTTAAATCAATAAGGCGGCTCACGATCGCCACCTAATGGACTGGAGTGAAAGGATCGAGCTGTGAAGTGACAGGATTTATTTACAGCATTTAAAATAAATAACACGATGCATGAATGGGAAACAAAATCGCTGCGATCTCAGGTTGTATCCCTATTGAGCGTATTAAGTATTGTAGACACGAAGGTCAGTCAATCCTGATACATCAGTTTTAAAATATTTAAATTAAAAATGAATATTAATTCAACATACAATTACTACCTGAGACTATCTGTTTCAAATTAGATTAGATATCCTAACTTGTGCAAGGTAAATAAATATTCGTGTTGATCGAGCCTTGACCTTGAAAAGCAACCTTGTCCACTATTTCCATTTGTGGCACAGCCCACTTTAAATTTCCTCCCTCTTCAGCACGGCTTGTTCGATACATCCAAAGCAGAGTTGAGAACCTCCTTTTTCAGAGCACTTATTGACAGAATGGTTATTCAGAACTCGACTGGTAATTTCTCCTATGAATGGGAGTACTATTATGGATACGTGGATCCGGTGATGGTGGACGAAAGCAAGCTGCAGTACTATAAATGTAAGACTTTTTATTACTTTAGTGTGGCGTATAACTTTCACACACTGTCTCAGATTCAGTGGTCATCGTATTCTGGGTTGTTCTGGCTGCATTTGTGGGATTCCTCTTCATCAGTTTGAATCTGATGTCAGTGAGTGGAAACATCCAACGGTGAGTCTCACTTTCAGAGTTATTTTAAAATCACATTGCAACATCTATTGCAGTCTATTGCAGTTGAGGAAAGTATATTTCTTTCTAACATTATTGGTACTTTTGTGTGAAATCCACCTTTTAATATTTTATTAAGTGCTAAATTAAATAATGAATAATTTGCATTTACTACATACTTTCATTATTATACATGTTTTAAACCTTGTGTTTGCAGGTGTTACAGACCACAAACCAAAAGAACAAGAAGAATGAGAGCACTGACAGCTTGAGCCAGACGAAAAGAACTGAAAGCTTATATATAAAAAAATACTTCATGTACTCAAAACAGTTTTATATTGTGTAAAAACAGATATACAGATTCATCATGTCCCTGGTTGTCGTTCAGCTCTTGGCGGTGAGAATCTTCTTGCAGATGGATTTGAGGGAGTTTTCAGCCGCTGACTTCTTGACTTTCGGACACTTGATGCATGTGACCAACTTGATGTGGGACAAGAAGAGCTCTGCTGACTCAGCGCCGCTCCAAACCTCATGGATGTATAGAGCCAACAGTGAAACGGCAGCGTCTGCACAGGAGAAGTGAAAATGAAACAGAAAAACAAACCAAAACATGAAACCTTCTGATGCCTGCTCTTCAATACGCTGCTCAGGCTCAATTTATTAAGCTCATTAAATGTCATTAAATCTGTTTGGACTTGGTGAGATAATTATCTCAAGAAAATTGTGTCTAAAAGACCTTTTTTGGAATGAAGGTGACACGTCGTAAGAATCAAGAGAGTGTGTGCAATGTGTGGTACAGATTGTGACCACGTATATACGCAGGCCATTCAGATGTGTCGCAGCGATAACAGCAAAACACCTCTGACGTTACAAGAGACTTACCACACTCGGCCTGGTCCCGGGTGATGGCCGGCAGGCACGCGGAGACGATGGCCCGGTGGATCCTGGGAAGTTGATCTCGACTCTCCAGCAGGTGCGTCATCATTTTGGTGAACAACTGGCAGGTTTCTCTTTTCGCCGAGCAGCTGGAGTAACACCCAAACTCGAAGGCCTGGTGGTGCAGCCGGAGCAGATCCGCCTTCAGAGCCGAGTCCTGCATCAACCGGTCGGCGATAGCCTTGTGTTTAATCACAAATTTCTGCGCCCAGTTCAGGAAGGTTCTCGCTCGTTTCTCATCGTACGGCGCTTCCACGAGACACCTGAGGGACCACTTGGTCAGCAGGTGAGCCGTGTCCACAGACGTCTGATCGATTTCCACTCTTGGGGGGGATGAAAGTTCGGTGAGCGCCGGCTCCCAGTGCTGGAAGACACTACTGAGGGCAAATCTACACTCCATTAACTGAAGCTCCTCTTGTTTCTCCATCTCACTGTCCTCTTCTTCTTTCTTGTGAGAAGATCCTTTCCCTCGCACCTTCTTCTTCTCCATCCCTGCTCTCACAACAAACACAAACTTCAATTTGACAGCTAAAGCAGGATGATAAATGAAGCAAGCGAATGCTGGCCTGCACAGCTCACCTAGAAACTCCGTCAGCTTGTGTTTGTCAAACAAGGCTTGTGTCTGGGCAAGTAGAGGGCTGTTGTGGGTCAGGGAGGCCCAGCAGTGGAGTAGGGTCAGCACCTCGGGGCAGGAGAGAGTGCGAGGTCGCAGGGTCAGCCAGTTGGACTGCTTGTTTACACTGAACGCCGTCTCTCTGTGTTTCAGAACGGAGGAGAGAGTCTGCAGGAAGGAGCTGAGCAGAGCGGCCTTCAGTCCCGACCTGTCCAAACACAATCGTCCTTGACTGGAGTGAACATTAACCATCCTCTTTATCTTCCCTGACATCTGTGACAACATCAGCTACTCTGATTCTGATACCATCCAAAGAGCTTCCTGACACACTCAAACGTGCTCCACTACCTGAGGTGCCGACTCAGAGCTAAAAGCAGACACAGGACTTCGTTGATGACCGGCAGCCGCAGACATTTGACCTTCTCGTCCGCGTCCACCTGCGTCTCCTTCTTCCCCAGGACGGTGAACCACAGGACGTGGGTCAGATCCACGATGGACCCCAGCAGCTGCTGGCCCGGACTCCTGAGAGAGAGAGAGAAGAGACGGTTTTTCTAAATAAATAAAAAAAAGCCGAAATTGTGATTTTTACCTTTTGGCGAGCAGCTGCATGATCCAGGCGAGGAGGCCGCCACTCTTGATGAGGTCATACGCCGCTTTGTTGACGCGAGCCAGCTGACACAACACCCGAAAGATCTGAGACTGATAATAAGAGAGGCAAAAAACGACTTATAACTCAGTCAAATTTGCCGTCCAGCTGGCTCATTATCTGATTTATTCAAGGCTGCGAGTGTTTAGATTCAGTG
Organism: Synchiropus splendidus; assembly: GCF_027744825.2. Classification (NCBI taxonomy): domain Eukaryota; kingdom Metazoa; phylum Chordata; class Actinopteri; order Syngnathiformes; family Callionymidae; genus Synchiropus; species Synchiropus splendidus. The sequence goes on along the minus strand of NC_071341.1, from coordinate 15,883,725 downwards.
GTGTCACACCTGGGACGGCTCGTCACACAGCGGGCTGCTGCTGAACGCCAACAGGCTCTGGAAGATTCCCTGCCGGTTGCATAAATCGTAGCACTGACCGTCCTTGACTCCCTCCTCCAGCACGCTCAGGATCCACTCGCGTTCCACCTTGTGCTGCAACACAAATAGGCCCAAAATAAGCAATGCTTTCAGTGGTCCAGCTGAATAATAATGTGAGGAGAATCTTCACTTATTTTCCAGAACTGTCAATAAAAGAACCTTTACTGTACCAACAACAATTCAACTTCACAAAATCACCAGGAAACATCTGTTCTCAGCTCCCCAAACATCATTTGCATAAAAGGAGCCTAAAATATGGAAAAATTCATGACAATTCAAATTTGAATGACACACTGTTGACAATTTGTATGGGCTCCAGGAAATGAGCTCGCTGAGGGATGAATGACAGCTTCAGGTTCAAGCTGTCAGCAAGACTGGCTCTGATAACATCTGCGGAGACAACCGTCTGGGAGACGGCTGACAGTTGAACCTCATGACAAGCACGTAGACTCTAATGAGGTTCAGCCCAGCGACGGAGCGCCCCTCTCTGGAACACATAAAAACTGTATGGATCCACACTTCCTCTATGTGTGCTTGACACTTCCTGCTTCTGTTGAAACAAGGTCAATTTACTCCAAATCAAAATAAAAAATAGCCAGGAACTGATCCTTCTTGTGACAGATTCAGCACCAGGGGAGGCAACTCTAATGCAAGGATTTGGAATGAAATATGTGAGGCTTCAGCTTTAAAAGTCAAAATAGACCCAAAGCACTCAGCTCACTTTGTAGCATCACCACAGTAGATTGACAACTGCTAGGGGTCGCCACAGTGTTCTGGCCTTTACCATCGTCTCGACTCACACCTCACATTCTTACTCGATTAGGGATGCAATGTACTTTAAAAATGGAACTATACAATGCAAACCTGATGCTTGACATAACGTTTTGGTTGGACAAAAGATATAAACTGTTCTGCAGGTGTGGTGGGTGGCCCGTTTAAAATACTTAGGACGGGGTTTCGATTTTTGTTTTGAAGGTGATAAGGAAATGCGTTGAGAGTGTGTGTTTAGAAAAAATGAAATCCCTTAAAGAGGCAGGACAACCTGCAAACCTGACTACCACCTCTGGTTCAACTCTCCCTCTAGTGTGATTGATAAAGACCAACTTGTCCTCTCTACCTCCAGGTCGAAGCCGAAGAAGAGCTTGAAGAACTCGGGAACTCTCCTGAAGTCCAGGCCCTGATAGGACAGCAGCAGCCGGTTCAGCACCACATACATGTGGTCCTCTGGGAAGAGCAGACGGAGATCATGAAGAGGTCAGGAGCTAACTGGTCAGCAGACCTGGCGTCACACCTGGTCTGAGCATCTGCTGAGCCACTTTGCTGATGTACGTCGTCACAACGAAGGAGAGACTTTGATTCTGCTGCCAAACTCCGTTCTTCACCGCCTCCATGAAGTACAGCAACTGTGTAGAAGATTGAGTCAGAGGGGATCCCTCACTGCGCAATCCTTTGGGTCTCACCTGAGCCTTCTCTCTGAAGCGAGCCCCCTCCAGGTGCTGGTAGAAGCAGGTCAGCACGTGATAGGCCGCTGCCCTCACCTTGTGGTCGTAGCTGCTCAGAGCCATGACGGTCACACTGAGGGCGTGGGTGGACACAAACTTCCGGCAGTCGATCACCGACTCTGCCGGGGAGAAGACGGACAAAGGTGAGACTCGACGGGTACGTGGGTGAGGACAGGCGAACGCACCTGGACTCAGTATGTTGCTGAAGAGCGGTAAGAGGAAGCAGGGGTCGTAAATACTGCTGAGATCATCAGTTCTTCTGTAAATTGTCTCTTTGTCATCCTGTTAGACAGTGAAAAGTTTGCCTCCCACATTACTCAAAACACACAACAGCTCATGTTCCCACCTGTGGGAGGATCCTGCGCTGCTGTGGGAAGTGTGCGATTGTTTTCAGCATCTTGTCAGTGTTGAGAAGAGCCAGCAGGTCGTCGGCGCTCGTCTGCTTCCACAGAGAAGCTCCCAGACTCTTCCTAGTTTTGTGGTGCTCCAACGCTGCCGGGCCCCACAAGATGGACCTGCAGTTCAAATCCACAGAGAGAACATTTAGAATAGCCTGTGTGTAAAACTGACAGGACGGCAGGAGACTCACTGAAACTTCAGGAGACTGACGTCGTTCTTTTCATATTCCCGCAGGATTTGCAATATTGTCTGATCTGAAAAAAATTAACAATCAATCAAATGATCTTGAACACAAATGTGCTACGTAAAAAAAAAAAAAACAGCATTACCAGTGATGCTCAGAGTTGCTCCATACGCTCCCAGGAGTACAACAAAGTGGTTGACATTACAGACTGACGGACACTTCTTCACCAGCCAAAGCAGAAGTGACACCAACATTTCTGGAAATAACACATTTTAATAAGCATATGCAAGAGATTAAAAATCCAGTTTATCTTCTCACACCTTTGGCTGGACCCAGGCTGGACTCTTCCTCCAACATGGCCGACAGGAACAAAGAATGGCTGCTGATCATCATGTGCAGGGTAGATGGAGGGAACAAGTCTTTCAGGACTTCTGCGTCGCCATAGACGACCGCGAGAAGATTTCTAAGCGTCTCCAGGAAGTGAGCATCCCGGAAGCGATATCTGAACCAGAAGAAGAACCTTTGTCAGTGGCTTTCTTTTAAAAGTAAGATTAGATTTAAAAACGTACTTGAGTCCATTCTTCACAAAGCTGTTCCATTCAGCCGCAGCAATGTCACCAGCTGATGTCTGTGCAGTAAAGATAGTTCAGTCCCACTGCAACTACTTCAAAATGCAATAATAACCAGTGTAGACCAGGGGTTGGGGGTCTATAGCTCACAAGCCAGATGATGACTCAGCTGGCTCTTCGCAGGGCACCAATTCACTGACATTACAGATGGTAGCTTCCCTTACTTCAGACCAGTTTAGCCATCGAGTTCGGCATATTTACGTGAATCTGAGTAGCATGCAAGGTGCCTTCGCACTCAACAATAGGCCGAGTTATTGTGACTTGATGCTCAGCAACCCAGTCAACCAGTCAGTCATTTCACAATAACGTGGATTTCTACTGGCAACTGAGCTTCATGCTGCTAAGATTGTCACATCAGACCAATGAAATCAGAGGAGTTTTACTGACATTTAAGTACTAAAATGCGCCATTTCCAGGTTCATCTTCTTCCCGCTTCTCCTCTGATCCCGAAGCGCTGAGCTGCTCAGCTGACCGGGAGGAGGCGGCGCCATGTTGTAGTGATCAACCACTGTGATTGGTTGACTGGACTCTTTAGGTTCAAGTCACCGGAATTGAGTTTATTTTAGAGACAGTGGAAATCCTGCTACTCTGTGTAACACTGTTGAACTTGAAGCTGAACAGTTGTCAGAGAAGTTGCATGCGGCTTGACATGATGATTCCTCGCTTCCATTGCTGGACATCGAGTTGTGAAAGTGCACTCAATGCATCATATAACACGCTCCGTATTATTAAAAAAGCTAACAGTAATAAAACCAAAGACACCAACCAAGTGTTTCTGGAGTCTTCCCAGCACATTGTGTTCGTCTGTCACTGCAGCGACACTCTGATCCTTCGTGTGACTGTAAGAGGCGGTGAGACACTTGACGGCGGCAGCTGCCACCCGTTTTCTCCATGACTCTTTCTCTTGATCAGGCAGCATCTCAGTGACCACATCTTCAAGCTTCCATCTGTTCGGAGACACATGAAATCACCTTAGCCAGAGACGACTCACCCACTCGCAGGCACAGAGGTAAATGCTGACCTTTCGAATGAGTCCACCTTCTGCAGCGCCTCGGGAAGCTTCTGGACCAGGTCTGCAAAGTCTGTGATGTTTGCTGAGAGCTTGATAAGACTTGAAAGTGTTTCGACAACCTGTGATCCCGACTCTTCCTTCAGGTCGTGCAGTACGATCTGGGTCATCTGAGGAAGCAGGACTCGCTTCAGGGCCTTCAACACTTCTGCTTGCACTTGCAAAAAAAAGAGTGATTGAATTTAAAGTTCTGTTTGGTGAGGAGTCTGGCAGGAATGCAGCAACTGTGGTGACCCCAGTCACAGTGCTCAGTAGCTGAGGACCAGGTCAGGAATTGTAGCCTAACTATAGTTGAACAGGGGCTGCGACCAAGCTACAACAAGTCGTGTGATCCTGTGCAACAAATTCAGTCAGGATTCACTGCTTATGCCATGACAAAGGAGCGACAATTGAGAGGCTACGTTGGAAAAGCTAACCAGGGAAACTCTTATGAGCAGATTTTAAAAGGTATAAATCAATTTAGTGCATCTGAATAGTGAGTTCCCCCATATTACAAAAGGCCTGTCCAGTTCCCCCAGAACTTGCTAGTCAGATGCCAATAAGGGAGTGAAGAGATTAAATTATGCAAACCTTCTATGGGTCTGGCTGGATCGTCCACTGCTGCCACCTGCAGGTAAGCACTGAGCACTGGAAGGAAAGAATCCATCTGTTCTCTGAGCTTCTCCAAGTTTGAAGTATCCAAACACCAGGATTCAAAGACCAGACGGTGAGTGGAACAGTTCTGCAGCAGCACGGAGGTGATGGTCACAGCGCCTCTGAGTGGACGCTGGAGGCAGTACAGCAGCACGTCAGGGTGGACGAGTCTGGCGCTGCCTGGCTCACTGGTCAGAGTCTGCAGCAGGAAGTCCTCCAGCGAAGGACTGGAGCAGGTCAGCAGCAGCGTCCCAAGACCGTGGAGGTGAGCCTGGGATAGGAATAGGTCGTCGTCTCGGGACGTCTCAGTCTGAGTGAGGATCTGTAAGGCAGCCTGGCCGTAGACACTCAACTGCCCTGCTTCACTGTCAACACACACCAGACTCTGCTGGGGGAGCAGCAGAAGCCTGGAGACCACGTCTCTCAGCTTTGAGGGGTCCATGTAGCGGTGCAGGGCCAGCAAGGCCTGGAACGGTCTGGAGGGCTTCCTCAATGCCTGAGGGCTTTTCACAGTCAGTTCCTGCAGCACAGCGTTCTCCACCGCCCCCAGGTACGGGGAGAGGAGGTCCAGGTGGTCAGTCAGACTTGGGGCACAGGTCTTGAGCAGAGCTGTGATGCTGTCACTCAGCTGGGCGCAGAGACGCTTTGCTCTGACTGGGTTCAGAGAACTGGAGGGAAGAGAAGCCAGCTCCAGAGCCAGATACCACTGCTGGAGGCACGGGTGTTTGAGGACAGAGCTCAGAGCTGCGACCAGAACCTGGTGAGGCGACAAACAGGAGAACTTACTTGAAAGTAAACATCAAGAAAAATAACTGAGGCGTCCCTTCCTCACCTGTTCCTTGTCGGCGTCACCTGTTGATGTTTCCACGAACAGCTCAGATGTTTCCTGGTCAGCCTCAGCCTGCGTCGTCTCTTCGAACCCCTGCAGCTTGACAACCAGCTCTTGAAGGAGTTCCACCAACGTCTTCAGAACCATCGCTCCGGTGTCTTTAGAGAACTGTCGATGAAACCTCTCCTGTCACTGAGTTCTGCCGGTGATGTGCGTGGTTTTCCAGTGACACTCACCGAGCTGAAGTTCTCCACCGTCGACCTGATATAGAGGGTCACCTGCTTCATCGCAAGAGGAAAGTCAGCCAGCGCCAGAGACGTCACAGCGTCCTCCAAGTTCTTCTTGAAGCTCTCCTCCAGCAGGCAGCTCAGTCCCTCACTGTAAGCCGCTCTCATGAGAGCGCCGAACGAAGCACCGCTCTGACTTGTCGAGTCGGTGCCACAGGAAAGGTCATTTGATGGCGCACCAATCAGATCCTCCAGAGTCTGCGCAGGAAGCCACTTGATGTAGTACTGATGGAGCTGCAGGACAGAGGGATGAGGAGAAGAGGAGCCAGCCGGCGACAGAAGCTCTTTGTCGTACTGCAGCAGACACAGGCAGAGAGGCAGGGGGTCTCTCTGCGAGTGCAGCACGTCCGACAGTACCGCCGACACGTACTCCAACACAGCTCCTGTGAGAAAAACTAGACTTCAAAACCAGCACTTTTTAGAATCAGCTGAGCAGTTCCTGCACCTTTGTCTGGGGCCAGAGTGTTTCGGGCCTCCAGGGCAGCAGGAACGGCAACACTGAAGGGAAAAGTCTGAAGAATCAGATCTTCACTCAATGCCGGTCCAAACTCTTCAGTCTCCCCCTCGGTTCCCTCCATGATGACGTCCAGCATGTCCAGCACGTCTAGAGTCACGAAAATATGAGCTTATAATCATGCAATGCAAAACAACAACCTGTCACTAGGGGGCGCTCACCGTCAATGTGAGAGACGGGAATGCTGGCCGCCTCTCCGTCCTGAGTGCCAAGGTTGGCCTGCAGATATGCAGCGTCCTGAACCAGACTGGCGACCTTGTCGGTGTATGTGTGCAAGTTACACGCCAGCTTCACCAGAACCTGGAAGTTGGAGCACAAAGATGCAAATAACAATTTCAGTTCGTGTTTATATACATCAACACAGACTGATCATTTTAACCGAACGTAAGCACAGAACCAAACAGACGCATTAAATAGCATGAATAATGACCACAATGAGGTGAAACTGTACATTGACACTGGTTGAAAACGTGAAATACAGTCAAGTGGCCAGGATTATGAATCACTCAATTGAAAAACAAGGTTTTGTGTGATGTTTTGTGTCTTTGAGAGATTGTTTCTAATTCCGTTTAAAGATGGTTAAAGCATTGCTGTTTCACTGTTTTGGCACTTGTCTGCAGTGCTGGTAGTTCCTCTTTTTCACTGAACTCAAATTCAATAAATAAATTATATATTATCAGAAATTACAAGCCATTTAAATGTTTCAGTTTGCAAACCAAATTTCAGGTACAGTTAAAATCATAATTCAAAGTATGACTGAATATATAATAATAGAATCAAGGAGTATTAAAAAACTAGCTGTATTAGAAAAAAACATGCTTGAAATACTGAGAGGAAGAGGTCAAAGCACAACCAAGTAACTCAACAACATTTTAGCAGAAGTCTGTTAAAATAGAATGAAAAATGTACTCACTCTCTCCAAGAACTTGATCACCTCTTCTTGCTGGTTTGGATCAACCCGACTCAACTGGTCCAGCCAGAGCTCCAGCTCAGTCCAGGTGTACTCGAACACGCCACGGTCCTTCAACACCTGGAGGCAGCAAGAGGAATGTTTCAGGATGAGCCTGGTCAGCAGTCAGAAAGTCACATGAGAAAGTGCTGCTCACTTTGGCCACCAGCATCCGTGTGGAGGACCTGAGGTGGCGACGGGTGCTGCTCACAAACATCTTCAGGAGCAGATAGAGAACCGACTTCTCTCCTGACGTGGGGTCGGTGTCTGCAGACTCCTGTTGGAAACAAAGAGTTAAAAAAAAAAAGTATCCCGCTTTAAAACCTTGGATAAATCATCTTAGGAAACGAGACCTGCAGACGAAACCAGGAGAACTTGCTTGCAGGAAGCTCCAGAGCCAGCTGGAGCATGTGGAACTGCAGAACAGGGGGAACTTCTTCCACTGAGCCCTTTTCTGCCATCACACCTGGAGAAGACACAAGCGCCATTGAAAAACTCACTTTCAATTTAACATCTGTAGTTTAACAACTTATTGGGTGATATAACTGTTTGTTTGTAAACAGAATAAACATAGAACTTCCATAACTTATCATAAAAGAGCTCGTTGTTTTGGTGGTGTTCTGTGGGTTCTCTGATTTTTCAGATTTTCATTAGATGGACGCTACATCCGGTCACCTGACCAGCTGGTTAAACCAGAACACGGGACATTTGGATTGTTACAATCGAATCAGTGTTATAAATCGACTTCAAGGCGAATGTAGTGACAGACTGTGGTTATAACAACGTAATAAATTTTCAAATCCATTCTACTCTCACGCGTCTTGTCGAAACTCGTTCGCGCTACTGGCATCTGCTGTCCGTAGGTGCTCAACACACTCGGAATATTTAACATGAAACAAATTAATAAATGCATTCGGGGAAACCATGTTGGGTAAAAAATGTTTTAACCCTACTGTGTCATAGCTAATCTGTGTTCTTCAACTTCACTTTCAGTCGATATTTGTAGGAACGCAGTTCAGTGTCCAGCTCCACAGTTTCAAGGGCTGCTTCATTAAACCAGCATTAAGATAGTAAAGACAACAAAAAACAATTTTGATTTTTCTTAAAAATCACACCTGAAACTTAAACTGGGTCAATATTTTGAAAAATAACTGCAGCAGAACTTCTTGGTGGAGTTTGTCCGCAAAATGAAAGTTGGGTTTTAAACCTTTTAAGACGACGAGAATGTGAGTAAATCTGTGGGATCAAGATTGTAGCCTGAGTCAGAACGTACCTTTCAAGAGTTTGCTGAAGTCGAACTTGCTCTGGGCGATCAGGTGTGGAACCACTCGGTGGTACAGACACAGAACCTGGAGCATCAGAGTCTTGAGAAGGATGATTTCTGCCGAGTCAGCGGCCACTTCAATCACAGAAGAGGAAACCTTATATAACAACTCCTGCTTCAAATAAATGACGGGTAATGTAACCGTCGTCACCTGCCACCGCCGACGTCGTTGAGTCATGCTCCTTGTCGCTCTTCTGACTTTTAGTCTTCTTCCCGCCATCTGCGTTCTCCTGTTTGCTCAGCGACTGCCACAGTGCAACAATGATGGTCGTGTCCGGCAAGACCTGCAGGATATATATATAAAACAGACGGTGGTCAGCAGGGAGGAGGGACCAGGGGACCAGGCAACTAGGTCTCACCTTGCTGAGCATCTCCCTGTACTGCTGCGCCAGCTCCATCACTGCGTCCCGAGAGTACAAGGCGGAGTCAGCACTCTCGGACTTGCTCACCAGATACTCCACGTTCTTGTCTGCTCTTTTCAAGATGAAGTTTAACGTGGACAGAGTGGTGAGCTGCACCCCCGTGTTGTTGAGCTGTCAGGGAGACGCCACATTGTAACAATGATTCAAGATGGAAGGAAGTGTGTTTGACTCACGTTGAGTCCCTGGGTGAAGAAGGTTTTGTCACACACGGGAGGGAAGGAGAGCACCATGATCATGGAGAGCAGGCGAGACGGAGGAGCCACCTCACCGCTGTGGAAGACAGTGGAGACCTCTGGCTGAGCCTCATAGATCTGGAACCAAAGGTAGGAGAAGTCATCCTTAGATCATCACCAGCTTTCATCACTCATATTCTGGCCTGGTCTGATTGTCCATCTGCGTCAGTTTACCTTCTTCAGGAGCTTCAGATTGTCCTGCCAGGCTGTTTTGGGGCGCGGGCTGTACGAGTACTGAGTCTCCTTAAAGTATCGGGACAGAAGATCCGGACAGGACTTCAGCGTCTTCACCACCAGTTCAGCCACCAGGTCGTCCTCTGTCGCCTGTTTCAGCCCGACCAAGAACTGCAGCAGCACGATGTTCCCGGGTCTGAAGGTCAAGAAGAAGATGTCATGAGTCGAACCACAGTCCAACATGTTAAGTTGAAGGTGAAGGTGAAGGCAAAAAACTTCAAAAGTGACAGGCAGCATTTGTGTTCCAACACAAGTGATTAATTTCGAAGAACCACTACCTGCCGGCGGTGCCAAGACTGGCATCATAGAAGCTCAGCCCATGTTTCCGAGAGCAGCACAGGTCCAGAAGGAAACTGTGAGTCAGCTCTCTCACCACCGAAACACCAGCACTCTCCGAGTCCTATGCCAACCAACAGGAAATAAAATCAGCAAGGCCAAAAACGGAGCAATGAATCAACGTTGTGTAGCTCACATTGTCATCACCGGTAACTGCGTCAACAATCCCATTCCACTTGTATAAAGACGCAATGTTTGCCAGCACGGCGGGAGTGAAAAAGCGAACCTTCTGTGTTTTGGTGACAGCTTTGTTGAGCACCACCTGTGGCAACATGACAACCTCAGTGACGACTGAACACAAACAGGCTTTTTTTTTTTAAATTTAAAGAATCAAACTTACTCTGCTCTTCAGAGTTGACAGTATCAGATTCACTGAGGTCATCCTGTCCTCCCTCAGCCCTGTACTCAGGATCTCCGGCAGGAATTCTGTCAGGAAATATAATCACTCAGACAAGAAAAATACAACACGCAGGGCATGCGTTACCTTTGAAGGTCAATATCTGTCCGATGGTGGCACTGTCTCCAGACACCAGGAAGGACAGCACAAACTGGATGAAGGACATCCGGACCTCCGCTCTCACCTGGAAATGTTACACCAGTAAACACCTCATAACGTCATAAAATAGTTTGAAGTTTTGAAAATTACAGAAGGTTCTTACATTCTTTTCTTTTTTATTTGCAAGTCCAGCCAAAGCTCGGTCAATGTGGATGTTGCTCAAGACTTCTCTGGCGGCATCTGGACCCTGAGACACCATGGCGGTGAGAAAACTGAGGCACTTGCGGACAAACCTGCGAAGAGCAACACGTTACTCATCTCCAAATACAAGATATTTGGATGCAGAGTTTGAGGCGAGTTATTAAATAGGTACAAAGTAATGACAGTGTGTTCATCTACCTGTGGTTGTGAGAATGAAAAGACCCCTGGAGAAGCTTCATGTAACCAGACAGGGTCTTCTTGACGATGGCGCTGCCCACCATGCTGAAGTGAGACAAGTCACTGGCGGTGCGCAGAAGAATCATCTCCAGGCTCTCGAACACAAGCATCATCTGAAGACATGAAGACGGGGTCAGACGCCAATTCTCAAAGCGTCATTCTTCGTCTATAAACCTTACTTCACGCTCCAGCTTCTTCTCGGGGTCCAGTAGTTTGAATATTTCCGCACACTCCATGGAGATTTTGATGTATCCCTCAACGACATCGTACAAGTCCGGTGACGGAAGCTTCTTTGCGGTGGATATAAACGTTGACAATCCTGCACAGGGTTTTCACGTGTCACTTATTGACGCATGTTCACATGGAGAGACGCACTCACCCTTCATGGCAGTAGTGGGGTCCTTCAACATGGTTTTAAAAACTGTCCCGTTGAACTCAACATTAGGCTTTTTCACCGGTGTGTTCGACTCCTCCGAGTCTTCACTCGGTCGCTTTTTACCCATTTTAACGGAGTACGATCAGTAAATACTATCAAACTAACTTAACTGTGACACACGTTGTGGTGTAAACATGCTGCCGCCGTTCACCAACTGGGAGTCCGGGTAGAAACATTAAGCCGGAACTTAGTTCCGCGTCAACATCTAGTGACTCGTCTGTTAAATGTCTACCGGTATTTATTTATTAACTTACGCCTTTAAGATAAATATTTTTATTTTAATTGACTGCGCTCTTGTCATTGCCAAAAAATACATAAAAATACAAAATAATGCTGACAATCAGGATCAAATAATTCCACTGAATCTCTGTGACGATCGCCGCCAAAATGAAAACATATTTATGCATCATTTTGTGTTTATATTATACAAATTTTCAACTATTTTTACTTGTTATATCGCTACCCACCTCCAACAATTTCTAAGAACTTGTGTTGATTTTCCAGTTTCATAATATATATATATATATATATATATATATATATATATATATATATATATATATATATATATATATATATATATATATATATATATATATATATATATATATATATATATATATATATATATATATATATATATATATATATATATATATATATATAATACAGTATTTACTTAATGAACCAAAGAAAAAAATAGTCCACACCAATGAGAGACAACTGCTTTTATTTGACTACAAGTGTCCTGGAAAACACATCCGGGAAGGCGGGTATCGGGCTTATCAGGCTGTATAGTTGTGTATCGTACATCATTGATGGGGACGTGAATAATTTAGCTTCACGACATGATCGCTCCTATTTGTCCGTGACACATTTGTGTCGTGGTAGAAGGAGGCATCCAGCAGACTGAACAAGATGTGGATGAACGGTAACAGAAAAAAAAAAATGAGATGGAAACACAATTGCGTTATGATTAAGGCTCACCACGGGAAGTGGCGCAGGAACAGCTGATAAATGTTATCGTACCTGTAAACTTTAGGGGGGGGACGGTGTGGGATGCACTTGAACTTTGTACATGTGGAAATCAACTAACCGAATGTGCTCACATATACAGAGAAATAATCACTCTTCCACCTGAAGTGGGCAGGTCTTCGACAGATAGAACCAATGAGAAACAACTCATGCAGTTTTATCTCACTAATTTCCTTGCAAGGTTGACTTCCTCCTGAGTGATGCAAAATGTGATGCTTCATAATTTACATTAAAAACAACCACTAAATAATACATGTGCAAAACTGCAGCTGGGTAATATCACAAAACTACACTGTACAAGCATGAGGTTTAATACATGTGGATGATTGTGCTCCCAAAGAAAGCGTGATGTTTAGGTACCGTGACGTAAAAAAAAGGTGACGACTCTAGTCTACCCCTGCTCTCTACCAGGATTCCTACTGCTCCTCCAGCCAGGAGGGTTTGTCCGACCCCGGGGGCTTTAGCTTCACGTTGAACTGTATCAGAGTTTGTTCCAACTGCTGCTGGTTTCCGGCAAAATAAGCAGAGATGGCGTTGTGGAAGAGGAGCAGCTGCTTGTGCATCACCTTCACCTGCGGGAGAGAAACCATGGAGAGGTCAGGCTCTACAAACTGATGAGACGTTTGGCTCACATCCTGCACACAGTGTTCATGAGGTCTGGCTTGAGTTTTTCACATTATAACTTATATTTTATGATTATTGTTATTGTTTTCTTTCAACTTACTTCTTATTACTTCACCGTGTCTCCTGTTCTCAGTAGCATTTACTGTTTGTTGTTCAAGGATGCTGCTTTTTTGTGCACAAAACTCTTTGAACCTCAAAACAAAAAAATGACTATTGTTTATCAGAAGTAACTTTTTTGCATCAGACATCAGTTTTAGGTTTATTTTAGATTTTTATATTAAATAGAATGTGACATTGTGAGTTGTTGTAATATTTTTTAACTTCAGTCACTTCTTTTCCTTCTTTATTATTTTCAACCAACAACATTCTAACCCTAATCCTAAGAAGTTAAAGGCTTTGGATATGTCGTCGAACAGGTGATAGGATATCTGCTTTGCCCAGCACCATCAACCCACATGCATCTCTACGGACCACATGGTCACAGTCTTCCCCACCATCAGAACCGTCTCACTCTTGGCGACAGGTAGGTCTTACCTGCCACTGGTGAGCTCAAAATGCAAAGCAGAGCAGCGATTCATCAGAGAAGGAAAGTGGAGAAATGTGGTTAATCTTTGGCCTGCTATGAGCCATGTGCTCACACATGAGGACCAGGATCATGTTACTCCATTTACGACCTCAAGGTAACTTGCTTGTGCTGAGAGCAAAAGTTGTGCTTCTCACTAAAATTCAGTTTTCCTTATCTTCAGATAAAGAGAGAATCAAAGCAAAATAAACTCTGGAAACTATCTTGTTTCTAATCTTTCTTCACGCATGAACATTCATAAAAAGATATTGCAACTCCCCGTCGGGGAATCGAACCCCGGTCTTCCGCGTGACAGGCGGAGATACTGTCCACTATACTAACGAGGAGACAAAGACAGAGAAAGAGAGTGCTGAAGAGAAACATGCTGAGGAAGCAGGAAGTATTACACAGTGGGGGATGGTGAGGTAGAGGCAGCCTCTCTCACACATTCCTCCACTGATCCGCTTCACTCAGGCAGCTCTTAGTTCTGGCTTCATTCTGGACAACAAAACCATGCTAGTCGATGACCGGTTGTTGAACATCTCAACCTGTAAAAGGGTAACCACCTCCCCGTCGGGGAATCGAACCCCGGTCTTCCGCGTGACAGGCGGAGATACTGTCCACTATACTAACGAGGAGTGATGCCTCACTGGTAAAGCAGCGCGGATGACATGGGCTCCATTCCCTTGCAGACGAGCCTTAGGGTGGTTTCACACTGCACACTGTGTCTTGAGACAAAGTGCTTTCGACTCAAAAGGTGAACACAAGCGAGTCGGGTTTTGGTTGTGGACTTGTGTGCAGCTGCAGGAAAATGGTGCTGGGGAACAGGAGCGCAGCGCAGCAGTCCAGGACTTGCGATGTGTGCGGATGTTTGATGACTCACGTGTTTTCGCCTTTATTAGCCTGATAAACATCTGCTTTTATTGACAGACAGATTTGCTCGAATGAATAACATCTTGACCATCCTCAGTAATCACTCTCACTGTGTTCAACGGGTGAAAGCAGCGTGGATCAATCGAGACGCTCTGTATTACACAGCTTGTTTCCGCTATTTCCTTGTAAAATAAACATGACAACACTCTTTCATGTTTAGTTTTGGCTGTGAAACGCCACATTCTGTTACAGACGTTGTGGAGGTCCGTCATCAGATCATATCTGAGGTGACAACGACTCGCAGTTCTAAGAAGTGACTGAGAAATAAGGTGGTGATGGCGATAAATAGGTTGTCGGGTGGCACAAGACGACTTCCTTGAGACGTGCTTCATCGTGGGTAACAGACCCCGTTATTTTGCACAGAGACAAGAGACAAGAAAAAAAAAGACATCGTCTGACGCACAAAGGTGTGAGGCTGCACAGCAACGGGCGAATCGGACTCAGGCCACCCGAGACAGAACCAGCAGTGTGAAACCGCCCTTATGTATTCTGTTTTTAGAAAGTGGGCTTCAATTCAGCAAAGGAAAATCCAACCTTGTTCTCCTCCAAAAATTTGAGCTTGATGGTGACGTCACTGCGCAGGCGCTCGTATTTGTCTCTGTGGATCTGGTACTCCTGCTGGGCCGTCTCAATGCGGGCCACGGCGGCAGCGTCTCTTGGTCCCAAACTCAGCTCCTCCAGGTCAGAGCGGTAGGCGTCGAACTCCAGCCTGCAGGTTAGGAGCCCCGTGTTAACACCTATCAGTCAGGCCGGCAGCCCCTAAACAAAACCTTGCCTGGCGTTTTCGTAGTGCCTGATGGTCATCAAAGTGTCCTCCATCGTCTTGTTGACTAGAGTGTCCACGCTGGACACAAAGAAGTTGATGGCCCCCAACAGGGACTCTCCGTTCTTGCACAGCAGCTTTTGGGTTTCAGCGTTGTAGCCGAACTCGTCCTGCAGAGAAAATGAACCATAACAAAACACTTGACTAAGAAATCATTTCCTTCCATTTTTCCTTCTTGGCTGGACTGTGTTTGCTTTCTGGACAATTTCACCTAGAATACGAAAGAGAATTGTTCCAGGAGAAAACACAAAGCAATACATAGATGTTTCATGCAAAACGCACCAATAGCAGTTCTAAAACACTATCTCTCGTGTGTCTGGTTATCACATTTAATATTAGAAAGTTTCAATTCATAATTACTATGATAATCTCAGGTATTGACCGTTCTTTTGCACTGAGCTCAAGTAAAACATTGTTTTAAAATCTTCAGATACAACCACAAGACAGTTTTGGAAGCAACAAAACGTAAAAATAAATGAGCAACTCCCCGTCGGGGAATCGAACCCCGGTCTTCCGCGTGACAGGCGGAGATACTGTCCACTATACTAACGAGGAGATGGTAGTACTAGCAGGGAGAAGAAGAGATGGGGGGATTTGGACACTCCAGCAGAAAAAAAGAAGGCGAGTTTTAACCCTTTTAAGTCCCCAACGTTCGCATATGTGGAGATTACATTTTTGCCTTTCAGCACTTTTGTTTTCAAAATGCTGCTCTATCAGCATTTAGACACACAACATACAGACATACAACAACAGCCATTTCACTGAGCGCATACAACCAACAGAGCCGCAACAACACCTCCTGAAGGAAAACAGAGCAGTATAGAAAATTCTTTTGAGCATGAATCCAGTGTACATGCAATATGTATAACAGTCTCCAGCTTCACATGGGAATCTGACACTGCAACATTATTCTTATTCTTAATGTTTATAATGACTGTCCACAAACAAGGACATTCTTTTTTTGAAAAACAACTTTCCTAACAGGACAAAGTTCAGTCCAACCAGGTCATTATGATCCCAAATTCCAAAAACCAAACTCAACAACAGCGCAGGACTGAAGAGGTTAAGCTTAACACGAGCGACTACCTTTTTTCTTTCACTACAACTAAAATTTAAGGCAGTTTATTTGTTTTCGTTTCATTGTTTGGAAGGTTTTGCAGATTTGCCGTGAGCAGCTTTACCTGCAGCTCCGGTGATTTCTGACTGAGGTCAGTGAAGGTGTCACCGAGCGCCTGCTGTGTCTGCACCATGTTCTGGAAGTGGGTGGTCAGCGCCGTGGCCAGTCTCAAGATGAGTTCATATTTGCTCTTGGTGTCGCGTAGCAGGTCGATCTGAGCCTCTAGCTCCAGGTCGATGGTCCGAGATCCCCGGCCGAACCGCTCGGAGAACATCTGCTTGGTGCACTGTAGAAAAGCAAGACAAGGATTATTGTTTAGGCGTTTTCTGCTTCTACATGTGACACATGCAAAAGAGTGTGTGTGAGAGAGCTCATCCGAGAAAACTGGTTACACCAGTCAAGCAAAACATTTGCACAAACTGACACAGAAAAAAGAATGAGCTACTCCCCGTCGGGGAATCGAACCCCGGTCTTCCGCGTGACAGGCGGAGATACTGTCCACTATACTAACGAGGAGATGACAGAGATTAGAAAGGATGAACCTGTGTGTTCGGCACCAAGATCAGAATGGGATTAGAGACTATTTCAGAAAATTATTTAGCAAAGGAAAATCCAACCTTGTTCTCCTCCAAAAATTTTGGCTTGCTAGAAGACATCAGTTTAAATCCCACGAGGTGTGACGAGTTACAAAAAACAAAGGTACTGTTTGCTAAACTAAACAACTTTTACTCCTTCACTGTTGGATGAGTCACATTTCTCTCACTAGAAAACAGAATTCTCTGTTCAGTTATCGACCACTTGGCATGTGATATATTTCCAGCCACTTGTCAGCGCTGTTTCGCTTCTTCTACTAAGGAGGTCGCAGAGGCACTCAAGATTTAAATCACAATTCATGAGGCTTTATTCCACACACTAAAAATATGAATGATGTTTTGTGTCACACATTTTGTACTAAATATGTCGATGATTTAACTAAATTCACTGTCAACATTAGTGTGTATGGAGAAGGTGTGTCTGACCTTGTAAGTATTGATGCCCCACTTTTTGACAGTGTCCAACTTCTCCACTGCAACACCGCGGGAAGCATCTTCAGGTGGACTGTGGGCGCTGTGGTGTGAGGGTCCTAGGAAGAGATGGCGAATTAAACACCTTGGAGCCGGGGACGACATCAGTCCAGACGGATGAGACAGAGGAGTCGGGATGATGCTGATGAGACATGACCGGTACCTGAGTGCTGGGCAAGACGGCCGGCTGCCGACTGACTTTTGGGCAAGTTAACGCCTCTGGATTTCATACGGATGTCTGAAATGGACATGACGGTGACACAGATGAAGGATGACAAGTGGCAGGAGGGGGCAATGTTAGAAAACAGGAAGTGAATGTTAAGTTCCACGGTGGGGGATGCATGTAATGCATGCAGGTTTCTCATGCAGATGAAATAAAAGATGAAAACGTCAAGTCATGAAAAAGTCAAGGTAAAGAAGTTTGCCGTTTCCCTCCTCATCTCCGATTAATGCATCATCAGTTCAAAATTCTCCCAAAACATTTCTGGCCGCTGAAACTGTGAGTTGAATTCATTCAAGCAGAGTAGCATTCGCCAGCTTGTGAACGCCCTATCAGAGCAAAAGAGAGCAAAATGTACAGTTGGAAAAAGGCTTTGAATCAGAGAGCCACCTGGTCCGACTGCAGGGGCTCGTCTTCTGTCCAGATAATCAGGGTTGTAGTGAACAGCTGGCCCTACAGGGTATAGCAACTTAGCATGAAACCAGGAGTCGCAGGATGGAGGCTTTTGACCTGGCATTAAGAAGAACTGTCAACGCATCTGCATCCCAGCACGTTCCGGGTCATTCACATGTTTCATCAAAGGTCTGACTGACAGGACGGTTCAGTGTGTCAGGAGAAACTGAGCGAGCGATGAAAGGGACAAGCTTTGCCACTTAACCCAGTGACCCGCTGCCTGATCACTGCTCACGTCTGCTGAAATATTCATACAGATTATGTGTTCGCCGTCTTTGACGGCACACAACAAACCCTCCGCGCTTCTCCGTAACCAGCAACTCTCACTTGCCTTGCTATCATTCCACCAGTTTTGCGTCAGAATTTCTTGTGATTCTCCTGATTTCATCCTACTCCAGCATTGCCATCAACTGTTGAAAGTTTCTGGGGTTAAAATTCTGAAATAGTTTGCAGTTACATTTCTGAAATTTTGTGGGAAATCACCTATTTCATTGTGTGGGAATGTAACACACATCATGAATACGCATCGCATTTTACAAAATAAAAGACCTGGAAAAAGTGTGTTATCACTCCCCGTCGGGGAATCGAACCCCGGTCTTCCGCGTGACAGGCGGAGATACTGTCCACTATACTAACGAGGAGATGTCCAGGCACTGAGAAGTAGGTGGAAAATCCACTGCAGCCCTAGCATGAGACGCTCTATATCAAAAAAATCTTGATGAAAACTGGAGACAACTTAGTCACAGTTTAAAGCGGGTATAGTGTATTCAGTGCATTACAATTGCCACTTCGAGCAATGACATAAAAACAGACCTGCAAAAAGGAGACAGCCAACTCCCCGTCGGGGAATCAAACCCCGGTCTTCCGCGTGACAGGCGGAGATACTGTCCACTATACTAACGAGGAGATGTCCACTCGCTTACAACTATGCAAAAAATGTGAATGAGTCTCTGATGGGCACTATTCTCTACACTCGGCCTCAAAATCATTCATACCCCATGAAAAAAGCATTCGATTTTACATTCTTCATTTAGGAAAGCTTGTATCCTGGTAATTCCTGTGTATCTTGTGTCTTCTTGTTGCATGGCACGAACCCACCTGAATGACTAAACTATACCTCCATAAGTCAGTATATGGCCAAAAGTTGATTTTCACCCATGTTCAGAATTATTCATATTGCTTGGAAAATCAGAAAAAAACCATGTCATGTTTTTGTTTTCTGTAGAAGCTACAATGGAATACACTCTTTTGTGTTGACCAGTTGTAAAGCAATGATCAAAATGGTGTCTTTCCAGAAGAGTATATATACAGAGGGAAAATGTTCTGGTCGTTCTCATTTTCTGATCATTATGGCCAAGAAGAAGGAGCTTCGAGTGAACGTCTTGTTCACTCCCACAGGAAAAGGTTACCAGGTCATATCAAAGCAGGATAATGTTCCTGTGTCGACAGTCCAGAGCATCATGAACAAGCACAAGAAGTTCGACACTGTTAAAAAACCTCAGTGGGCGTGGCAGGAAGCATACGGTGTCTGTCAAGAGGTCAAGATCAACCCCCAGACTTGACCAAGCAGGGACAAAGGTTTCACCATCGACCTTACACGTTATACTTTGCTATTCTATACTCATCTGGAAAGACACTGTATTTAACATTGCTTAACAATCGGTCAACAAAAAAGTGAGGGTATAGTTCACACATTACCCATCTTGAGGAACTAGTTTAAAAGGTGGTGAGCAACTCCCCGTCGGGGAATCGAACCCCGGTCTTCCGCGTGACAGGCGGAGATACTGTCCACTATACTAACGAGGAGATGTCCACTGGGTGCAGGGTTGACGAAGAAATCGTTTTCAATCCCAGCAGGGACTTAAGAACTATTTCTGCCACACCAAAACAAACAGCCACAGGATGCTTCCACAAAGGGAACATCAGATCCGACCTTATCCCCATAACGTTCTTTCACCTTTCTAAAACTTCATGAACTCCAACTTTTCTTTTGTCAAACAAGGAGATACATTTTCTTTTTGGCATCTGCATCCACTTGTAAGAGGCAGCGTCCCATCTCTCAGACACCAAACTCCATATTCTCTATTTACAATGTGGAGATGAACCATTGAAATTCTGTTTGATTGTGTAATTGCATTAAAAAATATGAAACAGGCAGCTTCGTTGATGAGCAAACTGCGTGAGATGTGGAAACATAAAAAGCTTCGCTCAAGGCATCGGAGTTTGGAGAGCTACCTTTGATGCTACTGGTGGGGATGATGCCCCCTGCTGGTCCTCCATAACCTCCAGAGACAATACTGGTTTCATTCAGGTTCGGTCCAGAAACCATCACTTGCTGCAAATCCTGGTTATTAAAAAAGAAAAGAACATTTATGAACATGAATAGGGTACTTTCTGGTCATAAAATATCTGCTCAAAATTCACACACAAATCCACACAAATACAAAATGAATACAAACTGTTCAAAATTAACAGACAACTTTGTATCAGTCATATGATGCCAGCATGAACTGCTATGAGAGTACAGCAAGCAATTTTTTGAGGGAGTTCTCTACATCGACAATGATGTTATCTGATGATATAGTCATTTGTAGGAAGATCTGCAATAAGAGTAAGGAGGACGCTTGTTTCTTAGGATATAAAACTTCATTATTAAGATCATTAACATTAGTTCTCCAGGTTTTTCCCCCACACAAGTACTTCAAGTTTGAATTCAGGGATTCAATAAGCAGTTGCATCGATGAAGAGACAACAATACATAATAACACAATGCATCTTTCCAAAGTTAAACTAAATAGCTGTTGTGAGAGGACAACTTGGAACCAGTGTTTGCACTGACTGCATCCTCCCTGGCTCACACTTACATCTCACACCTTCACCATATGTATATAATGAATACAGGTGCGCCCAGCTCATCCACACCTTTTGGGCCACCAACCCAAACGAGACTCGGAAGGAGAGTCAGAGTCTC
Organism: Synchiropus splendidus; assembly: GCF_027744825.2. NCBI lineage: Eukaryota > Metazoa > Chordata > Actinopteri > Syngnathiformes > Callionymidae > Synchiropus > Synchiropus splendidus. The sequence continues at coordinate 15,862,910 of NC_071341.1, read as the reverse complement.
GTACCTGCTCCAGACTGTCATCCTCAGTCAGAGTCCCTGTGTCTCCGTTGCTGTTAATGGGAATCTCCATCGTTGCAGCTTTGCTCATGATGCTGTCTGCCATCGTATAAACGCTGCACACAATAAAAAACACCGACTTATATGACAAATAAGTGTCATTGCAAACCGAATCAAGCCGACAGAAGGGACAAATGTGCAGAAATGTCTTTTGCTAACGTGGCAGGCTAGTGCTTGACAGCTAGCTCACCACTGTCACGCTGCATTCGAGGCTTGTCGCTCAGACGAAGAAGGAAAGCTGCAGTAACAGTCGTTGTCGAACGCTACGCATCTAAAAACAGCAAGAATAAACGATAAATCCCATGGTTCCGAGGCGTCATCTGTCTGCTTCCATTGCAGAAAATCCCTGCATCCAGCCAGCCAGAGGCTTTAACATCCCTTCAGAATAAATCAGACGGGGAAAGCTCCACTTATTAAACATTGAATTACAAACATTCAGTCAACGCACTTCTATCCTGAAACATCAAAACGTTATTGTGTATATAGAAAACGTCGGGAAAGTATTGAAATAATAAACTACACGGAAAAATAAACGTATGCGGCTTTATTTTGAAGCGAAAACGTGTCTTACGTCACTCCTTGTTCCACGTCGTGCTTTGCTGACGGCGTCTGTCTTTGCAGCAGTTCCGCTTCCTTCCTCTAGATGTCAACAAAACACCATCTATCGTCCAACTTGACTCGTCTTTAAGTGGATTAAAGAAGCGTGTATTGCAGTGAATTACACGCTCCGAATTAAAAGAAGGATGATTTCATCTCGTCTGTCACGTTGATTGGAGAAGTCGCGTAAAGAAACAGTGTCAATAGAATGTGTGTGTTACGAGGGCCTGAGCCTGCGCGTCCAATCATTTGCCTCATTGGTTTTAATCACGGATGGAAGAGAAGAGCACATGGTCTCCGAATGTGGAACCAGGTCAGCGGGTTCACGCTGAGGATGGTGGCAGACTTCACCTTGACCTACAGTGAGTGACAAGCTAAAGTGTTCACTGCTTTAGTGGTCTTTGATTGCACCGTTTTTGACTACTTGAATCGTGTTTTTTACTGTTTTTTTAAATGAAATTTTACAGGTAAGTACAGGTATTACATTTTGAAAATTATACTATATATAACTCGTGCCAAAAATACATAGACAATAACAAAAAAAAAGAAAATAACAATGGGGATATTACTATAACTTATATTTGCTATAAGGTTGGATTTCTTTGCTGAAAAATGTTCCATTTTGTTCATCTTTTTTGTGTGCAACCCAGTATTCAGTCTGAATAGAGAGGCCAAATACTCCATCTGGCATATTTCTTCAACAATGTCAGTCCAACTTCAGGTCCATCAGCCATCAACCAGTTCCTTGTAATCGCTTTTTTAAGCTGCAAGCACCAATATTTTAAATAAGTCAGAGTCAGAATCAGAATCAGAATGAGAATTTAATGTATTGCCATGGTCAGTGTGGAGCCCACCAACGAGGAAAGTGTTTTGGAATAAAGTGCTGACAGAAAAAATAAAATAGGAGGGATAAGTGTCAACGCAAATATTTCAGTTGTCTGAATATGTGCCAGATGTATTACCAAGAAGCTGTATATGTGTTCTCATATACATGTTTTCTCGGGATGTAAATCTCACATCTGTGTGTTGAGTCACACCAACATGACAAAGTGTATCCACGAGATGTTGCCTTCGACCCAATAACATTGTAAATAAAAGTGTCTCCCCTGGCTGATTTTCACTGGTGCCCCGCTGCTGTCGGGGTCACAGTTCATTGTTGTCCCCCACCAGTCGGGTTCCCCTTCCCCGTTCAGTCATGCCCCTCACCGAAATGTTCTCACCTGTCACAGCAGTTAAAAGGAGCACTTCAAAGGCTTGGAGAAATGTTCCAACATCTCTATCTCAGGTTACTGGGGGCGAAAAAGAAAAATCTGTCTGTGTCATTGATTTTGAAAGTTCAACCTGAACACAACTGACCTTGAGGTTTGAGTAATCCTGTCTCAGAACACCTTGTGATGGGATGAATTGGAAAATGAATGGCGGTGTTTTATTAAAAAAAGGTACTGGCTGGGAAAACAGCGTCCAGATGGGTCCGGCCAAGAAGTATGACCGCACAGATGGAGCTCCACAGGTTCCCTCAGGTGGACGGAAGACTGGATGGATGGTTCGCTCCTTCCTTCTCATCGCTCTCCTCACAGACAGGCGTCTCCTGTTGGCTTGCAGCATTATAGAACCTGATAAATGAAGACAGAGATGTGAAGCTCTAGAAGGCCCAATGGATCAACATCCGGTGGTCCAAACTAAATGGATCTGTACCGGACAAGAACTTGTCTTGGTGGAGCCGATTTCATGGATTATTTTGGGCGGTGAAATGGTCACCAGTGGCAATGTTTGTGTTCAAGTCTGGAGTTTTTCAAGATGCTGAAGGAGGTGGCACACGGCTGGAACACTCATGGTGGAAGAATATGTCTCCAAGAAACGCTCACGGTGAGCAGTTGACTTTTTAATTCTGATTATGCAGGGCTGAGACCCATCAGGTGCATGGGAATATCCGCTCTGTGAGAGATTTAAGAATAAATAATGCAACAGGTTGCCAGCTGAGAGGTTACTCCAGAACACAAGGACCCTTCAGGAAACTCTCTCTCCTGCCAACTTCATCATTTAAAACTTTGGGGACACGCTGACGCTCTAAATTCAGGTTAGAGAAAAAAAAAATGGTTTGAGTCGAGCAGATAAATAATAAAAAGACATTTTCTTATTTTATTAGTTGAAAGCCAGCGTGGATGGTTTGAAGAAAAAAAAAGTGTTAACTACCAAAAAAAAAATTGGCTCATTCCATGCATAAAATTTCACACCAGAATCAGGAACACATTTATTCCAAAGTGTTTACAATTCCAGCATCGGCGCGTTTCTGAGGCTAAAATGTGTCAAAACAATTTTTCAATGTGAAATTGTTGCATGTCCTGCCAGCACAGCTTCACCGAGGGTCAAACGCAACACTTGCTGTCACACAAGTGCTGAGCTAAAACACCCTCGGGCCTCAGCTGTCGTAAACTTTATTACCGTCTCTAATGACTCTTACATTCCTCATGTTTTTCTTTTTTTTTATCCGCTGATGGGGAGCGATAAACACTTGAAGCAATCAGACAGTGACTTCCAAACTTTAATTGGCCTCCACATAATCCTCCCATTCCTCTTACATGTCCAACGTAGATAAGCAGCCCATCAAATCACCACTTCCTTTCAGCAATTATTCTGCAGATGGGATCCCGATAGTTCCCTGCCATCATCATCATCACACAGGTGTGTGTGAAGCGAGCTATTTTCAGCGTCTGATTAGTTTATTTAGCCGCCGTCTCTCCAGGGCAGCGCCTTGTTGGCTTCCACCTTTATGAATGAATCGTGGCAGAACAAAGAGTTGGACATTTATTTTTGTGTTTTTTCAAACATGCTGCAAAAAAGGAAAAAAATAGGTAAAATATTCAAACTTAGAGAGCAATGTTGTCACAGAACAGGGGTCCTCTCCACACATGTCCTACAAACTTACAGTGCTAACTGTATTAGAAAGGAGAACATTAACGCTTTACACAAACATCCCAAATAAGAATAAGACAGTTAGAGTCAGAATCCGAATCAACTTTATTACCAAGGTCAGCGGGGATCCCATCCCACCAGCTAGGCAAGTGCTTTGGAATAAAATGGTGTCACGAACAATAACATAAAATAAAAATAAAATAAACAGAATCACATAGCAACGTTCTTAACTATTCGTTTTTACACCTCAACCCTGCTCCCATAATCCTTTGCTCCAGAGGCAACCTGGATCACTACAATGTACTGAATTTCCGCATGAAACATCTGGTTATAAGATGGTGGACTTTTTTGATGATGAGTTGAGATATAGCTGTATCTCAACATGCTTGGAACAAAGAGCAATAATAAACACTTGAATGAAGCAGGGGCAGCGATGTAAAATATCATATTTTACCAGTTATTTAACAAATTTTAAGATTCCCTGTCTGTTGCAGACACAAAAAAATAGGTTATGCTTGAGATAAGATTTTTGTGAAAAGTCAAAAAACAGAAATAAGAAATCCATGCTTTAGAGAACATAAATTATTGAAGACTTATAAATCTTTCTTTTATCTTGTTAAGAACCACGTAATTTGCAGTGTAAATAAAGACGCTAAGCAAGTCTGGTTTTATTCGGTGAGGAGAGGATATTGCACCTGATGTGGATGTCGTCTCGCAGCCTGCTGGGAGGCACAGTAGGCATCAACTGGCCAATATGAATGAGTGAGAAGAGTCAGAGATGAAGATACGGAGGATGTCTCAGTATCAGTAGTGGATCAGAAATGAGTCTGTCAGAGACTCAGTTAGGGAGCAGTCTGTGGAGAGGAGAGACAGAGCTGGACCAATGAGATGCAGATGGAGAACCTGCTTTGGCGACCCATTGTGTTTCTGTTCTCTTTGTGGGTCAGGAGGTGATTCATACACATAATGGACTGCTATTCGACCGGATGCATTCTGCGCCACGATTATTAGGGTTATACAACTTCGGATGTTTGGTTCCGTATTTCAGATAACCCCCGACAGTTAAGTCAATATACTCGTCCTGTGAAAGTTAAACAGCCTGTCTGTCGCAGCTTTGTCATCTGTACTGAACCCCATTAATGACATGAGCACACAGTTTAATCCAGACGCACACTGACTTCAGGGATCCACTTCTGTTATTCAGCTTGTGACAAATTTTCTTCTACTTGGGGTTTTGGGGGCTGCAGTTCTTCCATGCTACTCAGGGTGAAAGGTGGAGGACCCTAAACAGGTCGCTGTATTGTCATAGCGCATATTCAACTCTGTGTGTTTTTGGACTGCGGGAGGAAATCGGAGTGCTCATGCAACTGTGCATAGAAAGGACAAAAGTTCACTCCAAAGAAATTATATAACAATGCATTGTATTTTCCGCATGTCAAACAACCCTCTAAGAGACATGGTGTGTTTCATCGACATTGTCTATGGAATCATAGTACCCCGTACTTCATCGCATTGAGAGTGGGGAGGGTAGTAAGGGTATTCAAAGAGTTTTTGGTGATGGGTAGATGAAGCTTCATGAAACAGTGCCTTGATTTTCAGAGGCCACCAGATGGCACTGTTGGCTGTAAAATGTTTGGACTTGAACTAATTCAATAAAACCTCACCTCATTTCTAAACCAAGAACGCCATCTAGTGGCCACTGAAGATGAGGACACTGTTTCATCGACCATGCAATACAGTTTCATGATACCTCATCTACCCATCACAAGTATTAATAGTATGATCGAGAGTGATTTGGTTGCCTCACGCTGGAAGACAACCATCTGTTCCGCAAGCAGTGGGTGTGTTTTGGTCATTTAGTTTGTTGAGGATTTTTTCCAATAAAAGAAACCACCATCAACACGTCCACTTCCATGTTGTGTTTTCCGGTTGATGTGACGTTTCCTGACGGAGGATGAGCGTCTCGATCGGCACTCAGGTAGAGCATTGGTGTAGGCAGCGTGTCGAGGTTCTGTTGACATTTTTTTATTTTTTTGACTTTTTTTAATCTCCATGAGTGATCGATAACAAATTTCATCAGATTAAGAAAACCTAAACAGACAGTTCTCGTGGCAACAGCAGTGTCACAAGATCACAACAGGAAACCCATTACCCCTGAACAAACTCCAGCAAACAGCATTAACGTCGACAAGACAGACAGAAGACATAAGTACACGACAAAGTCGCTGGTGCTGGCGGAGGCTGCGCACAGCTGCTCACAATTGGGGCAATGAACGTCACAGAGAAAAGACAGAAGAGACTTTTGCACACTGAAGTCTCACCCATCCGTCTTGGGTAATCACAGATGACTCGTTTGATCTGAGCTTTGTCTGCTGCAGTGCTATTCTGCAGAACCAAAGTCTCGGGAGTAAATCACAAACACATTCTATCATGGTGATGACCTCATGAATGAAAGAGTTTGTTTATTCACAGAAACGCTTTCGTGCAATGCCCTTGAGCGAGACTCCTCCCTGAGGGCTGCTCTCCCTCAGTCATCGCCTTCGGCCGTGTCCCGGACACAGTCAGAAAGTACGACTTTCAGAAGCAAATGAGTTTCCAAAAGTAGTGCAGCGGGAGGAAGGGAATTAAACGGCATCCTTCAGGTGAAGTTAAAGAAGGCAGAAGTGATGTTAAAATGTCTTGAAGCAAAAATATTGAGCATCTTTTCATGGCAGCTTTGGCTTCGGAATCCTCCCGCACCGGGGATCGATCGTGCGCTTGTCATCGATCACTGGCAGGAAAAACAAAAATTCAATCCATCTCGCGCCGCAAAACAAACATAACGGCTCAGCAGCGACTTGACTTCCAGATAAGGCGCCGTATAATTGAAAAAGTGTGTTTTGACTTTCCATTTGAGGAAAGTCTCTGCCACAACATCCTCTGCCTCTTGCACCTTTGACCTCTACATTATTCATGCTCACTAAACGGCCCGCGCCAGCTGATGCCTGAATTTTTAAAAGTTGTTTTGATTTTTTCAAGATGAGGCACAAGGAAATTCTGAACAGTTATTTGCCATCTTTGAGCTTGAACTCTTGGCCCTCAGTCGTTTTGACAGATCTGACTGCTGTTTGTTTCACCAGTTGTGCGTCTCTGTATGTCTCTATATTTTGTAAGATGTGTGCTGTTTTGTGTAGTGGGCGTAATAGTTGGTTTAAAAATATCTGAAATTGAATATGTTTTTTTGTATTTGGGTACATACATTAATGTGCTTGTATATTATACACTTCTGGTGTCAGTATCGTTGTGTAGCTGTACCTGCTTTATGTATTTGTTTTTGTCTCTGGATGCATTTCTTTGTGTGTCGTGTATTTCTTTGGTCTGTGTTTGTGTTTTTGTGCGATTTGTTTACATTTCTGTTGTGTAATTTGTCTTAACTTCGCACTTCTTCTCTTTTTAATGAGTAGTTCTCTTTATTTTTGTCGGCACATTTGTGTGCCTTCTGTTTGTTTTAAATAAGAGACAGTGTTCAGTTTTTCTGGTTTGCATTCTGTTTTTGTCCGTCGCAGTCTTTTTCAATGATTTGCTTTTTATGCATCATAGCGCCGGTCTGTTTTTGCTGCTGCTCTTCATTTCGTGTGATCAACGAGTCTGTGGATGACCATGAGTGCTAGTAAGCAGTTTTGGTTCATGGTATGTTGCCGCGGTAACGGACACAAAGGTTCGTTGATCCTACTTCATGAAACCGCTTCATGCTTCCGGTAAAACCAGATCAGGCTTTTCCCAGCTGAGACCAACGGTAGTCTGGGAACTTCGGACATGTGCAAGAAAACAACACAATGTGAATGAAAGATGTGAGGAGTTCAAGATTCAAGTTCAGAACATTGTTTCATCAGTGAGTCTCCATGCCGTATCCCATTTTCAAAACTGGTTTGAAAGTGATCGTCATGCATTTTTAAGGCAGGCGCACTACTAACCTTTCTACAGTACGAAGCCTTCTTATTCAGTATTTAGTGGGTGTGGCTCATATTCCGCTGTGCTCTATAGCCATTTTACAGTATATTGTGCGTTAGTTTTTTGTTCACAAATTTTTCCATTACATTTTGTGCGAGTCATTGTGAATTTGAATATAATAATTTCAAGGTGCTACCTTGGTCTTTGGTCATATTTTTGTGTGCAAAGCCTTTGTTTTTTTGCGTTTGGTTTGCTTTGTTTTCACAAGTGCTGTTTTGTGTTAGTTCTGATGGCAGATCCCATGATGTCGGTGTGGTAGACACCGCAAAGGCATTCCAGTGACTCGGCAAGAAAAGTGAGGTCGCAGCGCAGAGTTAACAGTGCTTATTTTCAAACATCAAATTCTCACGTAGGGCACTATAAAGTTTGCGTTGTCTATAAATTTAGAACAAGGCCAAATTAAAATTTTAAAGGTCTCACATCTGAGGCCGCGCTGCACGTCACAAAAGTGTGTGTGTGCGAGCGGAGCGTGAGACCCTAACCACAGCGCCCTCCCCCCCCCTTTGTCATTTTTACACAGCAGTTCATCTTGTTTTTTAATGATCATTAAGCACGCTTCCAGATGTTGGGAGGGAAACCCATCCTGGCCGCGCAGTTCAGCAGCGAGTGTGTCGATTGAAGCGAGGAATCCAGAAAACAAGGCAGAGTGGCGCTGTTTGCGTCCATGGGAATTCCAAACACTGCTCCAGATTTGCGTTGAGGAGCATATGGAAGTACTTTTCTATTGTGTCTCTAATGCACCATTTCAAATGCTATCAAGCTCCATCCCAGCCGCCGGTTTAATCAATGCTCTTGCGGAGAAAAGAGCAATTCATCATGATAATGGCCCCTCGAATGCTGTTATCATTAGTGGGGAAACGTCAGAGATGATAAGGCTTGATCGAGAATAATTGGGCATTTCGCATTCATAAGAGGGAACGGTTAACTTTTGAGGAATATTGCGCAACACCTCACTCTTCAAACATGGACACGACTCGCTTTTGAGTGCTTTTTCCGGGAACATCATCTGTACTTTGGAACCCATCAGGTGAAAACAGAAAACAGCACGGCACAGTTTGAGCCGGCAGTTTCATAAAAAAAAAGCTTTTTGTGGGAGAAAAACAACACAAACTCCAGGCTGCACGCACATACAGTCTTTCTTCAACTCGACAATAGCAGCTCAAAATCATTTTGACGGAGCTTATATTTGGCTCAGAGCCCGCGGTAAAGGGCAAAACGCCTGAGTGGGCAGTCAAGTTCGCTTTAACTTAAGGACATATCAAGTCGTCTGACCTGCAAAATAATTGACACAGTAGAGTTCAGAATCATGGCAAAGGCTTCAAAGAAGATATGGGACAAAAATGGAGGAGGTAAAAGACAAGCTTTGATAAAGAGGCCAGGCAAAGCAATGGGCGAAAGCTCAAACCAGCAGCCTCTTTGGTTTTCTAACTTATACGGTGGCAGTTTTCAAACACCCTGAAATTATGACACACTGTTATCGTGAAAAATATTTTTTGTGTTTCAAAATGAGTGGCTCCATCATGCAGGCACAAACGAACACAAATGATTTATTTCAAACCAAACTAAATTGTTGACCTTTTCAATGTGTCCCTTGTGTGTTTTGGACAAATGTGTGTTCAAAACTGAACAAAAAACAAACCATCACATCATCTAATTAATATGTAGTAGCTCCTTTTTCCCTAAAAATACTTCTATTAAGAATGATCTACTTCCTACAGACATCTAAGATCAAAAACAGAGAAAGCTCACCCACAAACATGCCTGCAGACCACCCTGATCTAATGAGTTATGTTGGTTGTCATAGCAGCAACAATTCTATTGTTGCGTCAGATGGCGGCAAAGAATCCGGCTGGCACCCCTTCGCCACCCGTGATCAAAGAATTACGCTGAGTCACCAGTACAACCCACAAGAATCTGTATGAAGTCAGGTATCTCAACACATTTTAGATTTCTGAGTGGTGTCTTAGGAGCACAAAGTTCCTTGACTCTACCAGTAATTGTGCCCACATTCGGGCAAATGTGCCGAGCTTGCGCAGTCAGTGTGAGTGCAAGAGCACTGTGCTTCAGCTTGGAAGAGGTGTCCTTAAGGGAATGTTTGGTGACGCATGGGAACATGACATAGCGATCGCGTATATAGCAATAAAACCCGACACAATGGCCTCAACAGCAACTGACCCTTGTTTGGGTACACAACGCTTGTAAACCATCACAAGGTTTCAATCCTTTTTATACTTCTAACCTTATTCTGGACAAACTTATGTGCTGGTCAAAAGGTTTACATGCAGTGATCGCCTGCTATCTAGTAGTAGCGCTACCCAAAGCGAAAAAACACCCCTATGAAAAAAGAACTCTTGTGATCTGTCCAGCAGAAACACTGAGGTCAATCGAGTGCTGCAACTGCCGGACAATAAAAAAACAAAGAGAGAACCCAAGGGTTCCTGCCAGTTAATCCATTTAAACCTTTTGTAATTGGTGTCAGCAGGAGCCATGTTGTGTTGCCCTCCTGTTTGGCGGCGTCGTGGTTTCTGCTCGGTATTTCAGTTGCATCGTTCCATGTTGTGCATCATCACAAACACTTCTCTGGTGTGTCACTGTTTACCTTCACGCAACAGCAGTCAGCTTTGAACGTGTTAACACTAGAGATAACATGAAGTCGCTTTGCTTGTGAAGGTCACACGCTGTGATAATTCAACCAAATCGACTCAGTAGCTTTAAGATAGTCAAGGGAACCGTTGAGTTTACACGACACAATGAGCCACGCGAAATGATAGCGCAAAGGAAATAGGCTTCATAATATTTCCAAGCGGATCCTCTTTTCTGTCCTAAATCCGAGGGGCTGCAAACAAACTATGAAGGAGCGGTAAACACGGCGAGGGACTGCTGGCGTTTCCACTGACGTGTCAAAGGGCCTGGTGATGGTGAGCTCCCGAACACCACCTTCAGCCGGCTGCGGTCGGCACAGGCACGGAAGCACTGTTGTTTGGTTTGGGGATTGTTTACTCACTTTGTCATGCGAGTGCAGCTCTGCAATTTTGTTGTCTCACGCATTCGGTCTCATTCTTCGTCCTCAAACTGTCAATTATGTCGGACAGAGAGCTGAACTCAGAGTTAAACACCAAGGCCAAGGAATTTGATGAATGAAATACGGCGATGCTCCACTGATTCATATCTATAACAGTAGAGACACTGTGTGTTAGTTTAAGTTTAGCAAACCAACCTCCCACGCTTGCAGAGTCGCAACCTGCTGACATCAGTGTTGCGTGACATTAGCGCTCAGCATTTGCAACGTATTGAGTTGCACAATTCTGCCTATATACAGTGAGTTGTTTGTAAATATATATTTTCTGTGACATTTCTTGTTTCTGGTAAAGTGTGATTGTTCCTGGCTTACTATTTGTTGTGTATTTGTGTGAGTCAATTGTTTGTAGTTTCCCTGTGTGTGTGTATTTTGTATTGATTTGTGTGTGGTTTCAAGTGGAATTTTGTGTATTTTATGGGTGTGTGTGTTAAGTGTATGAATGGTCCATAGCTACACTTGTGCAGAGCTTTTGCTGTTTTTGCTATTTGCAGTTTTAAGCCTCAATTTGAGGATTAAAACTTAAAATCAACCAAGTCGTTTGAGTTCAAATTTGCTAAATAAAATTAGTTTTGGACCATTAGGTTTAGGGTGGGAGGCTGGGAAAAGGGTAATGGCAGGGGTTGGCATCCTGCGGCTCTTTCATCCTTATGTTGCGGCTCTGCGTGGCTTGGGAAAGTAAGGGGCATTTCACACTGAGCACTCTGTCTCGAGACAAAGAGCGTTTGGCTCTTAAGTCCGACATGTGAACACAAGCGAGTCGGGTTTTGGCCGCGGACTTGAGAGCCTCACGGGATGAGGTGCAGCTCTCTGCGCGACTCTGTGCTAGAGCTACAGCTCGACTCCACACAGACATAATAAATGCTTGGCAGCAAAGGTGTGCAACTGCAGGAGACTGGTGCTGGGGAACTGGACCTTATATATATATATATATATTGATCCTATGCCTTTGTGGGGACCACTTGTCATAGTGACTGGATCATTATTATGAGGTTCAAGTTTGGATTGGAGTCCTGGTTAATGTTAGCCATTTTGTTTTGGATTGTTAGGTTTAGGGTGAGAGGCTGGGGAAAGGGTTATGTCAACGAGAGGTCCTCACCAAGATAGAGATACACGTGTGTGTTCCATGTGTGTTTTTTGTGTGTGTGTTTGTAACTGTCTTGTCTTTTGGGGGCATATTCTGGGGTATGTTTGGGACATCCCTGCTATTCTATATTCTGTGCATCTGTGACTATTTTGTGAGTCTGTTTCTGATGTCCTCTGTATTTAGATGTGTTTTTCCAGCTTTCATTTGTCACTCTTGGCTTTCAGTCTCTTGCCTTTCGTTTTGTAAATTTATGTAGTCACACAGCATAGCTATCGTCACAGACCTTTTTAACCGAACTTCATTTTTGCAGCCCAAGTTCAACTTGGCTACGGCCACTTGAGGTGGAGTTGGGGTGAGTTTAGCTGAGCTAAAATGATCTAAGTGTTCAAGACCTGTCAAGTTTCTGCTCAGGAAACATCTTTAAGATGCATCCTGATGTGCACTAACATGACCAACCGAGTGACACCAGCCATGTGGGCTACCTTGCCTGCTCATGAGCGAGGCTGGAGCAGAAGCTGTTCTCTAAAAATGCGTTGGAGGTCACAAAACATGGTGCAGAAGATCTGGATTTACACACGGCCCACGCGTCTGAGATTCATTATTTAAGAGAAGGAAGTTAGTGGAGCCGGACAACCAGTCAAGGCTCCTCCTCACTCTGAGGTGAAGGGCTCGAATTTTTAACAAAACATGACTGCGGGTCACGACAGAACTTCAATATATCAGAACTATCTCAATTTTAACAAGATACAATTTGAGTTTTCTGAACTTTTGTTGACTTTGCAGGATTGGAGATCTGCCAACTTGAGTGTTTTGTCCTCCTAATTACAACATTCCTGCCAGGCAAAGATGGAAATTGACGCTTTTTTTTCAAAGGGGCTCCTGCAGATTTTAGCACTTTGTTATATTAATAAGAAAAAATTAAACCCTCGGATGAGTTATTTAACCTTTTCCCAAAAAACAATGTGAGCATTATGTCATAATTAAATTGAAGTCTTCATTGGTTCTTCTCCGCGGCTGAAAGCGTTTCACTATCTCGCGGGCCAATAACGCGGAGATGGTTCTGCCCCAAAACATAAATGAGCCTGAATAGTCATGACAGCTTCACGTGTTTCATCAGACATTAATGTATTCTCTCTGTTCGCACAAGACAAGCTGAGAGACCATATGGTGAGAAAGTTATGAAAAAAAGGATAGTTGGAAAACTTGATTTCAGAGTGAAGTTTCTGTTGCTTCACTCCGGACCCACCCCCTTGGTTGTGTTCTTCTCTGTCTGGCATCGATATGAGGGTGAGACTTCCCACTTCTCGAAACAAACTAGCGCCACTTGTTTGGCGCAGTACATGTGGCTCAACCGAAGCCTGATGGAAGCTTTCTGGGGTGTTTATGGGTGTGTCCTAGTTGTGCTTGGAACCGGGACATCCCCAGTGACGACACCTGATGTGGCATTTCCAAGTCAGAAAGTGGAAGAATCCTCACCACATGCAATCCAAGATGGCTTCCCGGACACAAACAGGCAACTAAAACAGGATGTAGAAGTTCTGAATCAGTGACAGCAGATAAATGATGGCCTTTACAACCAAATTATTGCATTAGTCCGACTAAGTTTGGACTTTTAAAATGCATCTAAACAGCTTCGTCCGACTACTGGAGAGAAAGTGGAGTTTCTCTTCGCTGGACTTCACGACCTGTGGTCAATAGCGTGTCTTGTTACTTGCAACAACGATGATCTGCAGATGTGTAGATTTGTCTTCAACTTTCTTCACTTAGGTTGTTTTGATCGTTACCTCTCACAAGAAGATAGAGGAAGTGGCACGTTGGATTTGGAAGACGACATTGCCACCACGTTAGCAACCGTTAGCATGGTTCTGGTTGTCAGCCATCATTCTTGTGAGACAAAGACTTGAATATTTAACTTTATTCAGAAACTTGAAACGCTAATGTGTTGACGCTAATGACAGCTCCATGACGGGACGGCGGTCAACCGCTGCTCTGAAGCGCTGATTCTGACTCCTTTGTTAAACTAGTTGCACGGAGAACAACGTAACCTGGCGCCTCGCTACCTGTCAGCTTTGCCGTTCTATTGACAGCAAAGCCAGAAGGACTGAGAGGCTCCCGGCGCCACCCCTTGTCACGGAGGTGCATTGCCCATTTCAACTTATTCTTCACTGCATGTAAACTGCATATTTATCAACAAGTTGCTTATAACCGGACAAGGGTCGCAGCATGTAGTCATGTCAGCATTTTCTTGCGAGGGGTAAGGATTAGGAGAGAGGGGGCCTGGAGAGGCAGAGCTAGGGCAGCCTGAGATGGAGGAGGATCACTCATCGTTTTTTGACAGTGGCTGCCTTTATGCAGTTTAGTATGCAGGAACCACTGTCTTTAATGCTTTTCCCATTTGGACTCAGGCATACCTCAGACGCCTAAAATGTCAGCCTCATCTTGACGTTCAATAACCAGCAGCATTTAGGATGCGCCTCACATCAAACCAGGCGAGTGCAAATTCCTTAAGTAGCTTTTATGGCAAAAAAAAAAGGGCAGCAGTGAGACACGGCGAAGGGGTCACGTCGGGGAGAGGAGTATCGTAAGGAAATGCATTCTGCAGCATAAATAAATGCCGAGCGGCAGCAGCTGTACAGAATGATTGGTCGGTAACAGTGAGTGCTAATAAAAGACAAAAGTTCACTTTGAAAGCTGGAGGTAAGAGCAAATAAAGTGGAGTCCAAGGTTCTGGTCCTATGATCTTCTGCCACGACAGTAAAACGCGTCTGCGTATGTGAAGCCGTAATTGGTTTCAGCTGCCCTAATGCGAGAACTTGCACCTTTTCAACCTTGAGATTCTTCGATTGTAAAACGGGTATTTCGCCGATATCTGGAACTGATTCCACTACAACTGTGTGAATTATATTTGCCATGTGGGCCGGTTCCGTGGAAGAGAGAAACATCTCCAGAGTGCACGCTGGTGATCCAGCATTTCATTGGAGCGGAGGTCATCGGCCTCGGAAGAAGTGTTGACCTCGCAAATGGAGGACAGATTAAAAGAAAGCTCCTGGCCACCGGCCATGCTCAAGACCCAGTGCCCACTCAGGGAAGATCACACTTTGAAGTTTTAAACTACACTTGAAAACTGCTCATCCAAGCGTGTACTGCTAGGGCTTTTAACAACATTTAGTAAGTTCTTATCTCGATGCTACTACACTCAGTGGCTGAAGTAATGGACCTCATGTTGGTCCAGTTCTTTTCTAACTGAAATTCACTGGACCATGAGTCAAAGGATGGACCATTTACAGCAGAGTTGAAGTTGCTTCTCCAGTGTGTTGCTCCTGCTACGAAGAGAAGTCTCCTCACGACCCTCTATTACACCTTTTTTTCTGGCGATAACAGTAATAACCGCTCACTTTAGGTCGAGAGCTTGTTTTATTTTTGAAGGCAACCTTTTGTTTTTACGTTGCTACTGTGCCCAACTTCTTTGAGAGATGGCTGTGGCAAGAATGGTTGATGAACGTATCTTGTGCAGGGGGCGATAGATCTCAGACGTGCCTAACATGTGGTCTGTGGGGACCGTCATTCACTAGAATCATTTAGAATGCTGCTGTAATGCAGATGAATCCTGTGAAAAATGAGCCATGCGGCCAGAGCTCTGCGTCTTCTGTACTAAAAGGTTTGTGAATGGAGAATGGGCCATCAGAGTATGGTGTATTGTGCTGTGTCCACAAGGTGGTCTGTGTTGGTTACTTTCGCATCTAAGGCTTTTACTCTGCGAAAGGAAAACAACCTGAGCCAGCATACATTACACTGCAGTAGGGTTTCCCAAAGGGGCACCAATAAATATGACACGCCCACAGGCACCACTGTTTGGACAGGAGCCCTTATTGCCGAGCTTTTACCGAAAACATGCCAGAAGTAGACTGAAACCATGATGCGAAACCATGGAAGGATGGAGTGCACCAGTCAAACGTGTCCTCTTACCAACTGTTACTGACAAAGATACACGGACTGCTAGGCGAAAACACAGCCTTAATGTCTTGACTAGGATAGAAAGAATGGGGTGGAGTGCAGATGATGGCCCTCCATCATGAGGGGCTGTTGAGAGTGACTCAAAATGTGGTGTTGGTGAGGTCTTGTAATGTGATTGGTGGAGGCACAATGAGTAGTAACAACCAAAAAAGGCTTTGTTTACGGTAAAAAACCCGAGCAGATCAGTGTGTTTTTGCAAACAACCAGAAAGCCAACTGACCTCAGCAGGAACCAGCGGAGCTCATTCACTGCACTGCTTCTAGAAATGTACATGTTCCTGCAGTGTAATTGTGTTTTCGCGGCTACACAAGTCGAGGGTGAAAGGTTCTGACACCGAGCAGAAGCTTGACAAGTACCCGAATGTTCAATTCCAGCTCAGACTAGTTCATCATCCTCTCATGAATATGTTGACCTCGTATGGATCGCAAGCCGTGCAGTTGGATTTTCCGATAACGTCTTTCCTGGCTGCTTCGTGATTGTTTGCTTGCGAGCGACAGATAAACTGGCCGTCTGTCTGGAGTCCTGGTGTGATGGGAGGACACCAGCAGCACGGACTGAGGGGATCGAAGGCAAAGCTTGTATTTATCGCTGTGATGGCAGGATCAGTGAGAACAGTTTTGCACGTCCATACCTTCAGTCTCCATGGTGAATCACGAAGATAGGAACAGTTAAAAATCACCTCAGCCTTTGTGCGATCGAAACCTGTCAAGTCTGAGAGTGTCAGCCCCCATTACTTCCACAGCTCTTCTGACACGCTGGATGAAATTCACAGTGGATAATAGGCACATGGTAGCCACACAGACTGAAACCTTCTCCCACTCACCGACCCGAATAAGGAGCGTGTCTTTAACCTCTGCTTGATAAAGGCTGTGGTGAGAATCCCACGCAAACGCTAGGGAACGGCACGAAGGCTGCACAGATTGTGTCCCAGTGGAAATGGACTCATGCACCCTCACTGCCCGACGCCAGCGGTGCTCTGTCATTCTGCTAATGGGTTGAGGTTCATCTGTCGGCGGTTTAGCTGTGACACAGTCTTGTGACAGCAACACTTCCCGGATTCTCGCCAACGTGAGACACTTGGTTTTGCAGCCACATTGTATAGTCCTTTATTACTAATCACATTTTTGAGTGAGGTAGTATCTCAAGCCGGTTTCAGACTTCTGTTTTGGTTTGACTCATTTATGACACATTTTTCATTTAGTTTATGACTCAAAATATTTTGATGTATGCAGACGTGTCCCGTTAGCTACATTTACTGACTGTTCTTTCTTCATATTGAGGTGTAAAACCTTTCCTGTCTCCGCACTGGACCGTGGTAGAGTGTCACAGGGGAGGTGCTCGCTCTCCACACCTCCTTGGCTGGAACGCTCACTCCAGGGTTTGATGTCCTGTTGTGGGCTGGAGCTGGGACAGGGATGAGGCGAGTCTGGGACAGAGCGTTACTTGGTTTATGACTTTGTCACAGCCAAACTGCACAGAAGCGCACATTCAGAGCTGGACACGCACCGGGCACCTCTTCACTTCTGGAGAGACGTCACTCACTCGGCAACCCCTCCCACATGCAGCGGCCACACACATAGAGGAACAGCGCACCTGCAGCAGACACTCTACATTCACTCCGTCAAAAGCCTATTTTAAGGCTTGGAACGCATTCTTTCTTTTTCCATTTACTGTAATGGGAAAAACTGATTCAGATTTCGAACAAATGGCTTCTCGAACGGCCGTCTGGAACGGATTGTGGTCGAGAACCGAGGTACCACTGGACTTGAAATTGTGTCCACCTTTAAGGCTGTCGGAAAACTTTCTGCCACTGTAAATAACCCAACAGAATTCCAATGTTTTGATGTTGCTGCTTTTATATGCTTCTTATTTTCCCTTTCACACCTTATATACTCCATTTCTGGACGAATATTTTTACTAATCCGGTGCCACAGTAAAATTCGGGAGACAGGATATTCAGTGGACCGGAATATTACACTCCTCTGCCTGATCAACAGAAGGTGTTCTGGAATTCCAAGACTAAATTTATTTTCATGTCAGAAAGTAAAACTAATGACTCAGCACTTTCTATGCCTATGAACCGGTCTCATGTCTGCGTTTACACTTCCAAATTTAATGGTTTCCTACCAGCAATAGTAAAATAATAATAAAAAAGGGTTGGCAACAACGAGCTGTAAAGTTTACAGGATGCTGAGCATGTTAATCCACGAATCCCAGCAGAACTGGCCCACGGCTCACGATGAGAGAAAATCTCCATAACATCAACATTTTGCGAGTCAAGTGCAGTGTAATGCACATAATGGTCCACGCGTGGCAGACAGTGTTTAGAAGAGGCCAGAAAATGAAAGCAGATGCGAGCGTACGCTGAAATACTTTCCACTTGAAGTCTGCCGCTCTTGTTCGGAGCTTACTCAGTAGCTGGGCCGCATCCAGGAGCCCGACTGGAGATCAAACCGCTTGGCTGCCACTCTCGCCACTGATGTTAGTCGGAGTGTTGATTTACGACGGGAGTCCTCCTACTGGACTGGAGGAACTCGAGGGGAGAGCAGAGTTTGACTCAAACTTCGGAGTGCTTGTAAATAAGTCTACCTTCGGGAGAGGAGGGAATCGGGCTCGCTGTCATGAGGCTCATACAAAGTAGGCCGAGCTGCACCACCGTTCCTGCTGCGGAGGACACTCAGTCTTGGACCTGTAAATAAGAGTTTGTGGTTCTGCAATGATATTTACATTAGCATAATATCCGTGGGTGGAAGTGGCCCTCTGACAGCTGCTGTGAAATAACATTAACAGAGATATAAAAAACATTCCGTTTACGATTGACTAAGATTGAAAAAAGAAAATCCATTGTTCCTGGTCAGGGCTTTATAGGATGTTTGTTTCTTGCAAAAGGAAGTTTGAAAACATTTAGCTTTTCTTTCATCATTTGCGTTTGACAATTATTTAAACGCTGCATTCCAGTTGCCACGTAAGTTGGAGGCAAAACCGTTGAGTTCAGTGATATTAAATTCCACAGATTGAAGTCGGGAAGCTATTCTCATGCATATCTACCTTTGCAGTTTATCTAAGAACATACTTCCTATTTACAACTAGAAAACTGCATATTGCGCTCACTGACTCAAAGCTTCTCCTTCCTGTTTACGTCCGTGGAAGCCATCTTGGATTGAATCCTGGTAGTGACGAGTCTTGTAACCAGGGTTTTAACCGGACATTTCCAAATTATGAGGCCAACTGGAACGCACCCTATATTCTGTGGGACAGATTTATTGAACAAAGTAGGTGCTGCAACACAAGCAAGACTGTTTACTCGCACAAAAAAAAAAGTACAATCCACAAAAAGTGGATGCATTGTTTTTGTCCATTTGAACAAAATGTTTCCACGACTTGGTTGTTGTATAGTTTGGATCCACATGGAACTGAGGGACGCTCACAGGGAGTCGCCTTGGCAGCCGGAAATTACAGCTGTCAAAGAGCTTAGTGGTCTGTCCATCAGCAAAATGGATCAACAAAAGTTTTCAGCAAACAATAAATAAATGATCAAGTTCCAAATTGCCCTCTGTATAATAGAGTCCTTCGAGGCATTTGACATGCAACCGCTACTGACTATCTTCCAAGACGACTGTGTGTGTTGTGTGTGCGAGTTCAGGAACAATACTGCCCCCCGCTGTCAAATCAAGTCCATTTGAATTTGGCAGTTATATCAATGACATTTAAAATACATTAAAATTAGCAGGTGCCTGCAGTGTTTATGCGATGTGATTGAAGTGAGAAAGAAGAGCGTCCCTTTTTCATCCTCGTGACTACTTCATTGCTACGTTGACACGAAACAGAGGCCTAGCGCGAGACTGTCTGTCTCTGTTGTGTGGGCGATGAAGCACTTGAACCGTCTCTGTGTACATGACCATGACAGTCACGGACTCTGCCTCTACTTTAGTAATTACACAGCAGCATCTGCAGTAACACGTTAAAAGGTTGAGCACAGCGGTCACAATGATAACGACATGCTGCCACGGAGGATCGCATCACTGAGGCGTGTGCACTTTACTTCTTATTAACAACCTTTTTTTTTGGTTAAATATCCGTTGGTTTTGTTTCATCTACTGCTGATGCAGTTCTGCAATCATTGTTTTTCAGGACTAAGCGTTCAACAATCCTTTTTTTTTTCCCAGATGTGCGGTCCTCGGCAAAACACAATTTAAAATAGTGACCAACACATCTGCTTGTAATTGTACACAATGGATGTTCACACCACTTGTCACACAACTCACACCCGAGTTGTCGTCGGTCCAGCCACCAAAGTCACCGTCTCCCCAACTTGGCGCAATCTATGCTGCGATTTGTTAAAGACTGTTTCTGAGTCTTTAACTTTCAAGTTTGCCTGAAATTTGACACTTGTCGCCCTAAACAACACCCCCGCCCCCATATTGTAGCGCAACAGTTCACACATTTACATTGACTTTACATGTAAGTCAGTCACGTTTGTTGCTTAAATGACATTTGGTTTGCTCAGCTGTAATTTGGTCTTTTATTTTGGAAGATACTTCCTGTTTTCTCATACATTTTCTGACTGTCTCTTGAACAGGTCACTGGATTCTACAGTCTGCTGAAATGGTACCAGCCAGTTTAACCTGGACTGCATGGAGCATCCCGCCATGAGAGCATTTTCACTTGTGCATGCATTTATTCAGACCTCTCCTTTCTGTTTGGACAGTCTATGGTTTTGTGCCAAGACCTGTGAATATCTTTTACAATGTTCAAGAATGTTTTAACCAGTGGCCAGAGATTCTCGCCACACTTTTCCTACAGCGACTGAGCATCATGCAGACCAGCACACAGGCGCTGGAGTTCACCAGCCGACAGCACGGCCATGTATTGCTACGACTAAAACAGTAATAGCTTCGATTAGACACCACACCAACCTGAACCTTTGATCATCAGTTGCACAGGTATAGACCTCTTTGATGTGTGACTCAGACCCTCTGTCAGCAGGTCAACACGCCCTCCACTGCCGCTCCCTTCTTGGCTCTCACAGCAGTTTTTCCAAGTGAAAAACAAGTTTTGTTTTACTGCAGGACACTCACAGACACAACAGGCTGCACTTAACAAAAATGGCCGGCCACAAAATAACTATTTGCAGGGAGGTTTAGTCTGGAGTGGCACGGAGATGGGAGCAGAGAAATAACACCGTCAATACATCTGCAGATGATGCCATTCATCAGGGTTTATATTTTCCACATCACGTTTGGTTCCCTTTGTTAATAATAGCTCCTTTACGACAAGTAATTACATCCTATTTTACGATACCCGAGCAAGGCCAAGTGGAGTAGCCGTAGTAGCGCTGCTAAATCCATGTTGCCCTGTCATGTCTAAATTTGCTCCAACAACAAAGCTAAAGTTAATGGAAAAAAATGCTGCGGGAACACAAAGCCGCGCACAATTTCAACAATTTAACGCATTGTGTTTCATGCACTTCGCGCAAATTGCATGTTAGGAGTCTCCCTTTGATTCAATTGAGAAGCCGTCGCTGTGAATGAAAAAAAGACAAACTGCAAAGAGAACCAGGAGTGGGGAGATTTACGGCTTCTTTTCTCTGAAGTGTCTGAAGTGAATGGGATCAGAAAAGGAATCAAGTGAAGGACTGTTTAGGCATCTGGGTGTCTGAGTTACAGGCTGGACCGTGTAGTTTTACCCTCCTGGGTGAGCATTGAAGTCACAGCTGATCATTCAGCTGTATAAACCATCCAGGGCTCTGGATAGTTAATGTCAAAATAGAATAGATGTCGAAGTCACGGTAAGCTCCGGAGACAGGGAGGCAGCTCAGGTATCTGCTGTAGACTGATGAGAGTCGAGGACAGCGTAATCTTAAGACCTGATCAGGAAGCGTTACATCACCATGCTCTTCTGGAGTTGCCATCCCTTCAGTGGAGGTGGATGAGGAGAAAAACACCTCCGAAATATCTCCATTTGGTGAAGGCATAATCTCTCTTAATTCAGGGGAGGGAGCGGCGAGCGGCGCGCTGCTGTGAGAAGGTCTGGAACACGTGTTTTTCTGTTCAACATCTGGAATTTGTCCTGCTGTGTTCGGCGTGAAAGTCGAGAGACGGACGATGAAAAGCGGAGCTCACAGCAGGACGTGTCTGATTGGTCATCTCTTTATTCAATGCACGTGATTTCACTACAGACGAAGCGCTTTTTGAGCACATATTTTTCAGCTTGTATTTAAAGCACCATAGAAAAGTATGGGCTGAATATTTTTCAAATTATACCGATATTCCATTAGTCAAGTTGACACGGATGAATTATTTGCAGTATTTTTCCTCCAGATCAAAAGTTCCAAACTCATTTTGTGTCTTGGAACAATGTTCGAGCTCCGTTGGTCAACAGGTGGTTTTCAAGTGAGAATTCGCATGAAAACAAATGACGCAGGAGGAAGAGGTCTTGACAAGAGATGGAAAGTGGACATGAATTGTGTGCTGCAGGGAGAATGTCTTTTGTGTTATGAATCACCGTCTGCGGTGACGATGGACAATTTATGTGTTGAAACAAACTGCAGAAATATTGACATGAGTCTTCTATAATTAAAAGCCTGACTGATATTGCATTCTGCTTTGACTCTTGATACAGGAGTGTTTTCTAAGATACATTTTATTATGGCAACAAAATCTTGTTTTCCCAACCTGCCTTTGAATGTTTATCCTAAAAATCAGTGTCTTTGGTAAGTTGGCAAAGTTGGTCAGGTGAAACTACAAGTCTCCACGTCATGTCAAGTCTTGTCAAGTCAAGCCACCACGTCAGGTCAAGTCAGCGTCTCGCCAAGACTTCTCTCACCACATCTCGCCTTGTCATCTGCTGTAGACATTTATGAAACAACCCCTGGTGCAGTTCTGTGTGAAACATGCAGTTTGTTTTTAAAGCGATGGACTGAAAACCACTGATGGATTACTCTAAAATAGGGAGAGATTTGAAGCGAGTTTGAGCCAGACTCGGGTGGTTAGTCACAACACCTTCTATCTCCTAAGGCCTCACAAATGGACTTTCTCCAATGTAGACGCCGAAGTGAGCCTTCCACGATGGATGTTGACACGCGGGTGTTTGACGTTCAAAAGGAATATTGGGGTTAGGATTCAATCTGAGTGAAGCTCCTGATCATGAGGTTGTTCATATACTGTACCAAGTGACATGAACCGCTTCTCTAAGAGTGAAACCTCAAGGAGTGCCAGCCCATAGCTTGAATCTCACCCCTGGCTTTTTTTTTTTGGTAGTGAAGAGCAGCCTTCAGTGGCAGGAAATAGTGCGAGGGGCAAATGGTTCATCCATTTTAAAGTCTATTTAACTTCAGTATCGGACACAGACGTGCACTTGACGATCGCCAATAAGTGTGCAAATGTGTTGGTTGAAGATGGAGAAACCAGCTAAGAGGAGTAAGGCGACCACTGAGGCGAGGAGAGCAGTGAGTCAGGATGATGAGCCAGATGCTGTAGGTCAAGGTGGAGGAGTCTGACTCGCTGTGGCAACTGCTGATGGGAAACCCAGCATTATAAATACCTCAGTATCCAACTGATGTGGTAGGTGTACGTGTTGGAGGTCAAGATTCCGTAAAGCTATTATCTCACCACGGTTTATTGAGAGGTGACTCATAGAGCAGTAAACCAAGGAGGCTCAAACCCATATCAAACCTACTTCAGTTCTTAAGATAATCTGCTATTCTGCCTCAAACACCTGATCATATTGGTCCATAATTCAAGTCTACTATTGTTGAATACGTTTTTATAGCGCCTACTACTAGGTTACTTTAGTTCCATCATGGATTCCTGGCTGTCACTCCCTGAGTGAAGAATCCTAAACTGTCTTCAGTAGCAGCATCCAAAGGACTAAGAAAAAGGGCTTGATAGCAGAAACTGCTGACTTGAGTTTGGTGAAGAAATGGAAGGAGACGTGAGGGAAAAGTGGAGCTGACAGGTAGATAAATGGCTCAGGTGCAGGACGGTTGGTTGAGGAAGAAAGTGTTCAGGTAAGGCCAAGCGCTGTCAGAGCTTTGGACTGCGGAGGTGGAATAAGAAGAATTGGGTCTGAATCACAGGCAAATAAACAGGGTCACGTGCATCAGGAGCAAAAACATGGAGCTGTTCACACTCTGTCAACTTTTGTCCCCCACATATGAAAATCAAGTTAGCGTGGTTGTGAATTATTCATTCATTCCACTGTTTACATGGCTGAGGAAATGAAACTCTCACGCTCGACGCTAACCTGAGTCGACTTCGCGAGCCGATAACCGCCGCCGTGACGCCGATTATACGTGATTGCGCTTTTGATATGGTGTCTGGATATGTTGGCGCAGGAGAGGCCCCCGAGAGGACGTCAGCCAGTCTCTTTTCCCAGCATACTAAGTTTTTATGTGAGAATTAAAAGGGGAAAGTTGGATGGAAATTTCAGAGATAAAATATTCATGCGGGATGTTATTTTAGGTGGAAGTGATGATGATGATGATGATGATGATGGCAGCAATTCAGTGCTGCGAATGGGTTCATTATTTCACAAAGATTACCGAGGCCGTATGTGGAAGTGTGTACAGCAGGTAGTACAGGCGTGGGACATGAAGAGGTGTGACACGGGAGGACTGAAAAATAGCACTTGCTCTCGCATGTTACCTACTGTCATGTTACTTAGTATTTCATTGTAATTGGAGTTGTAAGTACGTAACTGGAATACCACTCCATCCCAAGTCTTAACCAACCTTTTTTTAAGGTGTTGGACAGTCAAGTGGAACGCTGCCTGTGGCGGGAAACATTCGATAGTGGCAATGTCCACTTGACAGCTGGCTTAGGATTGAGAACATAACAGTCTTGGTTCCCCTGTCCAAAAACATCTTGCATATAGACCAGAGGGCCAGGGGCACCGGGGCCCATTCAAGTACTAGAACTGATTCATTCCTCTTGATTTCATTTGCGATCAACAAACATATTTAATCTACTTACTCTACACGTAAACAAAGCAAAATCTTGACATGGAACCATGCGATCATCGCAAAGATATTTATTTGTCATCAAAAGTCCATCCAGCAGCAAAACCAGGAAAAAAAGGAAAAAATACCCTTCAGGCAAACTGTTGAGAAAATTGAAAAAACTGAGTAAAATTCAGAATATAATAAATATAATAAAACCATGTCTAAATGTCATAAAATAAATAACTAAAATGAAAACAATATATTTTATTTAAACGCCAAAGAAGATATAAGTGAGGGGTAAATAAAAGTATTGCCATTTCAAAACAGGTCAACAGGTGCTTTCATAAACAGTTTTTACTGTTGAGGGGCGGCATCACTTTCTTTATCATTTTTTCTTTTCAAGAACTTCTCCATAGTTGTTAAGTGTCACAGATTTGCAGCTGTCAAGTCAATTCAGTGACACACTATTGCCACCGTATGTGGCTTATGTATTAAAACTGAGCGTTTCATGGCCCTTGGGGCCCAAAGGTGTAAAACAAAAAAACTTTTAGTGGCCCTTTAGGAGGCCCTTGCAGCCTAACCTACCCATATGGTTAAGAATCACTGATATAGACTACACATTGTTTTTGTCTCCTTGCATTCATTTGCTGCTGACCTCCGTCTTCCAGTCTGAATGAAGCCTGCACTCTCACCTACCAACAAAACCCCATTCATCCATTTGAATTCTGGACAAGAATCCCCTCTCATGACTGAACACCAAGTGGTCACACTGCTTCCATCATTGCAGCACTGGCTGTGTGTTGACCTAAGAATCGACTGAAAGATTAGGACATTCAAAGCTTGTGTTGGACAGGACTGTTGCCCCCTACAAGCCAGCAAGGACCCATTTTTAATTTTTTCATTTATCATGGTCTGTCACCGCGCAGCACATCGGCGAGTACAGCGAGGACCTGGCTACCATACCAACCTGTGACTACCCTCACTAGCGTGAAAGTTGACAGCCCTGTAGAAACCATGATACACTGAGCATAGCGAGTTATCACTGCTGTTGGTTTCAGGTGCTGTCAGGAGAGGGTATTTGACAAGTACGAGTACAGCAAAATAGGCCGGTACAGGTGCGAATACCGATGCTGGTATTGGAACATACCCAGTAATATGTTCAGGTGAAGTCATTCTATTCTGCATGCTTCAGTGTATGACCAGGGCTCAGAACGGTGCTGTTTAAATTAGGTTTATATTACACTTATTATATTCATTTAACTACTCAAACGTTCTCAGCCCATCACTTTAGCTACTGGCAATAATCTTTGTTTACCTGTGAACATGGTACTTCGGACTCACGCCGGGTCATTGAGGTGACTTTCATCTCTCCCTGGGTGGGCGGCGCACTCCATCCTTTCATTTCCTTGAAGCTGTGACTCATCTTAACGTTTTGCTCGTGTTATTGGACAAGACACCAATCACCGGCTGCGAGGGGACAAAGCGTCTTTGTGGGAACGATCCCATTCATCGTTGCTCTTGAAGGGATGTAAGTGGAAAGAGATCGGAAACACTTGGCTGTGATACGCCGCCATATGTTCCCCATCTATCGAAGGCACCATAATGAATCCTCAAAGCGGCAGAAAATGAGTGTGTTCGCTATAAACATCATCGGAGATCATCATAAATTATGTTGATGCTTTGCATTTGGTGTTACTGTTTCACCCCGCCCCCGCCTTTTTCTCACAGTGAGGTTTCATATGTAAATGAAAGAAAGCGCATTGACTGGTGAGGTTATGTATGTCAGGTTCCTAAACTCCACGCTGGCAGCCCCGCGCCGCTCTGCTGAGGCCGCGTTCGACTTTCATTTGGCTGGAGGAAAACAAAAACTGTGTGGCGTCGGCACCGAGGAGAGACACGGCTTTAAAAAGCGCAGCCTGGAAGGCGGTGGGTCTGAAGAAATCTCCTCATCCGCCTGTAGCTTTTTAATCCAAATTGCCTTCAGGTCTCTTTTAAGCCTTGCTGTATTTTTTATGTCAGAAGGTTAATGAGCATCAGGGTTCGGATCTTTTGTCTATAACCGAGCGGCCAACTGGAAAACACCAGCCAGCTCTCTTTGCCAGAACAGTCAGACATTTAAACCTGCTCAATAAACCCACAAGAGCTTATAAGCTCATTGTCAGACTCAACATTCTTGTTGTCCGGATTCAGCGGACGCAGAACCTGATTGAAAAGATATTCCGGCAAAATATCTTTTTAATTAAATCAGCCTTTAAAGCACAGGAAATGGGACTGCGTAGACTCTTTTCTTCCAATTATTGTCTGTAAAATTGAAAGTTATTGTGCACACATCAAGAACACACACAGAAAAATGAATTTCGTACCATGAACTAGGAGTAGCGGCACCTGATGTTCAACTCATGAGGTGCAGAGCTTCTCGCCTCCTGAAGGCCGAAGGTTAGAGGTGAGGTTTAAATGTGTCCAGGGGATTCCTGGGAAATCCAGGAGGTTCATCCTGCCACCATCCCAGATGTAAGTTTGGCTTTCGGTAGCACAGAATCTATTTACTGAAGTCTTGACCGGCAGTCAGCATCCACGTGGCACGCTATGATAATGCTAGGTCACACTTGTCTGCCTGCTTGTGAAGCACACCATTTCATCACGTCCCACCATCTGTACTTGTCAATCACGGTATGCTATTTGTCCTTCACTCTGGGGGAATTACTCTACTTGGTATACATCAGGCGTTTGTCCTTTGGAGTGGGAGGTATCTTATTCTCCATGGTTGTTGTGGCTTGAAGGATGTTCATGGTGTACAAGTGACATCCAACTTACGATCGGGATCGGTTCCGACCAACCGGTCGTAAGTCAGATTGGACGTAAGTCGAATGCCATTCAAAACAGCCGACAGGAGGGTTATAGGTGCTACTGTAGTGGTAGATGGCTGTGTGAGAGTGAGATGTTAGGATACAGCACTGCCACAACTGTTGTACGTGTTGCCGGGCTGCTACGTGCTGCGGTGCCAGACATTGAATAACAAAAAAATTAGCATCTGCTGTCCGTGGTTGTAAGTACAGCTGGACGTAAGTCGAGCAGGTCGTAATTCGGATGTGACTTGTATATGGAAAGACAATCCACCAATCCATTGTCTTTGACTATCGAGTTGGGGACAGAAGTCAAAGTAAGCAACAGGGCTGCCACCGTTTATCAGGAGAAACCAGTGTCCGGTTGTGAGGAGGCCCTGGGCCCTGACCGATGCCACCAGAAGAGTTATTGTCTGCCAGGAACACCTCAGTAGCCCTGAAGCAGTTCTCTGCAGAGAGGGAAGTCTGGACCTCTTTACAATCACCGTTCTGCTTCTGATGTTGTTGTGCGTAGTGCTGCTATGGACCTAAAGGGAACTTTTTAATTCTATTTTCATATTACAAAAACTATAGTTACTAACTAAACACGCACTGTAAAAAGATACCTGAAATTTTTATTTTGCACCCCAAGGGCCACTTTCCTTGTTGGTCACATCACCTCCCACCTTGAATACTGCGATACTCCTGTGTGTGGTCTACCGCACTAATGCCACAAAATCAATCAGCTGCCCTCCACATCGACCACGAAACACATGGGTCCGGTGGTCGAACAGCTTCACTCCAACACCGTCTACTGTTTAGATCAGTGATAGTGAGAGACCCCACTGCTGTAGCTAATTTGACAACACATCGGTTAACAAGAAGGCAGGAAATTAAGGAAAGTTTTCTCTGTGACGACTGTTGTAGCTCTTTGCGCCTCATGCAGATATCTCCACCATCCTCTCTATCAGCACATGTTAGAGTGGTTTCCTCTACCATCCATCCAGTTCATAATCATTCAATCTGAGATTGAGCAACACTGATAAATCATTGATAAATGTCCTCCAGTTTCAAGTGTCATTTAGGTGAGGAAATGAGTTGCAGATATCAGCCGAGGGCTTATGCTGAGGGCGCCAGAGGGCAACAAAATTAGAGATTTTATTTTCCCCTGACATTGAATAACGGATAATAGATGGCTTATAGGATTCGGAAATATATTGGACTTGGGCCGTCAATGTCAAGCCCCTTGAGTCAACTCATATGAGAAGTATGCAAAGTTACAAACATCGCACAATGTGGATGAAAGTTCCCTTTCCTGTCGAATAGCTTGTTAACTTGTTCTTTTGTTAGAACAGCTCAAAAACCTCCACATTTATTTCCTTTTTGTTTGTGTTGTCGCTCTCAGCACAGCCTCAAGTCATTGACCACAAAACACACCAAGACCTGTTGTCAAACCGCTTCACTCTCAAGGTCCTAGCACACCGACAGCGTCGCAAATAACACGAAATTATGAAAAATTTCGCAAGTCACAGCAAATAATATGGCCCTATTATTTGCAGGGATCCCGGAATTGTCTCACGGAATTTACGCTAGATTTGACTTAGTGAGAATGGTAACATGTTTTGTGTAAAAGAGGGACGTGTGTTTGGGGAAAACCTTGAAGAGGGAAGCTACTTTTGAAGGCATAGAGATGCACTGACGGCTGCACAGGCCTCTGCCTGACGGTGAGAGAGCAGCATCTGCTGCTCATATGGAGTGGCTGGACGCTTGCATTTATTAGATCGATGTGTTCAAGCAACACTTTGGAAATAATATTTGTCTGAAAAAAATAAATACGGTAATTTCGCTCAACGAAATAACTTTGGGGATGTGCAAGCTTGCGTTGAAAAACAGCAGGTTTGAAAATAAATAAAAATAACATGAAAAATCACACAAAAATACGCGTCTATTTCTTAAATTCGTGCTAGTCAGAGACCCCACCGCGGTCCACCACTTGATCGACCTGACACTAAGTAACATTGAGACTGCGGCGCACAGCCAGACACAAGGAAGCAGGAAATTACGGAAAGTTTTCTTTTGATGACCTCTTCTGCTCTTTGCACCTCATGTCCGTCACAGCTATCTCGGTCATCTTCACCGGTCATAAGAGCAACTGTCGTCCATTTTATTTTATTACTGCTTCAATACGTCATTGGATAAAGACTGATTAATCACGGTGTACTAGTCCTCCTGTTCCGACGTTTTACAGAGGTGGGGAAATGAAATGTCAATATCAGTCCACATAGAAGCAACCACAATTGCAGAGAGGGGAGAATTATGCAGAGAAGGTCAGAGGGCAAGATCTTAAGGGTTTATAATTTTACACCAATAGAATTAGACGATTTATATGTGAGGGAAATGCTTAAATCAATATTGGACCTGGGCCTCGTGAGTCAGCTCAGATAAGAAGTATCACGCTGGGATTGGCTGCCTATAAGTCAGTCTCAAGTCCGGAGGGCTCATATGCAAATGGGACGATGCTTTTAGACGCGCCCTAAAAATGACAGGTGATCATCACGGAGAGGATAACAATGACTCACAGCGCCAGGCGAGCTCAGCCTCCTCAGTCGGGCGGTGAAAATTGAAGTTGTGGAAAGAGGAAGATCATTTAGTTGGACAGAAATCAGTTGAGGGAACGGCGGTTTTCCGGAGCCGATGAGAAATTTCCCATCACGGCTTTGCTGATGGGAAACACTTTGTCATCTGTGCTGCGGCAACACGCTGCCGCTGTGAGTCATTATGGTCCTCGGCCGCAAAGATCTACATTTTCATTCATGCAATAATGTTTTGGCCGGGTGCGCTGACAAGGACGGAGCGTCTTCGGCCCAGTCTGGCAAAAAGACAACTGATGTCATTATAAACAAGGTTGGGTTGTCGGAGCTACACCACCACTGTTTTATCACTCACAGTTTTACACCAGCCGTTGTGTCGCACACAAATAATGGTCAAAAACTGAATGCCTTAGTGACAAAGTCATACCATCAGAAAAGTGTTTGTGTGCGTGAGTGAGTGAGTGTAGTTACTCATTTGAAAAATATGTCGTGATCTGACCAAGCTTGCAAAAACATTATCACCAAGAGCTGCAGTTCTCTCTCAAGGATTCAGTGAGGAAAACACAGTATCTAAATGGAACTTGGAAAAAAAACTTGAAAACAGAAGCTGAAGTCTATTAGTCACATAGATGCACAGGCTGAAGAAACAAAACCAGTTATTTTGTCAAAAGCATTACAGAAATGAAGTACTTTTATTGGAATAAACTAGTAGTTTGCCCTGTAATCATTTTGGTCTCTGTTTCCTCGGGTCATGACATGGTCTTGACTAGTTACCCGACACCCGAATACTCTCCACTAAAACACAGCTGATGAATTCAACTACAGCAGTGCACCAGCGGCAAGTTTACTTTGTTAGCATGTTTTCATGTATTCAGTTAATTTTGCTGAATAAAATTTGGCATTTCCTTTTTCCTTTTTTTTTTTTTTAAAGCCCAATATTGTTATAATTGTTTGTAATTATATTGTTGGTTGCATAACAGCTAACAACAACATTCTCGGATAGGGCTTATTGTCTTTACTTTATTTGATTGTGCTACAATATTTTGTTGACTTATATTTATTTATTTGTCTAATATTTGTACTATATGTATATAATTTCTTAGATATTGCAGTTGTAGGGCAGCTTTTGTTTTTATATGCTACTGTTGCTGTGGTTCATCTTTAATAGTAGTAGAGAAGAGTTTGTTTACAATGTCTGTCATGTCTTCGCTGTTTCTGTCAAACTTCCCCTCTGTGGTACCAATAAAATACCTAAATCTAATCTAATCTCCATGAACCAGCCTTGGCCTTTCAGTAACACCGCTGCTATACAGCGGCGGAAAAACATGTTCAGGCACTCATCGGTCAACAATTCTATATATCATGATATATCTGTTGTTTAGAAATGGATGGCTGCATTATACAGTCACAACTAGAGATGATATACATCACTAGTTTATTGTTCACAAGAAGAACTAACAAAACTAAATTCTTGACAGTTTGAAAATGTCAGTTTTCAACATGTGTATCAGCATCCAAGTTAACAGAGAATGAACCGTCACATTATCTAAATAATATTTGGTACTTCTGGCATTAGCAGACAGTGGAATGTGTGGGGAATCCATCTTTTTTTCCCACAGCTGTATATTTAAGTTCTTCATTTCATTTCAAGCAGTACTGGAGTTGAGTGGAGGTGCAGGCATGAAAGAAAAATCCCACCTTTCCTTCGCCTACTTAATAGTAAATATTGGAAACTTTAAGTGAAATAAAGCAATGAACTAGAGTGGTTGTCTTGTAACTCAGCCAACTGCAGCGACAGTTAGCGTTTATCAGCTCAACGCACAAGACTCAATAATGCTGCACACACACAGTCTGCAAAAAACCTAACCCCACAACTCAAGATCACTGTAGAACTATATTGATAGGCCAATATAATAGAAAACAAAGTTACTCCTGAAAGCTCTGTCACCCTCTTTGTCCCTGTTTACCTTCCCACAGGGAGACATTTGGGGGTGGAGGGTCACTTGTGAGCCAAGCTTTCCAAGGGTCTTCACTGTGTCCAGTCCACTAAATTGTCGCTGAAGAAAATCTGTTTACCTTTCCAACCTTAGGAAAGTACAGTCAGTGCAAAGTTATAGTTTACAGCGTCAGCATTGTTTTCAACCAAAACACCTGCAAACGATCCATAACTCTCCAGAAATACAGTGTGTTGCATTTTTAAGTTTAAAGCAACGGATTCCCAACTGTATCAATATGCATATTATTGGATTCATCTCATCTGACTTTTCTGCAAACGCTGCTGAGAATAACTAATCGAATCGGGGATCGAAGGTTTTAAGGGGTGAAGGCACAAATTGATCCAGATGCAGTGAGTAAATAAAGATTTAAGTTTGAAAATGTCAGTGGTCGTAATGGAGTCTGGTTGCGCTGGTTGCTATGTGACGCACCGGTTCTGCTCGCAGTGGTTTTGCAGGAAAAACACTTTGGTCTGATCCGCCCTGCTTCCCTCCACTGCTGTGGTTCTGACTCTGGCGGGGCAGGACAGGAGGCCGGCCCGGCCAAATGAAAAACAGACCCCCTTCGCCCCAGTATTGCCTATTTCTCCCTGTGGCTTTTTCTGTTCAAAGAAGAAAAAAAAAAGAATTCTCTCCAAAAATAGATTCGGGGTTCGCGTGCCAATGTTTTTTTTTTTTTTTTTTTTTCCACTCCTGCTAGTCACGCAAGGAGCACGGCCGGACCTCGGAGCGAAGGATCCAGGAGAAAAACGCTACTTGTCAGAGACAGGATCATCATAGGAAGGAAAAATATAGGCTTGGTGGAGCGTTGGGGATTGTTGTGAGCTTCGGTCTCTGACTGACTTCAGAGCAAGCTACGGGTATAAATGTTGGATCAGAGAAGAAACCAGAGAAAAAGCAGCGGTGATGTAAAAGTTAAGCTTCATAAAACCAAAGTTTTATTGGCCTGCAGATGGTGTGCTCTGTCCGACTTCGATATACGATATGGATATACTTCGAGGACAAAAGCATCACTAACTCACATTTGGGGAAGGGTTCGGCCATGGGGTGGCGCACTTCAGGTGCAATTTTATTGATACATTTGATGCCACTTGGTAGATTATGTGTCATGATTCTGCTTTTATTTTGTTCCCTTGACTCCCGTTTTGTTTTCTCCCTCCTTCCTGTTTGTGTGGCACACCGTTTAAGAACACCTGCACTCCAGCAACATGTGCCAGATCGACTCCTTCTGTCCCCACTGGTAATACGCTCCCTTCATTTCTCTCAACCCGTCATACAGTTATCCGTGGTTTAAATTATCTTCTATTCAGTTATTTCAAAACCCTGGTGCTCTGAGTTTTTGTATTTTGACTCCCTCGTGTGGCTTCTCGGTTTTCTCTCTGTTTCTGTTACTCCCTACTCGAGCGTTCATCATTGTGTGTGTCCTCTTGGTACAAACTCTTCTTGCATTCTTTCTCCCGGTTCGGTGACGCTCTTTGTTTGGACTCATTCCGTTGTGGACTCTTCCCAGTGTTGGTGACGCTCTGGATTTATTTTCTGTTTCCTTCTCCTGGTTCTTTTTTCCCCAGTTCTTTTTATATTTTCTTGTTAAATAATTGTATTGACTCGCTCCAGCCTCCTGTGACTTTCATCACTGCACTTGGGTCCCTCCCTGCGTCTAGAACCGTAACATTATGGTGCCGCACTTTCAGCACCATCAGTCAATCAGTCTTATAGTCAAACACGATACAGTGATCGCGACTCCAACTGTTAATATTGACAAGTTGGGGGTGAGAACTAACACAATATATTGACATGGCGAAAGTGGACTTTTGGGTCCCACAAGCGATCCATGTTGACGCAATTTTCAATTGAAGTACATGTTCCATATCTTGACACGCAGCCCACGGCGTCATGGCGTCTGGGAAGAAGGGACATGTGAAAGTCGGAGGTTGGAGTCAGGTAAGCCATGCTTCAAGTCATGCTCTACATGTGTCAGTTGCTATTTCTAGCCCCTCAAACGGCTGTGCGTATCCCACGTTCCCCATGGCACCATCAGTAAGGAGGAGTGCCACTTAAGGGGTTATAGACTGACAACTGTCATCCAATGTGAGTCAGACCAAGAGACCTTTCGAAACCTCTCTGCCTCGAACGCTGCACAGGAAGCATAGTCCATTAAAGAGCCCATGACTCAACGTGCAACACTGAAGGCTGCCTTCAGCGTCACTATAGGACACAAAAGTCCACTTACCCAACGTCACTATATTAGTCCATGGGAGTGAGGATGGGTTCTGAGAACATGTTGCCAGAGCTAGACAAGAAAGGTTGTTTGAGGGGAAGCAAGTGACGCCACAGGCGAAGGACTGGATGGACTTGAGAAAAAAGTAGTTAGTATTTGTTGTGAAAACAATAGTCATCCCACAATGCAGAATTCATCATGATGAAATGTACTAAAGATTTTTCTCATCAAGAGGCAAACACTCTTAGAACTTAAATCAAAAGAGAAATGTGAGGGAATGTTTCTGTGTCGTCTCCTGGGCCACAAAAAACCCAACCAGTTATTTCTCTGTAGTGCATGATATCTGCTCACTGTTTCAGTGGTTGAGATGGTGTTTGACTTCAGATCCACTTTAAAGTCCCAGCGAGCTGCTCCTTTGCTCCTTGATACCAGATAGACTGGCCTCATGGGTGCATGGGCTCCACTTGTGATGCCATCAGACAGGTGGTTAAATCCCAAAGCAAGCCGGTCACACAGGGATCAGCGACTCTCACCCCGCAGAGAACAGAGGACTTGAATAGAGAGAGGAGCTAAAAGTGAACGGAAGAGACAGGGAAGAAAATGTGATCCAGAATAAGAGAAATGCAGTGGGTGTGTGGAACCTGCGATTTATCGCCCGCTGAAGTCTGACAGAGATGTGATGACACGCAACACACTAATAAATCTAACAGAAGCAAAAGGTTTTGTGAGGTAACCTTATGGTCTTTCAATGATTCGTAGAATGAAACGACCGAGGTGTGATGCTCTGTCAATCCAGATTCATATTCAAACACCTTACCCCCCCAAGAAAATGGAAAATTCACCGTCCATGCTGATATGGACAATTTTACTGCCTGAAAACGTCAAAGTCTTCCTGTTTGATTCGAGTCCTTCCTACAACTACGAAGGTCATTCAGATTAATGAGTCAATCAGAGTCACTTCCCGTCTGGCGTGTCATGTGGTTTCAGCGGGTTTGTGACCAACCTCACCAACAAATACGGATCATTTGAGCAAACTGATTCCCTTCCTACCACACCACATACTCTCATAAGTATTGGGCCAAGAATATCAGCGATACCTGACAAAAGGAGAAGAGGAAGACAACCAATGATGTCCATAAAGCACCAACAGGAGGAGGCTAGGTGCGGTTGGAAAGCCCAAACCCATTAAGCGACTAAGCTAACTGGCCTCTAGAGTTGTATTGAAGGGCTGCAGTTTGTTGACAATTACGACCTGCACAGTGTGACGTAGCGTTGCAAGACTACACCCACCGAGACCAAACGTTATGGAGAGTTTCAAGGCAAGACCAAGAACACTAAGACTGAGACAAGTATGAGTAAAAATACATTTGCGACAGAGATGAAACCGAGACACTAAAAAAAGCGGTTTTGAGAAGAAGACCAATCTCGACTACTATATCACGAACGTGGCGTCATCACTGGCATATTTTCAGGGTGAGATTCAGTCACAAAGTTCATCTTTCGGTGGATACCAATATCTATGTATGTGTCAAACTGCATCTTGTGAACGTAGCAACCATGACGCTCACTGCCGTTTAAGTGCGGCAGTTTGGCACCTGTATATGGCTTAAGCTCTCATGTAGGAAACAGCTCAGTTTATAATGTGAATAAAGAGTGTATTGGTCAAAAATGTGTACAAATATGTAACGGAAAAAATAATGGAAATCGATTGAAGGATGAATGTCGGTGACACAAGCTGACTCAGAGCTTTGAGAGACAGACTCTTCAACTGATTTCAGTTACACTTGTCTGCAGAATCGAATGTCAGTTTTCGTTTAACTCGGCCATTTGGCTGTATCTACTGTGACATTGCCTCCAAAGTGCCCTTCAATGAGGCATCTCATCCGTTCTCAGAAGCGTTTCAACTCATCGAAAACACACCATATTCACACTCACTGGCTTCCACATCTGGAATTCATCTTCATATCTGTCACATCATATACGTTGTCATTAAACTGAGATCAGCGCCTCGACCGAGAGCGTAGCTGCGTTTAAAAGGCCGACTCGCTGCTTCATTATGGAAAGTGCTTTGGAACGTAAGACAGCGAGAAGTCGCCGTCACAAGTGCTTCTGCAGAGGCCATGCTAAAGCCATTACGTGCTCCAGTCCTTACAGTCATTCCGCCTCCAAGGCTGCGCAGCTGAAGACATCCATGTGAGGGTCAACTTCATGACAGGTAAGCACGCCAAAAGGAACCCCTGACAACATGTGACACCATCTGTCCCGGCCCCACCGCTCATGCAGACGCTCCAGCCGCAGAAGTTCTGAAATGCCAAAATTCCCTCCTCTGCTTTAATTTACAGCCGCATAAAGACTGGAGTGATTCTGCTAATGGACTGACCCTCAGTAAACCTGTCTGGCTGAGAACTGAGATGAAACAAGTGTAAAAAAACTAGTGAGATGAGCCTCGGCCATAGCAGACCCAGAACATGGCACTTTATATGAAGTGAAAGTGGAACTAACACCGCACCACTTCAGCAGTAGATGTTGACAATATTGTTGAGAGCGTTTTAACTCTAAAGGCTGTGCATCTCAACAAATGAGGCAACGCTTGTCAGGCGACTTGAACAACCAAAACAACTTCCCATTATATCTTCTTTCTCTTTTGGCTTCTCCCTTCAGGGGTGGCCACAGCAGATCGTCTTCCTCCATCTCACCCTGTCCTCTGCTTCCTCTTCTCTCAAACCTACAAACCTCAAGTCCTCCTTCACCACCTCCATCAATCTCCTCTTTGGCCTTCCTCTCCACCTTCTGCCTGGCAGTTCCAACCTCAACATCTTCCTACCAGTGTACTGGCTCTCTCTCCTCTGTACATGTCCAAACCATCTCCATCTAGCCTCTCTGACTTGGTCTCCTAAACACCTGACATGTGCTGTCCCTCTGATCTACTGCTTCCTGATCCTATCATCATCCTACTCCTCCTGGAGAGAACCTCATCATCTTCATCTCTGATACCTCCAGCTCTGCCTCCTGTCTTTTCCTCAGTGCCACTGTTTCCAAACCATACAACATTGCTGGCCTCACCACCCTTTTGTACACGTTCTCTTTCAACCTTGCAGACACCCTTTTGTCACACATCACACCCGACACTTTTCTCCAAAGATTCCATCCTGCCTGCACCTGCTTCTTCACCTCTTTCTCACACTCTCCATCACCCTGGACAGTTGAGCCTCACTACTTCAAGTCCCCCATCTTCTTTATCTCTACATCCTGTAACTTCACCTGTCCACTTGGCTCCCTCTCATTCACACACATGTATTCCGTCTTACTGCAGCTAACCTTCATCCCTCTCCTTTCTAAGGCAAACCTCCACCTCTCTAGCTCATCTTCCACTTGCTCCCTGCTCTCACCACAGATCACAATGTCATCTGCAAACATCATCGTCCAAGGGACTTCTTGTCTAACCTTCCAACTTCCCATAATATAATCGGCTAATAATATAAACAGAAGACTCTAGATAGTTTGGTTGAACACTCAAATTCTATTCTCGCTCTCCAGCTCTTTAAAAGAACCAAAAACTGCAACACTGCATGCAGACTTTTGATGACACTTTGCACTGAAGCGTTACTATGACAACGGTCGTAACTGGATGCGCTTACTACTTGACACCATGCACAACAAATGGTCAAATAAAGAGAGGTCGTGTGATACATGGGTCGGTGTCCAGCCCACCAGGCAGCAAGCTGCGGAGTCATCTCTGTGTCAGTGGAGGATGGTGTTGCCAGATTTTTCCTTGCGCTTTGAGAATGGTCACCGAATGTTCAGTGCAACATTAACTTCACCTGTAATCACCTGCTTCAGTGGCACAGATCAGTGTGAACATTGCTAAAGTCATTGACCCACTTGTAATGTCTTCACCTCTTTTAGTGAAGGAATCTGTCCCTCCATGGAACAACCATAAAACCAGCCAAAAGTTTCTGCTACCCTTAAACACCTCGACTCTCGGTGCAAAAGCAAAGTCACCTCATCGACGGCCGAGCGCGGCAGCAGCGATAGCTCCTCAGATTTATGTTGATATTAGCCGCACAAAACAAACAACAGCAGCAGCTCCTGAATGACGGATCCTCTTATAAAGCACAGAGTCTGCCCAGCAAAGAAAAATAAAACAAGCCAGACGTGGAAGCAACATGTCCTTTCTTCTCTTCGGGACGCAATGTGAGCCGTCCTGGACGGTAATTACTTTATTTTATTGCGTTACCAGGCATGAGAAAGCACTGGAGTTGGCAACAAAAGAGCACAACAACGCATGAAATTAGATGATTAGCATACGCTTTGATGGCTGTTTGGGATTGAGCAATACCAGTCTTTTTACAAAACCTCCCAAGGAAATGGACCTGGATGGGATGAATCATTGTGCGAGTGTTGTTGTGGAATACAAATGTGGCTTCTTACAAACAGTGTCTCAGCTCTCAAATATATACTTTTATGGATGCATTTATACTTCAATCACTTTGAGACTCTTTGGTCTGTGAAGTTGAGAGAGACGCTTCGCTGACTTTTCCTGGAGCTTTTCTTTCTTTTCCCCGCTGCCACTTATATTTCCGTGCGCCACCAGGTGTGGGTCCGAAATATGGAGTTTTATTCAACACGTCAGTGCCTCCCCTGTCCCCTCGATGAAGTGACTTTTCTGAAGTCTTTTTTCATCACTGTAGAACTTGAATTGCAGTCATTGCTCTGACTTATCTTTTCATCATTTATTTCAATCATGTCGACTGTTTTGTAGTAGCAGTGCTTCAAAAGACATTTCTTACTCTTTTTTCTCCCAAAACTTAAAAAAAAAAGATATTAAACCAATTTTCTAAGGTCACATTTATTTCATAAAGTTGTCTTTTTCATTTTTAATTTCATATATTTTCTTTTCAGATCTTTCTGCAGCACTAGTTTTATTTCTTTATTTCTTTTCTTCTAGCTAAAAGAAAAAAAAATCTTGTGAAGCGGATTTTCCTGCTGTGATCTTCATCTTTTTTTCTCTCTGCAGTAGTAAAAGTACAACATCTTCTTTCACTCATTATAGAGCTTAAAAGGTAGATAAATAATTTAATGACTATATATGGCATTTGTTTTATAATGTTATTGAGAGGTACCACCTCCATACTGTAGCAGGACAATAAGCAACACTAGAGGGCGCTTATTTATATTACTGCATCATTATTTAGATTAGATTAGAGTTCGTACTGTATATTAGATCAAGGAGAAATTTTTTAGCACCTTGTCTCGACCGTTATGGAGTAGCTTTTTATTCATTTTTTTATATATATATTACTGAGAAGAATATGTTTTTGTTATTTTTTTTTAGGCACCAGCATCTGAGAAATATATAATTGGAGAGTTTTGCCGTGACGGATTTACTCAGTGTGAAATTTAAATAAGCCACTTTAAGTAGGTGAAATGTGATTCGAATGGAGGCACTTTTAAAACGATTAAAACTCAGATTCTTGGATTGTAACAAGACTCCTCCCTTACTTTTCTGACACGGCCATATAAATGCAAATGTGTCGGTCACATAGGAGCAAATGCCAGTCATTTTGTGTAAAAGCTGGTGATTCGACCTCTTGTGTGCAACCCATCCTCTCTCCTCAATGACAGAGCCGTGGAGTCCGGAGGGAGAAAAACCCTCATCAGAGCGAAGATTGCATGTTAAACGCCTGCTGTGTATAGAATTTGTGTTGACAGGAAAATGACAGATTCAACTTCTGGTTTTGCCGGAGCCTCTCATTGAAACTTTGAGTGATGACCCGGTGTTTGCCCTCAGACTCACTTTATCCGAGCGCTGTTGTGGTGTGTACAGCGACCGCAGATATAAAGGTGCTGCGCTTCGGGAACAACATTCATCTTGTCCCCCGAAATCTCCATGACACGCAGGTATCAGGGGCTTTCATCATTGTTTCATCCCCACTTTCTCTTCAGGATGAGAAACGCCGCAGCAACAAGATCCTGATACCATCTCCAGCTTATGAAGCTTTGTCACAGAGCGAAATATTTCTATGGAATTATTCTTGTAACTACATACTCAATTACTTCAACTCATGACAGGAGTATCTGTGCTTCTCTCCTCTGCAGCAGTGTAGTTTTTACGTTTTAGTCTTAGCTCCCAAATACTAGTTTTAGTCACATTTTAGTCATGTCTACTTGTAGTACTTTTTGTATAGTATCAGTTGATGAAAACTCTCAACATTTTTGCTAGTTTTAGTCAAGGAGAAATAACTACTCATGAGAACCAACAGAGGGGATACTGTATTAATGTCGGTCAACTATATTACCTGAACATCTTTCAAATACACACCGTTGCACTGGAGTATTAGTATCGCATCATGTGTTTGGACGCATTCTTTTGCCCAAATTTAATGTTCAAAATAAGATGGCCTCAACAATACAAGACAATACGAAGAAGCCATCGGGTGCTGCTGGGGGTCTGTAGTTTGTAGCCGTATTTGTCAGGCTTCCTCCACTGCAAACGGCTTTTGCTTCAAAATACTGATGGGTCCTGCAAAACTGATGCACCGACGCACGTGCCGAGCGCACAGAGCAAGCACCCCTTGAAGACAATCACGGGACCGATGAGTCGACTAGGCAAAAACGCGCCAAACTCTGCTTATAAGGAAGCGCATCTGTCAACAGGATGCAAGTGCTGAAACAATCTGATCTCACGGTTCCTTGTCAATGTCTTTGTGGATTATGGAGCAGCTCCAGGGGAAACGCCAACCGTGTTTGACCATTTTGATCTCCGATCGGAGAATAAGTTATTTCTTTCAGTCTTCCCGTTTTACCCAGTTTGTCTCAGATTTTCGACTTGTCTTGTTCCACTCTAATTCAAATCAATTTCAAGGTGACTCTTAGTTTCCTATTCACATTATTTTTGTGAGAAACGCAACAGACTTCATTTAGAAAATTTTAAAACATTGGAAACACCTTTTTTACAATAAATTGTGAAAACAAAAAGTCAACATGCATCTTCATTCACCTTCTTTTCACCTAGATTTCCACATTATGATACATGTTCACATTATTTAAATATATGTAATAATACTATATGAACGCAAAGCCTTAAATGACAATGTCAATTCAGTCCGTCAAGTAGGTTGCCTGAAAGGAATTTTAATGTCCGAAAGGTGTCAGTATTCAGTGACACAGTATCAACACAGTGTGTCATTGTGTTGAAACGCCACACACCAGCGCTTCTGTTTTTGACCACCAACTGGCACCGTCACCCCAGTCCATGAGTCATGAAGTGCCACAGGTGGGCGTGAACTAACACGGGTGCTTCGCCTGACCGATACCGCCTCAGATCAACACGATTTAAAATGAGTTAGTTCTGCATGTCACGTAGTCACGACCTTTTTAAACTAAACTTGTGTCGTGTATTTGGCGTATTATTTATCATCGATCAGCATGAAGTCAGTTTCACTCAGTGGTGCGGAGGGTCAACATGAGAGGCTCCACTCTGAAGGGTCACTCACACTCACACTGATCACAGCAGACACTCTCACTGTGCGTGACTGGATCTGAATATATTGTAGATATATTTAAATATGAATATAATTTTTTCTCCATTGTGATGAATCCACTGACATCACACATGTAACTGAGTGGTTTTTGCTTTCATCTAACCAGTATTTAACACAAAATCGCATGATATTGTGTCGTTTCACTTGTCACATTAAATGCGTCAGCAATATCGCTGCTGCAAACCGGCTGAGGCAAAGAGGAAAGAAGGCTAGAAAATATCTTTGAGCTCACGTGTTATCGTCAACAGGG
This sequence comes from Synchiropus splendidus, assembly GCF_027744825.2. NCBI lineage: Eukaryota > Metazoa > Chordata > Actinopteri > Syngnathiformes > Callionymidae > Synchiropus > Synchiropus splendidus. The sequence continues at coordinate 15,820,816 of NC_071341.1, read as the reverse complement.
ACCGTTTGTCATCTTCACGTTATCATCATGAACAAGTGAGAGTCATGGGCTAAACATGAATCCTTTGGTTCACTACAATCCAAACTCACATGGATAATGTCATCACGAGGGGCTACAGAACAAAGAAGAAACAGCACAGAGACCAGGAGTTGTTGACATACTTTAATCAGGCACTTGGCTGCTTGAAGATGAAACAAAACCCAGAGGAGCATCTCCTCTCTCTCTCTCTTTCTCTGGCTCCTTCATATGTACAGTTGAGACAAAAGTAAGTGGCAAGAAGAGCAAACAAACAAACAAAGCTCCTTCATTCTAGTCAAATTAGTTCACGTCCATTTGACCACCGTCAGATTCAGTCCACTTTTCTTCATAATAAATAAGAAAGAGATTAGCTTGTTATCTGAAACTAACATTCCAAAGAAAAAAAACCAAAACATATGGCACTAGGACGCTTTACTCACGTGGTCAGGAGAAACATTTTAGGTCCAGACTGAGTGTAAACAAGTGTCAGTTACAAGTGTCCGTACAAAAGTGGTAGCTTTAGCACGTATCTTCTTGGAAATCTGCTAGCGGAGCGAGCACGGCGACTTTTTAACGCTGCAGCAGCGCCAGTTCTCTTCGGCTGCTTCCACACTCCATTATTACCAACCTTCAAATGAGTCTGTGTGAAGGTAAAAACACCAGAATCCAGTTGAGAACAAGAAACGTGGCACACACTTCACAACTATTTTCTTGTGAGTATTGCGGAGATTGAAGTTTCTGGCTAACGTGCGTGTGTACACCTATTTGTCAGTGTGACTGCGGAACATTAACATGTACATCAGAGTATGAAGTGCTTCTGCGTCAGCCAAATGAGAAGTACTTTTTTACTTTTGAGTTAAAGAATGGAAATGAGAATGGACACAAGGAGAGAAAAACCATCGTAGTGCTCCTGATAGCATCCCAAAACTGTCCTGTACAGTCTACTGCCAACACCGACTATGATCAACAAACGGCTACCATGTAGCGCCTCACTCTGGAGTGAAGAAATGCAAAGTAATAATAGTGATTTAGAGTCCCAGTTGCGCCATGTCTTCATTATAGAAACATAGGCAGTTGTGAAAACTAAGAGACCAAAGTGAAGGTGTAGGACACATTCCTGCTGTCTGCCGTTTTGTTTTTTTGTAAATTTACCTGAAAATAAATGTGAGGTATGTGGATCAGTACCAGCTATGTAAATCAGCGACCCCTACTGGTTCTTCTTGAAGCACAGAGCCAACCTTTCCTAAGATATCGGCTTATATTGTCGCGCCCATTTCATCTCCCATTTATTGACGTTGGGAAAGTGGACCTTTGCGTCCTGTGGTGACGGCAAAGGCAGCCTTCCGTGTTGCATGTTGACTTACAGGCTTTTCAGCGGAGTAAAAAACCTTTTCCCTCTTGTGTAGCGTTACAGGTGGCGGGGTGCATTGGTATATATAGCCCCATAAATAAAAGTTATGAAGTCACCATGACTGAAACGTACGGCCTTTTGGGGGCTTTGAATAGCACTTTCATGTAGTCATGTAAATGAAAGGAGCATCATCCCATAGCTATCCTAAGCCCAATCTCTGTCTTTTTCTTACATGATGTACTGCATATGGCATCAGGATATAAGGAGTTAGTGTAGGACACAAAAGTCCACTTTCCCTATGTCACTATATTACGCCATGGGAGTGAGGATGTACTGACTCAGTCGCCATCTTTTCCGAGACCGATTGACCACACATTGATGACTTGGGGAACATTCTCACGTGTCTTGACTCAAGAAGTTCGGCACCTATGGGAAACTTAAAATTAAACGTGCGGCAACACAGTAACTTCTACTTGGAGATTTTCAGCAGCATCGGAATACACAAGCAGCTTTGCAAAGATGGTGACTGACTGAGATGTTGACAGGAAACACTGACGCCGCTGGCCACACAGCTCAGGGGCCCCGAGAAGTCAGGGACCACGGGCAGGAGCACCTGTGTCTCGGAACGGCTCTGACGGTGCATTAAAAGGTGGAATAATTTCAACATTGCCAAGAGGAATTTTTCATTTTCAAACTTTCAAATGTCCTTCCCAGGCACAACCCCTCAGCAGCAAGCTAGCGGAACAAACCTTCATCCCTGTATTCCTTCCTTCATTTGTGCTAGTTGATCATGCTTTGGCTACTATACATGGACTTAGTCAGAGAGCAACCAAAGCCGACGACAGTTTTATTCTGTGGTGTTTTAGTCTTCAGATATGGATGCCAAGCAACAGTCCACAGACATCCAATGCACCCAATCTTTGTGCAAGACTGTCCACTGTTGTCCGTCATTAATACTACCTCAAAAACCTCAGGCGACTTCATCTGCCCAAGGCCGCGAATGCTTCACTGACCGTTTAGGAATGAATTAACTTACAGTACGGATGAGTGTACAGTACAATCTACAAATATACAAAATATAGAAATATATTCTGAGGTTTAAGTAACATCGTTGAATGCCAGAAAAACAAAAATGTATAAAAATATAAACGATGCTATGGTACAAAATATTGACATCATGTATGAGGCCCCATTAGCATGTGCAAAATAACACTGATCAACAGGAGTTTTCTTTAGAAGTCACTGAATGCAACAGCTCGACGGAGATAGCTCGATTTGATACTATATTCTTATTCTGCGGTGACTCGGCATTAGATCCTCAGTTCCGCTTCCTCGCTGTGTTCCAGGTTGTGTTCCGTTGCACTGATCACGGATGCTGACGGTCCTTGCGAGACGCTGAAGGGGGTGACCGCGGGGGAGCGAGCGGCAAGCGGCGAAAGTGATGGGGAGAAGCTTGGAGACATGGTGGCTGAGGAGATGGAGCCCTCTGCGCTCAGGGGCGACCTCCGAAACGTGGAGAGGTTTGGGTAGGTTCTCCCAACAGGAGGTTTTGGAGGTACAGTCTTGGCCCCTGGATGGGCCACTGAGGTGATGAGAGGAGGCGGGTCTATTCTCGGTTCTTTCGCTTTATGAAATGACCTGCGAGGGTGAGGAGGGGTGGTCTCGTCCTTCAGGCGAGCTATTTCAGTAAACACACTGGCCAGTGGCTGGAACTGAGGGCACCAGTTCAGCAGGTAGTCCCAGTTGTAGCTCCCCCTCAGCTCCTCGTCGCTGGCCACGATGGCGGTCAAGGAGCCGCCAACTGTTGGTTTACCATCCTGTGGGAAAGCATAGTCTTTCGGGTGGGTGATGCTGAGTCCACGTCCCACGCTGGCGTACCCACCACCCTCATCCCTGTAGACTGGCACCTGGCCAGCTAATAAGGAGCCATTCAGGCTGCCTAATTTCTTCCCTTTGAACCAATCCATGGAGGGCTCACATGACACATCCGACAGCTGATCAGCATCCTGCTGGATCCCGGAGTCAGGACCGCGAGCAGAGATCCGCTCCTGCATGGAGGAGGATATACTTGACACGCGAGGGTATTCGTTGATCATCCTTATCTCGTCGTCCTCTGCCGCCTCCGCCTCTGCTGAGCCGCGCCCGCTGGAATGGGAAGGATCCAGAGATCCCCCTCGAGTGTAGGGACCTCCACTGCTGCTGTTGCTGCTCTGGTCCACCACATAACCAGGAAGAGCCTGGTGATAAATGATTTCATTGGCTGCTATTTTTGTTTCCTCCAGCTTGTGCAACATGGTGCTGGTTGCTGTACACCGTCCGTGCAGTTGTCCTTCTTTCTTATGGCGTCTGAACTTGACACAGAACAGCGCCACGGCGATTATAGTCAGTATGACGATTGTCCCGAGTGACACGGCGATGACGCTCACCAGCAGCATGTTCATGTCTGCAGTCAGACCAAACGTCGTGTGGGTCACGTCAACAATGACTTTGGCTACTGCAGCGCGGGACTTCTCCAGCGGACTGTGGGCGTTCACATACAAAGTCATCAGCCGCAGCTCTCTTTTAGATCGGCCAACATGTCGGCTGTAGCTGTCCATCTTTAGGAAAATGGCACCGGTGGATTCATTGACCTCAAAATAAGGCGAAAAGTCAGCCAGAGAGTAAAGGACCACACCGTCGAGACCACCGTCTTCATCTTGAGCTTGCACTTTCCCGATGATCTCGCCTTCCTTTGCTCCCTCAGGCACTTGGACAGAGAACTCAGGGGAGGTGAAAACCGGATCGTACTCGTCCTCCCCTGTTACATAAACGTGCACCGTAACGGTTGCAGAGTAGTTGCCGGTATCCATGGCGACAGCTGTGAAATGGAAGGAGTCCACTTTTTCAAAGTCAAAGGTGGCACGAGTCCGCACCTCCCCTGAAGTTTGGTTGATGATGAAGGCCTCTCTTGTGTCTTTTGAGCTGTCCAACATGAAGTAATGCAGCTGCCCTTTGTCGTTGTCCATAGCATGCAACATGGTCACTAAGGCATTGTGGGGCTGGTTTTCCCTGATGCTAGCAGTAACTTGTTTAAGAGGAAAGTAGGGCTGATTGTCGTTTACGTCCTTCACTTCGATGGTGACTGGAGCTAGAGCAAAGTGGCCCCAGCTGTCTGTCGCCTGAACCACAATCATGTGAGACAGCCGTGTCTCACTGCTCAGAGGTCGCTTCAGCCTCAACGCGCCGGTCCACTGATCCACCTGGAATAGACCGGTGTCATCCCCTGAGCTGATGGAGTACTGCACCTCACTGTTGGGGGCCGAGTCTGGATCAGAGGCAGACAGATGCAGGATTTCTGTCCCAGTGCTGGCGCTCTCACTCAGCACCACGCTGTAATCCGCCCTGCTGAATGCTGGCGGGTTGTCGTTAGCATCCGTAACGCTAATGAGGATCGGCACACTGGAGCTACGTTGCGGGATCCCGCGATCTGATACCACTACGGTCAGGTTATAACTCGATACGGCTTCAAAATCCAGCTCCTCCGCAAGGATCAGGCTGCCGACTGTCTGGAAGCCTTTCCCTTCCACGAAGCGCACGCTGCTCTCAATCTGGAAGGCATTACCAGAGTTGCCGCTGGCAATGGCGAAATCAAAACCACAGTTGTCCCTGGAAAGGTCAGCGTCCACAGCCTCCAAGGTCAGAACAGTAGATCCCAGAAGTCCATCTTCAGACACAGTGGCTCTGTACTCGGACTGGTGGAAAGTGGGGGTGTTGTCGTTGACATCGGACACCTGAACGTGGACGGTCGCGAAGGAAGACAGGGAAGGAGAGCCGTGGTCCTGAGCCCGGATTACCACCAGGATGGAGGGGTTCTCAAAATCAAACTCTGTTTTCTGGCTGACAAACAGAGTTCCTGCAAGAAAATGAGAAGAAATATTTCTAACTTCCATCAATCCATTGTCTTCCACTTATTCCATATTGTGGGGTGGAGCCTATTCCAGCCACATGGGATGGCAGCAGGAGAGACCCTGAATCGGTACCCAATGCACAATACACTCACATGTTGTGTGGGAGGAAACCAGGGTGCCCAAAGTGAACCGATACAAGCACGACCGTGCTGCCTCATGCTAACTTCGTGAACACAACCCGAACGGTTCCAGTAGGGAGGTAGTGGCCTACCATTGCTGGGGTCGATGTAGAAGACCCCTCTGGATGAGGACATGACTTTGTACGAGATCTTCCCATTGTCTCCCGAGTCACGATCGGTGGCTGTGACGGTGAAGATGGCGCTTCCCGCTGGTAGGTGTTCGGATATCGTCACCTGATAGAGAGAACAGACACCCGCCATCACCATGTGGAAGAATGAATCTCATCACATCCCTTGGAGACATCAGTACCTGGTACAAGTCCTGGGTGAAGGCGGGCGTGTTGTCATTGACATCGTCCACCAGCACCGTCAAGTTCGCTTCACTCTGATGTTTGGAATCCGACGCGCGTATGGTGAGCGTGTACCACGTCCTCTCCTCGAAGTCCAGCGGGCGGGTCAGTGACACGCCTCCTCCATAGCAGTGAATCCCAAACATTCCCTGGCTGTCTCGGTCCAGGTGAAGCGTGTAGGACAGAGCTGGACCGGAGTCGACATCATTTCCTGTGACTTGGGTGATGACTGTGCCGATAAGAGTGTCTGTGGAAGGAAATCAAAAGTGGATCAAGCAGGGAAGATGTGGAAGTTGCTTCTGAGATTTTTGCTTTTATGAGTCGAAAATCCTGCACTGCAGTGGCCCGATCGTACTGGCAGGATATGAGCAGAGATTTTGGCATGATGCAATGGCAACTATAAAAACCTCACTTCCACTCCAACCCACCTTCGGGCACGCGGATCTCGCGTGGGAGAGGAATCATGGGACTGTTGTCGTTGAGGTCGATGATGATGACGGTGAGCGTGGCAGAGCCGGCCAGTCGAGGGGTTCCACGGTCCGTTGCCGTTACTACTAGCCTGGTGGAACAAAGTTTGAAAGAGTCATTAGAAAACAAATAAGGAATAATAAGTTATTTTACATCTTTAATACACCATTTTTCCCTCAAACCCTGAGCGGAGAGTCTTTTCTACAGTTGAAAAAAGTAAACTTATATATATATATATATATATATATATATATATATATATATATATAAAACCTTCTACATTTACCTCCAACAGTAAAAGTTATTTTCTTTATATATCCCAAGTTTCATATCTAACATAACTTTTTCGACCTTATGTGTCCTTGTTTTTATTGTGAGAGTTCCATTGAATAATTGTTTAAACTTGCTGCATACTACTTTGCTTACAAAGTTTGCTTTAAGGTGCAGCTAAAGTTTAACATACAACTCAAGAACACCCACATAACAAAATGTGTGTAAATGCTCTTTCCAGTAACAGTGAGTTCCATTGTTCAAACCAACAACAAAGACTCACTTTGTCTGAGTCCAGATCTCTCTGTCCATTATGGCCGCCGTGGTGACGCTGCCGGTCAGCGGGTCAATTTTAAACAAGCCGCTCATGGACGACGATCTGATGGAGTAGGTCACCTGACCGTTCTGCCCCTGGTCCAGGTCCTCTGCAGCGACCTGAAGCGAGGGAATCAAAGTGAAGTGCAGGAATAAGGAATCATTATCGCAGTATTGTGTTTGGAAGTGTGGAGCTTTTGTGGAAAACATTCGACTCTCTGGAACCAACCGAACAGTTCTACCCCTTCAGCGCTGAAACTATCCAGTTTTCCAACACTTGAGTGATTTCTCAATCCACAACTTCACACTTTGCGCCAGCCAACCAAAATAAACCAGCAGAGTCGGACTACTGTACCTGAATGATGGGAAAATCGTGCCCCTGCGCCTCTCGGATGTAAGCCACGTAGTTCTGGAGCTGGAATCGTGGCAGGTTGTCATTGATGTCCTGCAGGATCAAGTTCACTGCCATGTAGGAGCTGGAGGATGCCGTTTCTGCTTTGACCACTAGGCGGAGTTTGGGGTTTTCCTCAAAGTCTATCCCGTCTGACTTTTGGACCCAGATTTCGCCTGGTGTTGACGGAATAACCAGTGAGTCACAGAGAAACCCGAGCTGAAGTTATTTGTGAGAGTCACGTCTGGCCTTACCAGTGATGGTGTTTATGCCAAACGACTGCATCCAGTTTCCACTGAAAATGCTGTAGCTGATGCCGTGACGAGAGCCATCAGGGTACTGGGCCTGCGTCTGTGTGACAACAGTGCCTGCAAATACAACATTTTCATGCGCTTAAAAAACACCACACTGGGCAAGATAGTCATCGCACTTCTGCTACACCGGCAGACTAAAGTCTCACTGTTGTTTTTTGCCTGACTTATGACAGGTATCGGGTGTCAAACACAGTTGAGGTCGTGGCCAACTGACATGGATATTTGCTAAACTATCCACAGCTGGCATTTCTCCAACAAGGAATGTGAATGTGTCACTCTTTAATTCTAAGCAGCTAAATGTAGCAGAAGTATCTCTGAGTTCGTCTTCCATCACAAAACACTGCATCACATTCCAAGTTGATTTTTGCAAAGTGCATGGCAGAGCATGTCATAAGACCTGAGTAGTCCTAAGCAGCGCTGTCTGATTCATAACCTAAAAAACTAGAATTTCCCCCAACAAACTGATAATCAAAATACCAGCATGGGGGGGCGAGATGTTCCTTGAGTGCTGGAGAAATTCCTGCTTAGCTCCCATGGTTATAGGTGACTGGATCAACATGGATATTGGATGCTAATATCAATCTATTTTGCGGGCCACATAAAACCTGCTTCGCCAGATTCGGTCACCGGGCCTTGAGTTGGGCACCTGCTATTGAAAACTACTATGAAAATGTACATCAGGCAGAAGGGTCATACATAACTAGTTTGACCTGCATCTCCGAATATCACCGTTCTACACAGTTTTCTTTACCAGTCCAGATTCAAGTCAAGGGTCTAATTTGGGTCTGACAACAAGGACCAGACCAACTGTTGCTCCCTCATGGCACAAGTCTCTTCGATGAGTAGACAAGCATTTCCTTTTGGCTTGGCTCTTCATGTAGGAGCCCTAACACAAGGGTCTTCCACAAAGACTCTGTGTCTCAGATGGGGGCGCTCTCGTCTGATCTGCTGCCTCCACCTTTCCCTGTCAGTAGCAGGAGCTTCCCACCCAAAGTCATGGCTGCCCTAGGATACGTCCTGATCACTGGAACATCCCATCAGCTTACTAGTTTCGTACAATGACTGCGTAAGACGTTCTCCTGAACTGTGATTTTGGACTGGTAAAATAGATTTTCTTGTCGTTCTTGGAAGTGATCTCGACCCTGGTGATGCTCTTGTGCTGCGCTGTGTGAGTAGTTTTCCGCACAAGATGATATTAATCTAAAGATCATGTCTTTTATTTACTTCTGAGTATGTTTCAGTTCCTGAGGTACACAATACGTGAGGTCTCCTTTGAGCAGCAGTGCATCACAGGAACCAAATAAAAGCAGAACTATTTGTTTAATTGAAATGAATTGCATTGCGTGAATTGAAGCGTGTTTAAAGCCCTGCCCAGAGCGGGGGGTTCATTTGTGTTTACGGCCTGCTACAGCCAAGCTGCCGTGGGAGACTGGCAAAACAAGGGATGAATAACAAATCCAGCTAACCTGTCGCAGCGTTCTCCTGCAGGCTGACGTCTCTGGCCGCGCGAGAGAAGCGGATGCCCCTGTAGCTCTGCTCCCGGATGTAAATGATCACCACGCCCAGCGAGGACTGCGCTGGGTTGCCTTGGTCCATGGCTTGGACGATCAGCGTCCGCTGGCTCTGCGTCAGACTCTGCAGCTTCTCTGTGGCCTGGATGTCTCCTGTCAGCGAATTGATGGCGAAACCCTTCACAGGGTTGGCAAAGCGATAAAAGACTGAACCATTGGCTCCAAAGTCCTTGTCCTCTGCCCTCATGGTGGCCAACACCCTGCGGCTGGAGACGCCACCGGCAGAGATGTTGACTATCAACGGGTCATGAACGAAGAAGGGCGGGTTGTCGTTCACGTCCTGGATGTAGACGGTGACTTGGACGGTGGAGTTGCGAGGGTTCGATGGGGACGAGTCCGTGGCGCAGACATTGAAGGTGTAAGAGGCGGTTCTTTCTCTGTCCAGCGGCGCCGCTGTGATGATGCGCCCGGTGTTCTGATCGATGATGAACATGCTTCTGGAGCCCTCATCTAGGAAGTAAACAACCTGGCTGTTGGATCCCTGATCCAGGTCAACGGCTTTCACATCCAGAACCAAGGAACCGATGGGAACGTCTTCGGATATGTCTGCCGTGTAGCTGCTCGCTTCAAACTGGGGACTGTGGTCGTTGATGTCCAGGACTGTGACCTCCACTGTAGCGGTGCCACTGAGGGGTGGCTCCCCCTGATCCTGGGCAACAACAGTTAAAGAATACGAAGCTTTCTTTTCCCGATCCAGAGCTCTTGAGGTGGACAAGACACCCGAGGGTCTGTCTAAGCTGAAATCGCCGGATGGATCACCAGCTGGAGGAGAAATGAGGACAGGTCAAGATCACAAACACACCAACAGCAGGAGGTCCGAAGTACAAAACAGTTCCCACCGATAATTCGGTAATTTATCTTCCCACTGTCTCCGGTGTCTTGATCCGTCGCTCGGAGAGTGAAAAGCAGCACGGAGTCCAAATTTTCCGGCACCTCAATGGTGTAGAAGAGACGGCCAAACACGGGAGGGTTGTCGTTCTGGTCCAGCACTCTGATCCGCACCGTTGTCTTGGAGTAATTTGGAGGAAGACCCCCGTCTTTAGCATACACTGAAAAGACAAAAAGGTGGAGAGCTGACAGAACCGACATATGGCTGGCATTTCTGTGTTTTGCACAGAAGAAGTTCCAGGAAACACTTGCCTTGATGCCGACAGCATGTAGCATGTAAAAATCTTCGGTTACAGAGTTGATAGAAACTTTAGACGCCTAACTAACTGAGTGAGACCAGACCTCCTGATGGTGAGGTTGTAGCTTAGAAGACAGAAGTGTTTGATGGAGCTAGTGAGAGGTTGAATGTCAACGTGGATCATTATCAAAGGCACAGTCCCACAGACCTGTGTCCAAAATCTGATGTCACTGGGGCAGGTCAGCCACTGATACGTACAGCTAGCTAGAACTGTAACAAGCTTTGTGCATGAAAAGCTACGTTGATCTCTAGCATGCCATTGATGTATTAGCTATTTCTGGACGACTCAAATTCATTTGAACAGCTAACAAAGTAGCCTGAGCAGACAGGTGGCGGCTAATTCCACGACGCTAACTTGGACGACCTAGCAGAAAAACTACCGTCACAGCAGCGGCATCCCGTGAACCGAGGGATAAACGTGTCTCGCCAGTCTTCTTCCCCATCTGGCCGTCAGTGTGGATGTTGGTTTTCGGAAGGCACGGCTGCAGATACGCTGCTCATTTCTAAAATGTCTGCAGGCTGGTTTTGATTCCACTGCAGCTTAAAGAGCTCAGACAATTCAGGATTTGATTTTGTGGGACATCTTCACGCGGCTTCCACAGTGATTTCACAATAAAGGCGATTAATCTGACCCCCAAAATTGCGCGAGACCGGCTTTTCACTAACTTCACAAAAAGGAGCTTAATACTTGGTAGTGGTATTATGTTGTTTTGTTGGTGTAAAATGGCGCAGCTCTACCTGTCACTGTGTAGAACTCCTGAAGCTCCCGGTCCAGTGACTGTGTGGTTGTTATGACCCCCGTCACAGGACTGATAGTGAAGCCCTCCACCGAGATGCCACCATATGTCACCTGACCATTGGTACCTGCATGGAAGGAAACACAAAATAAAAAAAATGTTTCATCTCTCCACAGGATTCTTGGTCTGCCCCAGGGCCTCCACCCTGCTGCGTCACGAAGGAGGCATCCACACGACAAGGGACATGCATGGATGCTTCCTCCAAGTCAACAAAAAACTTCTGATGGGAGAACTTCCCAGAACCTTCAAGGCTCGTGTTTTTAATGACTGTCCTGTCAGGTCGTCTCTCCAACACCGCAGCGAGGTGCGAGCGGAAAAGCTGCTTTACATTTTCTCAGTCAAAAGATTGAGCTGTCTGTTTTAAAGCAGATTATTTGTATGTTTGTCTTTCCCGAGTGGTTGGCTGCGCTTAATTCTCAGTGTCTGGCTGCCACATTGTTGAAGTAAAATACACCCAGGCAAATTCACCTGTCATTGATGGCCGTGCGCTGAGAGTAATGGTTCTCAGCTTGTGACTCATCTGACAGGCTGAATAAGAAATGTCAGTTAAGGTGATGAGGAGAGTTTTTACAAGGAAGACAGTGTGTTTCACCTAGATCCAGGTCAGAGGCAGACACTCGCAGCACTGTGGCCCCAGCAGGACGGTTCTCAGCGATCTGAGCCTGGTAGTGGTTCTCCTCAAACCAAGGCACCTCGTCATTAACGTCGATCACGTGGACGCGCAGCAGCTGGCTGGTGGAGCGGCGGGGCGTTCCGTGATCCTCTGCCACGACCGTGAGGTTAAAGATGTCCTGCTCCTCACGGTCCAGAGGTTTGAAAATAGACAGAGAGCCTGCGGAGAGATGAAGCGAAATGTGAGCCGAGATTTCCTGTGGGTGTCGAGGGAGGGGTGGATTTTATTACGCACCATAGAGTCAGAGCACGCCATCAATAAAAAAAGCCACTTTCCCTGGATGTGTGGAGTCATGTGATTAAAAAAAAGTTGCCGTGTGAGGGCCAAATCAGAGTTAATCTCCAAAGCTTCGCCTACCTGAACGCTACCAACACCAGCGCCGCTGAAACACCCCGACGGGCTGACCACAGTTTATGAGATTTTCCATTGAAGAATGCCACAGCCATGGAGAAAGAAGCTGTAAACACAGGCTCTAGACACGCAACAGCCAGGCCTGCCGTGCCCCGTCGAAATTAGGGGAACTCGTGCCTTTTCATTATCCTTCGCTACGAGGGCAGAGCTCGCATTGATTCAATTTCAAGCTTCCAAAGCAGCGAGAGACAGGACCCAAAGCTGTTCTGGACCCCTCTGTGTTTGTATTTTGCTGAGGACTGAGATAACTTGCCCCAGAGCTTCCAATCTGGTGGGAGTTACTGACTGGAATATCATTTCTAACCACCTCTGACTCGCCTGCGATGCTGCCGTGTCCAAACTCACTGATAACACATGGCAAGGGGAGAACGCACACGGCGAGAACGCCGGACAGATTTCCACCCAGATCCCAGGTTTTGAGAATATTTTGCCTTAATATTAGCATTTTGATGACCGGGAAATACGTTGAGAGCTGATTGATATTTCCAGTCAGTTTAGCAAAATTCAGTCGAAACATAAGTGGCTTTCATGACTTCCTGTTTACTCATATCAAGACTGAAAAACTGTCAACATATATTTCCACCCAGCATCCAGAACGACTGTTCTTTTATTTCTCTTCCTACAGATTTAGAATTTAATGCTTCCTGTTGACGTCAAGGCTACTTCCTGTTCGCCTAAACCAAAGTGAATATGTGAATGTGTTTTTATTTTATCTATCCATCCACTAATCTGGGTCACGGGGGCAGCAGCTTCAACAGGAAGCGCCAGACTTCCACCTCCAGGGCAACGTCTGCCAGCTCTGAATGGGGGATCCCGAAACGCTTCCAGGCCAGTGAAGAGATATAATCCCTGCACCTGGTCCAGGGTCAATCCCTCGGTCTCCTCCCAGCTGGCTGCTCCTGAAACACCTCCAAAGGGAGGCATCCAGGGAGCATCCTCATGAGATGCCTAAACCACCTCAACTGACTCCTCTCAATGTGGAGAAGCATCAGCTCTACTCTGAGTCTCTCTCAAGTGACAGAACTCCTCACTCTATCTCTAAGGAAGATGCCTGCCACATGTCAAAAGAAACTCATGTCAAGATGCTGGTATCCAGGGTTTCCTTCTTTCTGTCATGACCCACAGCTCATGACCTTGAGTGACGGTTGGGCTGAAGATTGGGCAGTAAATGGAGAGCTTTCCCTTTTGGCTCAGCTCTTTTTTACACACAACATCATCAACCAATCTCCAACCCCCTTATCCCCTCACACAAGAGCAAAACGCCCGAGACACTTCAACTTCTCCACTTGAGGGAAGGACTCAACCCAACCTGGAGAGAGCAATCCATCTTTTTCCGGGTAAAAATATGTTATGTCTTTTATTACGACACACTTTTTCTTCACATGTGTATTGACAGCATGTCAGCCTGCCTATATTTTTCCATGAAATCACTCCGTCTAAACAACACCATAACTGCTATCCAGTGTTCGCAGTTGACAGGATGATGCTGTCGTGCAGCGGGTCACACCACTGAACCCATCATTGTCATGAAGAAGAGAAATGTTTTCACTGAAATCTGCTGTATTGAATCAAGACCGTGACAGGATTATTGTAATTATAGACAGATCCTGACTCACAATCATCATTAAGACAGAGTCTCTTTGAGGTCAGCTGAGGTTTCCAGGCGCAAACATTTATCTCACAAGTTGTTATCTTCACTCGCCACAAGCGTCAAGTTCATCCCGACCGCTCTCATCTCGGCTGGTGAAATTACCAACTTCCCTCTGACAGTGAGCAATGAGGCTGTCTGATTGTGCGACACAGATTCCAACAAAAGTGTGTTTTTCTCGGGGTGTTTCTGGACATGGAGCGAGGTGCTGTGTGGTTTCATGTGAACGTTTCGGGACGTGAAGTCGTGCGTGTTTATGAAGATTTGAGCTCCGACTGTGCTGCAGGTTTCCGTCCACTGACCCCCAAACAGAAGCAGAGCAGGTGCTGCGGGGATTAACTCTGACACCACAGATAACTAGTGTGCATGAAAACACTTCAAGATGAGGAGGCCTGACAGACCTCCACTCCTCAAGTCCCCGGCTGATCTGAGGGGCATCGCTGAAGGTGGAGTAAAGAAGCGGACACGTGTCTCGCACGCCACGACTGGGCCCCGAGGACCAAATAGCTGGAGGTCAGCGCCGACTCAGTGACACAGTCCCACACAAACACTTACATGCCTACGCACACGTGCGCACACATAAACACGCCGCGTAACCGATCCCACTCTAATGGTTCCCAGAAGCTCAAGCAGGAGGTTCTTTGGTCTTTCCTGGGAATAGATCCACAATAACAGATGATCGCTTGTGTGCGCCTTTCATATTCGGCAGGCCTCGCCGCCTGTCTGGCCTCCAACTGGGAGAAATAAGTCGTGAAAGGTAAAGTAAGCGCATATTAAGGACAGTATAAGACAAGTGGGGGATGGTCAGGTGATCACGGTGGGAGGTTCAAAGACTTTACAAAGTGCTTCTAAAGAATGGAACAAGGGGAGGTTTAAAAGTTTCACAGTAGACTGAGGCGATGAGAGGAATGGTGCAGCAGATGATTTTTAGATGAAAGATTGAGAGAACAGTCAGAAGCAGAGGAGGTGGAAATGAAAGGTCGTCTTTAAAACTTCACTTTAGCCCAAAATATGCTGATAAATCCATCATTCTAAGAGGATGTTCAATTCATTGTACAACATTGTCAACTTTTCCCCAGTCTTAGGGGTCACTAAGAAATTCGACTTTAAATGGGGGAGAAGTCAAACCTGGTCAATATTCAGAGCGATTCCAGCCACGTTGTTTCCCAGAGGACTCTGATCTTCAGCATCAGTGACGCTGCTCAAACAACTTTGAGTCTCTCTACACAAGGTAACTAGCATCAGAGTCTGTAACACTTAAAAACAAACATCCCATTTGTCCAACGGCTGCTGGAGTCAAACGCAGTGAAGTCTTTTTTTGAAAATGCATGACAAATGTTTTTGTGGGAACAGAATCACTGTGTACTTGAGCCCCAGAAGGGTCCTGTGATTTGTTCAATGAAGACATTCCAAAAGTCAGACTCACATCCCTTCTGGCACCTCAGACCGATGGACTCAGATAAATGTGATTCAGCAATTTTGCGAGTCCTCTGTGCCAGGACTTGGTCGGCCTCCACTCTTACTCACTTGCTAAATCACTGAATACCAAACAGGGTTTATGGGACACCAACTGTAGACATCAGTGGAACTTACCCGTGTCAGGGTTGAGACTGAACGTTCCTCCTGTGTTTCCTGACTGGATGCTGTAAGTCACCCTCCCGTTCTCGCCTTGATCTGCATCTCTGGCCATGACGTAGAGCGCCACGAAGCCCACGGGCTGGTCCTCCATCACGCTGACGGCTGTCGGCGAGCTAAATACGGGTGAGTTGTCGTTCTCGTCGGTCACATAGATCCTTGCCGTGACAGAACCCCAGCGTCTCTGGCTAACATCTGCGGCCGAGTCTGTTGCCTTGACGACAAGGATTAAGCTGGATGTGACTTCATGGTCCAGCTCCTTCTCTAGGGATAAGACTCCAGTGGTGGGGTCGAGGGAGAGTTGACCAGGGGTGTTTGGCCACTGGTGTAGAATAGAGTAGGTGGGCTCACTGTTGGGTCCACTGCCGTCCTTGTCTGTGGCCTGGAAGGTGTAAACTGAGGAGCCGGGCTGCATGCTTTCAGAGATGACGACTGTGACCGGGTCCTCGGGAAACTCAGGAGCATGATCATTGCTGTCCTGAACATCAATGTCAAGGTGAACCAGGGTGCTGCTGGGAGGCGTCCGAGAAAAGTCGTCCACCTCGATCTTCAAGACGTAGTGCATCTCCTTCTCATAGTCCAGAGGTTGAGCCAAGTACACGTCTCCCGTGAGACGATCCACGACGAAGGTGCCATCTCTGTCTGTCCCTCCCACCACGGTGTAGGTCACTTCCCCTTCCTGGGTAGGCTGCTGGCCGCTGAGACGCACAGAACCAATGAGGGACCCAGGCAGCGTGTCCTCAATGGAGTTGAATGATACAGACAGAGAACTGGTCTTTGATGTAGGTCTGTTGATGCTGAGAACCTGTGATAGAGCAGCAGGATATAGACTTAGACTTAGACTTAGACTTTCTTTATTGTCATTGCACAAAAACGGATCACATGTATTATGGCAATGAAATTTCGGCCTGAGGCTTCCGGTTTCCAAAAACAAAAACTATATGTCCAAAATAAATGAATATCAGATAAATTCTAACAAAAAAAATACAAATAATAAATAAATAAATAATAATAAAGTATGTGTATATATATATATATATATATATATATATATATATATATATATATATATATATATATATATATATATATATAACAGTAAACTGGTGGTTCTGCATCAGATGCTACGGATATGGAGTTAAGGTGCGAAATACTTTATGTACTGACCCACATCTATAGAGTCGTCTCGTCTTTTCCCAAACCACTGGCGACAACCTTAGAATCCTTGGAAGAATTTATTTGGCCTTATCAAAGTACACACTCATGTGTAGCCAGGTATCTGCCCATCAGAATTACAAGTGTTAAACAACTCCATCACTTTGCCCCTTCTACAAGCTCCACGGATCCCCGAGCCAGGAGAAATGAAGTCCAGCATGGGAGTCCAAGAGACCTTTCCCAACTGGGTACGCTTAGAAAAGTTGTCATGAGGCCACCAGACTACTTCTGTGAAAAGGAACGGCATGAATCTGAAAGTGCTCCTGTTCTCTGCCAATGAAACAAATCCGCTCTCCACTGCCAGCATCCGTGCTCGACATTCAACTGTATTTTCATAAACGCTTGTCTGAAGCCTTACAACCTCTCTCATATTGTGATCGATCCCATCCCATAGTCCGATCGGATCCAAACATGCAACAAACCGGCATTAATAATTTCTTTGTTCTCAATTTAGATGAATAAAAAAAATCTCCGAAAGCTTTACTCCTCTCTTAAGCATCAGAACACGCTCCCAGATTTTTGTCTTGCAGCACCATCTTTCATCGAGGGAGCATAAACTAAAGTCAACAAATCCAGAATGATATACGCAATCTGAAAATTTCATGGATTAAAGTGGGAACAGATTTGGCTTTCTACTGTATGTGTTCACTGGGAATAAAAGGAACTGTTACAGGGTTTTTTTTATGGAGCCGAATAACACGGCTGCTAACATTAATCACTCTTAATCTGATACGGCCTTCGCTGCCAGGAAAAATAATGGATGATAAAAGCACAACAAGGAACGGAGGAAACGGTGGATGATTTGAAGTCAGCACTGGGACACATTTGTGTTCATGCCGGGTGTCGGCTTACACTTCTTTATGAGCAGTTTAGGCTGTAATGTGGCATTAGAAAATATAAACAGTGAGGCAGCCGTGTGCTTCATAATGCAGAGAGTACAACAAATACAGAGAGAAATATCAGTCATAACTCTGTAATGCTGCATCCCAAGGAAAATAATGATGCCATTGCTAATGCTGAGAAAGATTCACAGCGACTGTGGCCTATTTTATCGATGAACATTTACTAAGCCCTTTGTCTTTCCAAGCTTTGCACTTTATCTAGCATTTAAACTACTCCCTATTGTACTTGGCATCAATCCCGTTGCTACCTCACTCCACCGCTGCTACATGTGACACTCACTTCAGAGTGAACAGGGATGATGACAACTACAATGGTGGAAATAGTTTCGCCAGTACTCATAATCTTGCATTGAATATTTATCTCATTTTATGTATAGCTAACACAGCTACACGGTCAATGATCCAAAAGTTAGTTTTAAAAGTTTTACACATTTTGAATGGATGTTTCCTGAACAAATAATATATTTCAGTGCTTGTGTTTTTTGTTACTTATTTGGTGATAACTAGAAAACAAAGATTCGTAATTTATGGCCATGTACATCCAAGCTTCAGATATGGTACAGAGTTGCAGATTTATTGTACTTTTTTTCTGACAACGTTAACCAAAGACAATATATAAAGAGCAGCTTCCTTTTTGTTTTGATTTGATTTGCTAGTTTCCTGCTTGAAGTAGCTGTGTATGACAGAAAGAAACGACGCATGGAACAGATGACGTTTCTTCATGCTTCATTTAGACAATTTAAATGGGCGGGAGCTTTATAAAGCACCTGTAAAAGGGGTGCAAACACAGCTAAAATAGAAGATGTGTTCAACATGACCTGATCACAAAAGCCTGAATTTCACATTTGTTACATGCGTTTGCAGCGCTGAAGCCAGGGACTACTGGAGCTGAGCTTTAACCTCCATCAATCAGCAGCTGGACCTCGTCACACACCAGCTGGATGTGTTTGATTCTGGCCCACTTTTTCCATTTTAGATCGAAATTTTCCTTTTGAAATGTCATCGGGGGAAGAAAAAAAGGGAGTGGACGGGAGGGGAACTTGTCAAGAGTGAGGCTGACATGTCTGCAGCTTGTCTAAGGGGCCCCGGGACACGGAGCCACTCAGCCTGCAGCCTGAGTCGGCGAGCCGCGAGGGTGTTTGGGCTGGCGGGGGTCCAGCAGTAGACTGACCTGAATCGTGATGGAGCAGGAGGCGCTGCGAGGGGGAAGTCCTCTATCAGTGGCCGTCACTGCCAAGGTGTACTCGGCCCGCTCCGAGTGGCTGAGAGGAGATGATGAATACAGCTCGCCGGTGTTTGGGTCCAGAGAGAAGCGCTCGGCCCTGAGACCTGAAAAAGCGTTCCGACGTGTTTCATGTAACAAAGTCCTTGATGGCCAACACAACAAAGAACAGATGTCGGCGGAAGATAAACAGGCCGACTCTCGACACTCCATCACGGCTCATACCGACTGAATCACGCACATTTTTACAAAAACACTCCATATTCTTCACTATCAAAAACGTTTCTTTGTTATGGTTCGGCATGAAGCCTTCAGTGCTCAAAGATAAAACATGGAGATGCTGCACCTCCATGAAAATACCACATGCCAGAGGCTGCTAAAGTTGCCCTAGCTGTTTTACTAAATAAACCTTTTTCTTTCTCGAATGAATTCTTAAAACAGAGAAACGCAATCCTACTTCTATGCACAAACTCTTTATTTCTGCCTTCATAAATCTTGACATGACTATTTAAAAAAATGCAGCATCTACGCTACGCTACTAGGTCAACGGCTAAACTTCTCCTCGGATGTCACTAGTTGTTTCCTTTCAGACTAGCTGACAGTGGAGTGCTAGTGTTAATGCAACATTTCTCCTTCAGATCTACTTCAATGGAAAAGAGGATAAAAAGTTTTAATGAAGAAAAAAGCCTGAGAAATAAAGAGGATGGTCATAATGTTTAGTGGCTCTATTTTGTTTCCAAGTGCCTTGATTTATTTTACCTGACAAAGCGTAGAACACGGTTCCGTTCTCTCCATCGTCCATGTCCTTCGCCTGCAGTGTGCCCAGTAGAACACCAGGGGGCTGTCCTTCTGAAACCTGTGAATGGAACACAGTGTTGCAACAACAAAACGACTTCTGTACTGCTTCAGTGGCGTCACCTGTAGGATGAGAGTCTTCCCAGCGTGGCTGTGGGTGAACACAGGGTCGTTGTCGTTCTCGTCCAGGACGCTGATGAAGGTCGTTCCTGTGGAGCTGCGAGCAGGTGACCCTCCATCCTGCACCACCACCAGCAGCTGGTAACTGGACTGCTGCTCTCGGTCCAGAGTCCTCCTGGTGCTGATCTCGCCTGAAACCACACGTGAAGATGACTGAGACGCTGAGGAGAGCCAAGCCCAGAGGGCTCCCCCAGGACTACAGCTGTAACTCAGTGATAATTCTGGACCTATATAAATTTTGGGATCTGGAGTGCAAGGCTAAACTCCACGGCGCCCTCTGGACTGCGTTTTGAGGAGGACGTAATACAGCTGCGCATGAGTGTTTGCTTGATCATAAAAGTTCTCCTGATAGCGGGCAACAGGAGACTTGCTGTTGAGAAAGCAGTCCCCGTCCATGAAGTCACCAGCTGCGACCAGCAGGATCCGATCAGCCGCACTGGAGCATCAGACGCTCGCAGCATGCGGCCGCACATAAAACACGTTTTAGAGATCTGGCAGACTCTGATTCAAACAGTCAATGACTCAGCCAGACTCCGGTCGCAAATCACAGCCAGCGTCGCCGCCCACATGTCGAAATCTCTGTCGGCCAATTAGGGCACAGCGAGGAGCCTCAATAACATGATCGCCATGGCGATGGTCGAGTTCCAGTGAGGAGCTTCTCTGATCACATGTGGAACTTGTGTTTATCAGCTGCTTCAGTTCTCCTTTCATGAGTTGTGTTTTCGGTAATGTGTGTCACGGTGGGCAGCGCCTGTCGTCTTGACTCACCTGTGTGGGAGTTGATCTGGAAGTTGCGATCGGGGTGTAGCAGCCGGTACCCGAGGCGTCCGTTTGGCCCGCTGTCTCTGTCCGTGGCGGTCACGTGACCGAAGCCGGTCCCGGCCGGCAGGTTTTCTCTCACCGCCAGGAAGAGCCTCTCCTGCGTGAACCTGGGGGAGTTGTCGTTCTCGTCGGTCACCGACACGCGCACGGTGGCACTGCCCGTCTTCTTCATCTGACCCTGCCCGGTGCTCGCCATCACCGTCAGCAGATACATGTCTTTGGCTTCCCTGTCCAGGGCGCTCTTCACGAACAACCAGCCGCTGTCGGGCGCGATCCCGAATCCGGCGGCGTCTCCGTCCGGTCGCAGGTGGTAGGTCAGCGGACCGAAGTACCCGCCCGTCTCTCTGTTAAGAGCTCTGACTTGGAGGAATCGAGTGTTTATCGGCGTGCCCTCTTTGAGTTCCACACGGTACGTGAGGGTATCAAACACTGGCCCTTGATCGTTCTCAGCCTGAACATGAACCACCAGCATGAAGGTGGCGCTCAGCTGAGGAACTCCGCCATCTTTGGCCGTTACTTGCAGATCATAGCGAGGGACCGCTTCGTAGTTAAGGCTCCCGACAAGTCGCAACTCTCCAGTGCTGCGCTCCAGACTGAACGTCCTCTGATTCCCACTCGGAGAAGACAAGTCGAAGCTTAGCTGCCCGTTTGCCCCAGAGTCTCTGTCCTCAGCGAGGACCCGATAGACCACAGTTCCCATCTCGGTGTGCTCAGGCAGCAGCAGAGACTCGGCCGAGGACGGGATGAAGACAGGCGGGTTATCGTTGACGTCCACCACCTCCACGTGCACACGCGTCTGCCCAAAGGCCGGAGGGTTCCCACTGCGGACCTGCACCTCCAAATCAAAGATGGACTGCACTTCGTGATCCAGTGAGAGGCTGGTCCTGAGGGCGCCCGTGTCCGGGTCCACGGTAAAGTATCCAGCCGGGTCTCCTGAGCTGACAGTGTAGGCGAAATCCTTGGAGTTTCCTAGAAAACAAGAGGAGAAGTTGTGATGCATGCGGCGGCGCTAAGAGCACTCCAGTAAATAAATATACAGAAGTTGCCATTTTTCAAAATTCATGGCTGCTTGTGTTCCAAACAAATTTGCTGAGTGGGCTTGTTCAAGGGTGCTTATTTGTACAGAGCCTAGATTTGGGGTTTATTGATGGATGTTTGGAAATTGCTGCAACGTGTATCGTATACTTGAGTGATATTTATTTGACGACTGAAATGCGAAATAACAAACAGGGCAAATTGGAAGACAAATAAGACTCACTGGATGAACAACTGTGAAACTAGTCAGACAGTTTTCACTGAAAAATCTGAATTCAGAAAGAAGATTTGACATGTTTACGAAATGCGCCGCGGTTTAACACAGCGTTCTGCCGACACCAATCAAAACACTCTTTTTGACCAGCCACTAAACTCACATTTAATTCCGTCAGTCACAGATTTTTGAGAACAACTTTTGACGGTTGGAATTTACTCATTTGCTTTCTCGAAATTGTGATCTATGATAGTAATAACTAAAATTTGATACTCACACCTATGGACAATTCAACTACATACTTTGACTGTGGGAGGAAACTGGAGCTTCCTCCACAGGGAACCAAGCAATGTTATCAAACATGCTAACACAACTATCTGGGAACAAAAAAAGCTAGCTTTGGAATGTGAACTTCAAAGCTAGTAAAATGCTAGGAGGCCACATGGAAGCACGTCTTACCGGACTTGCTGTTAGCCTGGACAACACCGACCACTGTCCCCTGCAGGACGTCCTCCATGACAGTGAAGTAGTACTGTGGCTGCTCGAACACCGGCGGCGCCACCAGACCCGCCACCACGCTGATGTCAACTTTGGCGTTAACCAGGGCTGCGAGTCCTCCGCCATCTTGGGCCGAGATCACCATGGAGATGACCGAGTTAGCTTTTCCGTAGACAGGACGTGAGAGGGAGATCACACCTGAAGCAACAGAGGAAAACTTTCGTTTGTTGAGGGCTAGTTGAGGCTAAATGTTGTCGCTAGTAGCAATGAAAATGAAGACAATGAAATCTCTCAACTTACTAGCAGTTTCGGAAGTTAAACATTTTGGTATATAATCCTGAACATGCGTGAACTGCTAACCAGTATGTTAACAATGGAGAATCCGTCCCACCTGTGTCTTTGTTGAGTGTGAAGAAAGGCGATGCCGCTCCCGAAACGGTCTTGTAGGTGATTTTGCTGTTCTCCCCGGCATCAGGGTCCACAGCCGTCACCCGCACCACCGAGGTCCCGGGGGCGCTCTGGGTACTCAGGCTGACGGCGTAGCTCACCGGGTAGAAAGTCGGTCGGTTATCGTTGATGTCGACCAGATCGACCTTGACGTAGGTCGTGGAGCTCAGTCCGCCCTGCCCCGGGTGAGAAACAGCATTTTTCGGCTTGACTTTCAATCACAGGCCGAAGAAACACAAGAGTTTGAGCCACATTAATGGTGCAAGTAAAAAGGGGCTGTTAAAAATTCATTGTAGTGCGAGGCCTCTACAACTGCAGATTGATAGTTTCCCGGGGGAACAAGCTGCATGTCACGACCCGTGGAGAGCCAGCGGACTCTTGGCGGCCCGGCGATCTGCTTCAGAGGTGGTGAGCACAGTGCAGGCTTTTCATTTGGACCAGGTGGCCTAAATAACGCAGGCAGGAGTCCAAGTTGTTAAAATATTACCACTTGACAGTCGAGGCGTTTCTCCGTTTGATTGCTTAAACATGTCCGCAGTCACCTCTTTTATTTTAACCTTTTGTTTTCAAGTCTTATTGGAGACTAACACTCAAACCCTTAGACACGTCTAACCTCTGTTAGACTTGCACAACACCAACTCACCCCGTCGACGGCAGTGACGGTCAAGTCGTAACTGTTCGGCCCTTGGTCACGGTCCAGCGCCGCGCTGGTGCAGATCTGACCCGACTCTCTGCTGATGGTGAACGGGGTAACAAGGCCGTTGTTGCCGCCAGAGTTCAGAGAGTAGGTGATGGACCCGAAAGACCCGCCGTCCTCGTCTGTAGCGGTCACCTGCAGAGAACACAGGGGAAAGCTCTTAAGTTTGTTGCTAAGCAGTTCACATGCAGAAAGTCACAAAGTGTGTCTGAGAAACGTCGCTGATCTGGAAGAAAGGACAGATTTATCTTTTATTTTGAAGGTTCTTCAAAATCCTGTCTGGTGAAACATAAACGCCAGCGCTAAAGTTCTGAGTTAAGTTAAAGTTTCCGCTGTCCTCTTTGAGATATACAGCTCTGGTTTACTTTCACCTGGCCTTCCTTTAAACATCGATATATTATTCCGTCGGAGCGTTCAGCCTCTCTGCAGAAGTAAAACAGCAGGGATTACGGTTTGACTTGCCATCAGGAGCAAGGGGTGGGGGTTAGTCCCGGTGGGCCAGTCATTCCGGGGGCCCAGATTAATGCTTTGTCGGAAAGATTTCAGGCACCTCGGCTCTGAACCCACCACAGACCAAATCTAGCCGCCATTAAGAGGGTACAGGAGCGATCCCCAAATTAAAGCAAGAGCACCAAACCAGGTGCCTTCTGGAAGTATCGCTCTTTGTTGTTTATTTGAGCCAAAACGGGGCCCCGGGCAGAAGGGATAAATGAGGGTGGCGGGAAAGAGGATGAATTCTGCAGGCGCCGGGATCCGTGCCAGCCGGGGAAATTAGCTCTTTACTCAAGAGTGGTGCCGACCTGCAGGACAGTGACAGGGGTGGCATATTAATATTGCACGGGCCGCTCGGGTACTGGGCTCGGATGAGGCGTCCGGTTTTGATGTTGCTGCGAGCGGAACTGCAGTTGGATCGCTGGACAGAAAAGTTAAACAATGAACCGACCGCTAAAATGCCAGTCTGCTCTTGCTTCAACGTTCGCCAGCATCGGGCTGTCGCTCGGGAGACAATGGTCACTGTTGGTTTAAAGTACATCTCAGAGATGGATAGCAAAAGTTACTCATCCCCAATCTTCAACCCAAAACTTTAAAATCTGAACTATAAGATTACGTGATTAAGTGAGTTTACGCTGAGATTCTTGCACCGCTCGGCAAGAGGTTCCAACAAAGGGACTCATACAACTCAAACCTTAATCCTGAACCGTGACCAGCCCAGCCGTGCAATGCTGATACTGCTCATAACAGATGAAAGTCCTGAAGCTCTAGCATCAAGACTGGGAGTGGGGTCGGGGCCCCCCAGTTGCCAGTTAGCTGTAAGGTTTGGGTGAGAGTCAGAGCTGTCGAAAGAGCACGGTAAATATGTTTATTTGAGTAACTCTTGACTGGAAGTTTCACGCTCATACTGTACTCGCCAGGTGCTTCGTGGCAATGTGACCGCTCTGGTATCCAAGGGAGTCGGGCATGTGTCCAGGGAACCAGAGGGTCATTCAAAACAAAGACTTGTTTAACCATAACAAGCCAAGCCTACACCAGTTTCAAGCCACACCCCTGCCTCACTGCTACGTGACTGATAAAACCTTTATAGATAGTTTAAACATCTGTTGGACGAATATTGGAACAATGGTGTCTGAAGTAGGGTCCACACTATTCCGCACCCTCAGACTTAACCCTTCAGACGCCAGATTTCTTTCAATGAAATATTCCACTTTGATTTCAACAGGCTGTAGCTTGAACATGGTGAGAGATAATGCCATACCATTATTGAGAAGAATCCTCAGTCTTGGGTTGCACAGGTGTTGCTACTCAACATTGCAGTGACAAAACTACCCAACCCATTTAGAGGCTTTGGTGTATTCTATGTTACAGTTTGATTTTGTTTTTAAATAAAATGTAGAGACCGCTGGATGAAAAATGGGACGCCAAACTCATTTAGCCTCCGGACTACAGACTACAAAAGCAACATCACTGTTGCCATCTGTTCCATTTTGACTTTCTGCAGCCGATTAGAATCCAGCAACCCGACAAGCTGGGAACACGGAAAGGAAAAGGGATGGATACATGCTAACTGTAGCATTTCTGTTCCAATCCATCCAATATACATCACCCACATTGCTCCGGGGGAACTAGGACAGAAAGCCTTTGTTAAAACATGAAGTAGAGAAAGTAAAATAGCGGACTGGAAAGGTTGTGCAACGGTTCTCACGCAAGACACTATTTTCCGACTTCTGTTACGGGAAGATTTCACTAATGAGGACCATTTCTGTCCGTTCGTTCCGTCGCTCAAACGCGTGATAGCAGTGAGGTCGTCCTGACAGCGTGCGAGGCAAGCGGATCGATCACATCGCGCCTCGGGTGCACGTCGTATAATTAGGCAGTCGCTCACCACAGGTGTAGCTTCTCATTAAAGCCCATCAGTCTGTCAGAGGGAGAGAGGTGTGTTCGGGAAGAAACTGGAGGCAAAGTTTGGAACTCAAAGTGTTTGTCCATCAAGCACTAAGTGGACACTGTTTGGGGTTTCTATTTTTAATAAAGGCTGGTGAGGTCATTCGCGACGGCAGGCGGGATTTTCCGAAGCGGAGTGCGACACCAGCTAGTTATCGCAACATTTGGAAGTCTCTGACGGAACGTATATAACGGCGATTGACTGAATCTAAATGAATGTCACAATCAGAACCAGATTTTTGTTTGGCACCGGAATACAGAGGCAACAACGCTACAACCTCGCCAGTTCATTAGAACTTGTTCCACCTTCTCATGAACGGATGACTTCAGGAAAACGCTAATTACCAGAAAAAGAAAAGGAAAGCCGAAGCTTGAGTGGCGTTCTGATGATCCAGAGAAAGGAGAAACAGCCATCAGGAGCGCCGCCAAGAACAACACGGCATCAGCAGGAGCGAGAGGATGGAGCTCCTTCATTGGAGGCGACAGAGGTTTTTAGGCCGAAGACATTGCGGCTCCAGCTCCTGCCCGCCGCGCAGATGAAGACAAAGCTGGTTCCTAAATCTCCCGCCTAAGTCTGAGCAGAGGGCGCGAGGTGTGTAGGAGTGAGGGAAGCTGGCAGAGACGCCGACCAGAGACGGAATAATAAACCACATGAGGGAAAGGCGGGGAGGCAGGGGGGGAACAGGAGACTCCATCTTCCAGCGAGCGGAGGCTGCAGCACAGTGCTTTATCATTCTGCAGGAGAGACGGTCATGTTGGATGACCTCCCAGCTTGTTTTCTCCACCGCTGTATGATGAGTGGCAGCTGGATGAAGATTACCACTCAAATCATGCCAGACTTTACAGTTGCTATAAATGATTCTCTGTACGCTGAGAAATCAACTCCACAAGCCTTTTGATGTGATCTGGGCAGAGGTCACTTTCACACTTTTTTAACTGTGAAAGTGACCAACTTGAAGAATGGCAGGAACAATACATCTGGTTTTGGTGCTTTCTAATGCTAAGAGGTTAAAGAAATATACTAGAATCAAGTACTATGTCCTTAGAAGTATTCAAAATGTGCAAACTGCTGGGGTTAAACTGTTTGAGAATTGTGTCGCCTTTCTTTTCAAAGGAAGTAAGTCAAGCCAATCGCATTGCAGGGAAACTGAGTGGGTTTCTGTTTGAGAGTGAGTTAATACTTGAATGGCGAAGCCTTTACCAACACAATGACATCACCTAACATTGGATTTACAGGTGAGAAGGTGGAGGAAAAACACCGAATGTGTTTTCTTGTCCTAAACCGAAAACATACTTGCTTATATTTGTATGCGTGAGAATAGTTTTCGTGGACATCTTCTTTTCTGGACTCCATAAATGGAACGCGTTGAACTCGGCTGTGACGATTTTTCCAGCTCGGACTTCCAAACTTCCGAGGTAACTGGAATGCAGCACGAGTGCCAGAATCCCTGACCTCCACCTTCACCCATGTTGATGGTCCTGCACCTCCATGTCTTCATTCATCATTGTTGATTCTCTTCCTTTTCTTCGTCTCCAACATCCTTGTTCCACAGCTCTCCACATGTCCAAACCATCAGCCTCCCTAACTCCAAACATCTCCATCCCCCTGTGATATACTCTTGTCCTTTCTAGACACACCTCTTCATCTCCGACTCCTCACCCTCTAACCACACCAGTCGTTCTCAACAGGGAGCAGAGCCCAAAACTAGGTCGCTGCCTGTTTTCCTGAGGAAATACAAAGCAAAACCGTGGACACAGCTTCTCCTTTAGGTGTGATGCTGGCTCCCAAAACCACTGCTGCAAGGTTCATGATGACAAGGAGTGGAAACAGTACATGACGAATCCTCATGCATAGACACTGCACGGCTGTCCTACTTTACAGACCTAAACATTGGCGATTCACTGAAGGGAATCTGTGTCTCCCTCCGGAGCAACAACCCATGTACGCTATACGACAAAACTCAAACAGCATACGCTTCTTTAATCATGAAACCATCTTAAATATTTAGACAGTGGTGACACTCTCTCCAGGTTCTCGCGCCGTTTGGAAAGCTTCAAGCGGAGCAAACCCAAATGAGAGCTACCGACTGACAGAAGACTTCGACTTGCCAAATAGTTTCAGAGGCGAACACAGTGAAGCACGATCCAGACTCCACACAGTGATTCTGAAGAGCAGGTATTCGATATCAGATGAGCTGAGTGGAAGACGTCTAAGGTAAGAACCACAGAATCACATTAGCTAATCGGACCACGTCACTATTAGATTACGTTTACAGGATAAATGCTGCACATCATTGTCATGAGGCTGCGGAGTAGATAACAATTTTCCAGTGCACCAATGACAGGCCAGAGGAATCTCAGCTGATTCAGCTTACACTTGAGCCAATCCATTTTCAGGGAACGGACGAGATAATGTAGTTTTTGGCTGCAACTGCCTCAAAAACAAAGGTTACAAGTTAAAAAGGTCAACTGGTAACACATTGCTATGAACAATTCCGGCAGCTTTCCATTGCGAATCTTAATCTAGCAACAGTGTCTTGGCACTTCGTAACCGCAATTTCAAAGTCTTTGTCTTGTCTCGGAATCCACCCAATACAGGCTGGCTTTTAGCTCGGAAGGCGTTGGGCCGTCTGCAAAACGTGAAAAAATGGACGCAGATTCTCGACCGTAGCTTGGCCGCCAGATTACGAAGGTATATGGCGGCCAAGTCGAGAATCCGGCGTCCACTTTTTCATGTTTTGCAGACACCCCCAACGCCCTCCGAGCAAAAAGCCTGAATACGGATGTTATCAGTCCACCAAACTGCCGTTTTTCACTAGTACACATCGCCCTTTTTTTTGGGTCAGTTGGTCAGTCTTTACTGTAGTTGGTACAGGCTGTGACCACTCCATTCTATGAGTGGATGGTCCGAGTGTGGAATCAACTGTCATGTCTCTGTCTCCAAAATACCTTAATACTGGATGTCTTCTCTATTCACTTTGGACTCCTTCATGGACTTGACTGCCTCACCCCTTCGAAGTATCTGTCTCGGTATGCTCAGTACCTCAGGTGGCAATCTACGAGTTATTTAACGTCAGCTCAAGTGTAACATTGTATCATTTAAACCCTGTGAACAAGCTAAGGCGTCATGGAAAGTGATGTTTTTCTTTGGCCAGGTCAGCATCCAAGCTGGGGAGACCCTCTATGACAGCCCTTCCTAACATCGATCTTTAGCTTGAATCAGTTGCTTGAAAGGAGGTTGAGATCATCTGGTCATGCAACCGAAGCCTGGTCATTGCTTCTCTGTTTAAAGTTGAACACCTGCAGTTTCCTTGTTTCAAACTTCTATACTCCAAACATGAAAGAGCCGGTGGATAACAGCGACAGGATAACAATAAGGGTGAAGCCTCCTTTGGGACCCCCATGTAAGGGCACCGAGTGCTTTCATATAGCAAGTGTTTTTGAGAATCGCGTGTTTTTCCGGCTGGTGTCGGTCTCTAGAGGGTAAACAGCGAACGCTTTCATGTCGTGTTGCGTAACGCTGCAGCTAAACTCCGCGGTCATCCATCACTTATCTTAATATTTGGAAGACATTTAATTTCCATTTTAAACTGCCTCTATTGAGCCCGTCTCCAAGGGAAATCTGCACTTACGCTCATGTCTGTTGAGAATAATCAAATGTGAAGGAGGTGAGAGAATACCAATCTGTGCTGTGACAGAAACACTCCAGAGTAGAAGGCCAACTTTATTTTTGCCATTAAAAGTTCAAAAGTGAGCGTAATCTTAGATCATCGGCAGCAGCCAGCAGTATTCTCTCTACACTCCGGGTCTGTGAGTGAGGCATGATGGGAGATGCCTTATCAGCGGGGGAAGGCTTTGGCCCACTCTTTGGTAAAACAAGCTGGAGGAATCCAAAGATAACTCAGCTGCTTTGCGGTTCTCCTGATTCCTGGGTCCAGAGGAGACTCTGTGACGGACAGTTCGATCATGAGAATGTGTTTTTACATGCCTTCACCTGTTTATCTACAATACACTGAAATGGAATCATGAGCCGGGGGGGGGTTTGGATCGGCGGCCCGAGACAAAGTCAGCCGGCGTTCGCTTCTTTTCCTTAGCTTCGACACATCTCTGACACATGTCAGTGCATCTGCCTTCGCTTTTTGTGGCACGACGGTCATTATTTTGGACGACTGTCGACACCACAAGTTCTTGCGGTGGACAGGTTCCGCCTGGAACTGAGAGGAACTTCTTGACTGACAAGTTCTTGAAGGCGGAGGAGCTGATGGATGTGGAAGACACTTTGAGCGATGGAACAAATCTTTGGGCTCAAAACTTGAGGGTTTTTTTTCTGTCATAGACACACTCCCTCTTGTGGCTACTGAACGTAGTAAAATATTAAATGCAAGAAATCACTCAAAGGGCACAAGAAGATAGACTTCTTAAAAAACGCATCGCTAAGCCGCCGGTCTCTGGCTGGTGCTTTCGATAATCTGAAGTGATACATGAAGCAACAGATCTTTCCATATTGGTGAAATGCCAGCGATATCGGCTCATAAGCTTTCGCGGAATGCCCCAAGTCCTGGCACGAGGGGAGGTTGTGTGAGCGGTTACCATCTAAATTAAACAACTGGCGCGAAGAAAAAAAACACCCGGGAAGAAAATGATTATCGCGCCAGAGTCGGTAATAGATGGAATCAAGCGCTCGCTGAGGCAGGAGCGAGGTGAAATGAAGGTGACGCAGTTTTTAATCAGACTCCAGTCAAACAAATCTTTTCAGAACCAGTCATTCGGGACTCTGCCAATGCTAATAGACCGCAAATGAAGGGGTGAGGTTGGAACGTTTGCCAACTTGGAAATGATCAGGTATATAAATAGAGGTCTGCATACGCAAGGACACTTGTGAGGGGTGAGTCACGGCAAACAGTCCTGGATTACTGCCTGCAGCGAAGACCGATCCCTTTCAAACTCCCCATGAAACGTAAGGTAGCTCCACTTTTCAAAGTCGTGCAAAGTGAACAGAAGCAGAACACTGTGTTGTCGGACCTCTCATCCAGCCTTGGAGAGCAGCAACAAACACATATTTGATAATGGAAGACTCTGGCAACATCCTTCAAGTGTGCCCTTGAAGGCCTTGAAGCGGAAGAAGAAGCACTAATTGTTCCACTTATTGAACACTCCCAATGAAGCACCATGGTGATTCACACAGTCAGGCCTTTAGACAGTTCTTGGATAGTGACAGCATTCAGTGATTGTACGCAGCACATTTTTGCAGCTAACATTATGATGCATATGTTTATTAATTATCACTGACCCCTTACCGAAGCCAGTCCAGGGGGCACCTTATACAGAGGGTAGCACCTGGGTGTCAGAGAGGCTTGGCATTTGAGTGTTTTGGGAGATGTGCAACTGCTGAGAAGAGCGGAGAAGATAGTCTCCTGGCTCACAGGAATGAAGGAGAAACAGGATCAATAAATAACTTACAGTATGTAAATTGCATGTGGTGGATAAAAAAAAAAAAATTGCCTCTTCAGACACATGCAACCTGTTCACTCTGACTCACTCTCAAATTGACATCAATGATCCACTGACAGACTTCAGCTATTATGATGTTTCTTTCATGAGTTTTACGTTAAAAACACACTGAAAACCACCATGATCATATGCGACCCGATTTTCGTGGCCCCTTTGACGTCATACTAAAAGTGTAGTCATTTTTCTGCTTTTTTTTTTCTTCTAGTTAATACTTCAGCAGTAAATATAGTAGGTTCCTGTTTAAAGACTATGATTTTCCTCCTTTCATTGGCCATTTTGTGTGTTTTCAAAAATATATTGGAGGATTATTGGAAATATATTTTGAAATAATTGCCTTTTCATCTTGAACGTCTGGTCCACAGTTATTTGATTTACATTGAAATTAAATGCATATAAAATGTATGAAATATTTAAATAAAGATTTCTTGATATCCAGCATGTTGCTCCTCCTCCAGCCTCTGGCCAGCATGGCTACCTTTAACTTGAGGTATTACCATTGTATTTCCCAGGTGTTAGCGCTTACACCTGGGTGCTAATCTCAGGCTGACACACTCTTGTACATCTCCACATCGTGGTGTTCCGTAACGGTCGGCTGTATATTCCTGGGTCCAGCCACGAAGCTTGTAAAACGAGGTACCAAGCGAAGAACGTCTCTTTTGTTGAAAACTGCAGGTTGACATACTGTAGCTTGTAAATACAATTTATTAACAAATGATCTGGATACAAAACAGAGATGAACTTTGGCTCGCTATCAAAACCAGCTCCATAATAAACTGAAGTTTCTCTCCGAGGTCGATCCTATATTCACATGGAAGTAACGGGACTTTCAGAGCACAAGGGCATCAAAAGGCGGCTCTTGACTGACTGAGCCGGAGATTGTCTTCACAAAAACCCATAGGGAAAACCAACGTGGGCTTCTGGAGTGAGCAGATCTGCAGAGATCTGGACTGAGCTCCAGCGTGAGCCGTCACAGCTGGTGTGAAGGCGTCTATTGTGCTGGCAGCGGTTCAGAGGAGCGGAGCGGGGCGCAGACCTCCTCAACAACTCTTTCTCTAACAAGTCGTGCAGACCAAAGGGTTGGAGACGTCGCCCCACCAAGGCTCCCGCCTGAAAACCACAGTAGAAGCAAGGAGCCCGCATTATCGGAATAAATGCATTCAAGCAGGCTTCACTCTCCGCCGAGACAAAACAGTGTTTTGAGGCCTCTGTGAGGCTCAAATGCACACTAATATTGCACAAATGGTAACACACAGGCTTGGTGCCAAATCTCTGATGCGAGATGGTAATTCAGCTGCTTGGTATTCACCAGCTTTTATTTAATATATGACCAGTGTGAGAAGAGGAATCCTCCGGAGATGTGAGAGCAGCGGCTCCAAGAAAGAAAACGCTGATGAGTTTCATTCTATTTAGAAAGGTAAGGAGGAGTGTGCGCATTTATTTATGGTATCACACAGTAGCATTTTCCCTTTCACTCTCAATGGAGACCTTCCCTCACTGAATTCAAATGGGAAAAGTATATTCAACCTGGTTGGAAGGCCTCCAGCAGTACGCTGTTATCAGCTGGGTCAAAAACTTCTACTGTCCAAGGCAACTGGAACAGTACTGGAACTTTTGAAAAGTATGACATCATAGCTCCGCCCTCCGTCACTAACAACAACAACAACAACAACAACAATAATAATAATACTCTGATGCTGACCAAAAAAGAATAAGAAAAATTCAATTAAGTATTAAGAAGTGTTTTAAAAACTAAAGTTAGAACCTCATCTAAAACACGAGATAACCAAACTAAAAATGAATAAATAAATAAAATAATATAAATATAATATAAAATGTAAAATAAAAGGATCTTATAAATACAAAACATGTAGGCCAAGATAATAAAATAAATTTAATAAACGCAGTCTTAGACAAGTAAACGCTTACATTTTAAACAAAAAAGATGTTTTTAGAAAAAAATCTAAAGGTTGATAATAAAAAAATAAATAAATAAATAAAAAACAAATACACCAGCAGACGATAATGCTAGTTATTAAAAAGCACAAAAAAACCCACTGTACAAATTATTCATGGAATTATTCACATTATACATATCAATCAATACGATACATATCTGACTGAACATTTGAGGTGGACCTGTCTGCATCAGAAAGTTCACCACCTCCACCAGCTGCCTTCACTGGAGCAGCTATAGCTCTGCTCTGAGTCTCTCACAGACGATCCATCAGCCTAACTTCACTCAACTCCTACAAGGGATTGACCTAAATCCATCATCCACAGCGAGTCATACCAGCCCAGTCGTCCAGACGACTCCTGCCTGCATGTCGTCATCTACTCAAAACTAACCACAACTTGTTGAAAATGATGATGTCATAGCCCCACCCCCTGACTTCACACCAACAACTCAGGCCGACCCTCGTGGGAGGCCTCGCACCGCCATCTTGACCTGCTTTCTCGGAGCGCTTGTCCACAGACTGCAGCTCCAGAAAGAACAACATGATCATTGTTATCAATAATGGGCAGTTCGACGTGCGTAGTGGACTTGAGCTCTTGTTCTGGGCGAGTCATTAACCCCCCCAGAGTCCCCAGCACATTTCCACTGGCACCAGAACAGTCGGCCACGATGGGAAAGTGCCGGCGTGAAATTGAATGTTTTTGGCCGAAGGTCTGTGATGAGGATTGTTATTGACGTGGACAGTTATACGGCGGCCCGCCGGGTTCCCCGACGCAGCAGACAGACTTTCATAACCGTCTGGCTTAAGAAAGTAACCGAGAAATCTGGAGCCCATTGTGAAGTCTGGAGTCATCTAGGGACGGAGCTTCGTCCGCATCGCAGTGTGTTTGTTTGTGCTTCAGTTTTGGAGCACTGCGTTGAAGCGCTTCCAATATCTGATGTGAATTCTTGACGGCGCTTGAGTCCTGGTGGTGTTAGAATCAAACGCTCCAGCCAGCTTTTTTTTTTTTTTTTTTTTTCAGTCAACAGTTTGCTTCCAACCAGCAAAACTATTATTAACCAGAGAGCGGGAACATCTGCCAACAGAGCTGCGCTCCTCTGTACTTAGAGTTCAGCTCAGCATTCCAAATGTCTGTGGAAAGATTCTCGGGGCATTTCGAGCTTTCATTCTGAGACTCCGGCTTTCAGCGCTCTTATTTATGTTCCATATACATTATAACGCCGAAGCCAGATTCCATCGACGGAACACAACGGCGTTAGCAATTGGATTTGCCTCCGAGGACGACAATATCTGCAGTAGCTGGAGGACAAAAGGTCTCCGGAGTCAGGAGTGGTGCCATCGCAGCAGCACGGCTTCAATCCTGCTCATCGATTCACGGGGCAGCAGAGGACTCCGAGAGGGGGAAGACTTGTTTCGAAGACGACTGTTCATAATTTAGTTGTTTGGCAATGAGTCACAAAGTTTCACACAAAAGCTGCAGCACTGGAGATCAACACTGACAGCAGAACAACTCCAGGGATGTTTCTAGCTTAGTGTATCAGCTGGCTTGAAGCTTGTGAACAACCATGGTTCACCTTGCTCCGTTCTTGCATTGACACAAACCTGAGGTGGACTAGCTTGCTTGGTAAACACACATAATGAAGAGCTTTAAACCAACAGCTTATGGAAGCTTGTGCCTGTTTTTTTTTTTTTTTTCCATGTCTGCACCGGCCAAACTGAAGCACCGCCAACGTGGTGTTTGGAAGCTTCACACTGGATGCAACTCAAGCCTGTGACTGACAGCAGAGCTGTAAAGAGGGTTGGAAAAAACACAAAAAAAGAACTAGTCAGAACTAATGTTATGACGTTCACCATGACTTAACTCCCATAAAAAAAAAAATTTAAAAAAAGAACGGACCAGTCATGAGTTGAACATAAAAATAGTAAAAACATAACTTAATAAACAACCACAATGATAAAAAAAAATATATATATATATCATAAGTACCTAAGAGTCTAAAAAATGAATACCTCATCATTAACAAGATTCCTTAACTATAAGAAAAAAAAAACTTGATAATGGCAAGACATACCATTATACAACATATTTCACACCAAAAGATGCAGCCAATGATGAATTAATAAACAAAAAAATAATTAAAAAAATAATCAAAGACAAAAATAAATGAGTCAAATATAAAAGGCACAATAAAAACTGATCTTCACAAAATAAATAAATGCAATGAAAAGCTGCACATCAGAAACCAACCAACATACAAAACTTTTCGAGGGGAAAATAGAGCTTGTTTCAGTCAAAAAAAAAAAAAAATATGGTACATAACGTAGGGTAACATACAAAAAAAAGTAAAAAAAAAAAAAAAAAAAAATGCAAAAAAACATTCCCACCGAAGCCAAGTTTCAATGTGATTAAAAAAAAAGAAGACATATTCCCAAAATATATTAATAAAAAATACAAAATACAAAAAAAAAATAGAAAGGAAGGTGGAATTTTCTCTCACAGAGGTCTATGATGCCAGCAGGATGGTTGAAGAGCGCCACCTGAACGAGCGAGGCTGGGAAACCCCACACCCTTGAAGGTCTCAGCACTTCTCAAGATAAAAGAAGCTTCTCACTCCATCCCCAGCAGGTATCGATTTCTAGACCAGCGACAGTTTGGTGGACTTGGGCTGGCAGTTGGTTGAAGTAAGCGATGTTAGGTCTTTTCTTGTGGCGGGGGAACAGAGGGGAGGTGATATGGAAGACGGCGGCGGGGCGACACTCGTGCTGGAGCAAAGACACTCGAGAGGATCGAGTTTCCGGCTCTTTCCTTTCACACGTCACTCAGCGCACATTCACGCTGTGGGACCGAACGTGAGTCAAAACATCATGACAGCGTCGCCGCGCTTGAAGAGGGCGCAAGGTCGAGGTGTTGATGTAGGGAGGATGTGTCTCTCTGAGACCAACAGGGGGCAGCATTCAACATTCAACCCCATTCTCAAACTATGAGGAAAAGCATGGCTTGTTTGCTTCGGAAACACATTTACAACCACATTTCCCTGCCAACTTTCCAGGACTGATGTTCACATCAATCAAAACTACAAGGCCCCGATTCAGAAAAAAATGATGTAGAATGAAGAGTGAAAGATGTCCACAGAGACTTGGAGCCTCAGCTTTCATTGAACAAGTTAAGCAACCAGAACTCAGTCAGATGGTCAGTGTCAACTAAAACTAGTTTTACTGGGGAGGAAAGACAGACGTAAGAAGGAACTGTGTCATCCACCAGAGACTCAGTCTAGATCAGATAATTCACTGAATTTAAGATGTTTTTTGTGTCATTTTAAAACAAAAAAAAAACAAAGACACAGTCCTTTCTAACCAAAATTTCCCATAAAATTCATAATTCAGAATTTTATTAAATCATTTATTCATGTATTTATTTTTATTTTTTTCTTCAAATATTTGATATTTAAAAAAATTTAACCAATTTTAAATATATATTGCCCTTGCTTTTACCCCATTTTTTTCTATTTGTACACATAAAACAAATTAATAAAAAAAATGTATATTTTTCAATATTACATTTTTAATGACATTTTATCAATACCAAAATTTCTAAAATGCCATTTTCCTCATGTATAAAACAACCCCCCAAACTCAGATTGGTACATCTAATATTTTTTTCATACTCAAATGATTGATCTTCATCTGGTTTATTTGCGTCTCCTTCCTTTATTTTCCCGAACAGAGAGCAGCGTGTGTAAGAAAACGACCGCAGGTCTATTTATCCCGACTGACCTTGGCAAAACAAACAGACCGACGCGTTGAGCCCACCACTCAGGCCAGAGCCCCGTCTTCAAAGTGTCCGGGGTTAATGCCACTTTCCTCCAGTTTGCTTTCACTTCCAGTCGGAGTTTCGCTTCTATTTATTATTCCTGGCCAAGTAGAACCTTCCTGCCGGATCATCTCCGCGGCAGGATGGCAGGACGTTAAGAGTCCAGCTGCTCGCGCGTCTTAAATGTTCAGCCGTGCATCTCGGCCCTCGACAGGACGTTTTAGAGCACCGCCACAAATCAAGGTTCCACCGCAGGGATCAGAGCGCGGATCAAATTCACAACATGCTTTATAAAAACACGCTACGGTTGTCTTCGCATTCCTGCGTCCTGACCCTTGACCCGCCTCCAGATACACCGTGGTCAACTCCATTTTTTTCCTGCGTAATTGTGTTCTTGATTGTCCCACACTGATCACGCGGCTCTAAAAATAGTCCCGCCAGCGCTGGCTAATGCACTTTCCACTGCTCCTTTTCCTGCTCAATATCGCTGCTCTCGGCTCGTTTTGCCTGGTCTGAAACCCAATTCTCCTTAAATGGTTTGATGGCTAATCACCTCCAGATGTGCAGCCCAGATGAAAGACAGACACTTCAGGTCGGGAGGGAAGACTAATGAAAGTTTGGGCCGACTCACCGCCGGCGCTGTCACACTTCACGTCGCAGAGGACAAAGAGCGGTTGTGTGCCTTCGCATCTTGTCACACTTCGCAGCAAACCAGAATTATCATCAAATACGATAAAAAAAAATCGAAATTTTTAAAAATCTGATTCAACTCACAGGTGCAGGATTGTAGCTCTTCCTCTCTTTGAGGCGCGAAACAAGTCGAGTCACACGACAACTAGTAGAAAAAGACCAGGATTTAACTATAAAATATGTGTTTCAGAGGTTCAGCAGGATGAGCATCCTAAAAATCACTGCCAGCAAGAAACACTGTAAAGAGAGTCCCGGTGAAGGCAGCTGGGAGGAGGCCCCGGGTCAGACGGTGAGAACATGAGGTTTTGGGGAGGGGGACGGCTCGGCTTCTGAGCTCCAACTGCTGCCCCCGCGATCCCAAACTTGGAGGAAAAGAAATGGATAGACTTTGTGTAGTTTCTTGCTTGTGTGGGTTTCCTATTGGCACTCTGATTTCCTCCCACAATAACAAGTTTTGATGGCTTTTACTGCAGTATGTCTTTTCATTGCATTGGGAACAAAAACATATTCAATCCTTGGTTGAACGCAATTTCGGATTCTTGCACCAACAGCCGGACATCAAAGACGTGAATAACCGAGATGCTAAATGGCTAATGCTAGCCTGAAAAAGAGCAACCTGCCTGAACGAATTTCAACAGATAAGTAAAGAAACAACTTTCTTTCATTAAACAAAAACGTTGTATACTATTGACTTGATTCGTATCTTCGCTGCAGCAACGTTCAAATCTCCTCACTTTTAGTTTAGGAAGTGTTTTCTCGCAGCATTAAATGAATTCTTGGACCAATCTTCAAAGGCGGGACCCGCTGATGGTAAATGCAAATATGGACCTGAGGATTAAAGCGGCGGCCGAGAAGCGGCGTGCAGCAGCTCTCTCGGTCGGTGGTCGGAGCAGAACCTCTCATGTAACCTCCAGCAAAGATCAGCAGCGGTCTGAGGCCTCTGGGTACTGACCCGGTTCTGGAGTGAGAGGAGAGCTGATGTCCAGAGGCTTCACCAGAGATGAACTGGAGCTGCACGGCCAGATTTGAAGAATCGTCGAAAAAAGTTAGCGGGACTGCAGGTCTGTGATGTAAGGATGGGGGGGGCGGAGCTTCGCAGCGTTGGAAGTAATGGGAACCAGGCGCAGAGTGTGTGTGTGTGTGTGTGTGTGTGTGTGTGATGTGGTGGAGGACTCCAGCTGCTGCAGTGGGTGGGAGGAAGCCCACTGAGCACAAACACGCTGCAGATGCTGGCCTGAGAGATCCAACAGATTGTCTGATGAGGAGAGCCCGAGCTGCACTCAAGTTCTGGGCCCATGACTGGACCAAAATAGCACATGATCAGTAAACAGGACACAAGTAAGATCATGAACATTTTCATCATCTTTTGAAAACTCTTTAATCTTCGACTCGCGTGCAGCTAGCAAGGGTGTTAGCTAGCTAACTGGCTCAGGCGCCTCCCGAGTGAGGAGGCCCCAGGGCAAACCCAGAACACACTTCACAGGTTCTGTCGCTCAGGTGACCCAACAACAACTTGGTATCCACCTGAATAAGTAAGAAGGTTTCCGTATGGAGCGAGGTCTGGGCTACTGTATGTTGGCAGCTGCCCCCTCGACTCAACCCCAGATGAGCAGATGGCAACTGAATGATGGTGCTATTGAAAAACAAAATTCTAAAATCTAATATACATAAAGAAAAACTGACATTCTGTGAAAAAATAATAGATAATTTTGGCGTTTATTGTGGATTGCCATCAGAGCTTTGTGTTAATAGTGTTTTTTTAACATGAAAACCAATGATCTAATTATGGCATTGTTTATTAAACCTATGCATATCTTGCACTTGGATTTTTTACATTTAAAATACTGCAACTATGTTGAGAAACATGAAAAAACAAAGGAGATAAAAAGACCTCCATCATCTGTTCTCTCAGCTATGGTGGCCTCAGGAGGACATAAACCGGATTTTAAATATTTCACGTTTCAGATATGAAAATGAAAGCGAATTTTGTTCAATTTTTATAAAATGTTGAAACATAATGTGAAATCAAAGAGATGTAAAATTAAACAAACACACTATTGTACGAACAAAATAAAAGTTAGAATAACAATGTTGAAGATATTGACTCAAAGTTTTGTTTGAGCTAAACCCGGTCAAACATCTGAGCGACTCGTATCAGCTCTTGAGGGATTTGTTGATTGTGTTTGACTCACAACAGTGGAGTAGCACCAGATCCTTGAGTCGCGTCAGGAGTCACAGAAGTCATCTGGCTGGTTCTGAATGATGTCCTCCGCTCTCCTGCTGAGAGCTTAAGGGCCAATCTTTGTGCTCAGCTTCAATATTTCTCCAAGTTTACTGTTTCTGAACTTGATTTTTCAAACAAAAGAGGAGAAAACAGATTTGCAGTTCGGTCCCACAGGACCAGCTGGCGTCAGCGAGTCAGCAGAGGGAGCCAAAATCTGTGCAGCGTCAAAGTTCCAGAAGCCACAATGCCTCACAAGCGCTCAACATCAAACCCCCGCTCTCCAACAAACCATTGTCATCGCCTCCAATACATGGAAAAAGCTGCAACAGTATCTCGGCGGGTTGGTTTTCGAGTACATCGATCAGTGTGACGGAAAATGTTTGTTGACAGTCTCAGATTTGTTATTTCTGGAGACACCAATAAAAACAGACAGTTTGAACAATAGAGACGGAGGTTTGTGTCACGGCGAGTTTTTCTTTGGTTCCCGTCATCTTGTTTAAAATCGAGAGCGTCAAGTGTCGCATGTGGCTTCTCCAGCACCATCGAGGCCTCCTCTGAACTCTCAGGTCCCGCTCTCCGAGAACATTCCAGCTCCGAGGATTCCGATGTTCATCTCGGCAGCCCTATAATTTCTGCAGCTATTTGTTTTTAGACACAAATAAATCACTAAAACAGTCCATGTTTGCAGAACCAGCACGATCCCCCGGCCAACTATGTGTTTAAGTGCCTGAATCTCGGCGGCTCCCGCTGTCTCCGCTTCCACAGAGCCACTTGAGGTCTCTTGACGGGACACCCGGATCTCCGATGTGAACTGTAAATAAATCAGCGCGGAATCGACTCTCTATTTACACTCCCTCCAACTGCAGGAGACGATGGGCTCGGGGGTGAAGTGGTTTCGCATCGTGGCGCACATTTCTCTCACTCCAGGCCGTCGCTGCTCCACTTAGCGATGACAGACTTGTTGATGCGGCCTGAGGACAATTTCATTTCAGAGATAATGTCTTGTCTAGCGACGGTTCACGTGGGGATTAGCGCGACGATTAAACTGCCAACAAATGAGCCGCCTTGTGATTTAACCTCAAATTGAAAGCGATTGTTTTGATTGAGAAACAAAAAAAATGTTATTCCAGTTCAGGTTCTGCTGTGTGGCCGCGCCACATTCACACGCCTCATTTCTATTGCAACACTCATTTGAGAAAATGCTGTTTTAATGGGAGTTTCATTAAAGTTTTCTTTTCTATACTTCCTCGCCATCTGAAACTTAAGTCAACTTATATATTAATATGAATACCAACGGGCTTTTATGAGTGGGATTTTAATAGTTCTGTGTGGGTTGTTATGATGCCACGAGCAATAAAGGATTTTATGGGACGTTAAAGCCCTGTATAACGTGTCGCTACGACTAAAAATCTTATCTGACGGAGTGTTAGTGAATCTAGACGCCTGGTGTCGAAGAGTGTGGTGCACAACTGAGGGCAAAAGCTTCATAATAACACTGACTTGGCTGTTGTCAAAGTGCAATGACAGACATTATTGGGTGGTAATGATGCCAAAACTGTGGCAATGGATTGTGCGTTATTGAAGCCAAAAGTCTACTTAACATCATTGCACGGGGTGTAACAATTATAGGAAGTGCAAGAGAAGTCTAGTGACTTTGCTCTAAGGGGGTGTGGCCTGTGCCATTGGTTGTCCAAGTCTCCACTAAAGAGTGCCATTGGTTTGCTTGTCATTTGCCCACAGCGGTCGGTATAGAGAATCGGCCTACGTAGATTCAAGACTGGATTTTGGTCATATAGTTCTGCATGAATTTAGCTAGGTTGTGAAGGTGTCCTCATTTGTATGGTCACATACCCAACAGCGTTCACAGCTACCCAAAGATAGACTGTAAACAAATCACTAAAATTGCTTAAGTATCATGAAAGCATAGTGACTTTCGTGTCCTATGTCGACACCGAAGTTCGCCTTCAGTGTTATATGTAGACACATTGGGCTTTTAATAGCGGCACCTGTTCCGCTGTGCGTCGCATAAAAGAAGGACGAAGGTTGGGGTTAGGGGGAACCACAGGATGGTGCCTCTTTTGCTCTGTACACTGTAATGTGTCACTTGGTATATAAAGCGCACCAAACTTCTAGCAGGCATTGACTGATCGAAGGCAAAAGTCCAGTGGTCCATGCTACAGGTTGTCTAAGTCCCAACCCCACCTGCTTGGAATGCAAGAATGTTACACAGGAAAGGAAGTTGTTAAGTCCATAGAGACACCTATGATGTATCAACATGCAACGAAGAAAGCTGACGTCGGCGCCAACAAAAGACACAAAAGTCACTTGAAGAAAGTCGCTCAGAATTGGTTGACCTGATAGGTACGGTCGGTAAACTGGGTAATGCAAATTGAAAAGACGCTATGCTTTT
Organism: Synchiropus splendidus; assembly: GCF_027744825.2. Lineage (NCBI taxonomy): Eukaryota > Metazoa > Chordata > Actinopteri > Syngnathiformes > Callionymidae > Synchiropus > Synchiropus splendidus. The sequence goes on along the minus strand of NC_071341.1, from coordinate 15,778,285 downwards.
ATACAAGCATCGAAGTTGATCAGTTGACTTGATGGAGAACTGTATTTAATTATGTACCATAAAATGAGCTCCTTGGTGGAGGCGTGCACTCTCTCTGTGCCTTTCTAGTTGAACCCTGAAGACAGAGTAACCGAAAGTCAACATTATTTGGGAGTCGTTTGACACCAACATTGACTCAACTGCCATCGCACTCAGAAGTCTTTCAAACCTCACTACTTGGGACGATGCCGAGACCAAAACAGAGCCCCTCCACCGTCAAACTGCGACTCACTTGCTGTCAAAATCACAAAAATACGATGAGACTACAAACCTCTCTGCGTGTTACACTGAGATGTTGTGCCGCATACTCGGCTGGCATTTGACTTGCCACTGACAACTAACAAAAGAGTGCATCACTGAGCTAAGACTTCTAAGCTAAACGCAAGGTGTGATGCATTCAGGGGCAAAATAGGAGTATGAATATTATAGCATGAATGCGTAACACCCATTCTGAGTGACTCCAGACAGCCTGGGAGTCAGGTGATCCGCCAGACTCCTTCCTATTCTTCCAGTGGTGAGTGCGGAGGGGTGATTCAGGGCAGCGGGGTCACTGAGGACCTACTGCAACCACACTCATAAACACAGCCTGTCAGTGACTGATAAACACGGCTAACAAATGGCGACTACCCAGGCAGAGCGAGCGCTTGGTTCCTATTAAACAGCAGGTATTGAAGTCCAGTCATCGTCGGTTTAGACTCGCCGCTGAGACGGTTCGGCGAGTGTCTGTTTAGACCTGCTTCTCCTGTTACAGCCGGCCGTGGCTCACACATGCAGCCCAACCTTCCAAACAGTTCTTGGACATCAACAAACAACAGCTGTTGTTCACATCCCGACTCTGCAGCGTGGTCACGTGCAGACTGCCGTTTCATCTTCAAACTGGAAAATCTGATAATGACTTTTTCCACATCCACAGCCCGAACCTGTTGTTGTTGTCGTTTCTTCAAGATGGCCGCCGCGCTGCACGCGTGAGTGATCGCTGCCCAGACCAAAGCCGTAGGTTTCATGGTTTCATTTCCTCGCTCAGCTATTTATTTAGTTCCCGGCAAAATATTTAGGTGATAGTGTAATTATATTTTATCTTGTATACATGTCCGGCCCGCTCCTTCATGTGATTCATTTCAAACAGTCCTCCTCCTGAGTATACATAAGGTAGTCAGTGAGCACTGGGGTTGTTTTTCGGATCTAAGGAGACTTCCACCGGTAAACACCGCCGAGTCGCACTCACGCAAGCTCACACAAGACGAGAAAAAAAAATTGTTTGGCCGTTGCTGCAGTCAAACCGCGGCTCAGGACTTCCCCCTGGCCGACCCGGTACCGTCCCGCCACACATCTTCCAGCAGCCCAAATCTGCCCCGTGAGTGATTACAGGAGGCTCTTCAGCGGCGCAGGGAGACTCGCAGAGGTTGTTATGGTTGTGTGTCTGCAGCTTCGGTATTAATTACCCGCCCAGCTGCGCCGAGCGTCGACCCATATGGATTTGATGTTAAGGCGCTCGCTGATGATATTAAACAAGCCTTCCACTTCCTGAGGTGTCAGCGAATCAAAGGCTCACCGTCGCCGCGCCGAGTCGAAAATGTCAAATGAATAGGTGGAGAAGTGAAAAGTTCAAATCGCAAGCCGAACCTTTTAAGTGACAGACTTGTATGCAGCGCCGCAGCCAAGACCACAAACCGGAATCATAAATATAGCAGAGGAAGTAGCTTCTTTGGAGCCAACTAAGCTAATCCTCATTCTGTGGGCATCAGTTGTTGATAGCTATATTTAGCTTCTGTCGGTTTTAGATGTTTTTGTTCATGTATCGATGACGCTAGCTCCACTAAACTACATGTTGTCTTTCCACCGGTTTGGTTTTTGTTGCTAACTGTTGTTGTGACTGTTGCTAATGTCACAAAAGGAAGTATTCTCTTACCATTGTAGCGATTTGTTGTGAAAGCTGTTGTAGTTGTATTGTCGTCATCGCTCTGGTGCTAATCGTATCTCTGAAAGGTCCTTGACTTATGACACTGGTGTGAAAAGGCCTCGAGATTTACGATGTTTTGGTTGTAAATCTCGCGAACCAACTTGTTCCCGAACATGTCTGCATGGTGCAGAGCCAAGAATTCCAGCCATTATTTCTCTAAATGCTCCTCATGTTTTCACAATGCTTACCATATATAAACTACTTATTCATACGTGTATTAGCAACAGATTATCTTTCACTCAGCTGAACTGCAACCTAACAACTGATTGATTAACTAAGCAAGTGGTAATCTCATTAATATTTAATAAAAATAAAACGTTTTCCCTAATCTGAAGTGTAACCGATAGTTAGTCCGAAGTATGGCGTGATGTAGCAACAAAACCCTGTCGAGGGCCTGGTGTAATGGTAGTTTTGCTGTAGTTGTCCTGTTGTTGTAGAATCTTTAGCTACTAAAACTTGTTATTCGCATCTCTGCAATTGAAAATTGTCACGCAGTATTTTTGCAGTTGTTACGGGCACCGGTCCTCTGTGTAATGCTAGTTGGTACAGTACTGGCCTCCAAAACACAGACTTCCACTTCAGTTTGAAGTGAAATGTATTGATTTGACTTCAGTTTTCTGTCTGGGAGACTTGGAAACCTGGGAAGAGAAGATGTGCAATTTGGACTGTTGCTCAGGATCCGTGCGTCTCACACTGTCCGACCAATTTCAGACTCAGCATGTTCACTTTAATGACATCACCAAATCACCGCAGACAGCTGGTCGAGGCACCTCGAGCAATCACAACCACAACACACCTCCTTTAACAGACGAAAACCGCCTCGTATTTATAGAAGAGCGAGCCACTTTGCCGCGGCCGTCTCTATCTTTGCAGATATCTTGTGAGAGTTCTCTGGACGTGCATTCATTTGTGTAAGAAAATATACTTCCAGCGCTGGGCTGGCCTTTCAGCCGCACTTTTATTAGCTGCTGCTGGACGCTCGCGAGTCAAATTGCTCCCAGGAGTGGAGATGGCCGAGCCGACTCAACCAAACCGCAGCATGATGGACCCACCAGACTAATAGTGGGGTCCAAACGGAGTGCTTGGTAAACAATCCTGTGCCCATGGAGACCAGCGGCGGACTGTCGAACAAACAGGCTGGAGGAGCAGGTAAACACCATTGCCATCAGAAGATCACACCAACCGAATAGCGCAGAATGAAGTGGAGAAAAGCGCCATCTTCATTCGCCTCCGTTTTCACGGTGTTCACACGTCCACATTTACACTTCTGATGCTGATCTCACCTCAGTAACATTCACTTCTCACTCATTGTTAATATTCAAAACCTGCAAGTCTGAGCTGAGAGACAGAAAATATATTCCTTTTAAGTACCTTCTCCCTCCCAAATGTATTCATCTCACTGTCACCTGCTTCTGGATAACTTAAGATGGAGATTTCGCAATGACCGTCCGGGTTTAAATGAGACAGAGAAAGTGGGACCATCATCTTCATAACACTTCCCTTCACAAGCTTCTCTACAGTAGCGCTGTAGTTTCTCAACAGTGTTCCCACTGACGTCTGCCTCTGAGGTCGTAGATGTTACCGATCACATACAGTAGGTCAAGCTGCTCTTGAGACTTCATACTACCCCACGTCCTCTATAAACAGAGGAAAGTTCACAGGTCAGCTGAGAAGCAAGCTCTCACGCCAAGGTCTCTCACAGTTGGACAAGCTCCTCAACCTAGCGCCGAGAGAGACCTGATGCCACCTGGCAAAAAGTCATTTCAGCTTGCAAAATATTTCCCCAAAAGATTGTCGGAATACAGGTCGATGATCAAATTCAGTGCTAACCGAAAACCCCCTGTGAATGCACACAGACTCACAAGAGTCCCAACTAGTGAAGTTCACTAGTTTCACCAGTGCAGCCTCACCTCACGGCTCAAATGCTATATGGACTTGTCGGAGCCATGACTTCTCAACAGTTGGTGCCAAACTGAAGGTAGAAAACGGGAGCTTTCTAAGAAAATATGACACGCATTTCATAAATTCTAGTGGGAGTGAGACAAAGCGAGAGCAGTGTTGCAACACTGGCTTCGGTTCGAGTTCTTTGAAGGTTTACTGCGCCACGAAATGAGTTGGAAAACATATTTATTTTAGTTGCAAGGCTAGTTTTGAAGGGTGCTGTTTTACGTTTAGTGAGAGTGGGGAGACCACTTGGCTGCTCAGTCCTACTACACCAGCTAATACATCACTGTTGGCAGAAAATTGGCTGAAAAAGTGAGTATTAAAAGACCAGGAAGGAAAACTAAAAGTTTGGATTCATCATCTCAGTTCGATTCCTCTCATGTCCTTGCCCAGTAATAATTTAAACAATCCAAAACTCATAGTGATGATGAAAATTAATGCCAAATGTTGAACGTGTAACTTGAAAAAAGGGACAAAGGAACTTACACTTAGCACTTTTTTGAACAATTTCAGAGCCACAAAATTAAAATAAAACCAGGCGACTTCCTTTAGTTGTTATAACTAAAGTTCATGATGAAAATTAATGCCAAATGTTGAACGTGTAACTTGAAAAAAGGGACAAATGAACTTACACTTAGCACTTTTTTGAACAATTTCAGAGCCCCAAAATTAAAATAAAACCAGGCGACTTCCTTTAGTTGTTATAACTGAAGTTCATGATGAAAATTAATGCCAGATATTGAACGTGTAACTTGAAAAAAGGGACAAATGAACATACACTTAGCACTTTTTTGAACAATTTCAGAGCCCCAAAATTAAAATAAAACCAGGCGACTTCCTTTAGTTGTTATAACTAAAGTTCATGATGAAAATTAATGCCAAATGTTGAACGTGTAACTTGAAAAAAGGGACAAATGAACTTACACTTAGCACTTTTTTGAACAATTTCAGAGCCCCAAAATTAAAATAAAACCAGGCGACTTCCTTTAGTTGTTATAACTGAAGTTCATGTATGAACTAGGATCTTTATTAACATAGTTAATGCATTTAAAGTATCTAGATTGAGGTTTCAAGAACATGCAAAAGCTGATAATGTCCTTTAAAAAATGAGCTTCCATCTGTTCAATGTTTCAGCAGTGAGGTGAGGGAGAAGTTGGTCAATTGTTCTGTTTGAAAAAGTGGTTTTCATCTGTTATCGTCACCACATTAGATCTTTATTTGGCGAACAGCGTTGCTCTGTTCCTTCCACACAAGGCTCCATTCACTCTCCACCAGCTCCATGATTTACACACAAAGGGCAACAAAGCCTCATCTAATCCAATCAACACAGACTAACATGTGAGGTCCTGAGGTCAAAGGTCAGCCAAATGCCCCCTTTAACCTTTCGGCCGGGACATTTCGTTTCCCTCTTTCATCTGGGCAGCGAAGAAGCGACGGCCGCAGAGGTCAGAGGAACGTCTGAGCGTCATCAATACTGGGCGGCTAATAGAGACGACAGAGACTCCTGGGTGGCTCCCAAGCTCTGGCAGCCCACCGGCGTAATGACAGGCCGCTCGGAGGCTCTGTGAGAGGGAGGCCAGCCTCGGCGAAATCATCATCAAATAAGCCACAAGCAATAAACCAGTTATTAAAACCAACGAGCAGAGACAACCTGAGGTCACATGGTTAAAAGCTGCAATTTGCTCGACGGCGACTTGAAAATGACTCGATGCTTTGCAAAGCGTTACCACGGAGACCTGGTGAGGCTTGTCAACAAATTTAGAATCTCAGTGGGAGCAGACGGTTCTGATCACTCGCAGGCTTCACTGGGGCCCCAAAAACTGCAAGAAGATTCCACGATTACTCATATGATCTGTGGCTCCCGTTTCCTCCCAGAGGTAAACTGAAAATGATGAACTCTCCAAAGGTATGAGTATGAGCGTGATGGACCGGGGGTCTGTCCAGGGAGTAAGTAGGGATCGACCCCAGCGCCACAAAACCATCTCGGTGGTAAGTGGAAAGAATCATTTTAGAGTTTCACAATGGAGTGACAGTTTGGAATTGTCTCCTCTCCAATGTGTGTTTTATATATATATAAAAAAAATATTAATAAAATATCACATATTTTAATATTCAAGTTATTTATTACGAATTTCAAAACATTAATAAATGACTACAAATAAATGATGCATTAATGACCAAACTCCAAACGCAATATTTACTTTCCATTTAATTAAAAAATGATTTCTGACATCCAAAAATATATTATGTCCATTCAATATTTTACTGGGCGACTTCAAATTTATGTTTTAATGTATATATTTTGATGAAACAGTTGCTGTTATTTTTTTTCTTGACCATATTCATTGTTTTTTTGTGCTTCTGACAGTAAATTGACATACAATAATGGAAACCAAGTGACTTCAAAGAAGTTGTGTCATTTCTGTATAATATTAAACTTTTAATATTAAACAAGTTCAGGTCTAGTGCCGAACAAAATGCACATTAATTGAGCACTCTGGTTCTGGAACTATTAACAGTGAATAAGAGGCTAATTTTAGTATATAGCGTCTGTGTGGCTCCCCATGAAGCAACAGCTTTTCTCAGTCAAACACAGGCTGCACCTGCTTCTTCCATCAGATTCCCTTCCATCTGCATACATTTTGGGATGTTTTCATATGACTCTGTTGACAAAAGCAGGAGCTAGGTTTAAGCGCACTTTAATTCAGGGCCGCATTTAATAGGTGGACCGTCCAGATTTGGCCCCCGGGCCTGGCGTTTGCCATTAATCCTTCTATATTTAAACTTTAATTTTAATCTTAAACCCATTAATAAGAACTAATGTACGTGATCGTGCCGGTCCAAGATGTCGCTGCCTGCTCCCTTCAGTTCACGTGAACTCGTCCCAGTCACGTCGGAAATCAACTTTTCCAGAGTTGAGATTCTTCTGATTTCTTTAACAAACATAAAAATAGCTCTCGCAACTGTGCTGCTGAAAACGCCGCACATCCGTCGACATCGAAACCGTGAACCCGGCTGACCGAACTGACCTCCGTCGCCTAGCAACATCATTGCAGTGGAAAGAGTGGCCATCCATCATCTGCTCGACCGGCTTTATTTTCAGAAAGTTCAAGGCCAAGTTTTGAGGCTCTTCCAGCGAAAACACACGTCAGGCTGTTTGTGCTTTTCTGAAATCAGCGGCAGCATCCAAGTTCAGACTCTGGGGAATCTCCTTTCATCAGACCTGCTGCACCTTCAGCGCGACGCCAGCGCAGTTGTCTGCTGATGTCAGGCGCCTCTCATCCTCGCTGGGACTCTGCTGACGCGCTCAGATTCAGTCGCAGTCTTCCACAAGACATTTTTAATGACCGGAGAGGCAGGAAACTTCAGCTCCGCGTCACAACATCATTAGAAATGTCTACACTCTCATCTGGCTTCCCATTGATTCCATCTCTTGCTGCACAAATATGACCCACTTATTTCCACTCGCACAGACTAAACACCAATGTAGTTTTATTACACTCACATTTACTCCTGTAATTGAATGTGTTTCCATCTTTCATTTCAGACTTTAGTTGAACAGAGTGGTTGTATTTGTCACAGTTTTCCTTTTATGTATTTGGATTTAATTTACAAAACATTAATTCTAAATATTTTCTATGATTTAATGCCATAATGTACTAATTTGAAGCATTCAAAATGACACAACGAGAATATAATTTAGAAAGTTATAAAAATGAACTGATCCATGTAAATGTATATTTGAATAAATCAAATAACTAGCACTATTTTGGATTATTTTATCAAAAAATCTGCTACTGTACATACTAATATTTTTATATGTTTCAATATTTTTTTATATTTTTTTATTTTTAAAAAGTTATTTTGATATTAAAGCATTTTTGTGAAGAAGGTCATATTTTGATAGATTTTCTCTTAACAATGTACATATTTTTTATATTTTGTATATAATTTGATAAAAAAATGTTGGAAACAATGAGCAAAATATATACAATTTTCTAAAACAAACTATTGTGAATTTTAATTCACACTATATCAAGCAAATTATTTTTTACATTTGAATTATTATAATTATTATTGATTATTCTGATAGTTATTTTCATAAATGAGAAAATTTAGTATGTTGTGACTTGGATAAAATATAGAAATTTGTTAAATATTTTTGTCTTCAATAAAAAGATTCCTAGTTTCTTTCTGAACCATCTTTGTCTCAGGATTGAGAAGCCTGTTCTGCTCTGCTGGGACGTGGTGCTTCCATATATCATGACTCTCTGTGGTCATGTGACTTGTGCCGTCAGCTCTTTTGTGGACTTAACCAAACAACACATTGTCATGCAGATCCGCCTGCAGGAGCCGGTCATCGATAGCTGGCCCTTAGACAGGAGTGGACCTCGGTGTCTGACCTCCACCTAGTGCTCGGATTTGGGACCTCGGCCACAATGGAGAGAGCCCAGTTTGATTCATGGCGGTAGATTTATGGGACGGAGAGGAATGTGTCCTGGAGGGTAAGGACCTGGGAGACACAGCGGCGGTCAAAGGTCACCTTGTCTCTGTTGTCTCGCAGGAGGTCAGACTCTGGAGCACAACAGCTGTTCTTCAGTAAATACAATCAGATATATCTGCGAGTGGAAGAGGCGTGAAATAAAACACACCATCGGTTCATGTAGATGATCGAGGGACCAGTTGTAAGGTGGACAGAAGAACGTGAGACGAACACGAACACTCTCAGTGACGCAGAGAGGACTCATTTTCATAATTTCTGAAATTATAGTCTTGGTCCTGTCATCGTCCAGAGGCAACCATATGCTTCCCTCTCACATCATCCACTTGTTCCCCACATCAGTGACTCACACACGCTCCTCCGGTTTGATAGTGATGAGCGACGCATTCGGAGGAAGTCAGTCCAGCGCTGTGCCTCTGTGACGCGAGCTTGATTTAGCTTTTCATTCGGATGCGTCTCCGGCGCCAGTCTGAAGGTGCCATCACACCGAGCACAATAAAAGGACTGACATACACTTGAAGTCGATGCACAGGTGCGACTGAAATACAGGAACGTGGCGTTCATGGGTGTCGAGCGACGACCTCACAGCGAAAACCAGTCACATCCCAGATTTAAGTTGACGTATGTGGAGAGGGAAAGTTCCTGAGCAAAACGCAGAATTGAAATGGAAGAGAAGCGGATCGTAACGGTTGCTAGCATTCATCTGCTGATGGACCCAGAGACGGTGGCGTCCACATGAGTTTGCGAGGTGAAGGGCTAAAACTCCGCCTCTCTCAGGGTTTCTGCTACATAAACAACTATGGCGCAGTGTCCTTCAGAACAACACTTTTTTTAAAGATGAATTCTCATGTGATCAATTGTATTAAAACAAAGTGGAAACATCAGAGGAGGAGATGACACATCAATGCTATGGTGGTTTCCTGAGTGTTTTTAACAGACAAATCATGACAAAATGACAGCAACAGGTCCGTTGCTTACGGGAACTGAAGTCTGGCGTCCAGCTGGACTGTACGAAGCAACAATTTCAAAAAATCTGGGTGAAAACTCTGTCTGTGACTGTTGTCCAGTGAGAGCCGCCCCCAGAGCACAAGTATCGCTAAGCTACATTTGACGTGAACAGACTTCCGAGACATTGTGAGAAGCTCAGTCATGGCAAACACCTAGCAGAGCCACCTCCTTCCTACCGACTGCTCCCTGGAGAGGTGGAGTTCCCAGGTCGAACCCAGGATACACCGGAAATATTGAGAGAGAGCAGTCTGGAGCTTTTTGCTTCCACTGCTGCCCCCACGACACCACCTCAGATAAGAGGGAAAATAAGGACATATGAAGATTCTCAGGTGATTTTTTTGTGAAAAACGGATGGCAAAAAATCGGAATGAGCCAGTTAAGCATTGGCAAAGATGTTTTGGGTGGATGCTCTGGTTCATTAACTCTCCTCCAAACTGCCAAGAAATCCAAGCCCTGACACCATCCTAAATTCACAGTCCAATATTCGTCACACAATGTAGCATGTTTGATCCTTCGAATTACTTATTTCTTTGGAAACCGTGTCTGCTGATACACCTCGCACCGTCGCCTCGCCGCAGAAGCTTTTCTCAGATCAAGCACAGACGTGTTTGTCTGATCAGGTCGTCCGCCTGGTTGTTAAAAGCAGCAGGTTATCAATTAGACAACTAACTTTCTGCAGCCTGAGCATTCACCAAAGATTTCAGGAAACAGATTTCTGACTCTCTGAAACTGGACAGCTGCCAGAGTGAAGACTGCGGGGCCACACGGGGCGAGCAGAGCGACGCCTGCCAGACAAAGAGCTGAGAGCAAACGGACACAAACATCCCAGGAAAACAAACCGATCGCCCTTAAACCGAGGGATTCTAACCATGTTCCTGAGTTAACTAGAAGAGAGTTCAGTGTAACTTTGTAAAGTGGGAGGTCAGAGACGTGAAAGCATGACGAGAAAAGACAAGGTCAGGAGCCGATCAGAGGGAGAGCACGTGTGGACACGTGTGGAGGAGAGGAGAGACTGCTGGATGAAAATGCTGGTGATGGAGATGCCAGGAAAAAGGAGAAGACCTTTCAGCTTCTCAGCCGAATTGTCTCCAACAAACATTCCTTTGTAAGATTTTATCAAATCTGGAAGAGAAGTTGGGAAACTCTGATCCTTAATTCAAGCATCTCACGTCGGAACGGAATTATAACTTCAACTCTGTTGTGGTTTCAGAAGTGCTGATGTCGGCAGAAAAAAAAAAAGACGCCCAAATTAGAGACTAGCATGGATGGTCCAGATAAAAGCCAAGTCTGAGGTCGTGTTCTGACAGCCTATAGAGGAAACCCCCGAGGACTGCGTAGCAAGAGCGGCTGACGCAGGGAGAGAGGCTGTGCGTCTTTAGCTTATCGCTGAAGGAAGGGCTCTTCCTCAGAACGCGCCGATGCTCTCAGTCCTTCTTGCCATCTGCTGATACATTTGAAGCTGGTGTTCTGGCTGCATTCCACCGAGGCCTTCCGCAACACCATGTGCTGCCGGAGCTGATCGCAGTGTTTCACAAGTGTGACATAAGTGGAGCTGCCACCAACTCCGCTCAATAGATTTGCAACCTCCGCCCGTGGCAGACCTCCAGAGCAGCACGACGGCTTTGGAAATCTAACACCACCTGCCTATAGATACTGGACGCTCAAGGCAGGGAAGCCATTTTGTCATAACAATCTAGGGCGGTTGGGGGCGCAACATTTATCAAGCTAATGTAGCGGCTAAAAACTAGACAGGCTCTTGACAAGAAAGAAACCAGCAAAAGAACTCTGTCCAACTTCACTCAGCAAGAATGACGCAGTTCAGAGAGACGGCCACGGTTGATCCTCCGTCTGGAGACTGGTCCAAAAACATCCCGCGGAGAACTAACAAACAGCAGACGCCTTGCGCACATCTTTTGTTTTGCTCTTGTCTGTCAACAGCTGTTTGCACTGCAGTGTTGAAAACATGTTGGGAAATAACCTTCTCACAAATGTGATAATTGCTTAATGGCCAATGAACGGGAGAAAAACAAAATTATTCTATACTCATTCTGGAGCCACGTCTGTTGCAGATGCAGTTTGGGTGGTGCCATGAGGGTTTCTCAGATGTTGCATATCTGAGGAACTGTTAGAAAGAAGCAGCAAGTGATATGATGGTTCAGCTTTGCAGCGTGTGCCCCTCTGCTGACTGCCATGTTCCACAGCTCTCCCATCCTTGTTTGGTCTCAGAGCTTCTTCCTTCTGACCTCCTCCATGCGCTCGATGACAGTAATATTCAGCCATTTTCTTCCACTTATCTGAGGGCAGCAGCAGCTGAGGAGGCTTAAAACATCTCCTTCCCCAGAACTCGACTCTTCTGAGGGAATACCAAGGTGTTCCAAGGTCAGGTGTAAAACATGGCTTCTCCAGAGAGAAGACCTCCATGCTCAAACCACATCAGCCGCAGCCCACGGCTGGAAGAGATCCTCGCTCTCCGGAAGAGTCCAGGAACACAGCAAACACAACTCATCTAGGGCCGTTCTGAAAAGTGGTGAAGCCAGACAGAAGTGCAGTGTCAGCAGACTGATGTCCACAGACAAATCTCCATTAGTATTGCTCTGTTTTTGGCAACCACGCACTCTACGTCAGGGCAACTCATAAATTCGGAATAAAATAAATATAATAAAACCATATCTAAATATCATAAAATGATTTTTTTTTTTTTAATTTAAACTCCAAAGAAGATAAAAGTGAAGTGTAAATGAAAGAATCGCTATTTCAAAACTGCTTCTACAGGTGCTTTCATGAACAGTTTTTACTGTTGAGGGGGCGGCATCACTTTCTTTATCATTGTTTCTTTTCAAGAACTTCTCCATAGTTGTTAAGTATCACAGATTTGCAGCTGTCAAGTCAATTCAGTGACACACTACCCAACCATGGGGGGCAATAATAATCGTTCAGGAGCGTTCAGGAAAATATGTTAAATGGGACAAGGAACAAACGATATACGTTTTGGAGTAATCGGTTTGGACCCAGGAGTTTTTAAACCATTCTTTATCAGTGGAGGTTTGCGCTCTCTGAGTGCTTTTCTTTCTTTTTACATCCATAACTTGTGTTAATTGCAAAGACAGCAAAGCTAATTCTCAGCATTGTAATGCAGCATAGCCAAATCAAGACAACCTTTTATATCGGCCACTGAAGCTACAATTCTCCTGGAAACCACCCTGTGATCTGGAATTCATCATGAACAGTTCTGTTCACTGTTCCCTTGAACTCCCTTGGTCAACATTTTCACTGAAACATTATCAACCTGGCGAGTACAGAGGAAAAACATCCGCTGGCTGAGTGCGTCGCACGACAATTAGCTGTAGTTTACCTTGAACGCGGAACCGATTCACTTAACGCTGAATGAGTCGAGGAAGTGAATGAAACGCAGGTGACAAGCCCCTCTGTGATCTGCTCTCTTTAACTTTTATTTTTCTAGCTAATATCCAACTGTAAAATCCAGCTGCCATTCAAACTTTTCCTCGGCGAGCGAGGGAATAAAGTGCATAGAGGTGCATTGTAAGACCAAGCCAAGGGTGAATTTACAACCCTTTCACATCGGGAGGAAAGTCGGGGGGCGGGGAGGAGGGAAAATCTGGAAGGAAAAGTCCTGGAGAGAGAAAGCCTCTAATCCTCCGGGCCTCTGTTCCCAGTTTCCTCCGAGGCTGGAACCTTCCAGCGCTACTTCAGCAACAGCCGTACAATGTTTTTCTTCCCTTTTCACCGATTACCTCAGCGTCAACTACAAACAGAAAGAGTCTCCAGCAGCAGCGGCGGCGACGAGCGCTTCCGTACTGTCATCCAAACAACAGGGAGAGAGCAAAGATGCTAATTCCAGTGTTGGAAATTCAGCACGGTGAATCCCCTAATCCCCACGACCACATACTAAGCTTGCAAACATTTCAATAAACGCCTGAATGTGGGCTAATGAAGGATTAGCCGGGGCCGTCGTAAAGAAACCCCTAAGGCCGTTTTGGAAGCATTTCGGCGTTAATGGTGGCGAAGGAAAAGGCCACAAAGAAAACATATTGTAATCCAAAAAGCCAGAGCGAACCGGGCGGGGACTGTGCGCCGAGTCATGGGACCTCGCTGAGCGACTCGGCTTCAGTGCTACAACTTAAGCTCATTTGATGGGTTAAAGATTCGGAGTCACATGACAGATTATTTGCCGGGAAACGGTTTCAGCGCGGAGCAGTAAGTAGATCAAGCACTCTTTCAAGGGATTACCTTTCATTTCCAGGGCTCAGATGGAGGAACCTGCCCGAGTGTGGAGTGGATGAAGTGAAAGTTGGATTGACGAGTCATTAGCAACGGGAAAAATGAATAGGCAAATACATGAGTGATTTATGAAAGTACAGCGCCGTCTAATCTATTAGTCCCAGGGAGCTCTTACTGGAAAACCTTTTATCGTCTGGGCTAATGACTTGACACTTAAATGTTTAACCCGTCTGGTTCTGTCATGAAGCCAGGAGAATGAGAGAGAAGCTGTTGGCCAGAGTCTTGAAGCTGAGGTGCGAGAAGGGGACTGGTTTGATAAGGATTTGTTGTGGTCCAGGGGACAACTTTACAACCCCCTTCTTGACATCCAAATGCGTTGTCCATGAATCCCCTCCCCTTTTTTTCAAACCTGCCTCGACCCAGGTGCCATGTGCTGTATCCCCCCGGCATTTATTTTCTTCTTCTCCAGGCTTCTCTTCCTATTTATGGAACACCCCGCCCAGGAACAAGCCGCCAGACTATCGTATTCGTATACAAGCTTCCCAAGTGTGAGTCCCATCCCTAGTCAAGCCCCGCCTCCTGTCTTGTGGTTCAGAACGTAGTTGTTTTGGATGTGGACTGTGTTTGAGTTTAGTTTTGTCCTGTGAACTGCGTTTTTGATCCTTTTAGGTTATTATTTTTTTAAGACTGTGAACTCTCCATCGCCACACGGACACAGATTTGAGGCAGACACCAGTGGCTCAGACTCAGTTTTGCCTTCACATGAAATTGTAATTGCAAAAAGGTTTCCGTTTTTCAGCAGTGATCCTTGAAGCATCAAATTTGTGCATTTTTATTCCAAAAAAGATATTTGAAAATGCAATTTTTGGGGGGTAATTTTGTCTAAAATAAGACTGAGGGCTGTGCATGTATAGAAGGAAAAGCCGCTGTGGAAAGAGAAATCAAACTGTTCCACAAAACGTAACAAAAACCCAGAGCCACTGTGGCCCTTTGAGGACCAGTTTGAGATCCCCGATATAAACTGTCCAGTGAAGAAGCTATTTGAAGGTAAGAGTTTTGACGTGTTATGAGATGAGTAAAAGTTAGTTAGAGCAAGAGAACAGAAGGGAATTGTTAATGTTTCTTTTTGTCATTGTACATTGATTTAAGCATTATTTGAAAGAAGCTCAGTAAGACAGGTCGAGGTTCTTTCGTAAAGAGAGAAACATTATAACCGCAGGGACATTTTCTGAAACCTACAGGGGCACCAGAGGGCAGGAGCCTGTCCCAGGTACAGTACTGTGGGTGAGAAGTGAACAGGATGATCGAAGGGCTCACAGTGAAAAACAACCATTCTCACACGCACAGACACACACATACATGTTTTGTGAGGACATTTCATTACAATAACCCTTTCCCCAGCCTCTCACCCATAACCTAACCATCCAAAACGCATGGCTAACCTTAACCAGGACCAAACTGAAACCCAATTATACTGACCCAGTTATTTTGAAGTTTTAATCCTCAAATCGAGGCTTAACCTCGTGAGGACCAGCAAAGTCCCACAGAAAAAGGTGTTTCTCCGAGCATTGGAGAAAGACACGCACACACACACCGATGGACACCTTTGAGTTCTCATTCAACCTCTGTATGCTTTTGGACGGCGGGAGGAAACCGGAGTGCACCCATGCAGGCAAGAGGAGAACATACCAACTGTACACAAAAAGGACTGAGGTTGCTCTGAGCAGGGACTGAAACTGCAACCTTCTTGCAGTGCCAAGATTTTCTGGAAGTTTCTGAACACTGCAGAGACACATTGAAAATTCACTTATGTAGAAAGTCGGTATGAGAATCAGGCGATATCTGTACTAGCTGATTCATTAGCTACTGTTTACAAAGACGGAAATATGATCCTGTATTTTGGTCTGCAATGAACTGAATTCTACATCAAAAAGGAAACAAAAATCTGGAACTTCTTTTGGAACACAACAGGATGGAGGACGCGCGCTCGAGCTCATGAGCTTCTGATGCTACAGTGCGTTGATGAGAACTAAAACTGCATGATCACGTCTGAAAAATTCCACTCCTTTCTGTATGATCCACCGATTCATGTCTCCGCTTGACTCCCTTAACGCTCATCACAGGCTGAGGAACAACCTGAAAAGCCCCCGACGCTGGCTGAGGCAAGAAATAACTAACAAGGCGCCATATCTGCGTCTATTTACACCTCCCGCACGCAGAGCGGCCACAAAGCCGACATGCTGGTAGGCTTTAACTCTGGGGCCCATTAAGCCGTTTTGCGGGTGAAACGGTTATTTCTCATTTGCCAAATATTCACTTTGGGGATGAAAGTCTTTATTTCCGCGGTGATTTTCTCGCGCCGCTCGCTGTGTGGTCCTGTTTAAGATGGACAACGCTGCTGGAAAGACTTCACACAGGCAAAGTTTTCAGTCATGTTGTTACGAATTGACTTAAGACCTTTTGGCTGACCGGAGTGTTCCTACCTTCGGTGGCAGTCTCCCCTCCTCTCTGTCTCCCGAAGGATTATTGGTCACCAATCCAATTAATCTACAGCATAATAAATGAAATTTCTGCAGGACCTGGGACTCAATAGTCACCATCAATAATGCCACCGTCAAGTAGCCAGCGGAAATAACACATCTGTGGTCCACGTTTCCAGTGGGTTGTTTCTTTTCTTGAGACAATTCATCTTTTCACGACCTTCTCAAAAACCTGAATTCATTCACACTACTGTGTTTTTCCTGGTCGGCAAATGTTCCGGGGGAAGAGTCCGGGTTGAAGCTGAGCTGGAGGTTCATAACACACAAACCCAAATACCGCATTTGTTTGTACAATCGGGTCCAAATCGTACTTGTGTTTCCTATCTCATCTTCCAGTGGTGGGAAACATGGTGCAAAGTAAATCAGAGTCAGGCCATAATCTCCAGTCAAATCTCTATTGTCAAGAAAACTCTTTCAGTTTACATCAATGTGGTCGTTTCTCTTCACCAAGAATTGCTGCCAATCTAAACTCGAGTTCGCTGACAGATGCAGTGGAAGCAGTATAGACTCTCTTCTCTGGGCAATAATACAGTCATCTTGCACGGCAAAACGGATCGCGGCAAGGAAGTCTAGACTTCCCCCTTGGGACCCTCCGCCTCTTGGGGGAATATACAGAAACTTCCAGGCCAGTCGAGAGTGACACCACTGTGACCCGGGCCTCGTCCTAAATGGACGTGCTGTAACCAAGTGCTGTAAAGAGACGCGCTCTCTTCTGAGTCTCTCCCGGATGAATCATACGGCAACATTGTAGTCGTGTTAAAGTCATACCATCCAACTGGACACCGAGTCGAGGCAGAGCCCAGAACATGCAGAGACCAAGACCAAGTTGAAGAGCCTGAGACCGAGTTGAGACCAAGACTAATGAGAGGGGCAACAACAAGAACAAGACCCAACTGAATACAGGATAGAGTAGTATAAGTCTATTTGAAATTCGAGAAACAACAATCATTTTGTTGAACAAAATGTTTTTGTTGGATCAAACTCACAGTTTGTTTAGTGTTCATTCTTCCCACTTCTTTGGTCTCGGCCTTGGCTTGGTCTCAGTCCCTCTTGGACACCTGGTCCAAGTCTTGGACCAGGTGTCTGTATGCTCAGGTCTCGGTCTCGACTCGGGTTTGGCGGTCTCCGCTACAATACTGCGAGTGTCAGCTCCACTTGGAGCCACTCGATTCACACACCAGTCGCTCAAGGACACGTCAACTCTACTCAGTGAAGAATCCTTTCACCTCATATCAAAGTTCTGAAACACTGTTCATAAAACAGATTTGAGTCAGCGTCCCTGGCGAGGAGCGGAGAGGATCCTTCCCCAGGCAGGACCTGTTTTTAATGAGGTGTTCAATATCACGATGTCACATGGCGGCTGTGAAAACATCTTTCATGAAAGCTAATGAGAACAGGAATGAGTGGACGTTCCGAGCGCGTGGGCTTGACTGATGGGAAACATGTAAACAAGATGCGCAATTATTGCCACGGTGCCGAGGAAAGGTGGCGGCAGACATGACAGCCCGGATGGAAGTGGCCGAACAACGAAGATTCAACATCTGTGAGGCGCTTGAGATCCTCAAGTCACACCGTGCAAGCGGGGGACAGCACAGGAACTTCGAGGAGAATCTCAGATAAACATTGATTTTAGAGGAATGTTATTATGATGGGACCAAAAATGACGACACTTTGAATACACACATCAAATACTGGAGATTACAGACATTAAATGATGAAGCTCCTTCATGTGTGAGACTGTGGCAGGGTGGAAGGGATCTAGGTTCTTGTTCACACGTGAGAGTAAGATGGAGAGATGAGGCTTTACTTTTGAAACTTGTGAGTCCTTTTATCCCCAATTACTGGCTTATTTTCTTTCATCCAAACATCTTTCTCTCTGCGTTGTTTGTCGACACACTGCTTCATGATCTCTGACTCTCAGACCTATTTTAGATTCAAGACTGTTTTCAACTCTGAAACTCAGATGAAAACTTGATGAATTTGCTGATCCCCATGGACTTTATAAACAACATCAGTCACAACGCGCAGCAAACTCCTGTCCTAAAATCTGGAGTCCCATTCGCAGCATGGCCACGACATATGGATGATGCCACGGATAAGAAAAAAACAAGTGTGATTCTGTGAACCGTTGAGAGGCAAATGGCAGCAGGAGGATCCCCGTCTTTGCTGCCATATGTTTCCCTGAAAGTCCCCCCTTGACAACACCGCCCGGGTGGGATTAGGATCCTTCCTATCACACGAGCCGACTGGAGGCAGACCAAAGAGAGTTCACGCAAATCAAATCAAAGGGGAAATTAAAGACTATTCCTGTTTTTTCACCGACTTACTCCTAAGTCAGATAAGGTGGACGGACGATGGAAACAAGATGTCCAGTGTTCCACATATTGCTCTCGCTATTGCTCCTATGTCTGGATTCACTGGCTCAAACATCAGAGTTTTGAAACCTCTGCAAACTATTTCTCAGTTGCTGATCGGCTGGGGGAACATCAAAGGGTTAGCAAACGAGGCTAACCGTGCGAGCTAAACACCCCTGCTGATTGGTTTTGGAGGAAATAAAAGTGGTGGTTTCTGCGAAACAAATGCCAATAATCTGATATGAATTGAGGTACTGTCCACCAACACCAAGTGAGAAAGGCATTTCTGTACTCCATCACAGTGTATGTAAATTTAAAGTAAGATACGTTCACTCAATGGAAGAATAGGTTCCTTTAGTGCTAATTTTGGCTATTCACACAGACCAAGTCGCATTTTTTGTCTCCATCCGATACTAGCATCGGCGAGTATCACTTCAGTAACACTTCAGTCAGAGTCATTTTCAGAGTATTAATAATACCGCGAGAGAAGCTCCATCCATGGACAACTTTATATTTGCTCCCATACAGTTGGTACTCTCTTAAGATACGACTATTCCGTCACAAACAAGAACTTGGTATTAGGGCTGTAACGGTTAGGTGATATAGTCGACAATAGTCGACTGCTAAGATTGTTCGTCTACAAGTCATGATGTCTTTGTTGTGCTATGTGACCGTCGCAACCTAAAAAAAATCAAAAGTATGGGACCACTACACAAATATGCATCAAAGAACACATAACTTTCACTCCATATTTTGGTCAAAATTCAAATACAAAGTTTCAAAAAGCTCTTTTTCGATCTCTCAGATTGAGCTGAGATGAAAAAGTTGTATTCGCTAGGATTGACATAAACTACTGCTACTTCAGAGTAATGTAAATACTTTAAAAAATGTATATTCCATTTACAAGACATGTTGCCACGTTCGTCCACCCGTACACATCGTATGCCGACTAATCGTTACGGTATCAAAACAACCGTTACCTGCAACCCTAGTCATTACATTGTTACTAGCTGTTCTGTTATGATTTGCCACAAATAGTTTCCATGTCAGGAGCAGGCGCAGTAGATCGGCAGTTTTCTGATTTTTTTTTTTTTTTTTGAAGATGCAAGATCCTGAGTCTTTACCCTGACTGCACCTCATCTCCGAGTCTCTTCCAAGTCCGCGGCAGTTCTTCTAGTGCTAAAGCACAGTCACAGCCGCCGCTTCCTTCATCCCTCTGCAACTTCTAAAAGTCTGGATGAAGTCAGAAGAGCAGCGAAGGGTTTCATCTTGTTAATTAACGCCACGCCATCGCCGCTAATGTGCGGCGTGAACTTTGAAGACAAAGCAGCCGCGGCTTCATTAACTCTGAATTGAAAGATCAGAGAGTAAAACACACTTAACAGAAACGATCTGCGAGTGCGAGCTTGTGGCAGCTTTTATTTTGAAGCTCCAGATGCCTCCAAAGCTGGAAGATTAGCGGGGAGAAACCTGACACCGCGGCGGGAAGGAGTCGAGCGGAGGGAAGGAGAAAACACAGCAGATGCTAAACCAACATATTGTGACGCTTCACACCTGGTCTGAACAGAAGCCAGACGCACTGAAAACGCACCAAATGTTGGCCATCGTTCCGTCTTCCTCACGACAAGTTCCGGTTGTCCTCCACTCCAGGTCCAACTGTGTATCTTCTCTTCCACTCAAGTCAACTTCTCTATTCATAGGTATGAATTACCCGAATGATTTTCCCAGATTTATTTTCTTTCTGCACATTCAGTTTCTTCTTCTCTGCCCCTAATGGTGAGTCATCGCCGTGCCACCCACGACTGTCGCCCCCTTGGAAACATTAATTGCCCTTAACTGTGTTCAAATAAGCAGCGCTGTGGTGAGGTCCGATCGGACTCACAAGGCTCCGTCTGTCTCAGGACACAGTCCGAGCCTGTCTGCCACACTTCTACAGGGACGTGATGAGTGGAGGAGCCGCTGGCAGCGTTTAGCTGCTGTCAGCTGGGATTGAAGCGCGAGGCTGATGCCGAGCGTGTTTGTGTGTGTGTGAGGGAAAATAACAAGGGTAATAGGTGCCAGGGCAGCAGAGCGCCGCACACACCCAACATCCTCGGCACAATTACCAGACAATTACACTCAATAACAATGTTTATTCAATTATATTTGTTTTGTTTTGTTTTCCTGAGTCAGATTTCTCACTCTTTCCAAAGTCACCCTTCTCTGGTGCTGTTTTCTTATTTTAGTCCAGTTTTAGTAGTTTCTTTCTGTCATATGTTTGTTAGTTATGCAACTTTTATTGTCAATACTTGTTATCTTCATGATGAAAAAGTATGCATTTTTTACATTACTTTCACATGGAAAACTTTAATTTTGCTTTTCGTGACTGACAATTTTTGTTTTGTGAAGGCCAGCTTTACACAGTACAATATTCTTAATAAACTTACTCTATACTTATTTATCTGAGGTCAACTGCTGGGTCAGTTTATGTGGTTGAATTTGGAATAACTGGACTCCTGAGTCCATTTATTTTTATTTATTTGTTATTTATTTGTAGCTTGTTGCTTGCTTGTATGCTTTTTTATCCATCGTCTTATTGTAAAGATCAAGTCTTGGGTCAACCTTTCCTCAGATAGATCGGCATGTCCGTGGTTGCGCCCCCTAATCTCAACACTCGGAGAACCTCATCATCCGGAAACACAAGTGGACCTACTGATGGTGGTCTGAGGTGAGGAACCGATTTGGTGAAGATGCTGGCAGACAGGAGTGAGATTCACTACTCAGGGTTAAAGCTACCTAAAAAGTGCCCCTTGTTTCTCCGTCGGCTCAGTTCTTGACTACATTCCGTTCCACGTCTCTGATTTTTGATCGTAAATATTGACATATGTGATCACCTTTTTCAAAGCTTATGATCAGGTCCAACTGACTCAGACACACAATAATTTTTTGAGAGGCGTTCGCCAACCCCAGTCTACGAAGGGCCAAACCCGGATCAGCATCAAGTGTGAATTTGAAACAGTTTTGTGTGGCGTTTTGTGTGTCGAAAGCTGCAACATCTGGCCAGCCTCCAGCGTCTCCTTCATTAATCCATTCGTTCAGTTGCCGTGGTTACCGTGTTTTGTGTTAATGACAAATCTCTTTTTTCACTAACTCTCTTGAGAAAGAGGGGGATGACGTCCATTGAAATTGTGGACAAGCGAGCGTGTGGTTGACTGAGTCACAAAGGTGTGGTGGAAGACGAAGCGGCTCGCAGGTGAGTGAGGACAGAACATGACAGACGCCACTTACGCCAATCTGCCCTTCTGACTGTAAGAAACCACTCAGAGTTGGATAACACTGGAAACCACTGGGCTTCTACACAGTCAAACACTTTGTTTAGGAGGTTCATTTCGATAAAAAAAAAATAATTTGGTGTGGATGGAAATTAAGTTATAATCTCGGACTAGAACCAAATAAAAATTTAGGTTCGACTCATTCATTGGAAAGAGACACCAACACAATGTGTGTGAGCAGAGGCATCACAGAAATGAAGGGTGACTTCCAGCACAAAGTTATCTGTGACCCCAGGAACCGAGGTCGCCAGTGGAGGAGTCAGAAATCACTGCGAAGACTGGGTAATAAATGGCATCAGGCTCGGTCCTACCAGGCGGAATCAATAGTCCAAGTGTTTGGGAGCACGGAGATAACCGCAGGGTGCAGATAAGGATTTTAATTTCCCAGTGAAGTGGAGTGACTGCGGCTCCCCGAGCACCTCAGGAGCTTTTTGCCGTTTATAAAATGCTAAGTTTAAATTGGTCACTCCATCAATCACGACTTGAGCTCTCTTGGATGAGAGACACTGACCACTGCGGACTGGGAAAACCCGAAACCCTAAAAATGTTCTTTTGAGAAGGATCCTTGGTTTTCCAGGTTTGGAGGTGAATTTCAAAGACAAACAAAGCGTCTGGTCGTCGAGCGACCAGGTACATGCTGTTATTCTTAACGTCTTAGTTGGCAGTGAAGGGCCGGTCGGCTCCGAGCGATCCCGCTGAGATAATAGAACAGCGCCTTTGATTTGGACCTAATTCCAGGTAATAGCTTCCAGAGGGAGCCGCTCAGGCCGAGCAGCGAGGAATGCAAAGTAATCTGGTCTCATTGGTTCTGCTGAAGCCCTCTGAAGACGCGGCGAGGTCCTCACCCTCGCAATACCATCGCCACGTTCACAGCTCTCATCGAGGAGGCTTCAAAGGAGAAAGGGCCAAGCCTCAATGAGGGACTCCTGGTTTAACTCTGCTGAGCCCACTGTTCAATTCCCGCTGTTATCCTTCACAGTAGTCCGCAGCTAGACTCTTCACAGTCACAGCCCAGCTCAGTTTCCAAGGGTGGGAGTCGGAGTACACTCTCTAAAATAAGCTGTTGGTCCCCCAAATGACCTCAGTGGAGAGTCAAACTTATTTTTATCGCATCCCAGTTTTGCTGCTTGTAACTGAGAACAAGGCTTACAAATGGTAGGAAGCTTGCGGCAGAGTTGAGTGATGTGGGGGGCGTTTGGAAAAGGGCAGTACGGCCCTCCTTATTTTGACTGCTGCCTCCGCAACCAACCTCGAAGCAGCAGAAGAAAAACAGATGCCTGGATTCGCTGTCCACGACCCTGAGTTCGAGTCAGGTGGGTTGCAGATCAGCGTCTCGTGAGGTTTCCCTACAGCTTACTGCAGACATCGGCAAACCTGCCTGTAACTGCGAAACCATGAAACTGTCCACGCTAAAATGTTACAATATCATTTTTTCTGAAGTCACATTTTTCATTCTTACTCAACTATTATATTACTATTTAATATTACGACTCAATATTACTATTTAAATAAAATATATATATTCTACAGACATTTTAATGGGTCTTTTTTTGTTTATTTTTCAGAACTGAATTTCTTCTTTTTTAGCAAAACATTTTATTAATTTCTAACTTTCCGCTTATATTTTAAGATTTTTCAGAAAAAAAAACATTTATACCTTTTTTTTTAACATTTCTTATCCCATAATCCATTGATTTGTAACACAAAAGCTTTATTCTCACATGGAAAACCTTGTTTTTCTATGTTTCATCACTCTTGATAGCATATTTTCCACATATTTTTTGTGTCACAATTTTCAACTAATATATAATTATTTTTAACCACATGACTAACAAAACAGTCTGAATTAAATGGGTAAAAAAAAAACATTGATGATCCTTTTTAAGGCTGGCATCCCACTTAAAGAGATCTTTGTGGAACAGATACAAGCTTTGTATGTTCAGCTCTCCCTTCAAGGATAAGAAGCTTCATCCTCTCAGAGAGACTCAGAGTACAACTGACTCTGAAACACCTCCTTGGAGAATCCAAATCAGCTCCGGCTAAGACCCTCGATCCTCTAGCAGATATTCCCCTCTGAAGTTTTTCTGGCTGGTCTCTGCTGCCCCCACGACCCAACCCAAAAGAAAAAAGATTAATAATCTCTGTAGTGACAGAAAGAACAAAACCGCTGAGCCGTGTCTCAAAATTAAGCTCTTTTTCAGTCGAGTGTCTGGCATCTTCTGTCCAGATAATCATCCATCAGAGACTCAAAGAGGAGCAGCCTCTGGATAAATCGTTTGGCGGATCATCAGGGAAGTGCGCTCCGTAAGTCAGACACATTTTAGGAAGGGGCAGGATTGGATTTCTAAAATATGAAGCGCATTTAATGAATCAAGCTTGAAGCAAATGCATTATAAAACCATTAAAGTGATCTGGACTGGTGCAGTGAAGCGTGTGTTCGGCCACAGGATGACTTCAACGTCGCAGACGCGCGACGCCTGACGGGCCTCGCTCAGGCGCCCATCCACCGCTTGGACGACAAACAAATAAATGCAGTTGTTGCCAGTGAGGAGCAGACGGCGACACCAGTTGCCAGCCTCCTTCTGAAGCCAGCACATTAAGAACGCCCGAGCGACTTTGCAAAATCCTGTTAAGGACACAGTTGATAGTCAGTCGACAGACAATGGCTCCGCTCTGCTCTCGGGCCACTTTCATTAATTAACTAATGCTGCGCTCAAAAACTAATCCAATCACACAGAACTCTTTTCTCACGGTTCCAAGTCCCTGGATGACTTTAATAGACCTGCTGCCGCGAGCGACGCGACAATGGAGGCGGACTAGCGGCGCAGCGTGAAGGATGGAGTTTGGGGAAAAGTGTAGAATGTACAAACATAAAGAGGCTATTTTGAAGTCTGACAAAGAAGCGTGAGTTTGACGAATCAAGTTAGGTTTCAAAGTCCAAAGTGAAGTCTAGTTCCTGTATGAAAAGCCTAGAAGTGGGATGCCACAGCCCGATCCTCTAAACCAGTGGTCCCCGACCTTTTTATCACTGTGGACCGGTCAACACTTGACAACTGGAACGTGCCTGGGGGGGTGTGAAGTTGCCACTTTGACCCGTCACATAAGGCCTCTGCATGTTTGTGTGCCCTCCAAGACTCACAAACTCTCCTCCGCTCTCTGACTCTGGTTGCTATGGTAACGTTTAAACATGCCTTTAAATTTTCGGAGACACACACCACAATACAGAATATAAAGTGCATCAAAATTTATATATTTTCAGCAATATTTTCACCATTTTGTTAAATCAATGGGAGCCATGAGCTTGTTTCTCTGCAACTGGACAGTCCCTTCTGGGAGTGATGGTAGACGGCTGCCATAAATCCATATTTCAAGTACGACTCCTGGTATTGTTTGTAAAAAAACGTTCTTCTTCTTGGAAGTCATAGGACCTTCTCCTGTCTCTTCACTGAACCTTTTTTCCTTTGCAAAGAAACAACTGTTTCCTACTCATTTTGCGAGCTTGTGTGTTCTCAGATCTCAGCAGAGAGATTCCAGTCATTTTTCAAAACAAAAGATCCTTGAGACTCAGATCATACACAAAATGGAAATAACTATTTCTTGTGCGGCCCGATACCAATTGATCCACAGACCGGTACCAGTCCCCGGGCCAGGGGTTGGGTACCACCACTCTAACCCACACATCATACCAGCACTCACTCCCGCGCTCGTCTCCACCCGGCCTGCACTCTCTTCTTCACCATCTCATTCACTTACATCTCCTCCTCACTCCACGACTCGTGAATGAGCCGTTATGTCATTCATGTTTTCGCCTCTCGATCTCGCCCTCCTGAAGTCAGCCTGTGGGAGTGTGTCGCTATTCAGAAGTTTGACTGTGTTTTAACATCACAGAATTTGGAACGACGACATGCGACTAGAGAGATGTGAGGCAAAGGAACACCACGCCAGCGCAGCAACTGCTAGGAAGGCTTGGGTCAGCACCATGGAAAACAGTGGAGGGTTCTCGAGGTTCCCTGCCTTAGGATAAGGCTTGATTATGACCCCAGTATGGTTGTTAAATGACTCATGTTTTGAGTCTTTTAATGACAGGCCTCAACATATAAGAGGCTTGTGAAAGGGTTTAACAGTAGCAGTGACAATGACGTCCACTAGAGGGAAGTCTGGTGAAAAGAACTATGAACAGATTTAGACCCTTAGGTCACTTCTACAAACAGAGAATCCCAGTCGCCTCCCTAGAGAGGTTTTGGACATACTCCTCTGGGAAGAGGCCCAGGACACCTGTCAGTTGTCCCGCAGAAGAGACGGCAAAGGTGCGTGTGTGCTCAGACTGCTGCCTCCAACAACTTGATCTGACAAACCTGCTCATGTGTTTGACAAGTTAAAATAATAACTTATTAATGAGTTTAAAATAACGGATTTATGTTCGGCTTCCAGCATTTTCTTCATTTTCAAAGTCATGGTTTAGCTTCTCCACTTGAAAGATAACATCACTAAAGTTCCATTTGTAACTAAAGCCGCGGTCTAAGAATCCCAGGTAGAAGGGTTAGCCCTCATGCACTTTCGTACCTGACCCCTCTTTGAAAAAGCACGGAACAGAACAGTGTGTTCCTGGCACCACAGGACCAAGAGCTGCCTTGACCCCAACCGGAGACTCGCTCCTGTACCGTGACAATGCTCAGGTGAGAGAACTCGCCGTTTCCCAGTAGAAATAAAAAGCTTCATATTTTTGAAAAGCTTGTGTTATTGTTGCTGAACTCTCTCTCCCCCTCGGGCTTCTGGAAGAATCATTTAGACCTCCAAACATTCCTGGAGGTCACTCTACCCTTCGGCTATCCTGGTCGGCATAGCGACAAAAGCCTCACTAAAGAGCGGAAGACCACACCGCAGGCTGGCAGCGGGAGCCAAACGGAGTTGAAAAATCACAACCTATATTTAAAGGCATTCGCGGAGTCCATTACTACTCTCCTGCCAATGTTTTTTTTTTTTTTTTTCAAGCCGCGATCAAAGGTCAGACATCCGAGAAGTAACAGCTCTGGGGTGCGGCACAAGAAAAGTTGAATCAGATTAAGTCGCAAGTTTGATCTTTCGCAGCATCAAAAACCAAAATGAATTCCTTGTTTTTAATTCACCGGCTGAGACAAATGGTCTCCATGGTTATTGGCTCTTAGACTCCCTTGACGGCCTTTTAGCGCTTTCTCCTTTGAGGCCTTCACTTTTTCACTTCACTGTTATGTGCCAACAGAGCGTACCCCGGCTTGACATTTCCCCCGAGACAAAGAGCCACAGGACTGATGGAGAAAACAGACCGCGGTGGACCCAGATGAAAAGCAAAAATGGCGAACAGAAGGGGGCAGCTGAGGTGGAAGAGTTGAGAGGAGCCCAACGCATTGTTGTGTTTCCTACTCCCCGCACGCAGAAACTAGCTAGTATCCTGGACAACCTGCTTCCCTGCAGAGAGGCTGGGCCTACTGTTGGCCGTCCAGTGAACTCAGACCCCTGATCTGGAGCTGAATAATGAAACCAGAGAACTGTCCGACTCCCGCTCCAAAAGCACTTTTCAAATCTCTGCTCCTGGACTTAAAAGCGTCTCCCTCCCACACAGGAGTCCATTTTCACTCTGAACTGGACATTCACCAAAAGTTTCTAACCTAAAAAGAATCATTTCTGACATCATAAAAGTAAAGAACGCAACTCTAATCCAAATTCTTGGTATTAAACCTTGTTCACTCAAGATATTGTTTTAAACTTGCAAATAAAGTCATAAAAACCCAGATGAAAGTTTGCTTTAGAAAGGCCTTAGTGATGGATCTGAAACAGAGACAGTTACAGTAAGTTGCTTTATGTATGTCATTTCCATGATGATAGACAATCTATATATTAGCTGCCGTTCACTGCTTTGATTCCGACCTTTGGACTCCGACTGTTGGGGACAAGACATGCAAGTCAAAGAGTCAAATTTAATTTAATTTACCAGTAATTCAACAGCTTTTAAATTTATTTTTCAAAATTGCAGCTCTGAGTGATAAAGCATCAAGTGGACAAGATAACTTATTCACTGAATCCCACAAACGTATGCGAGTCCTTATGAATCAAGTTAAAGAGGAAATGCTTCCAACTTGTATATCGGGGTCAAAAAAATCTAAACGTGACACTAAGTGGTGTACAGGAAGTGAGCCACAATAACTGCAAGCCTCCCGTACAAGACCCTGAGTCCTACATATCCAAGTGAGTCCCTCTGCAGTTAGTAGTTTATAATCACTGCAGTCCGGAGTCACACACCTCTATGACCATGTGGATAAACAGGAGCTGTTTCCCCATGGCAAAGTCCCACACATCTAAGCGAGTCCTGATGAATTATTGCTACGTACCCGAGTCCCACAAAACACCACTCCTGCTTCACTTTGTTCTCATGACGAACTAAAAAAAATGTCTCAAAACAGGAAGTAGTCGATGGCAGTGAGTGCCCATTCCTGCTACGGAGTTGAACATCTGCAGTACAGGACCTGCCACAGAGGGAGGAGCTCATGAGACAGAGGTCAAACGTGTGTTCGCCGTTGGAAAACCTGTGCGTGATAAGAAAGTATTTCTGTTGAGCAGATGAGGTTTAGAGTAGCACGAAGCTGCGGACGTCCAGTTAAACACGTCGGGAGGGACAGCGATTCCATACGTCTCTGAGCGACAGCTAAAGGTAGCAGCCAGGAACCGGCTGACTTCACCGCGCAGCAATGTTATCTTTTGATAGACCACGAGGAGGACCACGGAGATTTCTGATTGTCTTATCTCCACATCATTTGTTTAAATTGAAATCCCCTCAGATGAGAGCGGCGCTGACAGAGACATTTGCTTGCAATCAGACGAACAACTGCGGGATTAAAGGAAGAATCCGTCTGATGGAGTCAACAAAGGCTGACGTGACGCTGGCGGCTCCTATTTTCACAACTGTCAGCTTCAGATTAGAGCAGCTGACAGACGAGACGCGGCCGTTGATTGAATCCTCGCTGGAGCTGGAAAAGCTTTGCTTCTGCCCGGTCAGGAATACTCCCACCTGGGCAACCCCCCACCCCCCGCCCCGAGCGCTTTTCCTCAGTAGCCAAATTCAACTTATTCTAAAACATGCCAGGAAAAAAAATACTACTACATTTACAAAAAAATATGGAAATGTGTGTCTTCAACAAGAACTCATTCAGCTCCAGAATTCTTTGCTTTCACTCGCGATCATTTCAAGGTTTCAGCGTGGAATGTGGAATATCTGTCAAATACCATTAATTTCCAAAACTAATGCTTCAGTTTTCATCCAACAGAATTCTACGCCTATTGTTCTAACCGCATTCCGAGACAGAAACTCCAGTGATGAGCTCGATCAAGCATGAAAATGAGCAGTGGCGGTTAAAGTGGAACAAATTGGTAATATAATTGCGGAAAACATTTATGTTAGGTGATGCTAACTCATGTTGACTCCCCGAGGTAGCCAGCAGATCACCTTCCCAAATAAACAAGTGTAGAGAAGAGTAACCGTATATGTCAAGCTATTTAAAGGCCACATAACGTGAAGCAAGATATAAATGTTTCTTCATGACTTTTGCAGAAAAAGTTGAACTTTAAGTTGATGACAGATTGGATTATCTTAGATTCACAACACAATTTTTGGGTGAAAGCTGAGAGCTTGAGTCTCTCCAACGTGTCTTGGGTCTGCCCCAGGTCCACCTCCCATAGAGACAGAGTCCATCACTGGTGACACTCCACAGACCTCCATTCGGCTGGATCCAGTGTGGCCGTTGTGGAACAGTTAGGACAACCCTGTCTGCTATCTTCTCTGGATGGGGAGGAGCAGAAGTTCTACTCCACCCAGTTACACATGAATGCCTGAGCTCCTCACTCAATTTCTGGACCACCAAACAAAGGTGACAAACCACAGTCTGTGACCTCGAATCCACGTTGTCAAAGTCCAATACTAACACCTGACAAAGATCACTTCTGTGGGCCTGAATTTGTCCAAATATAATTTGAGGTTCTCGTACATGAAGCCTATACTACTGGCACAACCCCCCCCCCAAAAAAAGTTCAGTGCTGTCTGTAAACAATGTGTGAGGTAGATGGTTTTAAAATAGGGGGTGGAAAGTTTCAGCTCTTGTTCCTTCAATAATGTCAAAGATATTCACGCTAGAGGAAAAGTATTGCGTGGCAAGAACCCACGGCTCCACGGACGATTTGTTATTGTTGATCAATCTATCGGACAGTCACAATTATCGACCCGTTCAGGTTGGAACGCTTGCCGGTGGCATTGTGGTTTTAACTGGTGTGTTTTTTCGCCGCGAGCATTAACAGATTGAACAAACAGAGCCAAGAGACACAATGGGGCGGGCTATGTGCGGCCAAGAAAGAACCCTTCCTCTCTGGCTACTGGCACTCTGGGGCAATCTTGGAAAAATATTGTTCTGCAGTCTAGCCAAACTTTAACAGACTGCTGGACTAACTCGTCCTGACATCTGCTCGGGACACGGAAAAACACAAATGTATGGACCCGAGTGTTACAAGACAAGGCAAGAAACCGGGTCCAGTCGCTGGGGATCGCTCTGGAACACGAGGGTGAGGGGGCTGCCGGCCGTCCCTCCTCTGCTCCGTCCCAGAGGAGTCCGTCGCGACTCCCGTTTCACAAACAACTGAAGAACAGGATGCGGGACGTGGAGGAGCTGGGGAGGGGTAACTCACTGCAATTATTGATACCAACAAATCACTCACCACAAACTTCTGCTTTAATACACGCTACAAAAATCACCTGTTGGGGGCTTAATAATGACGAACTGGCAGAACGTCTACCTCACTTCCTGTTGAGCACAAACACTGATCATCACCAACAGAGACAGCTTAAATGTGCTCAGAGACAAGTTCTCTCCGGCGCAATAATGAAACGCTCAACGTCTAATATGGCGGTCTCCGAGGGCTCAGTAGATACAAGGGGGTTATGTGATACCCAACCGGAGCGCAGCCACAACACACATACTTGCAGAGAAAGATGAGAAGCAGCTGCTTTTCCAACAGCTACTTGTCGGGCCCCTTCAGTCTGCAGAAAAAAACAATATTGAGTCAACGAGAAAACAAAACTGAGGTTAATTCACTTCAGTGTGGTGAGTCCACAGGCAGGGAAGTGAACAAACGGCACTTAGGTGTTCTAAAATTACATGGAGAGGAAGAGCACGGCGTGGGCTTCTCCAGGCCGCCGGCCAAAAACATGCATTCATCGGTGACATTTAGTCGCTCGTAGGTGTGAAGATATGTTTCTGCATGTGTGTGCCCAGACATGGGTGAAGAGGGTGACTAGCAACTGACGCCCACGACAGGAACCGGGACAAAGACGACTCTGGCTCCGGCATCATTGTGAGAAATGTGTAGAAATGAGTCGAAAGACAAGGAGCCTAAAACACATCTTTCAAGTGAAATTTGTTTCGGCCATGATCCCGGTCCTGAAAACACTAAGTAGCATTGACTTCTGTCCTGAATACAAGTCCAAACAACCCAGTAAAAAGAGGACTCTGAGGGATCTGATTCAAGTCATCGGTTCAATTCTGGATCGTGATGAGCTCATGTTGCAATTTCCAGCGAGGACAATGACCCAGCAACAATCCTCCGACAACTTTTGAACTGCAGCTGTGTAGATTTTGAAGAAAAATATTCACTGAGTCGCACAGAAGCAAAAATCATGGAGCAGAATTGATTGACAGTTGCGGATGGTGGGCTGCAAAGCTGGCTTCCTGATTTCCTACTGAATTTTTTAGAATATAAAACAAGTTTCTGGCTCCTTTTTGGTTAAAAGTTGCAATACAGGAAACTGGACCTCCTGACTCATGACTTAACAGGATGTGACTTTCACTCACGGACCTGCCAGGGGGCGAATTTGCAGAACGTAGGATGTTATGGTAGGGTAGCGCTTCCCTTGCTTCCGATTGGCTAGAGTGCCTCTCCTCCCCTAACCATAACCCGAACCAGTTTCAAACTGAGTTACATGCCATGGATCTGAGGTGACGAATGAAATAGCCAGAGGTGAGTCATAGCCAATCAGAGGACAAGAGGAAGGCGGTACCTTCCCCAACCAACCTACGATTCGCAAACTCACTACCAGTGATGCACGTTAGACATCAGACTTAAGATCAGGCTCCGCTCCTTTTGAAGAACAACCCAGAGCATGTCTTCCAGAGTGAGGGCATGCTCCCCCTGCAGAAACTGAACACTGCAAATTCACTACTAAACCAGAGAGGCAGTAATGAGCTCCAGTACCTGACTGTACACCTGAAAATATAAGCTAGTCGTGTGAGAGTACTGTATCAGTACAAAGGCTTTGGTGAGGCTTTATAGAAATGAACTTTCCAACTTCTCTGAAAAAGGCTGACTCACCGCTGACACCTGATCATCGAAAAGAACCGTAATCTTACGAAACTCTTGCCACGTCTGACTCACTCTTACAATGCTTTGCAGTGTCACGTCGTGAAGTTTCATTTGATGTTTCCCCTCACATCATCAAAGAACACATGACCCCCTAATTTCATTTACGAAGAGAGAAAGCCTTTGTTTTGAGCAGCTGTTGCGCGAGCCTTGCTGATTTCCCTGGCTGTTGCCTTGGCCTCTCCGATCCCCCGGTGATCCCCTCTCCGTGTGTGACTTCATTTCATCTCCAGCCACAATTGAATGCGACGAGGGGCTCGTCCGCTTTTTTGTCTGCCTCATTTCGACCGGCTTTGCGGAGACACCTCTCATTTCCTTGGCTCGCCGACGTGAAGGCCGACATCCTGCGCCACATAATCTGAGTGCACACGTGCTGCATCTTGCTCAGCTGTTTAGAAGAAAGTCGATATTACCTTCTATCCCGGGTCTTACTCCCCAAACTTGACAGGATATGATTTATTTGCAGGAGAGTGCTTAAGGCTCTCCGTCCTTCTGTGACCTCCTGCTTTGCTATCATCCGTCCAGACAATCTGGACGTATGGAACCAGTTAGCTGCCTCTGTTATATGATGACTTTATACAAACGGAAATGTGCTCCTGACAGAATACACATGGAGACTCTAATCTGGCAACAACCGCAGTTGCTACGAGCAAAACGCTGAGACACACAACCTCCGACTTAGAATGTTTGTGTTGCTGCTTCTGCTCATTTTCCACTCGGACGAGAGCCGGACACTAATCTGCAGCTCACGGATGAATTCAAAAAGCGCTATCTCCAAGACAGCGAGCGGCTTTGAAGGGTCAAACATTCTGGCTACTTATCTGGGTGAAAATGATGAACAACAATCGAGTGATAAGCCGACCTGTGTTTAATGTGTGTGTGACAGCTTCACTGCTACACAACTAAACACGGTAGAGATAATGAGATGAGTCCCAGCTCCATGCTGCGATGCTTCGTCTCAACAGCAACTGTCCATGGATGTGTTGCTACACAAACATAGCCAAAGCGCAGCAGGCTAACAGATTTATCCTTCAAACATCAGGTTTCACAGTGACCAAACTTCGAGGAAAAAACTAATTAGATTTTCCTCTATGGAAGCTTCGACTGTTGCCGTGCATTATGGGGTCTCAGGGGGGACTCACTGGAAGGCCAATGATCAGAGGCAATGTTATATCATTTTCAATTGTATAACAATGATCATAAGTTTCAAATGTTTTAAATAAGCATGCACTTTTATTGTCCTCTACAATAAATGTATCATAAAACATCCCTTAGACATCACATGACAGTCTGGGCGCTTACCAAAAAAAGGACGCGCCCAGAAGGCAACATGATGATAATTTCGCACATCGACAACTTCAGATGAAACAAGAAAAAAGGTTTCCTCAAAACACAGTTCATGAAGGGCTTGGTCATCTCTTGTTTTTTAATAAGATAGGTCATAAATATAAGTCATAAACAACCTAAAATATGTACTATTATGATCTGAACCTTTTTAGTTCCTTTATAAAAGAAGTACATATGAAGAGAGCTGTAATAAGAACCACAAATTTTACGTAGCAGTACAATATTATGTGCATGAAAATAGCTTATTGTTATGTCCAGTTAAACTTTCAGTTACATTTTGCACAGAGGAATGAATCGCTCCCTAAATCGATAATATAACTCCAGTGTACAAAAAGAAAAAGGTGGTATGAAACACATCACTAATGCAGCAGCACATCTATGCATTAAATATTGATATAAACAACTTAAAATATGAAGACAATATTGTATCATCAAGTATTGTGATATTTCAGCAAAAATATCAATAGAATGTTGCGGAATCAAATATCGCGATATGTGAGCGGATCAATATTTTCTTACCCCCCTATTTAAAACCCTGCTACTTACGTCACCAAATCAGGTTCGTTTTCACTTTCTGCCTCTGTTTTCCTGCTCCAGTTTTCTCTACAAAATCAATGTGAAGCACCTTCTCAGCCAAGTGGAGTGATGTCATGTTCAATTAGGACCTTACAGAGACGTTCAGCTGATATCTTGTCATGTTTAACAGCAGCCAAACATGAAGTGATCCAAACCTCATCACAGTGGATGGACGGTTGCTAAGAGCTCTCACTTCACTGTTAAACCCTGGTGGAATGAGATGAGACGTCCTGTGGCACCATGACACTCAGTTCACATTAGCAGGACAATTTAAAAACAAACATGTCGAAGCCACACTCCCAACCTTCTCGCTATTTCATCAGTACATGGACCCGTCTTCGCCGTCGCCAGATACGCTCCTTCTATTGGCAGCTGCTAATAAATTGGTCTTTAGATTGGACTGGAATTGTTGAGAGTGAGATTGCTACCAGATGAGGAGGTCTCGGAGTGCACGCTGGCTTTAAATGAAATGAAAACTATTTTCTTCTACAGCGCCTGCGACAGGAACTTTCTTGGCATGAATGCTCCATTAATAAGAATTATGAGGGAAATAATACAGAAAATGTTTTCAAGAATTTCCACCCAAATTGCCTGCAGCAACCAAACTTTGTGGAATTGGATTCTGACACAATTGAATCAGGGGAGAAGGGATTTATTATGGGCCCGCGGTTTGTGTTGGGCCTGTTTTGTTGAGTGATAGACTATGACATGGAAAACAAATCGCACAGGCGGTTCGCAGCAGGACCAGAATGAGTTGCGTCCTCATGAATAAAACACGAGTGAAATAACGTTCCGTCGTCTGGGGTTCAATTTTAAGATTGTCTCTGGTCATCGCAAAGGTGAAGAAGGGAACTTCCTCGACGGCCTTCGATATGGTGCAAGGTAAGAGACGAGAGCAGACATCCATGTCCTGTATTTGTTCTCAAGTGAAGCATCATTACAGCCAATGCATTTGACGTACATTTTCCACAGTTCTTCTGCTCCTCAACTGTCTTGGATCGGTAGAGGTAGCTTTAAGGGCTACTGACACGGTTCTAGAAGAAACACCCTCACTGTTTGTTCTTTCATGAAGGCTGAAAAGCAAGGCGACGTTACACTTACGTTCCTTGCTTTGATGCTGTCATGGTCAAAAAAATCATTGCCATTGAAGAGTGCATCCTCAACAGTCCTTCTTCACGTATGACTGATGTGGTAGCCCTGTAGTTGCAAGTCTCACTTGAGCACATGTCAACAACAGAAAACATGTTGGGCAGAACCTTGACACCCTCTACATCACCTGAGGAAGTTTTGCACCTTACCTATCTTTCTCATCCTCATCATCACACCTCTTCATTCAGCACATCCATGAACATCATCGGTCATCGTCCTCGCCTTCATCTGCAACATCCTTGGTCCATCACTGTCTCTCCTCTCCAACTGTTCAAATCATCTGGCCTCCCTAAGTTTGACTCCAAACCTGCACATGTCCCTCTGAAAACCTCATTTCTGATCTTGTCCCAATAACAACCCCAGCATCTTCATCTTTGACACTTCAAACTCTGACTCCTGGTTCTCGAAACCCACATGGAAGTGACCACTATTCTCCTGTAAAGCTTCCCATTGTCATCTTCATCTCCCTCGAGTGTCATGGCCAAAGCCGTAAGAGACTCTTACCAAGCCACAGGACTTGGGGCAACTTGATCTGGAGAGAGCATCTGGCCGCACACAGTACTTCCTGCTTGGATTAGATTAGATTAGATGGCCTTTATTCGTCCCACAGTGGGGAAATTCTACACGTCACAGCAGTCAATGACAACAAAGACACTGACACACCCCAAAGACATTAAAGATACACAACAAACAACAAAGACGTCCACAAAGCATCAGCATAGAAGAGGTCATTTTGGTACTTCAAAATAAAACGCCATGTTAGAGTGATTTTGTGACACTTGTATAATTATGGGGATGAATGACGCACAGTTGTAGCGTGCAGCTTGGTAATGAAGAACACTTCGGCGACTGGTCAGGGAATCACATTAGCTACGGTCTTTAATATTTTGATGAAAAATGTGCTTTCAGTTCTCCTAATCTTCCAATATGTGAGCTCCTCAACAGTAATGAAAACACCGTGTCTGAGCATCCTCCAGATGATTGAGCTGTCTACATAACTTCCCCTGGTTCCCAGATGACTCAGCACACTTCCTGATAAATCAGACTCAGGCGATACAAGGACTCCGGAGTGTAAATACGATGGAAAAATGAGGAAGACGATGAAGCATCGTGACAGGGAGCGTGGACGTGAAAGACACTCGGCAACTCTTCCGTGGCTCCCGCTGGAACCTGCAGGATGATAGGAGCCCAGTGGAAATTCCATCTCACTTCTTCTGACCTCCCGGCAGGTCCGTGTCTTTTCCGTGGGCCCCCACCTCACACTGATTGAAGTGATCTACACTGCGGCATGCAGTCATATTGCCCGAGCGGATCAAAAGTCATGCTTCTGTCTCAGTAGCCGCTCGCTCCCACACTGAGTCGTCTTCGCCGCTAAAATAACAAAACCATCCAAGTTGTCACACGGAGATAAAAACCTGCTGGTCGCTGCGCACTCGCGGGGCCACCGCACCGTCCTGAGAGAGGAGTTTCAAAGAGATGGGGCCCCCCAAAGACCAGACAAAGCGAGCGAGTCGCCCTGGCGCTGGAGACTTGGCAGCCGGCGGGATCTGCGGTGCGGCCCCTCCTTTTCACTGAGCCAGGATCAGCTCGGGAGTGTGGCGCCTCTGAGGTTAGCGGGCTCCCTCACCGAGACACCAGCTCCATCAGGAGACTATTTTTGTTCCATTGCCTCTTTTATTCTTCCCCCCTGATCCAGACCTCTGCTTTTTTCCCCAAGCCGCCACTTTCTATCTCCTCACCGCTGTCTTCTTCCTCCATGGTGTTGAGAAGTATTTCAGTCTGCGTGCATGACAGAGGGAAATAAAGAAAAACCCCAACACGCTCTGGCCTCTGGTGTGGCTCCAAATCTTCACTTGCTTACTTTGGAGCGAGTCTTGCAAAGATGGCAAAAAACTATCACTGGTTTGGCAGCACCTGTGAGAGCACAGATTCAAGTTCTATTCTGGCAAACGCCATCGACCAAAAGTATTTATTCACTACTACTAAGGAGGAAAACAACTCTCAAGTTTCCTCAGCTTGTCTTTATAAAATCAACGTTATCAATCAATACAAATGAACTTCCTGTGATTGACAGTTGTTTT
Source organism: Synchiropus splendidus (assembly GCF_027744825.2). NCBI lineage: Eukaryota > Metazoa > Chordata > Actinopteri > Syngnathiformes > Callionymidae > Synchiropus > Synchiropus splendidus. Next base: position 15,740,802 of record NC_071341.1, on the reverse strand, counting down.
GCTGTCCACGTGCTCAAGTCGACGACAGGCGAAATCAGCCGTCCAGGGTGTCACCAGTCTGTCACCCTATGGAGCTGGGACAGGCTTGATAGGTGGGAGATGAATAAAAATCGAGTCAAATTGCTGAGGAAAGCCGGCCACATACATGGCAAACATGATATGGACAGGTTTTGTCAGTTTGAACTGGTCACAGATTCATATCCCACATTTTGTACGTGACATTCTTTAAACTGCATAAACAAAATCTTATGACAGATGAACTGGAACACTATACAAACAGTTATTCATCATTCAGTGAATTCTCATTCTTGAAAATAAAGTTCAGCTATAAGCTAAACACTCAGTCTTGTGCTGTCTTCATTTGACTCTTGGTTTCGCGCGGTATCTCAGTTTTCATTTTACATTCTTTGGTTGACACGATTGAAGTGCCAGCGAGGCCGTAGGAAATTTAATCTCTGGCCGAAAATGGCCCCGTGGCCTGTCTTTGGACCCATCTGAACAACTGAATTTTTTTCCCTTACTGCTCACAAAAAGCTTGGTCCCCCATCATCGAGTCGGAGTGACTTCAAAAGATGTTTGTGGTACCGAATAGAGGCCCATTTATGCACGAAAACATACCCGTACTTTTCTAACATTGTCACTGATCACATGCTTCCACGCATTCTTTATGTTGACATTACTGTCCTCCAATATATCCACCAGGGAGAGCTGCCCAGAGGGAAAAGGCTGGTGACGACAAACTCCAAAACAAACATGCCGACTGTGGAAGAAGTATTGATAATGTATCTCTTGCACAAAAGAGGAAAACGGAGGCAGCGGTCGGTGAGGCTGTTAAATATGTCGCAAATTTCCACCATTGTTATGTCTTCTTCGTGTCTCATTTGAGCTACATATCGGGTAGTAACAGCAACACTGCCCCCTAAGGTTTTCCGGTGGTACTGCTCCGTTTGGCCTGTATTTGTAAGCTTTGTGGAAACATACAGAAATACGGATGAAATGAACATAGAGCAAGGACAGAAGTCTCCGCCCGTACAGAACGTTAGATGGACAGCAATGTAGATGGACAGCAATGCTGTACAGCGCAGCGACAAGCCAGAACCAGACATTTCATCTGTGACAATACTGTGGACTTTTGTTCGGAATGGAATAGTAGTATAGTCACTATGTACTGCTACTCTTTGCGCTGATGCTAAATCTTTGCGAAGAAATGTCACAAACTTGTAGAATGAAATGCAATGGAGTCGAAGGCACGCTGAAGCACAGTCGACTGGATAAGACACCCTGTCAGAACACATTAGTTTTCCTTCTTTTACTTGAACATCAGACTGCGAAACTGAACAGGTGATCTAGAACAGAGGTGGGCAATTAAATGTCCCAAGGGGCCGGGTTATATATTGTGACCGTTGAGAAGGGCCGTCAAACACAAAGAGAGGAGGACAAGAGAAAATTGAAAATAAAAATCATGTGTGATTATGAATTTACACTGTAAAAATGCATAGAAACTGTTGGTTTGTTGTGTTTTATTTAATTTAAGCCACATTCCATTTAAAGATTGTCAATGTGGCTCATACATTTCAAAATTTACTTTCAATTCTGATGTATTTTAAGGGACAAGAAATACTCCTAAAATAGCCAACGGAAAAGATTTAGAAAAATAATTAAACAAGAAAGTTATGTTTCAGTTACATCATAATAAACAAAAAACAATCCATAAGACAAAATGTCAGAGACAACAACAATGTCAGTTTTATAGTTTTGCTCTGACTCCAGGAGGGCCACATAAATACAGTCAAAGGGCCGCATTTGGCCCCCGGGCCGCACTTTGCCCAGGTCTGATCTAGAAGGTTGTGTTTTCACATCAAAAAAGAGGTGAAGACAAGATTGATGGACATGACGAAGCAGCACTTCTTCACATCTCAATACCAATAAGGGTTCTCATCCTTCTGTTCAAAAATAAACATGACAGATATCCTCACTTTTCATTCCGGAACAGCGATAAACCTTTTGATGTGACAGATCTGGCCGTTTGATTTCAGACTGATCATTAATGCTCAAGATCGATCTTCACTATCCACACTGCTGCCAAAGATTTCACTGAATGGTATCACAAAACTTCTGGCAGACGGCACCGCTCACTGCAGCGGGGGATCCGTAGAGATGTGTGTCGTGGCTAACTTGACATATCACAGCAATTAGAGTCTGTTTAAACAGAAGACACATCTGTCCATATTTCATTAGGAGACGTGGATTTTAATTGTGATGCAGACAGGGATTCCTCGCGTATCTTTAAAACACTCTGTCATCTTTGTTCCAATGAGCTGGACGTCTTTTTGGATCAAGAGGAGTCAAGGCACGTAGAGTATAGCGGCTGGCCGGGGGTGCGGAGGGGCTGCCACCCTCTTTCAGGGGGGATTTTAACATCATAAAGCCGCTGTCTGACATCAACAGCCACTGACAGACCCATGTTTGTGCATGGAGGAGTCCAACACAACACATTGTGGAAACTCCTACGGCATTTTCAACAGCCTGGCAACAGTGAGCGAGAAACAAGGGGTCTAGACGGGTCTTTGGACGGGTCTGTGAGAGAAACATGGCAACCAGGCCACTGATGTAAGGAGTTGTGAGCGCTGTGCGTGCAAGGATGCTCCAAGCTAGTTATCAGGAAGTGATGCAATGTTGTGTGAGAAGGTGTTTGACGGCTGAACACATGCTAGCTTGTTTCAGGTCACCAGTTAGTCGGAAATTATCATGACAAAATCTGTTAAATACGAAAAAGTACACACTGAGTGATGAGCACTCTGGGATAACTGTGAAAAAGCACACCATCTATCACATTACTGTATGCGTCATGAGAGTTCAGCATGTACAGTAGATTACAAGTGGTGGTCAACCCAGCAGCAAGTCAGTAACCTCAGTGACTTTTAAATGGAGCCATTAGAATGCTGATGCTAACTCGCTACACCCAGAGTCACGCCTCCCTGGTGATGTCGGCCAACGTAGGATTTCCAAGTCAGAGAGTAGGAGATGTCCACCCCAAGTATCCAAGATGGCTTCCCCGAATGTTAACAGGAAGTAGAAGTTATAAATCAATGAAATACGCCCAAAGAAAATCTGGTGAATTTGTGTGTCCGCTTCATCCAGTGGGGTTTCTAGTCGCAAGCTTTCCGACTTCAGTGACTGGAGCGCACTAAACTTCTCACTTCCCAGGTGAGTGGAACGCAGCATCGGTTGTAGCGACAGTCCTGTTGTCCTGGAAACATGGCTACCTCTTTTTTGGTAAACAATTCAGAACAAAAACAAGAAAGGGCATGTTCCCCTAAGACAAGTGTCAGTCACGGTAACGTTACGAGTTTATCGTTTGCTGCATTGCCCATTTATACGTCCTTTAGCAGGCACACAGCTAACATCTCTTCACACTTCGGCGGGTAATTTAACTCCAAAATAATCTATAAGAACAGTGTCTGCGACGTTACTGAAGCTGTGAGCCCGAGCCACAGCACTGACGTATTGTCATTTACAGTACAGTGACTCTCATGTTGCTGACGTCGGAGTTCATTTGTCCGAGAGCTTCCGTCAGCTATACATCGTGTCACGACCAGGTAACTGAGACTCAGCTGAGACTCCTTTACCATGATAATTGTGACTTTTTTACAGGAAGTATTTCCATATTGTGGGAGAAATAGCCAAAACTCTTGTTTTTGGAAACACTTCGGACATCGCCGTTGAAGTTCTGGGAGTTTCTTTTTGAATTCCGAGCTGCAGAGCAAACATCCCGTCCTCACTGCCGTTGGTATATAACAAAGAGCTTCCGCGCAAATTATCTCATCGCAGCCGAATTCATTTGAATAATTAAGTCTGTAGAATAGCATGCATATCGGGTCGATCCATCAATCAAGTTTGGCGCTTTAGAGCAACCGTCGCCCCCCTCTGTTTGCTTTTGTGTACCTACCCAGCTCAAGCAAAGAAAACAAAGGTCTGGAGTCATTAAGCGGCGTTTGGCAAGTCCGGACAGCAGAACAAAGTGGGTTTGGGTTCTGTGTAAGTGAGCAATTTTCTTGTTGCCACAGTGTTCATTTCCACTGGCAGCCCACATCTGAAGATTCCCAGGATTACGCCGGGATTGGAAACGGTTGCAGGGTCCGGCCAGAACGCGGCGATGCCAGCGTATCTCCGCCGCGCTTTTCCTGGCCGGAGCTTGCTGACGTCACGGCGTTAATCCCGCTCACCAAACCACCCAGACCTCGGGGAGACCACACCAGCTCCAGCACGCTCCAGCAGCCAGTTCTGCTGGGATCAGTTTAATGAGCCCCATTACACACACACACACACGCCGGTTTCCATTCAGCTTTTTTCCGTATTAAAACCCGACCATTCAATACTTTTGACTTCAGTCGATGAAAACATGAATGTTTTTCTTGCAATCATCTGGTGTTGGATTTAAAGACACACCAGCCGCCAAAAACAAGAGCGCAACCACTCGTAATTCACATCCACACCAAGATTCAGACTCGGGGTACAGAGCATGTGAATCGTGAGCGTAGAGTACCAAATCATTATGACCACCAAACTAATACAGGTGAGTTTTAGCTGTTGCTTGCCCCAACAAACGCAGTGTTTGAGGTACCCCCTGGGAAAGCACTTTACAACAAGGCCTTTACAGTGTAAACTAAAATCGAACTCTATTTTACCCCAACATGTCACGGCATCGTCATTCATCCTGCCCACACCATAAGCACTTTCTAAATATGACTGTCACAAAGCTACAAACCACTCACTCGTTCCCCAAATAAACCTGGCAGAAGAAGTTACCAGCACACTACAGCGTGAACTCTCATCGACAAGTGTACCTTCTCTGTAGTTTGCAAGAAGATACAGAGACACAGAACGATGGACTGGAGAGGCTACTCCATTGTTTACAATGTAACTATCACATTATGACCCGTATGGCCTCCGCACACAGTCGTCTATTTGTCTGCACAACGTGAACATCTCTCTTCAGAGGTGATGGAGCTCTGTCATCAGAGACTAGGAGCAGAGCAGTGACTCACCTATACAGAGAGAGGGAGTGGATTGCAGTTTTCTATCATGGTTTATTCATCTCTGCTTGTTTGTTATAAAAACAACTAACCTGTGGTTTTACAGGGATCCAAGTGGGGCTGGCAGGGGTAGCTGTATTTATGGTCCCCTCATTCTCGCACTTGGCTTCCACCAGCAGCTGTAATTGGACAACATCTGCAGAATAACTACAGTTGTTTATGCCCGCCCCCCCCTCCGCCAGCCGCTCGGTCCGGAGTCCAAGTGACGTCAACGCCTCCTCATTTCCTCCCGTAAGCTCGCGTCTGCTAGCACTTGTCGTGTGATATAATCTCATTAGAGGACTCCAAATGAATCACACGCGAGCTCACACACGGAGGCTCCAACGCCGCATGATTAGGGCAGCAGAGTCACGGATTGCTTTCAGGCCCCAGCGCTGCCGCACCCCCGGGTATGAATCTGCCTTGCCCAGGCCAAGACACACAAGACTCCTGGCCGCTTCTGCCGGGGCCGGCGCTGGCCAAGGCTTCGTCCCCGTCCACCTTCCCGCTTTCGGAAACAGACTCGCTGGCAGGCGAACCGCAGCGTAATTGTTCTCTCTTGTTCCTTCACAATTTAGACTGCATATCAAATTTAAATGCACCTCATGAAGATGACTTGAATCTACGAGTGAAGGTTGAAAAATGATGAATTTCACATGTTTTATGAACGTTATTAAGGAGCTTTGGCAACTGCAGATGAAGAAACACAAGGAAACATGAAGAGTGTTTCATTTTTCACCCACCTTAATTCACGACATCATTTCAAACACTTTTATTTGGAACACGGTCGGAGTCATTCAAGAGTTCATCTGAAGAAACCTGGTGATATACATTAGTATTAATATAGTTTTATGGAGTAAATAAATGTGGCTCAGGCGCCCAGTGGAACTTAATCATCAGTTGAAGGCATCTTTATGACTTATTTCCTTGAGTTTCCTGGTGCATGTGATGGATTGGTGACCCGTCCAGGACGCCCCATCCACTCACCCCAGGTATGGCAACCACATGAAGGAATAAATGAAAACTATTCAGAGGTTATTTAGTGCCTGGAAAGTACCAGGAAGCCAACACTTTTCAAAGTTTTGTGCTCAGCTGGTTGGCTCAGTCGAGGGAAGGGAACAGGACAGTGTGAAGGACAAAACTCTGAGCATCATGGCCCTCAGCAGTGGGAGATATACGTTCATTCAGAGACTCACCACTTTAGAGCTCCATTTTTGCCAATAGCTTTGAGACTTTTTGAGACCTCATAACAGAATGTAGTCTTCAATGGACATCTCCTAGTACGCAGAGCGATATGGCAAAAGTAGATATGAGGGAATCACACTTTCATCTCAACATTTAGATATGTCTCTGAAGCGACCGACACTTGCTTTATTTTCAGCAAAACTGTTATTATACTTGGGGTTTGGTGCATCCTCATGTTTGGTTCACCCCAACTTGCGGGAACAGCTAACTATGCTAATGCAGGGACACACAAGAAAAAAAAGCCTGCTTAAGATAATATCAGGTGTCACATCGGAAAGATAAGACGTTTTTCCACCACGTCTTCTTGTTTTCATGTGCACGAGGCACACAGTAAATCAAACGCCTTCGGAGGGAGATTTTTATTTCTATTTTTTGCATTGCCTGGACTACACTCAGTGGGGAAAAATATCAATTTAACTGGCTAAATTAATCTGTTTTTCAGATTAAAACTGCATTCCAGTTCTCTATAAAATGGCATGAAAGTAAAATTATTCTCATTGAATTCCTATTCTTTCATTGAAACAAATAAAGGCATCCAATGGGATTTATCATACTGCAGTTCACATTGAATCAGTGGCAGTGAAAGTAAAAGGGAGGGAAAATGTTTAGGTTAGTTCAGTGCTGTTGTACCTCAAATCTGAACACAGAGTGAGTGCTCCACCGCAAGTGTGCGACACTGCTGGCTGGATAATGTATTTAACATAGTTCACAAACTTAACTTAGCAGCTTTGGCAGGCTGGAGGTGAGGAAACACTGGGATCTGAATCATAAAAACAATAAAACCCATTATTTTACTGCCTGGATTTATGAATTCGACAACAGCCTGCGTTACGCTCACCGGACCAGAACCAGGTCCTGGAACCGAAACCTGTGTGCTGAAGTGGATGTTTGACGAGGAAATGTCATTTTAATCGTGCTGGATATCATTTTTGTTTTTAATTCCTCCTGTTTTTTCTATCCGAGACCTGACATCATGCTTTGTTGAAACCTGAGTCTGAGTTTGTTTCCACGTTCCTGGACGGAATTGACGGCATTGTTTCTCGCTGAGCAAATATTTTCTGACAACATGGAGAAAAGCATCGCAACACCGTGGGTGGTGCGAGAACTTGTTTACTCTCTTTTCCTCCGGTGTGAAAAGATGGCGAAGAAACTTTTGTGTTATCAAGTCACGTCAGCATTCTTTGGAGACACTGACCCGCTATTGAAATCATCAAGTTGCAGTGCTGAAATTGAAGTTCTCAACTCTCATTAGTTTTCTTCAAATAGTTACACAATTTACCATAGTTTTCTCCAGGTTTTTCTGACTCACTTTCTTTTGGGAAAACTTGAAAAACGTTAACTACCACGCACGGCTACTACTGAAGGGTACGAGAAGTATGGACGTAGCATTAGCAAAGACCCAGCTAACAAATGCAATAATTCACAGCAGTGACACCAACCTGGTGACTTTCCGAAACTTCTTTTATATTGAAAACCGGCTAGTGGCAAATACTGTTGCTGTCCCAGATTGTAGAATTGCTGCTGCCTTCAGCAAGCCCTTGTCGCAAAGCACCCATAGTCGTCACTGGGTACACAAAGTCCAGGTGACAGTTGAATCTGGGCCGAATTCGGCAACAAGTCCACGAATCCCTATAGGAATCAGACGTGCTAATTTCCTCCGCACCAGATCAGGGCTTGAACCCGTCAGATGGATATCCAGCACACAGTAGGTTGTTATCTGGACTCTGACGGCCATATTTGGCCCAGATCAAAGCAGGATGTGGCCTGGATCTGTACCATATGGGAGCCGTATAGTAACTTAATTTTGCTAGTCAGGCCCACAGCTATTTTGGATCCGACAAACAGATCTGTACCGGATGTGGCCCATTGTTCAAATGGCATGTCATCTGGATCCGGAACAGATCCCAGAGTCCATGCGTCCCACCCGGGCCAGATACACTTTGTTATCAGGAGGAACACATAACAATAGCTAAAATCCTCCGTTCTCCAGTCGCGATAAATTCAACGGCCTCACCGACCACCGCCTCCTACAACGCTGCCTTTGTTTCCTCCTAAACTTCCGACTCTGCCACCCAGGTACAACTTCAGACGGAAAGACAGTTAGGCAGGGAGCGACAGAGGCTGAGCTAATGGCTACAGTTTAAACAGAGTCGCGCATCCAAATCATCACTATTTTCAACCAAATTTTAGAAGAAATTCAGATCATGAAGAGATACTTTAAACAACATCTGGTGCCAATACAGTGGTTGACCAAAACAACACAAGTACCTTCTGCATTTAAGAGACACTAGCTTCTCATAGCCCAGTGGTTCTCAACTGATGTGTTACGATCCATAAGTGAGTTGTGTAAAAAGCAATGCTTTCATTTTAAAAGTTTTTTTAAAGGAGCAGAGAGTACTCTAATCACACTTTCATGGTGTAAACCACGTCAAGAAACCATTTTGCACACACACGGACAAATCTATAAACCAAACTTAACATTTCAATAAATAACTTCTGGGCTCATTTTAGAGATCAGATCAGACTAGAGATCAGGATAGCTGCTTTTACAGGTCACAGAAACAGTTTATCGCAAAACTGAATTGAGTCACAGCCAACAATTGAAGTTCTCTGTACTCTTATCGAGTGTTTTCTGGAGAGTCAGATTCGGAAAACAAGTCGAATCTTAAAACCCAGAGGCCTTCTCTGCATGTTATCGCAGGGGAGAGCGACAGGAGGACTTCCTGTGTGGAGACAAAAAGCAGGGACAAAGAAGTCAGGGCTGAGATTCGGTTTGGGAGCGAGAGCTGGCCTCGTGAACTCTCCCCCGTGTGGGTCCTTCATGACAGATGCAGAGGCCCAGCCACTGACAACAAGAGGATGTGGGGGGGGGAGCAAGTGATGAATAAACATACACAGCTCACTGCGCACCTCCGGATTCCCCCGTCCATGTAGATTCATCTGATAGCTCCGCTTGTGTTTATGCAGCAGGATAAATGTTCCTCATGCTCCTCCATCAGCTAAGATCCTGATGGTTCTGTCTCCAAACAAACATGCATGTTAAGCCAACCTTGAGAGTGTGTTGATAATGTGGCGTGATAGCTAGGGGAGCGAGGACAGAACGCACTGTGACTGTGGGAAAACTCTTCGGCACGGAGCGGCACGTCGGAGGCTTCACCTCTCCACAACACTCGCTGCAATTACCAGAATTCTTGGTGGCTGATGAGCCCGTGAAAAGTTCTCGTTTGGGCTC